>NC_070552.1:601985-1203970 GCF_026873545.1 Fusarium falciforme | reverse complement strand
TCTAGAATCTCTCCGTTCCGGGTCGCTCGTCTCGGCTTCGGCGCTTCGACCGGCCAAAGCAACGTCTCGCATGCTCGACGGCCGGTTATCGAGACTTGTCGTACTATGATTCAGATCTGATCCCCGAAGAGCGGCACCTCCGATGAAGCTGCGTCTCTTGTCGCTGTGGGTCTCCCTGTCCTTTTCTCCCAGAGACTTGCCTCGAGAGAAGCGGTTCCTGATCCAACCCTTGACCTTGGAAGTGGGTGACATTCCCGAATCACTCATTTTGCGCTGGTTGTCCGTATTGCTTGTATCCGTGTCAAGCCTCGTTGCTGTAGGTTGCTCAATCGGTTCCGTCACAAGTGCACCTCCAGCCTCTTCACTTCGAGCACTTGCATGATCGTCAGTGCCCTCTTCGCCTGTAACCACAGAATCGCCCCTGGACCTTCGCTTCTCCTCCTTGGCGTGGCGTTTCTCCTCCGCCCTGGCTGCTTTCTCTTCTGCTTTTTTGGTCTTGTACTCTTGCTTTTCTTGTTCTGAAACATGTGTTAGTTCCCGTGTACCATTTCGCTGACAGACATCTCACCTTTCAGTTTCTTGGTAATCTCCTTAATCTCTCGCTCTCGGGCCTTTTGCTTCTCTTGCTCGGCCTTCTTTGCCTCCTCCTCAAGCTTGAGCGCCGCGAGTCGCTCCCGCTCAGCCTCTGCCTTCTCGTTGATGTCGTCCAACACAGGCTTCACTCTCTTGGCTGCAATCGTGTTCACCTCGTGAGGGTCCATAAACTTCCCACCTCCAATGTCAACCTTGCCCTTGTTCTCGTTTCTAGCATCATGACTGGCGGTTGCTACTTGGTGAGCCTTGAGCTCCCACTCGTTCAACAGTGTTGGGTTAACCATGCCGGTTTCGTGGTACACCTTCTCATCCATGCCTTGAAGCCGAGCCTTGACGTTGCGCTGCGCCGCGGCAAGTAGTATGCTGCGATCCTCCGCGCGCTTCTTCTCGTCAACCTCGGAAAGCTTGTTCGAAAAGAGTGACATTTGCTGTCGAATCTTTTCCGACTGTTGCCGATCGTCAAGGTCACCGTCGCTCGATGACCGGCGTCGCAGTTTCGAAGTCAACATAAATCTGCGCCGAGACGAGGTTGAGTTCCCATAGTATCCCTGGAGGTCTCGGGTTTTCTGGTGCTCCTCTTCGAGTTTCGCTAGTCGCTCTTGTGCTTGCTTGTAAGCGGCGTCCTGGAGATTGATGTATGGCTTGGGTTGTGCCACGTCGGAATCCTGGCCCTGGTTGTCCTTGGTCTGGTCAATCATCTTCTGTTGCTGTGTGTACATCTTCCGTGCCATTGCGACGGCAGTTGCGTGAAGTTGCTCGTTGGTTTTTCGTTCATCCACCTCTGGCTTCACAGGAGGATGAGAGGTAAACATATTGCGGGTCATGGTTGTGATAGGAACAGCGCCTGCGCTTTCTGTCGATGGCTTAGATCTGAGACTGGCTTTATGCGCCAGAGTTGCACCACTTAACGCATCTGGTCGTGTGCTCGCACCGGGGCTTAGAGGGTCACGGCCAGGAGGGGCCGTAGGTGTGGACTGAGCGCGGCGTCTGGTGGTTGCCATGGCCCCTTTGGCTGCGGCGAGAGACTTTTGACCCTGAAGTGAAGAGTTGGAGGTCGTTTGGTGAACTTGTCGGATCGAGTTGGATCGATTTGTGTTGAATGCCTGGTTGGCAGCAGAGCTTCCCCAACCCTCGTGAGACTTGCGTTGGATCGACGTCTTGTTTGCTGCATTTGCAGAACCCACTGCTAGAAGTGCCGCCTGTTGGCCTGCAGAGTTGGATGTTGGTTCCCATGAAGGCGCCATCTTGTAGTTCTTTGCTAGAGCGGCCGCCGCGGAGGCCGAAGACGTCTTGTCGGGTTTCCAAAGCTCGATGGTTTTCTGGTTGGACCACCCTAGAGAAGCCGCAGCACTTGCAGCAGCACCATCGGGGCGGAGACCGGTAGAAGGAAAGCTGGGAAGATCGCGGGGGTCAGCGTATTTGAGCCGTCCCGAGTTGTGCACTATTCGCATGTGAGTGAGCTGGTGGGCGGGATGCTGGGGGGTGTCAGCCACAAGAGTACATACCTGGGGCTGTCGCGGACTGAGACTGAATCATGGTTGGCTGCTGGGATGTGCCGGGGGGCATTACGCTGCACGTCAGAACAGACGTCGCCTCTGAGTGCGTAGACCTTCGTATTCAAAATGCAAGTGGGCGAACCCGGGGCCAGAATATGACGCGGGACAGTGGTCGAGGGCACCCGATGGGCAGTGATGGAGCCAGTAACAGGACGCTTGGCGGTTTGGAGACGGGGTCTCGGGAAGCTGTCCAAGTTCCTGCGCCGAGAGGGTGTCGTCAGGTGTCTTGTCAATGAATCGTATTCGTCCTGGTCATGGGCCTGTAGGATTCTGAACTGGAAATCGAGTCCTGCTTGACGGTGGAGACGGAAGATATGTTTCGCTGCAGGGAGCAACGAGGTAAAATGCGACAGCTCAAGGTCTTGATGATGTATGCAGAGGTAGGTTGCATCTAGGGACGGTAGGGATGCAGGCAGTATCTGTAGTTAGCTTTCCCGTCTTCTTGGTCGAGCGATGAAAGAGAGGAAAGGATCAGACGGCTAGGAATAGACAAAGATAGGGCCAAAGCAAGATTTATTCGAGAAGACGATGATGATGCTGAGAGCGACACCCTCGTGGCGTCCCTCGCTCGAGTGATGGCGTCGTTGGCCCCGAGACGAAAGCAGGCGATGGCGCTTTCCTCCTGCGCCGGCATACGTCAGGTAGCTCCTTCCCTTTTCCTGCCCGCGATGCTGATACCCCAGATGGTGCTCGGTGCTGACGTCATGGGGCCCGGGGCGATGATCTCAAGGCGCAGGCGCTAGCGACGAAAGCGGCAATCGTGGCACAGTGTGCACCGCGTTTTACGCACATCCCGGCCGTCGCTCAGCTGGACCAGCGTGGTTCACGGCTGGGTTTCCGTGACGTCGGACGCCGGGAGGCTGAGCCCGGGTGGAGCTGTCGAAAATCAAGACATCCAACAATAGCGTCTCTGTCTCAATCACACCAGAGAGATCTTGACCGGAATCCACGGGCAGCTCAAACTGCTTCTCGGTGTCTCACCACCTCGGAGGGCCACCGGAGACCATGACACCACACCGCTATCAATCCGCACTGTACGCCCGTTAACCTATTTTTTGCAGTAGCTGAGATGCCCATCCCCATTGGCATCAATCAACGTTTCAGCCCGCCAAACCCACCAGACTATCGAACTGCCGACGCCTGAATACGAAGTCTTGGGCTTTGGGGGATAAACTAGGCTGAGATTCCTAGCTCTTACCAGCCCTGTACCGACTGGGCCTTGACTTTTCTCAGTTCCTTGGAATGAGACTCAGTCCCTCCGCTATTGGGATCAACGCCGAGTTTCACCCTTTTTGTCTGTTTAAACTTGCGCCAGCGGGCGGGCCATCCGCGCTTGAACCTTCCGATCACTGCAGGTGACCCGGGAACTGGTTGATCGGCCCTCCGTCGTCCCCGGTCCGACGTCCGGCACTTTGTGTTACACAGAGCTACTCACCGGAACTCTCTTTGTCCGTTTCTTGGTTCAGTTGCCTATTGTGAGCCAGGCGACTTTGTCTGGAATTGCCATTGAGACTGTCGAAAAGAAAGATTCTTGGCAGCCTTGTAGTGACACTAAGGATGAGTTCCAACGTTGGCCTTGAGAATGTTCTCAACTTTCGCGACGTTGGCAAAACAGTGAACGACTTTCTAGGCACAAGGTATTAAACTGTCTAATTTCTCTGCAATCATAAACACACAATTAAGGATGACCCCTAACGGTGAACAGGAGGCTTAGAGAGGGCGTCTTTTACAGATCTGCAAGATTAGGTGCGAGACTCATCCATCCCTTAACCCAGGCCTTGCTAAGATGGCGCATGTAGATGATGCTACACTCTTGGATAGAAAGCTCATTAGAGATGGTCTTGGTATCAAGACTGTCATAGACTTGCGCACCAAGTTTGTACTCCTTGAATTGACCCTCAAAGACGAAATATACTAACACACGTCCAGAACTGAGCACCTCAACCGGGTCAAAAGGCGACAGGAGCAATCCAATATTCCTGCTCTCGTCAAGTCCAACACAGCTCTTGCAGAGCCACTTCATATCCCGGGACTGGAATATCAAGAGATCAAGATTACTGGACGTCCCTTTGAGTTGTTTCTCCTGCGCCAACTCTCATGGTGGGATTTCTTGTGAGTTGCTCAAAACTGTTGTGTCTTGACAGTTGTGATGTCGATTAACATTTATGCGAAGTCACTTTTTGTTCCTCTTCCTTTGCGGCTACCGCATGGAAGCCATCAGCATCCTTGGCCAACAGGTCATGATACCGCGAGGCCTTGTCGGCCTTGGTCTCGATACCCTCGACCAGTCAACAAGAGAGATCCGCGAGACTTTGTCTCTATATACGACCGAGACAACTCTGCCGTCCGTCGTTCACTGCACCCAAGGCAAAGACCGTACAGGTATAAGACACACCATATCGACTGTCAGTATTGCATTTTGGCACTGACACATGCGATAGGTCTCGTCTGCACTCTAGTGTTGATGATCCTCGATGTTCCGGTGGCCGCCATCGAGCATGATTATGCCCTCACCGATGAAGCGCTCATCCCTGAGCGAGAGGAGCGTCTGGTCGAGATCCGTCAGATAGGACTCACTGATGAATGGGCTGACACGGCAAAGGACATGATTGTAAGGATCGAGCAGCACCTTAACGAAAAATATGGGGGACTAGACGCCTATCTGGACGGGATAGGATTCGGTGCCGACGATAGAGCAAGGGTTCGTGACGCGTTGCTCTACTGAGATGACAATACACGGTTGCATGGCGAATGGTTTGTTTGACTTTGAGATGCTTTGTCTATTTCTTTCTAAAGCGGCCCTGCAGCCAGCATCTATACATCTTGAGCTTGGATGCTCGGTTGACCAGCAGACGTCGATCAACACCAAGGTTCTCTATCTCGAACCGAGGGATCTCTGTCTCTGTCTCTGCCTCTTCTGCCTCCGCCACACCATCGGCACTCTCAGCCGCTGGTGCAGCTAGAGGAGAGGGTTCTTGAAGTGCAGCAAGCTCCTTGGCCTTGCCTGACCAGATATCGGCGAGCTGATCCTTGTCAAAAAAGTAAACGCGGGTCCCATCGCCTCGGATGTAAAAGTTTTCGTCCAGATAGCGACCCTTGCGGAACCGGACCTGGGCAAGATCTCCTCTTCCATAATCTCGGAAGCAGACCAGGCCGCCAGGCTTGAGGACTCGGTGGACGTTGCTCACGGCCTTTGGCCACTGGTCGGGAGAGAGAGCAGAGAAGATGAAAATCAGCACGGCGACGTCTACGGAGCCTTCCTCGAGTCCAGGCGGTAAGCTGTCACTGGTCACGTCCCAAACGTCGGCCTGGATCGACTTGGGATCGTATTCTTCATGGTTCCGGATGACCTCTACAGCAGTCTTTGAGTAGTCGCAGGCATGGATCTTTAGTTCCGGGTTCTTATTATTGGCCAGGATGGGGAAAGCCGTGTTACCGGCACCTGCGCCAATCTCGAGGAGGACCTTGGGTCCGGCATCTTCCTTGGTTACCTCGGCCAGCACGGGGAACTCCTGCTGAAGCCATTTGCGGTTCTTGAAGAAGTTGGCCGAGTTGTTCTTGTAGAAGAGATTCCACCACCTAGCAGGGTCGATACTGAATTTTCCTGAGTTGTCATGTTAGCAACTCTTCATAAGAGGATGTTGTGACAGCAAAGTGTAAAGGATGGTGTTGATCAGATGGGAGCGAAAGAATAAGAAGGTATAGTTTGTCTTCAGTAGGCTCAGATGAACTATGCATTGGTTTTGTATCATCATGAACACCAGGCAAAAGCCAAGGCAAAGGAGAAACTGGAAATGCAGATGAGGGATGACTTACTCTTCTCAAAGTCAGAGACGGGGTTTTGGCGCTGCTTGGCGTACTGTTGCTCCGCATACTCTTTGTATGCATCGTCAGTCTCCACGTGGTCCCAGGCGTTGAACTCAAAGACATCGTCTCCCTCGTTCAAGTACCGGCTGCCAAACTGGAAGGGATCACTCCGCTTCAAGTTGTTGGCAGGATCATGCGATCGATGAGGCGGCACCTCGCTCTCAGGCGCCTTGGCTTCCGTGTCAGCCTTGGTGATCGGATCCTTGACGTCCAGCGCGGCCAGCTTCTCGACAGGCACCGACTCGATTGTCTGGCTCACGACGGCATCGCCACTTGGCGTTGACGACGCCATGATGGAATGTGGTGATCCTTGGAGCACGCACTCGCAAGCGCAAGTGAAGTGCTTCTCACAGCACGAGTGTTTTGCGCCGCCGGAGTGAAGATGAAGGATGCTTCAAGTTCAAGAAATTTTTCTGCAGAGCAGCCTTTTGTTGAAATTCTGAGAGTGGGGGAGCTCGACTAGCCTCTGATTGGCCACAAAGCTGGAGCCGGATTTTCTCAAACGCCGGGTTCCTGGAGCTTGAGCTAGCCTAGCCAATCATGTGAAAGCCTACCTGACCGAATAGCGCCCTCATCAAGCCTCCTGTGTCCATTCGAGCCGTCATTCTGAGGTCGACGGTCAACAACTTTCTCGACATCCAGCTATTTCAGTCGTCAATTCCTCGTCTACGGTTTTAAGGTGCTATAAACGTCTACGCGACTTTAATTCAACGCCCACCATGGCCCCCTCGCTCCTCCAGCCGCAAGGCCACCTATCACCAACCGAAGCTCTCCAGCTTGCGCAACAAGCTCCCATCATCTTGAAGAACAACCCTAAAGCCTTCTCTGCCTCGCCTCTCGCATCACTTTTCTCGGCCACCGAAACCGCTGATCTGTGGACCATCTACGAGAACCTTCTCCTCTCATGTCTTCGAACGGGCGACGACGAATCTGCGCACCAAGTTCTTGAGAGGCTGGTGTTGCGATTCGGTGACCAGAATGAACGCGTCATGGCACTCAAGGGACTTGTGAAGGAGGCCGAGGCAACAAACAACAATGAACTTACGCAAGTGCTTAAGGAGTACGAGGACATTCTGGAGGAGGACGGAACAAACATCGTGAGGATGAACTGCTCGTGACCATCCAAGGATGGCAGACTGACGAGCAACAGCCTATTGCGAAGCGACGAGTAGCCCTCTTGCGATCTATGGGAAAGACCCCTGAAGCGATTTCGTCATTAATATGGTTGCTCGATTTCAACCCTACGGACGCCGAAGCATGGGGAGAGCTAGCGGACCTCTACCTGTCCCAGGGATTGTACCCCCAAGCTATCTACGCTTTGGAGGAAGTGCTGGTGTTGGTACCAAATGCGTGGAACGTATGTGGCCTCATTGTTGCCCCTGTGAAACCCCCATCTGACAACCTGACCTAGATGCATGCACGCCTCGGTGAGGTGTCGTTGATGGCAGCCAATGAAACGACCGATGGCTTCCCTCAGAAGTTCCTGGCAAATTCCGTTAAGCGGTTCTGCCGAAGCATCGAGCTCTGCGAGGACTACCTGCGGGGTTACTATGGCCTCAAGAAGGTTACTGATAAGTTGCTGGCCGAGTCTGCTAAACTCAAGAAGCACTCGGAAGGAGACGAGTTCTCTCTGCCAGACCAGGCAACAATCGAGAAACTGAACCAAGCGGCTACCAAGAAGCTAGCCGAGATCGTTCGTCGCTACGGGGCCCAGGAACCGCTGTGGCAAGGATACAATGCAGATGAGATTGCTGCAGCCCGTGACCTGCTTGACAAGTCATCGTCAGAGGTGGTCCGGTAAAGGGACTACGTCTTGACAGTGACTCAGAATAGCGGGCACACAGGGTGACGAAGCGTACCGGGAGCTTGCCAACAGTGTCTCTGCCTAAGAAACGGGGCGCAAGAAGACCCCTGACTAGTTCATACACGACAGCAGAGGGGGCTTGAAGTCGAGAAGATGGGTGCCAACATGGGCTCTCAATCTGGCTCTGGCTCTCGGCCAGATGCGAGCGGGAGGCAGCAACGGGGAGTTGGGCGATGCTGGGCATTTGGCACGTGGCGCCATAGAAGGACAGGAGGTGGGGTGTGCCATGCTCGATGTGGGCGGTGATGGAGTTTGGCAGGGAAGACAATGCCTGAATGAAGATATGAGGCCTACCCAAGACGTTGAGGTGACGTCTACCTTGAAGCCTTGGGCAGGAATCTCGGGTTTTTGAGGAGGAGAGGGATGACTGGCTTTCCTAATGTAATATCCAACACGGCGTCTGGTGCAACCGACTTGTGGACGCGATACATAGTCTCTTGGGTCTCACCGTGACTGAGGCAGAATCAGCAAATTCGAGACTTGCAATTCCAAGTGGGTTCTCTCCACGTCGAATGCGCAACATCATGATGGGCACCTACTTATGCCCATGCGACTGTGGCCCTGTCCGCGGACGGCTTCTTGGTGGAGTCTCCCGAAGGAGCCGCTGCGGGAGAGAATCTGGCACCTCGAACGGCGCATTATTGTTTGATTTGGTCTCGATTCCCGAGTGTCTATTCTCCGAGGATGGTCCATGCCTCACTTTTAACAAGTAATCTAGAGCCTCTGTCATTGGTCGCCTCGTCGAAGATCAAGTGGCCGATCTTGGCCTGGCGCCATGAAGGGCGAGTTGAAGAAAGATATGGATGGATGAGAAGAATTATGGCTGTTCCGCCACTGCCCACATGGCCGCAGCTGGATGGCTGAGGCTCTGCGGGAAGGCGGAAATCCTGTCATTTGATGCCTATCATTCCTGACCGGGTGGTTCCAAGTTGAAGCGAGTATGTGCCAATGTGAGCGCCAAGTCGTGAGAACTAGCAAGGCCTCTGAGACGGTTGATAGCATTTACACCAAACATGATATAGTGATGGCCCAATACGGACTGTATGAGGGGACAACAAGCATTTCTCACCGTATCTTGAACTCGTCCCATATTGCGGAGGAGACTAGGAAGCCATGCAGCGCCATGGTCCGTGATGAGCTGGCCCTGTGAAGCGATGGACTAGAGGGCATCGGGCCTCAACGCTGAGATGGGGCTCCATCCCCAGCCAGTCGCGGAATGGAGGGCATCGGGTTGCAGAGGTGCTGTAGGTGATGAGTTTGGACTCGAATTATTGACTGAAAGGAGAAAGGAAAGAACATCAGAGTGGAATTGACGAGAGGCGGGTTGATATAAGGAGACGTGGTTTGCCAATGCCTCAAGTCTTCTCTCCATCTCACTCACCAACCCTATCAACACTGTATCCGTACATCTTCTAGACTACAATTAAGCAACCCCCAGTACCGTTTTTCAGACTTTCAACTGTACGGGTACGGTAATCAATCAGCTCCTGCGCCTCGGTCCGTCCCGATTTACGTTATCACCCAAGACGTTTAAAACTGTACTTGGTTGGACAACGACGTCGCACAGCCCGAGACGAAGCCGTCAACAAGAAATTCAGCTTCATGATGGGATCATGCTCTTTGTCGATAGTAATTGTTTTCACGACAACAAATATCGACAATGTCACGGGCCGAGGGACTCGAGTGCGTATCAGTGGCGGCTAGGACCGCTCGAGGTATCCGATGGATAGCGGTCAACTGCAACTATTCTTCTAGCGGTCAGACCGACAAATGTTCCGCTCCCAATCGTCGCCCGTGGTGGGTGTCAGCTTGAAGGCGGAGGGGAGCCTGGAACCTCACCATGGCTCCCCAGCAACTCGACGGCGTAACGTTGGGCTGCAGTACAGCAACACCGCCCTCTCGTCTTGGAGCCCGGGCCGCCTTTTTACTTTTTTTTTTTTTTTTTTTTTTTTTTTTTACCTCTTGTCGTTTTTCTTATTTCCTGATGCTTCTTTCTTTTTCTTCTTTTCTCTTCTTTCCCTCCCCTCTTCTCCTCATTTCCGCCTCCCCCTCCGTAACAATTCCTTGTGTGCACGCTGCCATTGTCTCCCATCCAACCAGCCAAAAGCCCATGTTTTCTCATGCCCTAGGTAGTTAGGCTGTGTTTTTGCATTTCTAGTGACCTTTGACCTGCGCCAACAAACCGAGGCCATCCTTGGCTCTGACCTGCACTTGCACTTGGGCGCTTGGGCAACTACCCCACCCCACCACACCTTAGGTCCATTCCCCAAATCGCCGCTAAGGGAGCTTGCCCGGGTGTTGTCCACTGCCGACTCACACAAAACCAACCACAACAACAAACAAAACCTTCCTACACAAGACGACGACTCTCCCACAAGATTTCGTCAGATACAGAGTCTCGCAATACGGTCCAGCTCAACCGCAGGGGCTGCCAGCACCTGAAACTCTACGGTATGTGACAACCTCTTTGGCTGTGTACTCGTCGTTGTCTCCCTGTCTCGTCAAGCTTCCATCCATTCCCTTCGCATGAATCTTGTGTCTCGGGTGCGTCTGGGGTGGGCTCAACTCCAACAAGATGATGGTCCATGTGATCCCATCTGGCGGCTTCGAATCAAGCGAGCGACCGAGCGACCGAACGACCACGCAAACATGCGGCGGCGGCGGACTCGGCAGCAGGTCAAATGTCTGCATGACATCCAGGCCATGGGCGCTGCGCCTACGGCTTCTCCCAAGGCATTCATTCCCGTATCCATCTGAGTTCCCGCTGTCGGAGCGGATGCTACCTCCGTCCTGCTGTCGTCTCTGCCACTATCAATGCTCCAGCGCCAATTCTAGCTTCTTCCATGAGCCATCGGGCTTTGTTTGAGGCTCCCTGGTTTTTGGCCCCCACCAGCGTTGGGCATTGGCATCCACGATCTTTGACGCCCTACCACCAACCCACCGCCATGCGAAACGCGGGCGCACCACAGGGCGGAGAGAGCCTGTTGACAGGCACGACTGGGCAGCGGATGCCTGGGTCAGAGCCCGGGAGAGCCAAGATTTTCAAGGGCATCGACTCCAGAGCCGGACACTTCAAGGGTTGGTGGACCAGTCGCTGGCCAGTCCAGCATCTGCGCGCCAGCTCCAGCCCGACGAGCGCTAGCGAACACGCTTGGACAGGGTCCCCCATTGACTCCATCGACAGGGCGACGAACCAGGGTGTCCCGGTCCCGGGCGGCTGACAAGAACCGTGCTTTGGTGCCCAGCAAACCCAGCCGAGAAGCACATGGCAAGTCTTGTTGGGCATGGGCATGGACATGGCCTGGGATGAGGACGCCAACGCCAACGTCGGGGAGCGCTGCTGCCAGTCGATAGATGCTTTACTGCACAGCATCGTGTCAAGGCCATTCTTGTCATGTCGTCCTTCCAATCCTCGGAGCCGGGTTCGCAGAAAGGGTTTCGCGCCACCATGTCGTTGTTCGGTACTCATGCAAGGGAGGGGATGCTAGCTTACCGGGATGATGGCTTGGACCGACCTTCAACTGTCCAAACGTCGTCGCCAACTTTGCTGACTGTCTGATGTGTTCCCAGTTTAGGATAACCTTTTTGCTCCCATCCACGAAGTCTGCCTGTGACCGAGATTTCGGTTTCCTGGAGAGCCCGCGCGCGCATACATACACACACGCCTAGATTTGCACGCCCACCGCCTCTGCACTCTCGCCGTTGCAACACAACCGCCCCTCCACTGTCGTTTGCTTCGAAACGTCGGCAACCACCCGCTGCTTGGCCGTTACGAACGCTCAACCCGCCGGCTTCCTCAACCACTGCAGTCACAGCGCACCCGCCGTTTCGACCCGAAGACAGGCTCGATTTGTTTCAGCTGCATGGTTGGCAGCGCGGACCAGTCCTGTCGAGTGACCCATAAGTAAACGATCTGGACCCCCTCACCGCCGATCGATTTTCTGCCGTCCATCCCTCCAAAAACCTCTACCCATCCTTCGCAACCGCCGCCGCCTGAATCCACCCGCCCACACCTCTTTGCGCCTGACCTTCACGCCTACTCTCTGCAGTCAGTGCAGTCCAGCAACTTTGGTACCCTCCTCCGTCAGCAACCACAAGGCACCGTCGCTAGTCCTTGTTTTTATCGACTCCGCACCATCTCTTGCAAACAGGCATTTTCCCCGTCTCACTGCTTTCGTGACCAGCCGACCATCCGCCTGTCACGCCCTCGTCATCTCTAGTGGCGCATCCGCCCAATCGAACAACCCCTCTCTCCGGTCGCGCAAGTCCAATTCCTCCTCGCCACGACCCTCGCACCAGCACTTGCCGTCCTGTTTTTCTCTACTGCCGTGACAACTTCGTCCTCCGTTTTTCCCTGTGTACTCTCTGTTACGTTGGGGGCCGCTAGCCATTGTCCTTATCCTATCAGCTGAGCGTTTGCTTGTGCTCGCTGCCTATTTTACCTTTCCTACCTCAGACGGCAGCGCCTTTGCTCCGGCTTTCTCTCGTGGATCGTCGTGGGCAGAGGGTATCCCATTAGTTCGCTGCCATGCCGTGAGTCCCCCTCCCTCGCTCACCCTCCTCTATCTCACCCTCCGCCTGCATTCCTCCCCCTTCCCCTCCCTCTTGTTTCTCCCACATCCACCCCTCGGGTTGCCTCCACTGCGCCCCTTTGCCTTTGTTTACCTTTGCGCACGCTCACCACCACTTCCTCTTCCTTTGAAACTCTACCCAGTCCACTCACCACAAGTTTGCGAATAGGCTCATCAAGCGTGCCCCGTCTTCGAGAGCTCCAACCGGTCCACACGGTGGTGATACTTCCTCTTCTCAGACTCAGTCCTACAACACTGAGGAGGACGACTCCTCTGCCGACACAAGCCAAGACTACACGGAATCAGAGGAGGAGGACTACTACAGCGAGGACGACGACGACGACCTTGGTCCTGCCGACTCAGCTTCTACGAGCGACCACGAGCAGCACTACGGCCGCCCTCAACGATTGCCGCAGCAGCGCCAGCATCAACTTCCAGCAGCAGGCCAATTTGGGCAACAATACCCACCACAGCACCCATATTCGACGCAGCACCAGTTCCCGCCGCAACACCAGCTTCCTCCACAGCAGCATCAACTCCCTCCCCGCCAACAATTGACTCCTCACCAGGCTTTGCAGCCCCATCAGCCCCCTCCTCCACAGGATTACGGGTTCGAAGAGGAACCGCAGCCGCAGCAGCAGTCTTATCGTCGACCGTCGCGGCGCGATCGACCGCCAAAAACCGCCACCCTGGACGACCCTCGTTATGGCCCGGCCTACGGCCGTGGCGGCTTCCCGCACCCTACGGCCCCGGGCCGGCCCGGACCAGGCCAGTTCTTTGGCCGGGGCCAAGCTGGCTTCCAGAACCATGTTGGTCCTTATATGGGCTATCCCGCCAATAGCCAGATGGTCCCTTTCGGGTATGACCCGAACAACCCATACGACCCCTATGGCGGCGAGGGAAGGGGCATGTATGACATGATGCCCTACCAGGGACAGCAGCAACAACAGCCACCTGGGTTCTACGGAGCAATGCAGCCTCACCAATACGGCATGGGCTCCCACATGCAAATGCATCTGAATCCACCCCCTCCCCCGCCTACTGAGGTCGCTGCCAAGCCATCCACACCAGCACCTCCAAAGGAAGACCCGGAAAAGATTCGCCTTGAGGCTGAAATTGCTGCCTTCAAGGCCATGGAGGAGAAACAAAAGGCTGCAGATAAGCAAAAGGAGGTCGAGGCTCAGATCCGCAAGGAGGCTGAGGAGGCCTTCCATCGCCGAATGGAGGATATGAGAATTGCTCAAGAAGAGGCCAAGAAGGAGATCGAAAAGGCCAGAATCGAAGCTGAAAAGGCCGCTCGTGAGAGGATGGAGGCTGAACGAAAGGCCGAGGAGGAGCGAGCTCGAAAACACGCCGAGGCTATGGCTGCAGCCGAGGAGAAGGCTCGACTCCGGTTCGAAGCTGAGATGAAGGCAGCTGAGATGCGTCGACAAGCTGAGGCCGAGGCACGCGCTAAGGCTGAAGAAGAGGCCAGGCTAAAGTTCGAGGCTGCTGCTAAGGCCGCTGAGGCACAACGAAAGGCAGAGGCAGAGGCTCGCGCCAAGGCTGAGGAGGATGCCAGGATCAAGTTCGAAGCTGCTGCCAAGGCTGCCGAGGAGCAACGCAAGGCTGAAGCCGCGGCCCGTGCTGAGGCCGAGAGAGAGGCTCGAGAGAAGTATGAAGCCGAGATGAAGGCCGCTGCTGAGCAGCGCAAGGCGGAGGCGGAAGCTCGTGCCCAGGCCGAAGAAGAAGCTAAGAGGAAGTTGGAGGCCGCTGCCAAGGCTGCCGAAGAGCAAAGAAAGGCAGAGGCTGAGGCTCGCGAGAGAGCCGCGGAAGAAGCCCGACTCAAGTACGAGGCTGAACTGAAGGCGGCTGAAGAGCGAGGAAAGAGGGAAGCTGAAGAGCGTGTCCGGGCTGAGAAGGAGGCCCGATTGAAGTTTGAAGCCGAGTTGAGGGCAGCTGAGGAGAGGAGAAAGAAGGAAGAGGAGGAACGCGCACAGGCCGAAGAGCTTGCTCGAGTCCGTTTCGAGAAGGCGCTGAAGGAGGAGGCTGAGGCGAAGGCCGCCGCTCTGAAGAAGGCGCAGGAGGAAGCTGAGCGTCTGATGAGAGCTGAGGCTGAGGCCAAGGCTGCTGCCGCCGCCGCCGCTGCTGCGGAGGCCGAGAAGCTCAAGAAGTTTGAGGAGGAGACTCGAGCCAAGGCTGAGGCCGAGGCCCTTGCCAAGATTGAAGAGGAGAAGAAGGCGGCGGCTGCTAAGGCCGAGGCTGAAGAGGCGGCTGCTAAGGCCGCGGAGGAGCTCAAGAAGAAGATTGAGGAGGAAACCAAGGCGAGCCTCGAAGAGTCAAAGAAGTCTGCCGAGCAGGCCCCGATTCGATTCAAGGACGCTGTCGGCCGAAAGTTCACCCTTCCGTTCCATCTCTGCCAAACGTGGCAGGGCATGGAGGACCTCATCAAGCAAGCGTTCGTCCAGGTCGACGTTCTGGGACCTCACGTTATGGACGGCCATTACGATCTCATTGGCCCAGATGGCGAGATTATCCTTCCCTCTGTGTGGGAAAAGGTCATTCAGCCCGACTCGCTCATCACCATGACAATGTGGCCAATGGACAAGGTGCCTCCTCCGGGGGTTAAGATGCCCCCTGGTCGCCATGGTCACCCGCCCATGCCTCCCCACGGACGCGTCCCGATGATGCCCGGTGGTGTTCGACCTCCTGGTGGCATGCCTCCTGGCGGCATGCCCGGTGGTGTCCCCGCTGGTGGTATCCCTGGAGGATTCCGCCCTCCCCCAGGATGGCCCGGAGCAGGCGCCCGACCCGGCCCCGTTCCCAACATTGTCAATGTCGGACCTCCTCCTGCCGCCCCTGCCAAGCCCTCTAAGCACAAGAAGCCTGCCAACCACTCGGCCTTTGCTGGCTTCATGTTCGGCAAGCCCCAAAAGAAGAAGTGAGTAACAGACACCAACTGATGGAATCTAGCAAGGGATGCTAACCGCTGTCTAGGTCGAGCAAGAAATAAGGTGCTCGAATGCGGCATCGTGAGACGATAATGTGTGGAATTTGGTTTTTTTACAACCCAGCTTTTCTTCTTACCAGATACCTCATCGGCGCTACCTGCCGGCTTGCTTTTTTGATCCCCCCCTTTTTTATGACCGGCTTGGTTTTTGATTTTGGATTGATTTTTGTTGTTGTTTTTGCTTTTCAAAAATATGAAGCAGTGGAATTTGGGTCGTTTTCCAACTCATGGGTAGCGTCACTCATATGTCGACGGCGTCACGAATCGTCCTATACGCATGTGGATCGGAGTATGATGATGAATGGGTTCAAGCAAATGATACTGGGGGAATGGAATACGATCCAATGTTGGGGACCCGGACCGCGTCTATGGTGCATCGCTGCGCCAAGATGGTTTCAAGTCCGGGCATCGGCGCAAAGATGACGCTTTTCTGTTTTTGTTGGATGGTGGACGAGCATGTTGGATAGACAGAGCCGTCCTAGACACGTTGTCATGTAGAATGAATGGAGTACGCAGAAATATGTTTATTATGAGTTTTAACTGAGACATTGAGTTGAATGGGATTGCTTGACCGAGAGAATGTTTGCCGTCTAAGTGGAACTTGTTCCTTGGCAAATCTATGATGTAAGGCGGCTTCTAATGTTCTATCTATGGATGAGAGCGCAAGCACTGTCTACCTGGGCTTTTTCGAATATGTGATTTTAAAGCTTCCGTTGTGACCCCAACTTCTGACGAGCTCGTTTCTCGAACGCTTCTATCATTAGAGCAGCGACCTTGTCAGACACGGCCGCGCTCACAGCGCCGTAGAGAGGGTTTGTAAACTGGAAATCGATGTTGAGATGCACCTCAGTGCGCGGTGTCGGCGGTCCCGCAATCGGCCTCACGGACCAGCGCGTCACCAAGCTCCGGAAGACAGCCGACGCATCGGGACCCGAGCCACCGGGGGTCGCGTCCCCGCTAATGGCCTCTACCGACCGGCCGGGGACACAGCGCAGCCGGCTTGTAAAGACCTCGTCGAAACCGCCCCAGCCGACGTGCAGGTCCGCAAGTGTGGGATAGCGGCGGCCGGTTTCGGAGTCCGGATCGGACCAGCGGGTGACGCGGGACTTCGAGCAGTACGGGACGAAGGACGAGTACGAGTCGACGTCGGAGATGAGGTCGTAGAGGGGTTCGGAGGGGTATGGGAGGGTGCGGGTGGCAGTGAGTCGCTGAGGCTCGGAGGATGGGAAGGAGATGAAGGAGCGGCGGAGGGAGGCTATTCGTGGTGTTGAGGCTGAAGTGAGGCTCGTGATGTTGGAGATTGTACAAGTCGAGCGTGCGACGACGGCTCGGGGAGGGAGGAGGCGGAGGGCCATTGGGATTTCTGAGGTGGTGGGGCAGAGTCTTTAATCGTATATCGTTACGGTCGTAGCAATTTCATGGTCTTGGTGTCGTGGATCAATCCCTAGGACCGAAATGAAGTCGACAGAGGATGGAAAGTGGTGATGGTGTTGAGGCTCTGCTCAACTCAAGTTGATAGAAAGTTGTAAAGGTTTCCGCCACTATCGGAGGCGTACAGCCCCACTGATGGGCAGGTACCGAGGCGCCTGTAAAGTTGAGTGCTTAGCGGATGACAGAACTAAAGCCACAGGGGGTTAGACCCCTGTAGATGCCTGAACTGCGCACCTGCCGACCCGACCTCTGGGCGTTAAACGCTCGGGCCGTCCTTGTCGCCGAGTCGAGGGCGGTGATTCCGTCATGGGCTTAGGTTCGCCAATCTGTCTCAATAACTCCCAAGACCGAAAACCTCACAGGCGACGCAACCTTGAGTTTGTGCGCCTCCCGCAAACAGACGACTCCTTACTAACAGCCGCCATACGAAATGCGCCGCTCGATCGAATCCTCGCGAAGCCCCTGAAAGACCGTGACCGATCCCCTACACGAGCACACACTCGCTGACGGTCGGCCCCACGCCCGCGGGGCAAGCTTCCCAAGATGTAGGAGATAGCTTCAGGTATCGAACAAGAACTCGCGCTGACGCTGCGCAGGTTTGAAAAGTCGCTCTATGACCTCATCCGGGGGCTCCGGAACCACAAGGGCAATGAGAAGGAGTATATCCAAAAGAGCCTCAAGGAGTGCCGCGCCGAAGTTCGCAGTCAGGATATGGGTGCGTGTTTGACTTGATGAGTTGGGGATGACTTATGGATCGCTGACGCGTGTGTGTGAACATCAGATCTCAAGGCGACGGCGCTTCTGAAGCTCATATATCTCGAGATGGTCGGGCACGACATGTCGTGGGCGTCGTTCCACGTGCTCGAGGTCATGTCGTCGCCCAAGTACCAGCTCAAGCGCGTGGGATACCTGGGAGCTGTCCAGAGCTTTCGTCCTGATACTGAAGTTCTGATGCTGGCTACGAATCTGTTGAAGAAGGTCAGCTATAGAAGCACCATGACCTCCGCGTTATGCTTGTAGCTAACTGGTGCTCTTGTAGGACCTTGGCTCGACTACACCGACCGTCATCTCCCTACCGATCGCGACCCTCCCCCACGTCATCACGCCTTCGCTGGCGCTCTCGACACTGCAGGATTTGCTACCGCGCTTGAGCCACAGTCATTCAAATATTCGAAAGAAGACGCTCGTTACGCTGTACCGACTTGCCCTCGTGTACCCTGAAGCTCTACGCGCGGCCTGGCCCAAGATCAAGGAGCGGCTTATGGACCCGGACGAGGACCCGAGCGTTACAGCTGCTATTGTCAATGTGGTTTGCGAGCTTGGCTGGCGAAGACCAAACGACTTTCTTCCCCTTGCGCCTCGACTATTTGAGCTGTTGGTAGATGGTGGTAATAACTGGATGGCCATCAAACTCATCAAGCTTGTAAGCAGCTTTGTAAACTTTATATTGTGTCTGGATACTAACTAGTTGTTTAGTTTGCGACCTTGACGCCCTTGGAGCCTCGACTCGTGAGAAAGCTACTACCCCCTCTCACCAACATAATCAGGACAACACCAGCAATGTCATTACTCTACGAGTGTATCAACGGCATCATCCAGGGCGGTATTCTCGGTAGCGGAGATGACGTCTCTGGAACTGATGAGATTGCAACCCTCTGTGTCAATAAGCTGCGAGGCATGATAATGATTGATGGTGATCCTAACCGTAAGTCGATATGTTGCTATACTGACACTAGATGACGACTGACGAGGCACTAGTCAAATACGTTGCGCTCTTGGCATTCAACAAGATCGTTACTACGCATCCTTATCTTGTATCACAGCAGGAGGATGTGATTCTGGAGTGTATCGACAGTCCGGACATCACCATCCGAATACAGGCGCTTGACCTTGTGCAGGGCATGGTTACAGGCGACAACTTAATGTCTATCGTGAGCAGGCTGATGAAGCAGCTCAAGTTATCCATGCCGGCTCGGGAGGTGTCTCAGCCAGGAACGCCTCCAAACGATCCGAACTACTCGGATGACGAATACTCAGAATCTGCACAGCCCAAGTCCGAAGCCCAAGCACCCCTTCCTGACGACTACCGAATAGACGTTATTGGAAGAATTCTGGCAATGTGTGCAAAGGACAACTACTCGAGCGTGTTGGATTTCGACTGGTACATCGACGTTCTTACGCAACTTGTCCGCATGGCGCCAGCTTCTCGCAAGGTTGACGATGAAGACCTGGGCCCGGCAGAGAGAGCGCGTGCGAACGTATCAGAAAAGATTGGAGATGAGCTGCGGAACGTCGCTGTAAAGGTTCGAGTGATGAGGTCAACTGCGGTGCGAGCAGCAGAGATTATCCTCAACCAGCTCAACAGCGACACACCACCGGGCTATAACATTACCTCTGGGGCATTGAAATCAGTGACCTGGATTATGGGTGAATACGCCTCACAACTGGCTGTACCTGACGAGGGGTTGAACGGCCTTCTTCAGCTCATCCCTCGGACAACCACCCCTGAAGTCTTGACCACTACTCTCCAAGCCGTTACGAAAGTCTTTGCTACCATAGTGGGAGACGAGATGGAGCCATGGACGGCAGAGAGGAAGTCTAGGGTGTCACTCCTCATGGCTCGCATTATTCATGTCTTTGAGCCACTGGCGTTGCACCCTAGTCTTGAGGTCCAGGAGCGAGCTGTCGAGTTTACGGAACTGCTGAAGCTTACGGCTGAGGCGGCTTCAAGTCAGCCTGCTTCGACCGATGAAGTTGAGCAGGATCCTCCGTTGTTGCTCACCCAGGCGATTCCTTCACTATTCAACGGCTGGGAGCTCAACTCGGTGGCCAAGGATGCACAGTACAATGTCCCAGTTCCTCGAGATCTTGACTTGGATGAACCTCTTCATCCAAACCTGGCCAAACTGCTAGCAGATGCCGACTCTGTTACTCTTGTTGCGGACGACTCGGACGAGTTTGAGGTATACTACCATCAGAAGCCACCACCAACCAGCATCGACTCTTCTGCCCCAGCCATCAGCAGGATAGCCGAGCCTGTGGACGATTATGTGGGTTCCTACCAGCAAGCAGACGAAGACAGCTATCTCGACGCCGACATCGTTGCGAGGAGAAAAGCAGAGCGCCAGGAGCGGAACAAGGACGACCCCTTTTATATCCCCAGCAACGATACGCCCCGAACTTCAACTCCTATCCACAACATTCTCCAAAACAGCAACGGCCCCGATCTGGATATTGACTCTATACCTATAATGCAGCTGGACCTTGAACGGCTCGGAACCCCGGCTGCCGCTCCCCAACGTCCCCAGCCAAGACCTCGTCAAAGGGTGGTCATCGCCCAAGACGAGACCCTCGGCGGAAGCGACAGCGGCCACGTCTCGGAGAACAACTCGGACAGCGCCGTCGCAAAGTCCAAGTCACGCAGGCTCAAGCAGCAGGGTCTGCTGGGCGTGGACTCGAGCGGCATCGGCTCCTTCAGCCTCGAGGGCCAGCCGTCCTCGGGCTTTGACTATGAGCAGCAGCAGCGCGAGGAGGCTGAGATGCAACAGGCTATGAAGGAGGTTGAGAGGCTTCGTCTCGAGATGCAGCGCGCCAACGAGAGGATCCAGGTCGCTCAGGGTGTTGATGTCGAGGGCACTGTTGTCAAGAAGAAGAAGAAGAAGGTTGCCAAGAAGGGCGACGAGGAGGCCGGAGAGGTCAAGCCAAAGAAGAAGAAGAAGGTCCCCCGCGCTGAAGCCATCGAGGAGCAGACCGGCGGCGACAATAGTAGCGTCCAGGGAGTCGAGTCTCCCGCATCGGGAGAAGTCGTCGTGGCCAAGAAGAAAAAGAAGAAGAAGCGCGTGGTTGATATTCAAGAGGGGGAATAGCTGATGGTGGTATGACATGGGGAGGAAGTGTTGATTGATATGAGACAGCATTGTTATGGGGTTGGTATACCTAGGTAGCATAAGATAAAGGGATCAGGAGCATAGGAGGAATACAAAACCGAACAGACAATAACTGATGACCATCAAAGACTCCATCTATTCATTCATTCATTCATTCATTCATTCATTCATTCATTCTCGTCATGTCTAATCTCCATACACTCATCAGTCATGATAGAAGCACCACCCATCACATCAGCTCCAGCACAAGCTCACCAACGAATGAATATCTCGGAAACAAATCTTAACGAATAGGGAATCTCCGCCATATCATGAATACAATACAGCATAAATATAAAGACAAAACAAGAAAAGCAAGCTCATCCAAAAGCAGCAACAAGACAAAAAGTACACCGGTTGTTCTTTTTTGCTCATGTTCCATTAACACATACACATGACAAGATAGATTATCCCGGCCAGACTTTCATGGGCATGAAAACAGACAGGCAGACAATGATACTCGTGTCTCCCGTCTCTTTCGGCCCATATCCCCAAGCCCCGGCCGTCCACCTTTCGTCCCGCTGTATTCCCAAAAACCCAACTCCTCAGGTATCTCCCATGGTGTGCCCTGTCAGGTGAGAGGCCCTGCCTCAACCACGGGCAAGCCGTTCCACTCCAACCTAGTCCTCCATAGGGGCATCCTCGAGCTGCACGCCGCGGGCGGGCGGTTCTTGAGGAGGGGTAGACGGCACCACGGGGATTCGCTTGCCACCTACAAACTTGGTCGGTGTCCGTCCCATGCTGTCGCGCTTCTCCGACTCGCCGTCCGCCTTGTCCGCGTCGCCGTTAACAGGTGCAGATCCATCGGGCTCGGGAACCTCAAGACTCTGGCGCTTAATGATGTTTAGGCTGCCGAGGCTGCTGCGTTGCCGGTCAGTAGCCGAAGTCGGGCTCGTTTGAATCGGAAATCGGGTCTCAGGTCCTCCGGTGCTGCGATCTCGACGATGGCCGCGGGGGCTAGGAGCAGGGCTCCTGTCACGGCCTCGGGTTGCGTTGGCCTTTTCGAGCAGAGCCCTATTCCGCTCCTCCATAAGGGCCTTGCGGTTGCTCTCGTCGGTACTAATTGCTCGAGGCCGGTTGCCGCTGACAGAAGAAGAATGACTAACCATGGACATGCGCTTGAGTTCGCTAAAGATGGCGTCCTTGTGGGCAAACAGATCCCGGACTAGTCGGTATGCGTGCTTCTCCTCCAGGGTCAGAGAAGTTTCGGTTCGCGGTCGCAGGATACAGGGGGCCAGGGCGGTTGCCAGAGACGCGACGTAGGTTTCATCCGCGGACGTCAGGTCGATAAGACGGGTAAAGTGGTTCATGCAGGCATCAAGGGTCGCAATGTTAGTGAGACGGAGCTGTGAAAGAGTTGATTGGAGAGCCGCAATCCGGGAAGACTCGTCCGTATCGGTAGAAGTAGTCGAATAGATTGTTCGAATAATCTCGTAAACATGAGAAGAGATGATTGAATCTGGTTGTGGTCAGTTTCCGAGACAGAGTCTCTTATGCACACCCAATACTTACCAGGAAGCTCCAGGAGATAGACCTTGAGGAGTGAAGCAACGGTAGGGATATCAAACTCGTCAAAGACACCAGGAGAAACAGGCTTGCCGTCATTGACCTTGGCACGGAGTTTGTGTGTCTGCGCCAGAGGAACCTCGACAAGCCACACACCTCGTCGAGCCTCGTCACCCTCCAAATCGGGATAATGGTGATCCAGATACGTCAGAATAGTCGTGACAATCATGGGCACTCGCTTCTTGTCGGCCCTTGCGCGCGCCTCGAGGTCGATTCCGAAAGTCTGCTCGTCCACCTTGTTGTAGTAGTTCTCGTACGTCACAACCTTCGGGACGAAGCTTCCGGTGCGATACGTCTCGAGCAGATACCGTAGGTCGCCCTCAGGCTGGATGGTCTCCTGGAAGAGCATCATCTGGTCTACAGTAGACTGGAGGCTGGGAATGACGTTGCCAATGGTTCCTGAGAAGTCAAGGATGACAGTCTTGACAGCCTTGAGACGGTCAAGCTCGCAGCGCTCGAGGAACTTGAGGTGGAGGAAGATGGCCTCCTCAAGCTCACATCGCAGCTCGTCAAGCCTGCGAACACCAGCACGGTACTTCTCGTCGGCTTCGCGGGCCTCGCGCTGCATGCGCTGGCTGGGGGTCTCGTTGGGGTGCGAATTGTTAAGGACATTCCAGCCCGACAGGTACTCGCTCACGGTGCCAACAACAGGGGAATCGGCCGTCTCAGAGCCAGTCGAGGCCAGGGAGAAAGTGCGGTTGATAGACTTCTTCTCGGGAACACCCGCCAATTGGAAGGCCTTGGGTCGCCACTGATAAAAGAGCTTGGAGCTGTTGGCAAAGTTGTTGCCGACATTACCAATAAGACGGAGGAAGCCGTTGGAAATCAGATCCTGACCAATTCGCTCAGCATAGGCGACGCTGATGTTGCCCATGCTGCGCTGGAGGTACTCGACGATATCGGAACCGGCTGAAGTGTTGAGGTAGGTGCCCAGGATGGGGACCTTGGTCTCGCCCATCTTGATAGACGAGAGCATCTGGGAGAGGATCTTCTTGACCTGCTCGGGCTGATAAGTATCGTCGCCAATCTCGTAGAGTATCTCCTCCTCCTCCTCCTCATGGGCAGGCGCCTCTTCCTTGTGGGGCTGAACCTTGATCTCGGGGATGTTCTGGTTCTGCTTGGGGCTGTTCTCGGGATCCTGGAAAGCGAGCTTGTTTTCCTCCTCGAGGTCCTCGACTAAGCGGCACTTGTTGAAGTAAACCGATCGGAGCTTCTTGACGGCCTCGGCTTGGCGATCGTGAGCCTTGATGCGGACTTGTAGCTCATCCTGAGAATCCTGGATGCGAGCCTCGTGGGCGTCGCACCAACGAGAGAATGGGTTGACGACGAGGTCGCGAATGCTCTGGGCGATGCGATGATGGTTGCGGGCAGCATCCTGCATCTCGTTGCGCATGCCATCGAAGGCCTGTGGCGGTGTGCCAGTCAGTCAGCATAGCTCAGGCATTTGCGCTTACTGCGAAGACGGTGCTGACGGAGCCGGCTGCGGCGCGTCGACGATCCAGCCAGCGGGTAGGGACAAGTGAGGTGAAGCCATTCCTACTTACCTTGCGAACGGTAGCACCATCGTCACGAGTGAAACCACCAGTGACCTTGTCCGCAGACGGTGTGATCTCGCTCAGGCGTGAGCTATAAGTTTCCTCGGCTTCGGCGCGTAAGCGAGCGATGGTGAGGACCTGTCTGTTCTCGAGAACGCCCTGCTGAAGCTTGCTGAACAGGACGCCGAGTCCCGCAGCGTAATCGCTCGACCAGAAGGAATCAGCGAACCCCGGCATGATGGCCTGCCTTATCCAGCCCCTTCGACTGCTGTGATGATTGCGGTTCTCGTAGTCGCTGTCGTGGTCGAGGTGGGAGAAGGCGAATTAAGAGAGCAGGCTGTGGCGGTGGAGGGCTGGCGAGCGGACGAATGACAGCGCAGGCGACGTGAGCGTGTGTGGGAGGGGGGGGATTGTCGTCGTGATGATGGCGGGGGAGGAATGGCAGCTGGGATCGTCAGCTGGTGCTGGTGTTGACGTCTCGTGGCAGTGACAGTGGTGGTGGTCTTGGTAGTTGCTGCGTGTCTCTATCTTGTGCAGGACTAGTTTTGTGAGACGGCTGCTGCCGAATGCAGGGGCTGCGAGCTTTGCTGTTGATTGTTTGTGCGGCCGCCAGGGATTGGGGGACCAAAGTCCAGTCCAGCCCGTCCAGTAGAGTTATGGGTCGAACTTTTTCTGCCCTTTGGCTGACTCGGCGTGGACGAGCAAGGCTGAATGGGGGAAGGGCGACGACGCACTGCTGACTGGGCTGACGGTTTGAGAACTGGGGGGCCTGGATCGCGGATGGGAGTCTAGCCTAGCTCGAGCGAGGGAGGGAGTCCGAGAAGGAGGCTGGCTGGCTGGCCTGGCTGATGACGACGTTTCGGAACTAATTAACAAGGGACCACGGATACGGGATGAATGGAGACGCTCAACTCCGGCGCTTGAAATACAGGTACGCGTACGCAAAGGTTGATGAGGAGATTGAATGCTATGAAGAAGAGGTCAAGATGCGTGTAAGAGAAAGATTGGAAGATAAGATGGAAGGTTCTGCTTTGGGAAGGAAGCCGTGTCTTTTGTCGCTCGCAAACGGTGCAGACGTTCAGCCGTCAAATGTGGAAGGAACGAACCAAGCCAGCCCAGAATGTACAGTACCAGCCAGCATCAGCATCAGCGCCAGCATCAGCTCCATGCAGGATGGGTTGTCACTGGGGAACAACAAAATAAGGGACCAAGTGTCAAGTTTCAAGATGGAATACGACAAGGGAAACGAATATTTAATATCTGGGTCATAGTCGACGACACTCATTGCACCTCCCTTCCTCTCCCTCCCTCCAGTGACACACCAAAGGCTTCCCCTGTCGCCCTCACTGTCGCCAATCTCTTGGTGTTGTAGCACAACCGCCGGCGGCTGGAGACAAACGGCACTTGTCATGGAGCCCTCCCAGAGGCCTCTCTCTCACTGGACCGGCAGGCTGGGGGTAGCTTATTAGTGGCTTTTCCCAGGAAAAATGCCTACCGAAGCGGGCACCCATCCCAACCGCTCCATCCTTCATCCGTCGGGTCTACGTCTGCGCTTGAGTGAACCCCTGACGGCTTTTGCTTGTCCTCGTAACCAGACGGCGCGCTAATATTAGAGGCTTGTTTCAGGGAGTCGTGCCCAACTGGGGAAACTGCCCACTGTCCAGGGGTCCATCGCTGGCTGGGGGGAAGCGTAAAAGTTCGGTTCGTTCTTATCCATGGCTGGAGGGCCTCTATTTTTGGTGGCTGCCATCCCATCTGACTCAGCGCTTGAGTCCGAGCTGGACTCCCGTGGAAGCAAGTTGGCTGGGCGGCCGGTGTTGGTTGTCCTTGTCAACCTCGCCATCTCCACCGCCAAGTCATCAACAACATGGTTTCTAGAGAAGCGAGAGAATGCAGACGAAAAAGCCTCGATGAGGACCCGATTGGGATCAGAGAAGCCCAGCGGGAACACATCTCAAGCTTGGCATTCAAGCCAAGCTTTACAACAAACACAGCAGCCATTCGTAGCCACATTGCCAGCCCAACCACCATTCATGTCGAGATTATCTGTTGACGACCCGAGCCATGGAATCACTTCAATGACTAGACCACCACATGTGTCGAGGACATAGAAGGCCCTGAGCCCACCTCACAGTCAGGTCGGCCGGGCTTCTATAGTCCATCACCCTCCCACCATGCGGACTGTCGAAAGTATCCTCCGTCCCGGTCATTATAGCTCAAGTCTTGCCTCGGAAACTCTTCATACACCAGATCAATGCCCACCTCCCCGAACGCCTCTTTGACGGAGCTGTCGAAACAGACTTCCCTCGTATCGCATCGAACAAACTTCAGCTTGCGAAATCGCTCTGGGTTACACCGCTTGTGTTCAGCAAGACCGAGCCGACCCAGCCTCAGTCGTTGAGCTCTCAGCCACCATGTCTTGGCGAGAGTAAGCGACACGATGTTCGGCGGGAGGATATCGACGAGAGAGTCCCCATGAGGCAGTTCCAAGTTGTTGAAGTTGTATATCGCACTGGTGGCGAGGAAGAGGTCTTCCAGAACCGTAAAGTCTTCGAGGTTAGGTAAGTTGTCTATCTCGGTATCGCGAGGCGTGCGGGTGTGGAACCGTAAGTCTAGACGCAACGACTTGAGTGTGTCGTGAAACTTGCTGAGATGTGTAACGGCATCAGAAGGCTGCACAACATGATCCAAGCCAGAATCAATGCTTGTTTCCAGAAACCCAGATGCCTCGTATGTGAACGAAGAAAGACTCTCAGGGCAAGACTCGACGATCCGGCCCAAATTATGTCTGTTGACACGAGTCCCTCTAATACGGAGCGACTTCAAACGCGGAAAGCCAGATTCCTCGAGGCCACCTACGCGACCACACGTGAGGGATTCGAGATCCGGCGTCACTCTAGAAAGGTATCTCGGTTTGAAACCCGCCTCAAGAACCCGAAGAGGCAGCTTGGTGACACCGAGGGCACTCATTGCCGCCGGTGGCACATCGGCCATCCCAACACCGACACTGAAAGTGGTCGGGGTTGTGCTGAAGGCGAGGTGCTTGAGATTGGGGAGCAAGGCAAGTAGAACTGCGAATAGTTCAGGAACCAGGACAGTTAGGTCTCGGGGGTGGGTTACTCGATTGATGCTGTGGAGAGGTCCGAAGAAGAGCGCCCGGCGAAGCTCGTGGTCCGCCCTCGACGCCTTTTCCTTGTCGTCCAAATTTCTCCGCTTCCAGACTTCGCCGAGGTCGACCTGCAAGGCATTCGCAGCGTGTCTCATGGCGACCCAGGCATCGCCACGCTCAACGCCCTCTTGCAACGAAGGGTGGAAGAAGGCGGTCTTGACCAGGGCAGCAAGATCGTGTCGTGCGTGTGGAGGCGGTTCGAATGAAACTCGTCAATCGTCCCCGCCACGAATATTTCACTCGCGTTCGCAGGTGGGCGTATCCGAGGATGAACTCATGGTGTAGGACATGCTGCGCAACATCTCTCATCCGTCTCGAGACCAGGCAAAGTGAAAAGAGCGTGTGTCGGTCACGCAGATAAGCTTCTGACTGGTCATGTCCGGCGTCCTTTTCGACCCAGTAAGGCTCCCTGAAACCTCCACGACAATGCAGACAGAAGTGTCCAAAGATGAGATGGAGCAGTTCAGATGGGAGGTCGGAAAGAACGGGTGCATGGGCCATTCTGCTTTGACGTCGAAGTGGAGCTATCAGGATCGTGTAAAAGATTGCCAATGTGCGGTGGAACCAACTAACTACCTCTGTACGAGGATGAAGGTGGTGCCTTTTATCTCTTGTGATCCACGAGAAAGGTAGTCATGGATCTCAGAACAAGCTTTGTTGAGGCCATCACGGCGTTACTATTGTGGCTGAAAACCTCATTGACTTGGAGTTGTTGTGTCATTGAAGCTTGGGTGTAAGCTTCAGTTGCGCTGAAGCCACCGCCACCCGGCCGCAGGCTCATGGAGCCTTTTTAAGCAAGTGAGGTGGGACCTGACAATCAGCAGCCAAAGAGAATTCTCCGTATCAAGTGAACGGTCTCGGCGGAAATAACTCTTCGGTGAGTATGGATCCATGATTGTGGCCAAGGCGGCCAGCTGTCGGCGATGTTGAGGGCCTGCCTCTGCACTGCATCAGTAAAGATAAACCAAAATAAAAATGTACTTTTCAAAGTTGGGTGTTTTACATCAAATTATCTTTATCCTGTTTAATCAAATTCAGCTACAACAGAGCCATAGCATCTAACAAGAGTCGACTGTGCTGTCCTCACCATGTTTCACGCTCGGTTATCGAACCGAGAGCCTCCCCCATCATCTCATCTCAACGACCAACTCATGCAACGCACAGATGAAATGGCAATTGCACTTTTCCCTTTGAGAGATTAGTCCACCGCATCTTCAGTTGCTGATACGAGTTTCCCTGCATCACCAACAAAACGTGCCCTGGTCACATCGAATCGTACCGTCGCCCTAAACGCCCAATCGTCGACTCAGCTCCCTCGAAACACCAGCCGTCATTGGCTGCTCGGAACGGCGGCCAAGAGCTTCACCTGCATCCCCACACACCCATGTGGACTCTTTTTTGTTTCTTTCAAGACATTCAGGAACAAAGGCGCCAATTAGTTCCCGCTGCTGTTTTTGGCCCTGAATATGGGCCCATTCTTGATTTGTTTGTTGCCAAGGGGCCAGGTCAGGGCGCGGCCAACATGAGGAGTTCGGATGAGGGCGGGAAATATCCAATGTTGAGGGCGGCCCTTGGCCCCCTTATAAAGGAGCCTGCCGCCCTCGAGGGATGCATGATGGTTTGTTGTGATTTGCTATTTAGAGAGCCTTCAGTTCACTCGTTTTTGTTGTTTGAAGACTCATCTCCAATCATTGACTTCATCTCCATTCTGATACCATCTTTTCTTGACTACCTTCTTTCACTCACTCACCATGCCTTCAGTCAACACCCTCATCACCGCCATTGTGGCCGGACTTGCCATTGGAGCCCATGCTGGCCCATGCAGGCCCCATGGAAGCTCCAGCTCCGTCTCAACTGCTGAAGTTGTCACGACGACATCTGCTCAGCCTTCTACCACAACCTCTGGAAGTTACCCCGGCGTCTCCAGCAACTCCGAGACCAAGACCACTGGAACCACGTCCATCACCGAAGCCTCTGAGACCAAGACAACTCAGTCCGCGTCCATTACCAGCAACTCAGTCACCGTGTCCGAGACTACAACAGATGTAGGAGCTCATGGTTCAAGCGAGTCCGAGACAACCTCGACCACAGCAGTCGAGACGACCTCTTCCACGGCAATTGGCACAACATCCACCACTTCTAAGGTTGAAACCATTTCCACCTCGGCTGAGGAGACTACAACTGCTCCCTCTACAACCTCTTCTACAACTGCCCCCTCCTCTACCACCGCCGACGAGTCAACCACCCAGACCACCACCACCCTCGAGACCCGCACATCTGCCGCCTCGACCACAACATCCGCTGCGCCCAGCCAAACCTCTGGCTCTAGCTGCCCTCCCGCGGCCAACCTCGTCTGCGGAAAGACCGGCTACCTCGGCGAAAACAGCTCCAGTCACCTCCTCGATCTTCAGCGGGATACTGACTTGGAGACTTGCAAGACCCAGTGCAAGGAGAATGACAATTGTGTCACCATTGGACACATCGCCGACACTAACCAATGTGAGCTGTACGATGCTTCGCCGGCTACGCTCGAGTTGAACGAGGACCCGAACTCTTGGTACGCTGTCTACGAAGCTTGCTGTTTCGAGTAACATCCACGGTTGCTGGAAGGAGTCTGCATGGAGAGTTGATATCGTGACTGTATACCCACTGGCGTTGGAGCCTCTTACATTACAACTTGTTCAAAGAAAGGGGGGGGGTTGGAAAATAGTCTTTGGTGGAGATAACCGTGTACTAATCAGTAATCTCATAGTGTAGTATCTTAGTTTTACATATCTCGTTTCAAATGGTATTTCGAGGCCTCGTTCTTCATGTCTCATCTATCTCGCTTTTGGGGCGTCGAATGAGTCTATGGGGTCCGCTGAACAAAGACCATGAGCCCGGATAAACACGCTTGAGTCCTGACCGTTTCCCGTGTAACAATCGTATCCCCTTTTTTTCTTTTTTCTTTTGACATTAACCCTCTCACGCACCGTTGGGCTGAGCGCCGTCGGCCACAGACAGCTCCTCAACCTTTTTTGTCACTCCATCCTGCAGGGCATCGGCTCCTCCCTTGGCTCCAGGGAACCGGGTGCCTCTGTTCTTCACCTTCTTCTCCTTCTTAGCTGGTGGGGGGTACGCCTTCAACGTCACCTCCTGCCATTCTTCAGATGCCTGGAAATCGGCCTGGATGGGCGTCATGATATCGATAAGACCCTGAGTTACGGTGGCCTTGAGCATCTGGGGTGTCAACTATAAGAGCGTGGTTAGTAACATGTTCAACAAGTGGGCGTGGTCAAACCGTACCACATCGTTCTCGTAGTCCTCCTGTATCTGCTTGATGCTGGTGTAGACCAGGGGCTCGGCGTCGCGCCTCTCAAACTTGACCTCCCGCACACCATGCTTCAGACCCGAACCTGGGAGCAGAACGTACTCCACGAGGGCCAGCACGCCGTTGCCTTCGACCACCTTAGGGACGCACTCCGCTTTCCGAATCTTCTTAGCCACGGCTTCGGGGGAATCCAGAAGATCGATCTTGCTGTCTGCGAAAAGTTAGTTGGAAGCTTCAACTCAAGTCACAGTGAGTCACGCACTCTCATCACTTGAACTCATCTTGTTGCCGTTCAGACCAGCGACCATGGGGTTGAGAAGATGCGCTCGCTGCAACAATTGTTAGCATATGTCCAGAATCCAAGCTCAGAATCAACACTCACCTGTCGGTATCCGAGTTTGGGCAGCCACTCCTTAGCCGCTGTAAACAGCTTCCGCTGGTCAACGCCACCGAATTGAGCATCACAATCCAGGTACTGCTCGTCCAGCACCTGCAGAATGGGGTAGATGAGACCGCTCAGAGGAGCATTAGAAGTCTGCTTCACGACCTCGGCACCCGCCTTCTTGGCGTCATGCTCCGACACGAGTGCGGTCAGCTTGTAGACGTCCATGGTGTAATCCGAGCTAGTCTGGTAAGAGCTGCCGAGGACGAATCGCAGCTTGTCGATAGGGACACCAACAGCCTTGAGCATAGAGGTGATGACGAATCGGTAGTAGTTGGCGCGCTGTGCAACGAGCTCGAGCGGGGCCTTGAGGTTGTCGAGGAAGCCGTGGACGTCGGCAAGGAGGATGGTCACATCGCAGCCGGCGGCAAGAAACTGGGCGATCTTCATGGCGGGCACGAGGTAGCCGCAGTGAGGTCGACCAGTGGTAGCGGTGCCCCAGTAGATCTTGGGGTGCCGTCCCTCAGCCATGATGGACTCGATGATCTCGGGGTTGAGGACCTCGGCGAGGTTCTCTCGGATGAGGCCGAGCCTCTCTTCGATCGATAGGGCCGTCATGATTCACTGCGCAGTCGGGTTGATGTTGGAGGGAGAAAGAATTGTAGGCCGAGAAGGGCTTTTAATGGTGTTGCGCCTGCTGCTCCTGCCGTTTGACTCACGCACACCTAGTCGAGGTGGGCAGGTACATTGGTACCCCGCCAAAACCTGAAGGTGCAGTGAATCGGACTCCCCGCCGGAATGGAGGCTCAGTTTTTCCGCCACCAAACGGTGAGGGTGGTGGGACGAGGCCATCAGCATGTCCTCCTCGAAGGATCAACAAATACCTACCTAAGGAAATATAAATACTATTACGGAGTATAGGAGTCTTTTAAAATTATTACATGTTCTCATGATGATTTTTCGCTCTTATTCAAGTCTTCTTAGGTAATTCTCATCATAATCCTCATAGCCTGTGGCTGAATTGGCCATCGATCCACTGCTCTCCATGCCTCCCTATGACTGTCTGTGGCTGGTGGCTTCAATTGATAGAGCCGCCATGATGAACTGCGCAGTCGGTTTAGAATTTGGGGAAGAGGCTGGAGGTCTGACCGCGTCCGTGTCCTTCAGTACCCCGCCAAAATGAGCTGACTCCCTGTCGGAATGAAGACTCGATATTTCCGCCAAAACGGTGAGCGTCAGGCAATGGCTACCTAGGCCATTCCCTCCGTTTTCGGCTCCGTTTGGAAGGAGCTCGGGCTGTGCACAAAACTTTGTGCAAGGTGGCTGGTGGCTGGTGGCAACCCCTGAGAGGCTCCTCTGAAAGTCCGCAAGTGCGAGAGGGCGAGTTGCACTGTGGAGATAGGCAGTCCAACTCGTCAGTCTTAACCAGCCTCCGAGAGAACGTGTATGAGCAACCTATGCTATTAGGAGTAAGATCACATATTCTCAAGCGATATTTCGAGATCTATCTCTGCTGAAGAGTGATATCAAGTATCGCCATCAGTAAAGGCGGACTTTGGATCGAGTTGCACACATTTGTCAGCGTGTTCCGTCTCATCCCTGTCTCGTATCTATTATCGTTCAAGACTCCAGATTAAACACACGACAACTCCATCTACCATATCATTCATCTCCCACTATCGTCTATCCTTTGCGTATTTCTTCATTTTCATTTACTCTTTCACCTTCATTATGGGTCGGCAAGAACCGCTCCTTCCTTTTAACAAGACAAGACCATCTCGAACAAGGGGTCCGAGCAGGCCGGTCAAGGGAGGATTGCTCCAGCAGCTTCACAACCATCAGCATCATGAGCCTCCTGCGACACCAAAGTTGACGCCGCGGAAAGCTATACTGGCTATTTTCCTAGCACTTCTTGGGCTCAGTTTATTGCATCGGCCAGTCAGTAATCGTTACGGCGGAGTTCCTCGCTATGGTAACGGCCTTAGAACGCCTGAGGAGCGGGCTCGACATATTCTCACCACTACGCCATTGATTGGTAAGGAACAAACACCAAATGCTACGAGCGCCCGCCAAGCAAAGATCCATGATGAGAATTGTGGTTGCTAACAGAAACCCGTCCAGATGGGCATGTCGACTTTCCCATGTTGATACGCTACTTCTATGGTAACCGCATCTACGAGGAGAACTTCACTCAGCCCTTTGTGGAAGGCGGCCTCCCTGGGCATGTAGACCTGCATCGTCTTCGCCAGGGCCAGAGTGGCGGTGCCTTCTGGAGTCTCTTCGCTCCTTGCCCAGAGAACGGCTCCGACTTTTCTGATGAGAACTACGCCTCCAGTAAGTTTGATTGTCCACGCTGATTCCTAAATGCTAATTGTCTCATAGGCGTTCAGTTCACCCTAGACCAGATTGATGTCATGACAAGGCTGCAGGCAGCCTATCCTGACCATTTCTCTCAGAAGGTTGACAGCTCCAATGCGTACGAGGCCTTCAAACAGGGTAAACTGATCTCACCCCTCGGCATCGAAGGTTTGCATCAGATTGGCAACTCGGCGGCCAACCTTCGCAAGTTTCATGAGCTCGGCGTGCGCTACGCCACCTTGACTCACAACTGCCACAATAAGTTCGCCGATGCCGCCATTCTGGAGAACCCTACACGCAAGGCTGAGCCCTTGTGGGGAGGTGTGAGTCCTCTGGGACGCCGTCTTATTCACGAGATGAACCGTATCGGCATGATTGTGGACATCTCCCACGTCAGGTTGGTTTACCCTTTTCCGAAATCATAAGTGCTATTCTAATTAGTCACTGCTAGTGAGGATACAATGCTGGATGTTCTGGGCAACGGCGATGACTGGGCTGGTTCCGAAGCCCCTGTGATCTTCTCCCACAGCTCTGCATGGAGTATCTGCCCTCATCCACGTAACGTCAAGGACAACGTCCTTGAACTCGTCAAGAAGCGCAACTCCCTTGTCATGGTCAACATTGCCCCTGATTTCATTTCCTGCGTCGAGAGCGACAACCCCAATGGACTGCCCAACTTCTTCCCTCAGAACTCAACCATTGAACACGCAGCTCAGCACATCTTCTATATCGGAAACCTCATTGGCTTCGATCACGTCGGCATCGGTACTGACTTTGATGGCATCCCGAGCGTGCCCCGGGGTCTGGAGGACGTGACCAAGTATCCCGATCTTATCGCTGAGCTTCTGAAGCTGGGTGTCAGCAATGTCGATGCTTCCAAGGTTGTCGGTGGTAATCTCTTGCGAGTGTGGAAGGAAGTGGACGAGGTCGCTGCTTGCCTGCAGTCCAACGGAGAACTGCCTCTGGAGGATGTCCTGCCCGAACTGAGGTTTTCAAACGTGCTCGAGGCTACTTTTGAGACAGTGTAGAGTACTTGTAGCGCCCAAAACATGGCGATTTAGGGTCTCATTTCATCTGATCGTACACTGTATATACAAGTCTTGTACAGCAAGGAGATGTTCTTGCTCGGACTTCCTTCTGGAGGTTGACTTTCCCATTGATGGCCTTTCCAAATGCGCCGAGATAGGTCCTCATCGCGTCGACAGTCCACCTCTTAATCAAACTCCAAGTGACCATGCAGGTCATGACAAAATCGGCCAATCTGCAGGTGAAATGCTTAACCCCTCCGCTCGACTCTGTTAAGTCTGTTGGCCGTTGTCGTCTGTGTCCTCGTCCTCTGGCCACGCACAGGCAGACCCATTGCGTGACGTCTACCACGGTACGAGCCCATATCCTTTAGTCGTCGAATGTTCTCCTGCACCAGTCGTCGGGCGTCGGTTTCGATGGTCATTTGTGATAACTCGGCCGTGAGGGAGGTGACGGTCCTCGGTGCGAGGGAGCCCACCTTGGCGAGCTTGTGGATGGAGTACTTGGCCATGATGCGAGCAGAGGTCGTGGGCCCAAGAGCGTAAAACGACTCGAGGGCTTTCTATTCAGGGGAGAGACGTTGGTGTGAGAACTAAGGTCGTCGGATCGCGGGATGTAGGCTAGAGACTTACCTTGACCAGCTTCTGCTCGCCGAAGTTGACGCCTAGAATGAAAACCTGGATGAGTTGTTAGTATCTGCCACTGTCATCTAAGAGGCAATTGGCCGAAACGTACCATTGTGACGGCTTGTCGTGGGTATCACAGTCGCATGCCTCGATCTCGGACCTGACGTGCAATTGGAAAAAGATGCACCATTCGGCGAAACCGGGGCTAATCCGTGGTGGAGGGGTACGTACAGGTACTGGCGTTGCAGCAGGCGCTGGAGCTCTAACAGCCGTGAACTCCAGCGCTCCAGCGGGCCAAGGTGAAGGAAAAGGACAATGCGGTGAGACAAGTAGACATAAAGACGCAGTCAATTCAATTGCCAATTAATCAACAGACTGATCATATTTTAACCTCAACCTGCTCTCTTACCGCATCTTTTTCACACCCTTGACGCTGATGAAACGCCCTGGAACTTGAGCTCCCCACTCCGGCCATTGATGTCGACTCCCCGCCACTCGCATGCCCCCAATTGCGCCAGCTCCTCCCCCGGTCAAGTTGGTAAGCCATCTACGGTATAAGTGTCCCCTACTCCAGCTCCCCTCGTTCCCTTCCTCGCACCATCACCATCATCAACTTGTCAGCTGCTTCACAGACAGTCGGCAACAAGACGATACACAATGTTCAACCTTCGTCGCTTCTTCGCGTCGGCCCTCGTCTTTGGGCTCGGCCTCGTGCTGCTCGCCCAGACGGCCGAGGCTGCCAAGGGTCCCAAGATCACCCACAAGGTCTACTTCGACATCCAGCAGGGTGACCAGAACCTCGGTCGCATCGTCATGGGTCTCTACGGCAAGACTGTCCCCGAGACCGCTGAGAACTTCCGCGCTCTTGCCACTGGCGAGAAGGGCTTCGGCTATGAGGGCTCGGTCTTCCACCGTGTCATCCCCAGCTTCATGATCCAGGGTGGTGACTTCACCAAGGGCGACGGAACTGGCGGCAAGTCGAGTATGTTTTGACACTCTCTGCAGCTTTCGCAAGTTCAATGGCTAACATACCTTCCAGTCTACGGCGACCGCTTCAAGGACGAGAACTTCAAGCTCAAGCACTCCAAGAAGGGTCTCCTCTCCATGGCTAACGCCGGTCGCGATACCAACGGTTCCCAGTTCTTCATCACCACCGTCGTCACTTCGTAAGCGCTATTCTCTCTGTCGAATCCCCGAATCAGACAAAGACTAACAGGATGATCACAGGTGGCTCGATGGCAAGCATGTCGTCTTCGGCGAGGTCCTCGAGGGCTACGACGTCGTCGAGAAGATCGAGAAGACCAAGACCGGCGCAGGCGACCGACCCGTCGAGGCGGTCAAGATTCTCAAGAGCGGCGAGCTCGAGGTCCCCCCTGAAGGTATTCACGTCGAGCTCTAAAGAGACAACGCAACACGCAACGCCCCCGCATTGTTCGTTGCCTTGTTCACATGCCCTCAATGCCGTTGGCCGGATGTGCTGATACGTAGCTCTTTCGCCCGCCGCGCATAGACCTCTTTGGCGCCGCCGAGTTCGCCCCGGAAGATGAAGGGTGGTCTACTCTGCAAAAGGCTGGCCTTTTTGCCCTCGTGGCAGGCGTCCTCCTCGTCGGTCTCCGTGCTGCCCGACGATCTCGACTTTAGGTAAATCAGACTTGTGTCGCAGCGACAAGACAATATAAGACTGGCGTATCTTGGAACCTTGACATAGTCTGTCTCTACTGGATGCTTTGTCCATGCCAATTGTTGCGGATAAATGTGTGATCTTGTTAAGCTTTATTCTCCATTCCAAGACAAACTTACTCGTACTCCCACAATTTCGAGTCTATGCAAAAGATGTTCATTGTAGTCCTTGCCAAGTTCTACTGCTTGCTGTCCGCGAAGCCAACACCCCTGTCACGTGGGGCTTACGACTCAACGCTCCCCCGCCATAGAAAAAAAAAGTTGTAAGTTCAAGACACAACAAACTCGAGCCTCACTATCCCGTCGACACTGTTTTACTGTACTCAATATCATTCATCTTGCTGGATTTTAAGATGAAGGTCCTCAGCCTCAACTTCCTCACCTGCGCCGTCAAGGCCTGCAAGTCCTCGTCCGACTCATACCCCCTCCATCCCAAGGACGCCGAGCTCGTCCAGGATGAGATTGAGCTGAACCCCCAGATGATTCTCAACGTGCTGCCCCGTCTTGACTGGGCTGCGCTTCGAGTAACGGCTTCAGAGGTGAGTTTTAAACACTAAACCGAAACAGGGGGAGAGAGTGAAACGATTGGGGGGCACTCTGTCGCATTGATTTTGGAAACGTTCCCTGACTTGTTGTGTTACAGCTTGGTTTCCCTCAACTCCCTGAGCAGGTCCCCACGGCTGAGGAGCTTCAGGCGGATGAGAAGACGCTCAAGGACCTGCACCACTTGCTCCTTGAGACACAAATGTCTGAGGGCAAGCTTGTGTGCGGAAACTGTGGGCACGAGTACGCCGTCAAGGAGGGCATCGCCAACTTCCTTCTGCCCAGCCACTTGGTGTAGATGCATTTTCTAGATAGCAAGCAACAAGGAGAGGGTTTCGAAAAAGAGGCGTCAGCGAAGCCAATAACTACGAGATTACGCCATGAGCATGAGGGAGGCTATTCATGACGTACAGATGGGGGTGGATGCATAGACCAGGGACCGGAGTTTGGCGTTGAATTCTCTCTATTACAGCTCTCAAACAGCATTTCGGGAAAAAAAAGCATGCGATAAAAAATCCGAGGTCGAGGCCCGCGATTTAAATCCCTCCCGTCCCTCCATATCATGTCTACACTCGATGCTCACAACATGCCGATAACTGATTCCTCCCGTCAAGTCGCACCAAACGAAACCCAAACTCCGTAATCTGATATACAAATACCGTGCCGCGTGCGGCAGTGATACTAACGACAGAATCCACCGAGCAGGCGCAGGTGGCTTACTGCTGCTTCTTCTGGGCGGCGGGACCCATGTCCTTGTCGAAGGCGCCGTAGGACACCTCGAGGCTGGCGAGGGCCCTCAGGCCAACGCCCAGGATGGAGAACAGGACAACGGCAGTGACAAGAGCCATGAAGATACCTAAGAATGGAGTCAGTACGATGTTTAAGACTAAACCGGAATGCATTGATGTAGAACTCACCAGGAGTGAAGAACTGGTATTTCTGGAACAGAGGACGGTTGTCCCACTCGGTCTCGTTATCAGCTCGTCGCTGGAAACCGTCCGTAACATCCCTCTTGACATCCATGCGCACAGGCTCGACAAACTCGGACTCGTAGATGGTCTTCTCAGCGGAGGAAGCCGACTTCTTGGAAGGGCGAGGAGTGCCAACGAACAGGACGGTGTAGGATCCCTTCTCAATCAGGCTCTTGGCCTGCTGCCACAGATCGACGTTGTCTAAATTTCCATCAGAGTGCGCTCTTATGGGATGGCATACAAAAGGTACTCACCACGGCGCTCCGGGTCATTGTCCAAGGACTTGAGCTCGACAGTCTCGAACACAGCATCCTTTCCTTGCTGAGAGCACGCCGTCGAGACATAATCTTCAACATCCTTCTTGTTGATTGACTCGCCCACAACCTCGGGGACGATGAATTTGCCATGTATATCCTTGCCCTCCATCTCGAGATGCAGGTAAGGCATCGTTTGCGGTCGGCGGAGGTCAGCAGCATTGACATCCTTGTGGATGACCAAGAGGTAGTTGTCGGTGGGGCATGTCGAAAGGATGTCGTTGACCTGTTCGATAGCCTGGGATCGCGTTTGGACTTGGTTGGAGCTCGGGGCGTCGGGGAACCTGAAATCATCATCATCGTTAGTAGGGAGCTCTTCAAGCTTGGAAACGGGACACGGGGGAATGATGGCGCGTCATACTCGGAGGTGGAAAACATGACAAGGGGCCATGAGTCGGAGAAAGCAGTCGCGGAGCCGGTGAGCGCCAGCGCGCTGGTGAGAATTTGGAGACGCATCGCTGATAGTATTGCTGGATCTTAGACGTCGTGTCTGCCTGTCAATTCCAGCTTGTGATGGGATGCTGCCAGACATGGGAGAGCTGATGCAGCAACGGCCACCTTACGTAACCACCCCGATACCTGCAGCGACCCGTTTTGTGCACACCTCGGTGAAGGACCCTTGTAAAGCCAGAGCCACCTTGAAAGTTTGCGACTGGTAGTGGATTTTCCAGATGCTACAGACCAATCATCCAACCAAACAGTCCATTCGATACTGCTCTTGTTGACCCGACAGCTTCAGGGCTTGTCGAAAGAGTTAATTCAATCATGTTCGTCAAGCCAAGACCCAAGAAGAGTCTTCTACCGCCGCCGTCGAAGAAGCGAAAATCGACATCCGCCGTCGAAGAAGTCAGTTTCGACAATGATGCGCGCCATGAATACCTGACGGGATTCCACAAGCGAAAGCAGCAGCGGATTAAGAATGCCCAGGAGGAGGCTGCCAAGAGGGCTCGCCAGGAAAAGATTGAGATGCGGAAGCAGGTACGTCTATCTGGTACTCCTAATAATGGATGCCCATGATGGATCCTAATCTGTGCTGTTAGATCCGAGAGGAACGCCGCCGCGAGGTCGAACAACACGTGGAAACTGTGAACCGAATGCTACAGGAGTCAGAAGCCGCCGGAGCGATCGAGCAGGGGTCGGACGACTCTGACGAGTGGGACGGCTTCCCTGATCAACCCAATCTCGACATTGTGGACCACGAGGAAGAGTACATTGACGAGGATCGTTACACGACGGTCACCGTCGAGTCTGTATCGGTGACAAGAGATGGGCTGCATAAACCAAAGGTCGACGAAAGCGAGGACGAGGACGACAACAAGGAAGAGGCCAAGGACACACCCGACGGCAAAGCGGCAAAGTCACGACAGGAGAAGCCAAAGAAGAAAAAGAAGAAGTTCCGCTATGAGTCCAAATTCGATAGAGAGTTGACGAACATCAAGCACAGGATCAAGAGCAAAAGGAGGGAATAAATAAGGTCTCCAGCCGAGGAAAGGGAGCAATCGGAGGACCACGAGGACAAGCATTTACAAAGATACCCTTGAGAAAAGCCAGCTTCAACCAGCTAGTAGAAACGTAATATGCGGTAGCTGCTCCATTCGCTCATCTGGCAACACTTTGAAAACCATACAACCAAGACAACCGCCGGGCGGGTAGGCCACAGACACAGCTGTCCCGGGACATGCTAACAACCATATCTTGCATCCGGCACCTATGTATCGAGGTCGAGAGTCGCTTAGATGTTGCCAATCTCGTTCTGGAGGTCCTCCAGGTCCTTCTGGAGAGCAGCGTACTTCTTGGACATCTCCTCGTACTTGGTCTCCCACTGGTCACGCTCGTTCTCGAGAGCTTGCACCTTGCGCTCAAAGTGTCCAGCCTTGACGTCGGTCTGTCGGAGCCTAAAAGGGGGTAGATTGTTAGCGTACAGCCATCCAACAGGGAGCGAAATTGAAGGTGTCCGAAATGGCGGTGGGGAGGGACAGCTCGCCAAAAGGGCTGACGTACTTCTCGTTGGCCTCACGGAGCGTCTTGTCGGCATCCTCGGCCTCCTCCTCGAGGAGCTGCAGCCTTCGCTGGAGAGTCTCGTTCTGGGTGCCGTGCTGCTGGCCCTCATCGGCGGCCTTCTTGAAGTCCTTGACGGCGTTCTCGAGCTTCTCGACCTCACCCTCGAGCAGGTTGTTCTTGTGCTGCAGCGAGGTGATTTCCTGCTCCTTGGACAGGTTCTCCTGCTCGAGCACCTTGACCTTGGCCTTGAGTTCCTCGACCTGAGAAGTGGCCTCGTCGGCCTCCAGGCGGAGCTGGTTCATTTTCTATCCACCATCGCCATATTAGCATGCGGCGACGATAGCTTACCCCTCCACAGTGGCCTTGGGGAATTATGGCGGGGTAGCAGAGGGAGCTTGGGTGACAAACCTCCTTGATGCGGTCCATTTCGATGAGCTGGGGCGGTTTCGATTCGGGCGAAGAAAAGGGAGGAGGAAGCCTGGTGATGGAGTCAAAAAGCGCGTTGTTCGGGTGTAAGATGAAGTGGTTAAGATTCAGGAAAGGGGAGAAGTGATGCCCCTCTATAACTGCCTTCCCGGCGGTGGATGCCGCGATACGTACCTAGCGAGCCCAGCCTCATTGGTTTGTGGCGGTCACTGGCCTGTGGCGCTCATATGCCTGCGCCTTCCAATTTTAGGTTGCAGCATACGGTTGCCCGGCCAGCCACCACCGGCCAACAAAACATCCTGGCATTAGACCCAGCTGCCTGGGGGAAAGGGGCCTATTTCCTGCCCAACTAATCACCTCTTGAATTGCAACAGATGACGAAGACACCATCAGCCTAGCTGCCTACTCCAAAAGAAACATTTTCGTATATTTGGTTCGTTCATTGTAGCCATCATGTTGGCGGCGCATCGCGACCAAGAGAACCTGGTTCACAGCCAGCAAGTTCCCACCAAACAGCAACACAAGACCCCGGGCGCCCGATACCCCAAGACGCCATCTCGGTTTGCTCAGCACGATGAGAACGCGCCCACCGCTTTTACCGGCAAGACTGGTCTTGGAGGAGCAAAGACCTTTCTTGGAAATGATAAGACTCTGGCCAAGGGCCATGGAGCTCAACAGGCCATGGTGACTCCCATGGGTATGGGCATCTTCCCAAAGAAAACAAAGACCAATTGACTGATTAAAAACACTTCAACAGGAACTCGAAGCAGAGCTCCCCTTGGCAACAAAACCACCAATGCCAAAGCTAAGAATGGGCAGGCGGGCGGCGTCAAGGACATTGTCAAGGAGATCGAGAAGACGCAGCTCAAGCCAACAGCTCAGAAGCCCAAACTCCGACCAGTCGACCTCGCACCGCTCGAGTTCAGAGTTAAGGAAGAACAAAAGGCGATCGAGCAAGAGGAAGAGGAGCCTGAATACGCTCCACCAAAACCCAAGGACTTGCCTTATGAATCTGATGTCTTTCCCAAGGGCCTCTTGACTCTTGAGGGTCTCAAGAAGGAGAACCTTCTCAAGGGTTATTATCAGCATTTCTACAACCCTGTAGATGATCAGGGTGTTTCTCGTCAGGACAGGGAATTCGAAGCGGCCTTGAAAAAGGTGGCAACCAAGGCCGAGGAAAGAAATAAGCAGGAGGTTGATGCCCTCACTTGGAACATCGATGATCTTTCGGAGACTGAGGACCATGCCAAGCCAGCGGTAACCAAGAATGCAGCCGCCGGGGTTTCGGGCCAGAAAAGAACGGGCATTCGATCCAAGCAGCCTTCCAGCCTTGCCTCGAGGCGCGCTGCATCGGCACTGTCGATTCACTCGGACACTAGCAGCAACACCAAGGTCCCGACTGTCGCACGAACGACGAAGGCTAGGAAGCCTCTCAGCTCCCTGATTCAGGGCAGAAAGACCACTCGTGCCGTCGCTCCTACGAAGGCCTCGCATGCCGATAGCGCCACTGCACAAGCTGCGTCAAGAACCACCATCGGTTACAACCGAGGCCGATCTGCCTCATCCATGATGCAAGCCCAAACTCGTGGAGCTGGCGCGACAGTCAGGCCTCAGCGTTCGGTCAAGCCTGTGGAGACACTCGACTCCATCCAGTCTGATGCGACGATCACACCGGCTCGCCTTCGCCAGGCGACGTTGAAGAAGCAAGAGAGCCAGCCTCGCCCCCAGTTCATGTCCATCTTCGATGAGGACAGCGAAGGCGACGACCTCGGACCATTGAGTCAACCTCTGGTGCTTTCCGACGACGAAGACGAGTTTGAATTGAAGCTGAACTTCTGAGATTGGATGCGGAATAGTCTGTACGATTAGGGAATATGCGGCGTTGGGAAGGGAGCTCGTCAGTGCTTGACGCTCAGTTCATGGGAAGGCGTTTGGGGTATTCTTTATGAATAGGTCTCTGGGTCGCTTGACTTGGAGACGAAAAGCCAGGACCTTTGTGATTCTGGACAGATACAGTTGGCGAGTGCCAATATGAATGACTTTGATTGATGACAGGTGTCGTTTGGTGTGTTATCAAAATAGAATTTGTTTTCCAAACAGCCCAGAGCATCATTTCGCCGAGGTCTTGTTGACTCTACCTACCTACTTAGGTAGGTACCTGAGTAAACAGACAAGCGATCCCCAGTTCCTTGGTACTCCACTATGATGACATCGGAGTGACCGATCATGGGGAACCAAACAAACAAAAGGGCTCGATAAATGCCGATTTTGGACTATTCTTTCGTCTGTTTTAAGCTGGCGTTCTCTATTTGAACCCAATCTTCACAAACAATATGAGGAGCACTCTCGTTTCCAGTGTGTCAGGTCTGGCCCCCTTTGTGGACTCTGGAATGCTTGGACAAAGAGGTGGCCATGTGTTTGATGCATGATGACTGGCTCCCCATGGTGGATGAAAAATGCCGGGATGGCCCACTAGCATAATAGCTCGGCTACGTTGAATTCCAGGGGTTGTCAATTTTAAGATGGCCGTGGGATCTTGAAAGCGACATTTCCCTCTTTTTCGAGGGATGATGGGCCATTCAAAGTATGGTACCACGTAGAGTTGTGGCAGGCATGGAAGGTAGGCGCTATTTGACTACTCCATGGGTTCTTTCCACTGTCATGCAAGTGAAGCCCAGAAATGGGTAATAAAACAAACGTCACATGCTCTGTTGGACAAAGAAGGGGACTCTAGTTCGTTTGTCCCCCTTCGGACTGTGGCTGTTTGCATCATCTCATGCAGTCAAAGAAAGCGGGCAACTGATCTGATGCGCATCAGAAGCTGGACGCCACGTTTGTCGAGGGGAGGCGCGGTAGCGGGACTTGGGACGCGTTAATGAGCACAACCTTGCCCCGTCAACCGTGTATTTTCCTGCCGACCCTCTCCAATCAGCGACAGCACAAGCCGCTCAAGCCACCCCAAGATCACTCACAGTGTGGCTGGTGGAACCTTCATTACCGCTCTGTCCAGAGGCTCCTACTCCTGCATCCCTGAACCCAAAAGTCAAAGCCCAGAGCCAGCCAGGCCCAGTCAATCGTCAACTTTCTTGGTCGTCAGCCATTTTTTCCTCCTCCCGCAACCAATTCTCCTCGTCTTGCTCCACGACTTGGACATTGATACCGGCCATCGCAATCGACACCGCTACGCGCTTCGCTTCCTCTTCTCGACAAGGCGTCGGACCTTCTGGCCCTGGCGACTTTTTTCTCCTTACCGCCGCAGGACCTTGTTTGCTGTGCTGCGCTGGTGGATGACGCCGCTCCGCCGCCCTCTGCCACACTTCCACCTGCAACGTCGCTCGGTCGCGTGAAGGCTCCTCCTGCGCCCTAATTCTGCCCGCCTCTTCGCTCCTGCGCTCACAACCACCCGTCTGGAATCGCCTCAGAGAACCTACCAGCGTGGAAATAGCCCCTCCACAGTGCCGTGTGTACCAGACGCTTCAACGCTGGGTATATCATGGTCGGAGCACGGGGGGGGAGATAGGAAGAGCGCATCGTCACGATGACTCGCCCGCCAGGCGCGAGCTTCGCGCAGTTCTTCCCGACGGCTCCAAAGGTAAAGGCTCAGGCTCAGAGTCGCGCAGATCGAGAGCGGGATCGCGACCGCCCCAAGACGACGTCGTCGTCGGCGTCCATCAACGGCGGCGCCTCCGACCCGACGCCAGCGTCCGCTGGGTTTGATGCCCACGCGAATGCTTCAGCCCAGCCCGCCCCTGGCCCCAACGGCCATCTTGCCGTGTCGGATTCCCTTCCCGCTCACCCTGACGACAACGGATCCCCCCTCGCAGACATCCCCAGCACCGTCGACTCGGCTAGCTCCTACAGCAGCGCCGCCTCGTCCATCTTCAGCACGTCCGCCCGGCACGGTGCCGCGGCGACTGCCACTTCGTCCCGCCTCCCCACCTCGAGCCTCACTCCCATCGCATCCAAAGATTCGCCATCCAACTCGTCGGCTACGGCCCCAACAAAGCCAGACATGTCGGCATCCCTGGCCGCCGATCGGGCCGCGAGACAATCCTCTCATAATTCCCCGGCCGTTGGTCCCAATGGCTCGATATCAGACGGACCCCTCGCCATTGAGCGCCCTCCGGCTCGAGATCCCATGCCCTCCGTCAAGGGCCTCAAGTGCACCTATGATCCGCTCCTCGATCGAGTACACAATAAGAGCGTCAGCAGAAACGCCAAACCGACCTATAAAGAGTTCGGTCGGGTACGTACAATTATATATCTTTCTCCCTTCGGGGGGGCGTCATCTGTGGTGAAGAGACTCATGGCTAATGAAACTGGTTAGGACGATGACGCCCCCCCAACAGATCCTCGGCTGTCCAAGCCTGGAGGTCGTCTGGGTTATATCAACACCGACTACTACCTCCCTAAGGCGCGCCTCCGGCCAGCGCCTGAGAACATCAAGCCTTACGCATACGACCCCAAAACCTCCATTGGCCCTGGTCCACCGACTCAGATCGTCGTGACGAGGTATAATCCGCTGGTCCCTTTTAGCAAGGTGACAGCCATCTTTGCCACCTTTGGCGAGATCGCCGAGAGTAGCAACAAGATGCACCCAGAGACTGGCAGCTACCTTGGCTTCGCTACCATTCGTTACCGCGATTCGAAGCGCCCCGACCGACCCCGTGTTTCCGCCATCGATGCTGCTCGCCGAGCTGTGCGAACTCGTGGCATCAAAGTCGATGCTGACGTTGTGCGTGTTGACTATGATCCTGAAGGGCGTAGGAGTCGACGAATGCTTGAAGAGCATCTCAGGAGGGAAAAGGAAAGGATGGAGAAGAAGGAGAAAGAGAGGCTTGCTCAAGCAGCCCAGGCACCTCCGATCGGTCCAAAATCCACACCAGCGTCGAGCTTCACAAGACCTCCCCCCACCGCTCCCAAGGGGCCGGCAGCCCAGAGACCTACTGGTGCGCCCAGCACCCCGCAGCCGACGACAACTCCAGTCCAACCCAAGGGCCATGCTGCGGTTGAGGTCAAGAATCTGGCCCCCCAACTTACAGACGAACCATACATCTACATCGCAGGCGATAGTGTCCCCGTTCTGACAAGCATCGTACCGCACATGAAGAAGCGGCTAAAGAATTACGGATTCGAAGACATTCGCCTCGACAAGTCTGGATACTACATCGTCTTTCGCAACTCTTTTACTGGCAAGTCTGAAGCTGAAAGATGTTTTCGTGCTGTTAATCACACCGAATTCTTCAACTATGACATGACCATGCAGCTCTGCCTCCCTCGGCCTCGTCGGTCAGATGAGTCCCCCGGCCGTCGCCGACAGGCCAGCGCGAGCCCTGATCGGAAGCCTCGCGGTGAGACGGGCCAGCGCGAGGAGAGAGACAGGCGGCGAAGAGAAGAGGAGGCAGACCTTGAAGAAGAGAAAAAGCAGAGGGCTAAGAACTTCGACCCGGTGATTGAGGCTGTGGAGGTTGTTCGTCGTGAGATGACTGAGCATCTCATTCGACACATCCGCACCAAGGTCGCCGCGCCTTTTCTCTCCGAATTCCTGGATCCTGCCAACCACGTCGCTAAGCGACGAAAGCTGAACATTGAACACCCCGACGATATCGAGGAGATACCGAGCATCGAGGACGGCAATGATAGCTCACGTGTGGGAACCCCCAACTCACGGGCCGATCCCATCGAGCGGCGAACCGGCCGCCTGGAACCCAAGGCCTTGCCGAGAATTCGAAAGACAAAGATCAAGGGCCAGGCCCAGCGGAGTGCCTTTGTTGATCCCTTCGCACGTCAACGACCTCCTGTTGCTCGGAATGCCTTCCGTTCCCTCCATCACCGTCTGCGGAGCTTGGATAGTGACGTTGAGTCCGATGACGACACCGATACTCGGGCGCTGCTCGCTCGCGAGACTGAGGAGCCCGAATCCCGTCCTCGCAGTCGCATGAGCACCGATGACGAAGCTTCCAAGGATGACTTTGCCTCTTGGGGACCTGGGGAAGACGACTCGATGACGGAGGCCAGCTTCCACATTACAGATCCGTTGATCTCAAGAAAGCGTAAGCTCGATGCCTCGGTAGAAACCGCCTTCAAGCGTCAAAAGAAGTCTGATGAGGAACTTTTCGGAGTCAAGCTCGGACAACTTGGCACAGGCTTCGTCACTCGGGAAGATTCTGTGGACATTATCCCGGAGCCGGAAACCGGTGACGACCTTGAGAGCAGAGTATCACGGTCCGAAACTCCTGCTTCGGTGATTGGAAAGACGCTCAAGAAGAAGCCCGCCAAGGCGAAGAAGAAGACCAAGAAGGCTGTGTTTGAGGAACGTGAAGCCTTGAAGCGCCAAGCCGAGACGGATTCGCAACGTGATGAGGAAGAAGTCGTGGAAGCACCCAAGGCGGAGCCCAAGGTTGAAGAGAAGCCGCCTGCAGAGCCGGTTCCAGAGCCAGTTGTGGAGAAGTATGATGAGAAGCTTCTGTCAACGGAACCCCTGACACCAGCCCTGGTATTACCTGACGGCTTCAAGCCAGATTTGTCCCTCTTCCAAGGACTGGCCCTTGGTGTGAACGACAAGCCCGATATTGCAAAGCTCTCCAAGAGATTTGCGGTCAAGGACATTGGCGACCCCGAGCTGTGGCTGTGGAAGCGTAATCGCATTAGGGAGCTTAACTCAACCCAGGGCACACTCGAGAAACCAGTGTCGATCGAGGGCTACTATGTCCCCAACCCCACTGGATGCGCACGTACCGAGGGCGTCAAGAAGATTCTCAACTCTGAAAAGTCCAAGTACTTGCCTCACCACATCAAGGTACAGAAGGCCCGACAAGAGCGCGAGGCGCGCTTCAAGAAGTCAGGCAAGGATGCTGCGGCTGCAGCGGCAGAGGCGGCCAAGCTCGCGGCTGAGAAGCTCATCGCCAAGGGCAACTCGCGAGCGAACCGTGCTACTAACCGGCGCTACGTCGCAGACCTGAACGATCAGAAGAAGACTCTGGGTCAAGACTCGGACGTGTTCAAGTTCAACCAGCTTAAGAAGCGCAAGAAGCCCGTCAAGTTTGCCCGCTCGGCCATCCACAACTGGGGGCTCTACGCCATGGAGAACATTGCCAAGGACGACATGATCATCGAGTACGTCGGCGAGGAGGTGCGACAGCAGATTGCCGAGATTCGCGAGAATCGCTATCTTAAGAGTGGCATCGGCAGCAGCTACCTGTTCCGCATCGACGAGAACACCGTCATCGACGCGACCAAGAAGGGCGGCATCGCCCGTTTCATCAACCACAGCTGCATGCCCAACTGCACCGCCAAGATCATCAAGGTCGAGGGAAGCAAGCGCATCGTTATCTACGCGTTGCGCGACATCGCTATGAGTACGTCCTCCAGTTTCCACATCCCCTATAGAATCTCTGCTAACACTATTGCCTACAGACGAAGAGTTGACCTACGACTACAAGTTCGAGCGTGAAATCGGCAGCCTGGACCGTATTCCCTGTCTCTGCGGCACGGCGGCATGCAAGGGCTTCCTCAACTGATGGGTTGATTGATTGATTGATTGATACTATAATACATTTCTCTTTTTTCAACAGCCAAAAAAGGGGTTGGGCTCTCTGTTTTACTAGGTACACCAAAGGCGAGAAAGGGGGGCATTCATCAAACGTTCAGGGGGCCTCCAAGGGGCGTTCAACCGGCCATTACCATGACTTTTTTTTCCTTTTCCTCTCCTCTTCTAATCGGCTGGAACAAGGGTCGTCTGGTTGCCATTCTCCTGTATATACCAACCAGCCCAACATGATAGACACGGAGTTTGCGGCAACTCTACCAAAATGAAGTTCAGCGTCGACGCTACCTATCCATCCACACTTGACACGTCTCTATAACTTAAGTCCTCGAGTATGTAATGACAGTAATGGCAAAACAGAGCTGGAGTGTAGGTACTGGTTCCCTAACTCTCCCCATGTTGTGTACAAAACCCTTTCTCTACTGTATTATCCTGATCCCCTCCACGTCTTCTCCTATCAGGACAGCTCGGTAGATTCGAAGTCAGATTTGCCCCTCCCTCTAGTTGGCGTCATACTGTAGATGTCGTGTGTGCGTGCTTCTCGTTCTTGTTCGCGCCGTGTTCGTTCTATATTGGTTTTAGTCTTGTTCTTTCTTGACCCTGACTCGTCGGTCGCCGACGTCTGGAGGAGCTCTAGGTCCAAGCATCCAGTCTTGCATGGCAAGCCACTCGCTCCAGTTTGATTCGGCTGCCTGTATCTCCTCCTCGGTGACGTTTTGTAAAGGCCTCAAGAATGGAACTGTCTGCCCGTCCGCCATGTCGTACTGGGACTTGACTTTGAGCCAGTTGTCACTCTTTGCGGCAAATAAGTAGTTTCTGCGTTCGCTCTCGTGGACGGGTCCGATTCCTTGCAGCCAGTCATCGCCAAAGAAGCCATGAAGAACAGCAGGAGAGTCGAAGCCGGTCACTACAAGACGGCGGATGTAGGGGATCAGGGTAACTGATGTCCTCGGCAAGCCCAGAGGAATAGTACCGGAGGCTGATGCCGACGGGCCTGGTCCGGAGCGAGTAGGTGTCACAGGAGGGGAGTTTCCCTTCTGGAAGGGCAAGAGAATGTTGACACAAGCGGCCACAGTCTGAACGGGGGCGCTGTACTGGGCATGGTCGATGAAGTAGCGGAGGCAGGACTGGAATTGGGGATACCACTCGAAGATGTCAAACTGTGACTCTTGAAAGGGCTGTATCGGCAAGTTAGTCTAGGTAGGACTAGCTCTGAGACTGGGCAAGCCAGGGGACGGTCCAAGAGCCAGCAAGCGGGGTTAAGGATAGACCACGTACGCTTTGGAATTGCATGGACATGATGGCTGACGGTGGTGGGCTCAGAATAGGGCTGGGGCATCCGGCATGCTCTCCGTCACAGTTCTCGGTGACCTCGAATCAGGAGCACTTGTGGAAAAGGTGGTGTAGAGCAGAAGGGGTGTCTCTCATGGCAAAGCCACCCAAAGTAAGAACAAATGGACAGACGCTTGGCAAGTGTTCAAGATTGGAGCCGCACAGTCAGGGAAAGGTGAGGAGCTAAGCTGCGGATAAGTACTCGGCACCGTTGAGACAGGCCCAGTCCAGTACGGGGTACGGGATCAGCAGGGAGGTTGCAGGCCTCGCAATCAGTGACTGCAGCGAGCGCAGCGACTGCGGCGTCAGCGGTGAAAGCGACGGGCAAGGAGAGGGCGACGGTGATGGGGCGCGCAGCTGAGAGCGGTTGCAAGCGCTGTACTAGTGATTGGTCGGGGGTGAGCTGCCGGGCCAGAGTCGAGTGGATTGTAGATGGATCCCCGTGTAAGTCAATTCGTAAGGAGGACGTAAAGGCGCGGAATGGCTGGTGTAGTTGGTTGTCCGTATTAAACCCCAGCCAAGCAGCAGGACGAATCTCGACCCCAGGAGACCCCTGCCCGGACCTGGACCTGTCTGCAAGATGGGGTATGTATGTAAGGAGACAGACAGGGTTAGGCTGGCAAAGATATTTCTGGAGCGTGGCCAGCCAAGAATGCAGCGATGTGTATGAAGCCTTGGTTGGGCAGTGCTGAGATGAAGATGGAGTAGGTGACGAGGGTTGGTGCGTGTTCTATCCAAGATATTGGTGTTGGAGAGATAGAGGATGCTTGTGTAAGATGACTGAGAATGGAAAGATAGGGCGACGGGACTGAAGGCGGATCCAAGCCTGGGAAGGTGCAAGAGGGTTGGTGGTTGCCAAGGACGTGGTTGCCTCTATCAGCAACGGGATCTAATGCAGGAAGGTGCCTCGAGAGGAGCGGTAAACGGGCAGGTGGCGAGAAAGAGTGTCTGGGGTTTCGGCAGGTATTATACTCGGATGAGGTTGAGTGTTGACATTGGCTGAGGGAGGGGACCTAGATGTCGTCGGTAGGTAAGTAGGAAGGCAGACAGCCTGGTAAGGTTGAGGTTGTGTTAGGTAGCCCAGCTCTTGCCTTTCTTTTCCCACTCGGTCTCTCCCTCCCGGACCTAGAACCTACTCGGACCTGACGTCCCTAGGCAGGTACGTAACCAACTCTGACCTGCCCCAGCACGCTACTATTGGACCTGGACCCTTCTTTCCTTCTTCCTGTCTCCCTTTTCCCTGTATGGGCAGCCGGCCGAATCACGAGTTCTCGAGGGGAAAGTGACAAGTGATAGCCAGAGGCGAGACTAGCTTCCATTTTCCTCCTCCTGACCCTCGTCCATTCTTCTTCAGCACCCCAGGCATGTCTGTCATATCATCCATCCATGGACGGTCCAGGTCCAGGTCCATCATCAACTGCCGGCTAAACCCGCCGATTCGATACCCTTCCCCTGGGGCAGACCCACGTTCGCGCCGGCGCCCACCCTCACGCCCATGCCCAGCTACGGTGGTACAGGTACAGCCCACACGCCCTCGTCGCCCGGGTCCGCTTCGAATATCTGCTGTATGTAGGTATGTACGGTACGGAGCACGGGGGATGGATAGTGTCCGCTCACCTCACCTCCTCGAGAGGACCCTTGGGGCTGCACATGTCGGCCTGCGGCAGCCTTGCGTCGCCACACACTCGTCGTGGATGCAGCACGGCAAGGGTCCTCACTCAGGTCTCGGCTACCGACCCAGTCTGTCAGTACAGCAACCTCCCACGGCCTCTCACCCGGGCGATCGTCTCCCGCGGACGGGAGAGCTATGTCTACTCTGTATACAACTGAGTCCCTGGAAATCTTGCGTCCGCGCGCGTACGGAAGCATGTCATGACTGCCGAGGTGAGGCTTCAATCCCTGTTAAGACAAGCGGCGTTCCCGTCCGCTTGAATAGTTTGGTGGCTGACCCATGGTTCTTTATCCCTCGACTCGACGGCTGCGCCAAAAGCCCATCACCTTGCAGCCCGGGAAGGGAACCGCAAGTATAGCACGCGCGGTATATCCTCGTGCAGGCATTCATTCACTGTTGTGCATGCATGCTTGTGGTGCCGTACCGTGGGCTTGGGTCCCCTCCCCGATCTCTATCAGCCTGCGACCAACCACGAAATCGACGTCAGAGCCCGCCAAATTTAATTATTACTCAACAAAGGCAAACCCAGGCTGAGCACCGTCCAACAGACCCTAGTCAAGCTCAAGACACGCGACGGGGACGCGGAAAGAGGCTTGTCACTAGCTAATCATCTTTAACTAGGGCCCAGAGCTGAGGCGTAGCAGGGGGTTGACCTCCAGGGGATCTGGTTGGCCAGTGGCCAGATCTAAATGCCCGTTCGAGATAGACGAGCCTTTTGCCTCCTCGGGGGCCATTGCCAGGTAATTATCAAGTGCTTTCTCACAGCCCAGAGACGGCAGAAATGCACTCAGTTACCTCAGCAGCGTCAGCCCGGGGCGCCCCCGGTGTGAGTTGACTCGAGCGGAGTAGGATCAGTCGTCAATAATTTCTTGGCCGGCGGTTAACACGACTCGCGCCCACCGCAGGCAGGTCCTCGGCAAACCATTGTCCTTGACGGGACCGAGATGAGCTGCCCCTATTCCCGCGTCGCTCATCACGGCTCAGGTTTGCTATCACAAGTCATGAATGGCACGCAGCTACATAAAAGCAGGGATTTCGGCCAGCAGCAAGGATACACCTATCGGAACAAGAAAAAGCAATGGAAAAAGCAAGTCAGCGACGATGTCACACTCGTCCCCGATGGACCCGGTCGATTGGAAATCGACCTGTTCCCTCAGCCAGCATCCACCTACATGACATACTGTACAGCTTTGGGTGCTGCAGCTGCAATGATATGACTGGCGACTTGGGCGGGACAACGAACCGAGTGAAACGAACTGTTGGTCAACACCGATGGTGGCCAACAAGGACCCTTTGACCTTCAGGCCATCAAGGATGGAATGGCGATGATACACTGCGCGGGTGACAAGCCCCATTCAGCAACGATGACGATGCATCGTCTGTGGGGCGTGGGCTCAGCTCTCTGCCACTGTGCTCGAGAAAAGATACTCCTTGCCTCGGTTGTATTCATCGACTGCTCATCATTTACGTTAGTCGGTGATCATTTGTTGCCAAAACGGATATGTTCCAGGGCAGTTGACTACTGGCGCTGTCCTAGCAGTTTAGCTGGGCTTCTCGATTCCAGCAGGTCAGACAAGATTTCGCGTCCATTGACGCCAGAAATAGGGGAATTGGACTCACCAGGCTGTCGACGACAGCTCAAGGATCAAAGAAAAATCTGCTTGATGTCAGCCGGCCCCTTGATGGCTTTTTCGCCACTAGCCGGTCCACTCGAATCGTGCAAGTGGGCATCCATGCTTGGCTCTCGGGAGCCTTTTGTCTTCCAGACTCGGGCATATTGACATTCTGGGTAGAAACGTATATCACACCAGCCACACTACTGGACAGTACTCTCAGTCGGCTCTCTTTGGAGCTCCAGCGATCAGATATTGTGTGTGACAATGGCCGCTGAACCACCGTGGACATGTCAAGACGAGAGCCCTACGTACCAGGGTATCTAAGGACTGGGCGCCGCGCAGCCCTGCTGATTGGCGGCAACCCCCTGGAGTTCTCAGGGTGGTCCCAGTGTGATTGAAGGCGCCCAACAAGTGCTGGGAGAGACTTGAGGTGGGATCTACGACTAGCTCCGCAGGTGTGGCGGCACGGTTACCATCCCTTCGGACTCCATCGACGTGCCCGTCGAACAGGGGCCGGCGCCAGATGAACGCGCCAGCACGCTACCCGGGCCGCTGTCCAATGCCCTCGTGCTATCTGGGTAGTTGGATCACGGGTGACGCACTTTTCAGCTGCGTCTAGCACCGCCAGATCTTGGTTGAAAAAGCAACAAGCAATGTCCCCACGCCCCCGAGACAGACAGATCGGTGTCGACCACAGTGCCGGCCCCGGGAGGGGTTGCAAGGGTTGGATGTGTTATTTCCAAACTAACGATGCTGTACTGGTACTCGTTTGACACAACCCTATGGCGACTGGGGCATGTATCTCGAGAAGCTGCTCTGCTCTGGGTCTGTCGGTTCCCTGCCAACGGCCAAGCAATTCTGGTTCCAAGTAGAGACCCATATTCGCTCGATTGGCATATCAATCAATGGATAGAGGCTAAAGGGTTCCAATATGCTCGACCCTGCGACCAGGACGCAGTCGAAAGCGTCAGGAAGCGGCGTGATGCAGTCTATCCGCCATGTTAGCGCAGCAGGCGCCACCACCATGCGGTTTGGTCGAGCGGCAGCGAGCTGTCTGGGCCGCCAACCGAGGCTCCTTGGTGCATGCGCGGCGTGGACATGGTCCAGTAGGCAAGGCAAGTCTGGGTGTTTCGCATAATGATTACGGAACGGAACCCAAGGAGCCTTGGCCACGAGGTTCGACTGCGGGGTTGAGTTTTGAGGCTCCAAACCAAACCAAGCCAGACCCTGGGCCTGGACCCAGCTGAAAGCTGCAGGGTGGCATGGCAGGGGAGCAGTGTGTCGACGGATGGACATGAGGAGTTGCAGGTGTGGTTTAGCGAATCATGAGCTTGTGCTTTCAGATCCGGTGTGGCAACCAGATGTGACCTGTCAACTTGGCCGAATGAAAGTTTGACAAGCTCCCTTGCAGGGCGGTGGACGAGTTTGACACTCGATCGGGACGATGGTTGCGATGCTGGAACACGATCAACTCGATCGGCTATCCAATCTGGTCGAGCTGGGGGGCCGTAGCAACACCAAGCTCACCAGCGTTCTCGCTGACCGGTCAGTGACGGGGCCACATGACGATGCGACAAAGACTCACTGGGGAGCATGCGACTTCTTTGGAGATTGAGTGGAGGATAAGGGAGTCGGGCCCCTTGCAAGGCTGTCTCAAACGTACACTCGGAAAGAGAAGATGCCGAGCGACGACCTTGAACTTGACTAATGTTGTTCATTTCGACGCACCATGTCGTCTCCTACACTGCATGGCGAGGCGAAGCGGGTCGAGTCGATGGCCAAGGAAAGGAGATGGTATTAATGGCGATGCTGCCAAATGCAAATTGACCCGACGATCTCACTCGGTGAGGGATGGGCTCCAGATAAACATAGCACGGTTCCGGAAGCTCAACCAAAGGAGTAGAGAGGAAAGAGGAAAGACGAGACGGATAGGAACCACGACAGCCAAGCCACGAAGCGTCACAGGACAGAGGCAGCCTTGAGGGTGTATAGGGCGTGTCCATCGGATGCCATGCCAAGCCAGGCTGCGATGTGGTTGTCAAATACGATATCGGGAAGTTTCCATGTCAAAACAAAAGGTGGTTCCCAGGACCCTGGGAATGTCAGTCTGATGACGGTGACGTTCTGCGGTGTGCTGGATCGAGGGCACGCTGGATCTCTTGTGCTACCCCAGACCAGGCCAGCAGTCTCATCTCGTCACAGCGAACCCGACGGTTACACTGACGATCCCCCAGGGTGTTGTCGGACGCTAGCTCGTGGGCTCAAGCCTCCAAGGGGCACGGCAGAGGTGAAGCGTGTAAGGCTGGCGACATGACATGACATGGCATAGAACGAACCAGGGGCAGACTCGACTGGACAGGACATGACCAATGGGTATATTTCGATGGCCGTTTCCAACGCCACAGGTGGCCATCTCTCAAACTGGCAAACGCGCCCGCGTCCTGGCTTCCGATGCAAAAGATGCCAAGACCAGGGCTTTGGCTTTGTGTGACACGAGAGAAGAGATGATGTTTGGGGGTGGCTGCTCTGTTGCCGTTATCGTCTTCGACATGCACATACATACATGCACATTCAGCCATGTTGGATCGGCAGCAACTTCGGGGCCGAAAATTTACGGACTTTTTATTATGACGCGTCAGATCAGACCAGATCCATGGAGAAGAAGGAAGCCATCAATGATGAAGACTTTGGATGAGGCATTGAGGCTCGCCTTGCCGCCCTTGGCCTTATGCTACCTACGTACGGCACAGTGTGGCCACCGTCTTCTCCCTTCCAATCAAGAATTCCTGGGGCAGAGGCAGGTTTCCTGGTTCATCGACGCCGGGCTCCATCATGGCTACGTGATGCTATGCAAGGGGACAGGCAAGTTGGAATCTTGGACATTCGATGGTGCGAGGTGAACTCCCCTGTCGTCTAGTTGACTCTTGCCTCTTGCCTCTACTCTTCCCTAACTTGGGAGACTCACCAAGGAAGGGTAGATGCATTGGTAGGCGGACTGGACTATGTCATATTTGTGAATAATAGAGCTGATAAGCAGATGCGCATGGTATGCATGAGTCACGGTCACTCAGCAAGCTGTGTTGTGTTGAGCCAACAGTCAGAAGCTTTATGGGCAATACTCATTCATCCGGCGAGTGCCTTTCCTATCAGCTCCTTGGCTCGATCACTATGGTTCATCTCGAGAGCTAGTTGATGCCCCTTTTCGCCCATCTTGCCCCAGGTCTTGCGAAGAATGCTAACCATCTTGTCTTCGTCGAGGTCCGACTTGCTCTCAAAGTCATCAAACTGGTCATCAAGGAAGACCAGGCAGGCCACATCCTCGAGGGCCTGAGATTCCTCGTCTGACTTGAGATTCTCCTTCCGGATCAGGGCGGCCACACGGGCTCGATCCTCCTCGGGGATTGGGGGTTGGATTTCTGGTGAGGCCAGCAACTCGGCAACTTGAACGGCGGCCTGGGCCTTGAGCTTTGCGCGCCAAGTGAGATAACCCGGACGGGTCATGGGATAGCTGCTTCGAGGGATCTCCCATCTATGGGGATTTGGTGAGTCTCATGAAGCCATGGCGAGTTGGGAAAAGGCACAAACCTCCTAAAGTGCTGAGCTCGACAGGCGAGCTGGAGCACAGGGCTAGCGGATGGGGATCGGAGAGCGAGCCACTTGGTCATCTTTCGAGCATAGTCAAGTTCGTAGGGAAGAGTGGTTCCATCGGGCCCTGGAGCTGTCCTCGGGTCCTCGGCGTGGGCAGCGTCGATGAGCTCGAGGCCCCGGGCGTACTCGGCGGGGAGGGGAGGTAAGGAGTCGGCCATTGTGTCGGTACTTGAACTCCTTATAGAGTCTCAACTTGGATCCTCGGAACCTAAACGCGTGTTTGATAGAATGAGTGGTGTTTCGAAAGATGGAGGCAGATAAGAGGTAGTGCGAGTCAAGCGATATCCTGATGTTGAGCGAGTTGCGGGATGAGTCAGCGAAAATGGCGACAGCCCCATTGGGTCGTGATCAGACTAAGGTCTATGGCGAGAACAATATACTTGATCTGGACGTGGTTATTACCTTGAGGAGATTACTATTCTTTGAGTCCAAGTTCTGTGACTTGTGGTGTTGTTTTGGGGCTTGAATGCCGTTGTTATGTTGAAACCATTGTTCTCTGGATCGTGCCCAAGACTCTCTTTGACTCCCTGAGAAGGAGAGTGGCATTGTGAACAATAACTATTGGCGTTGATGGTACTAGCTTGTGTTCTGCTGGGCAGTGAATCACTGTTGCTTCTTGGTAGTCCAAGGTGTCGATGCGGCGGGGGAGTAGAGTGTCACTTGGTCAACTGGAGCAACAATAAGAAGCACCACGAGATCGCATCACCAACTCGTAGATGATCTGAACAGTAGTTAAGCAGTATTCATTATCTCTAGATAAATCCTTAATTGTTCGCTGTTCTGTTAAATAATCCTTTGGTGTTGAGCACAACTCTCAGTTGTGTATGCGTGTGCACCAACTCTGCCCGCCATGTTTACTAGCACCCTACAGCTCTGCCACTGCCACTGCCAAACACCGCACTCTTCGTCTGATGCCAGAGAGACAGCACCGGCGGCCCTAACACTGCTCGGCAGCTGTTCTCTGCAGCCCTGAGATACCTCAAAAAGCCGGGCTCTCTCCAACCTCTTCTCTTCTTCTTCCTCCCACATACAACACGCAACCTTTTCCATCATCTCGAGATCTTGGGGGTCGTTTCTTGCCCTTGCTTCTTGATCACGAGTATCTCCTTCATCACTTGGATCATCGCGATATTCTTCATCTCTTGAGCCACTTTGGAGCCACGACCCTTCAGGCTTCCGGGCCTATCTGCCCGTTTACCCACGAACCCTTTCCTCCTCTTCTCTCCCCTCTTGCGCCCGAAGCCTCTTCATTCACTTCTCGAGGCATCGCAGCGAGTATTCTTCTTCTTCGATCCCGCGACTGGGCGGCAGGCCTCGATCCTTCATCCCCTCCACCTTCATACCATCTCGAATACCCTTCTTCTTCCTCTTCTCCCCCGAAAGCATCTCTCTTCACTTCTGAGCTATCGCATCGCGCTCTCGTCTTCTCTGATACCACGACCGGGCATCAAATGTTGATGCTTTCAATCTACCCTTGAACCCCATCCCGAAGACTCTTCTTCTCTTCTGCGAAGCATCCTTCATCCATCACCACAAGGGTCGCTCTAGAGATACCTCTTCCTTCATCTCAATACGAGACATACTTCGTCACTCACCATCGTCCCTCCCCCCAACCCAAGACGCGCAACCAACAGCATACTTACACGGCTTGTTCTTTCATCATGCGTCGTATGCGTCGTGGTAAACTTCCGGCGCCCTTGACGCCGCGAAGCTTCCATGTAGCCATCGCCGAAGCTGTCAGAGGCTACGATCCCGCTGCACCAGGACCATCCGAGGGTCAGGGGGCTTCAGTTGCCCAGCCTCCTTGCGAACCGCATGGAACGCCAGTCGTTAGCCCACCACTTGTTCAGGCACCTTATGAGCTTGACGGTACTCCTATCGGCCCCTCTTCTCAAAACGGAAGCACTTGTGTCAAGGAATGTGACAAGAAGTGTCCCCGAGGCAAATGTGTGAAGGCTACACGCCGTACAGTCTGTTTCAGAGACGATAGCTCTACCCAAGCCGAGACCAGCGAGTCTGAGGCGCAAACCAGCGAAGGCAGCAGCAAGGCGCCTTCCGATGCCAAGAATACCAACAGCAACAAATCCTCCGATGCAAACTCTACCGAGGATGAGTCTGAAGCACAGGCTGACAAGGCCTCAACTTCAGAGGCAGAGGCAAGCTCGGCCAATGAGGACCCAAACTGGACAATCTCCCAGGACTGTCTCCTTCGCGGGATGAAGGAGGGCGACTCACCACTCCCCTGGGCCGAGATCGCGGCCGCCCTGGGAAAAACAAAGACCGAGGTGGCTGATCGCTGGACCCTCATTAAGGGCCTTCCAACAAAGGAAGATCCTGAGGTTTCTTCTCCCGACGATACCACGGATTCAGATGATGACACCAGCGGCGATGCCGATGATGAATCCGAGAGTGACACCGACCAAGAGTCGGACGAAGAAGAAGACGAAGAAGAAGAAGAAGAAGAAGAAGAAGAAGACGAGGAAGTCGAAGTTGAAGAGCCTGACGATGAAGAAGACGAAGAGTCTGAGGAAGACTCCGATGTTGACTATGACGACTCTGATGATGATGATGACGACGAAGAAGAAGAGTACGAAGAAGTCATCACCAAGAGCAAGGGAAAGAGTCCCATCCACAACAAGTGGCACACCGGAATCCGCAACGAAAAGATTGCCGCCGAGAACAAGAAGGCAAAGGCCAAGGCAAAGGTCAAAGCCGCCCAGCGAGATGACCACTCCTCCTCCGGTGAAGATGCTTCCTCCGAATCGTCCGATGTTGACTCAAGCAGCTCCGATTCCCAGGTCATCATCGGTGATTCCGACAAGCGCGCCGAGATGCGCTATTTTCAGGACCATGTGTACAAGTTGCTCTATCCGCCAGAGATTCACCCCGAACCTGACGAGACCTTCTGTAAGAAGGACTGCGAGCTTCTCGGATCTATTGACAGCAAATATAAGAAGAACCGCTGGTTGGAAATGCAGGCCAACTTCTTCAACGTCACAGGTCGCCTGATCCCCCTGGAGTTGATCCGTGCCAAATGCGAGCGCGCTGAGGCCGAACGTGCTGAGAAGGAGGCCAGGCGTGCCAAGAGGGCCGCTGAGCGTGAGAAGGAAGACCGCGAGAAGGTCAAGGAATGGATTCAAGATGTTCCTGGTGAGGATGAGTCCGACGATTCTAATGAGCCCGAGGAGGAAGAGGACTCTGGGGAGTCCGGTGAGGAGTCCGGTGAAGAATCCGAGGAGTATTCTGAAGAAGACTCTGACGACTCTGATGACTCTTCGGATTCCGAGTCTTGAGCAGGACCAGAGTGAACCCACGAGTATCTTGTTGCGTGAACGTTGCTCACGATCCAAAAAGGATCATAACGATCGAGGGAATAACCAGTGGTGGTGTTGTTGTTGTTGTTGCGAGTCTCATAGAGAGACACGGTCAAGTCAAAGATCGAGTGCGATGATGAGTCGAGGTTGGCTAAGCAGAGTTGGACCAAGTCGATATTTAACCTCTAGAGTTGTTCCCGGGTCGGATTGGATCTGATCGTTTGTTGCATCTTCGTTGGATGGCGTTTCGATGGATATTCATAGATCCCTATTCGATAGGCATCCGATTAGATATAGACAGACCAAACAAGACTCATTCGACCCCTTTTAAATCGGATTCAGATAAACCACGTGTCGATGCAAACGTCCTGGGTATTGTCAATAAACGTGCTAGGTACTCTTACATCTATCAGACAAGCCCGGTCGATCAATACACAAATCAGTCAGCCAATGCAAACAGAACCTCCTCCCTCCGTAATACCTTCTGTTCTATTTTCCTACTGCCAACAGCCGAGACCCTACAACATGAAAACAGATCATCAATAGATAAATGAATACGTAGAAAGGTAAACGCACATGCATATCAGAGTCCGGAAATATTTGGGTATCAAATAACAGAGTAGAAGTGAAGAAAAAAATGCACATCAAACGCGAAGGGGAAATTAGTCCTCGCGTTGCGCCAGCATGGATGTGTCCACTCCACGGCTCACGAGTAGATGGCAAGGTGAGACCGACTGACTGCGTGAAACAACATCCGAAGCCGTACCTATGCTGTCGTTCCTCCCTCTCAACCGTGCCGTGAGAGGCTCCGAGCGCGTGTCCTGTCTAGGTTCGCCCATCGGTCAATCGATGGGCCCGTATGTGCCGTGAGCTGATTCAATCTAGGCCCTCCTGTTGATCATGTCTGAGAATCCCCACACGTTGCCGTGTCGTGTGTGCGTGTGTGTGTGTGGTGCCGTGCCGTGCGGAACGGCCCGCTGAAACTGATTCAACCCCAGGTCTTGACTTCTTGGCGCGCCCGTCGTGACTCAAAATGATCCGTCGTCGTTCCAACTCTGGTGTGGTGCAACCAATGCCTGGGTCCAAGCAGTGTCGTGTCAGTCTGTCCCTGCTCGCATCAAGTTGCCCATGCCGCGAGCAAGTATCCAGACCCGACCTGAAGCTTCTCCCCGGCTCCCACAACCTCCCAAGAGTGCTCGCGATTATGCGCCTGCGATCAAAGCATTACAAATTTCCAACAAATCTCACGGGCTGACTCTTCATATAGGGTTCTCCATCCCAGGGACTGTGGTAATTCCAGGTGCAGGGCTCTGGTTCGATGCCGAGGCTCTGCTGCCACGCAGGTTGCCACTGGACCCGAGACCACGCTTCATCATCTTGCCAAGGACCGTAACCAATTCGCAAGCGTCGCCAAACATGTCGTCGTCCATTCCTTCGGTAGCTTCATAAACTTCCGCGATGGTGTCCTTGGCGAGCTTCCGGCTTGCCTCGGCGTCGTGGACACATTCGTACAAGAAGGCGGCGTACTCAGTCTTGACTGAGAGTCGGAGGGAGTGCGATCCCCAAAGAAGAGAGTCGGCAAGCTGGATGGCTTCGAGGAAGTGCTGTTTTGCCTCTGGGAGATAGTCCTTGGCTGGGATGAGAAAGCTGGGAGAGAGAGGCATGTTTCGGTCCTCGAATCCTGGAGGCGGCATAACAGGGCCTCCCTCCAGAGGGTGAGTTGGTTGTACCGAAGAAGGTCTCGAGTCAGCCTCCAAGTCAATGGCTCGTCCTTTTCCCTTGTCCAACCGTGGCGTCAGAACAGCTGTGACGTCTGGTGTATACCTGCCCAAGTTTGACACTACAGGTTGGTTGCCAAACAGGGCATAGATGTGAGAGAAAGAAGCACGAAGCTTGTAGGCGAGAACCTTGAGTTCACCATAGTTTCCAACCATGGGGATGACGTACTGCTCGAGCATTGTCCTGCCCTCACGGGAGAGCCAGATGATGCGCAAGATGCGACGCACGGCATTGGGGGATGGCTCATAGTCGGGACGGCGCTGCTTCTTGGCTGCGACAAGCTGCTCAGCAAGATTCAGAGACAAGCCCAGAATCTTGAAGAGCATCGAGGCCAGGAGGGGGTTGTCATTCTCGACAGCCTTGGCCAGCTTGCCGAGAAACTTTTGGTCAACCTCGGAGGACGCCATGCAGCCCAGCACAGAGTTTCAAGGGGATAGTCGAAGCAGGTCAAACTAGACTCAGAGGATCCACGGCTGAGACTAGGGGATTGGTTCAGTCTCGATATGTCGACCAGGGGAACAGAGGGGCGACGAGGGTGGGAAGGGAATAGCCTCGCATATGAATCAAAGCACGAGTGACAGGCGTCATGGACAGGAGCAGATCAGGAGGAAGCAGGGAAACAGGAGAAATGGAGGCAAGAATGAAGAGGTTGGCTGGACTAACCGGTACTGAGATCCACAGCTGCAGAGAGACGCACGGCGGGAACGAAGCGAAGTGCAGGTCGTTGCGGCACGGCGCAGGAGCTCGCGCAATGCAGCCCGATGAGAGGCAGCCAGAGCAGCCTAGAGACAGGAGGCGAAAGGCTACTTGGTCCGCAGAGGGGCGACTCTACGGGTCGGCCAGCCAAGTTGAGGGCGCGCGCGCGACAGCTGGCAGGCTTTGATTGGGTCCGAGACGAAGTGGTGATGGTTGGCTCCGAGGGGAGCGAAGAGATGAGATTTGAAGATCCAGAACGAGAGCGTCAGGGCAAGAACGAGTGACTGATGACGCTTGAACGGCGCAGAATCGATTACCGAGTGCTCCTGGGACCAATTGACCTATTTCGAGATCAGAGGCGAACGGTACACACGAGGGCGCATGCGCATGAACGACCCAGGGCCCAGCTTCAACTGAACTGAACGTACGGTACGGTACACTGACGACGAATGAGACGCAGGCGGGCAAACGAACGCGTGAAACTGGGAGCCAGCAACCACAGGACTACAATGGAGGACTCGGCAGAAAACGAGAGACTAGCAGCAAAGAGCAAACGCGAAGGCGGCGACACCGGATAGCATGGCGGAGGAACGACAGGACAGCAGGCTCGTTGGGGGATGTTGATATAACGACCAGCCAGTCGCGCGCTGGGTTGAGGTGTGAGCGCGAACGAGCGAGTGTGAGTGAGAGTCGCCCAGCAGGCAGAGGGAGCGTGAGACGTGGGTGCAGTCAGGTCCAAAGCAAGAAGCCGAGGCGCCCTCAGGTCCAGCGAATGGGCAGGGTAGGCGGTGAGCAGCGCGGGCGACAGGCCTAGCAAGACGGTCAGCGGGCTGCCGACTGGGGGTCTTTGTCCCAAGACTGGGTCTGCGAGATGGCCTGTCAGGCTAGACAAGGGACCCCGAGCCCGAAAGAGGTACCACTATCGCCAATGCACCACTGGGCGCCGGTGCAGGTGGCCAGGGGCTTGTCTAGTCGGATCGAGTCCTCGAGGATGTTGGCGATAGAACCAGGGACTACAACGAAATGCGGGTAGCAGTCGTCGAAGCCTCAGGCGGGGAGCTTTGAGAACGGTACGGTGACGAGGGACAAGAACGGATGACTGACGCTTGGTCCAATCGAAAGACGACTGAATGATGCGGTTGACGAGTTCAAAGCTTCGGGTGAAGTGCTCGAGAGGTGTCACGCGTTCAGCAGATGTCAATGCTTTCTAGGTGCTGGCTGTACAGCAGTTGAGGCAGATGCAAGAGGCAAAACGATTGGTGAGTGAGTAAACAAAAGCCGCGCCAAATCGATGAGCCGCAAGGGTGCGCTGTCCGGGCAGCTCTAACCGCTGCAGTCGATGCTGGTGCTGATGGGACGAATCTCAAAGATGCGAACCGTACGAGGAGAACGAACAGTTCAATATCTCGCAGATATAAGATATGAGCAGAGAAAAGTAATATTCGAGGTTGGAGATGAGACCACAGAGCAGACAAAAATAACACGCGCACTGAACGCACGGGGCGACGCGGCACGACGCGGTACCGTACGGGGAACCCGGCTCCCTGGGACCTGAACTTTGCTGCACGGTGGGCGGACAAAATAGGAGGAGCTTGTGAAAAAAAGACAGAACCACAACACGAAGATGGCCAAGAGTAAAAAAATAAAAAGTGCGATGAGGCTGTCTTTGGCGGCGGGGACGAGGTTGAACTTTGCTTAACAAGAGTTAAAAAAGAAAAGAGCAAAATAAATTATGTCGCTCGGCAAGATCGGGTGGAAATGAGGTCTTGCACGGCAGGCGTGTTCCTTCCCTCTTTTTTTTTTCTTCGTTCATGATCGTGGACATGATGAGCAACGGGGAAGGAACCATGGAGCCTTGTTTCTTTTGCCGGCCAAAGGGAATGATTGCAATGTCACCTTTCGTTTTTCCCATGTGATTGAAATATCACGGTTCATCTAATCTCGCCCAGTTTCCTCTTCTGGATTTTTGCCGACTCGACTCGAGTCTTCTCTTCTTGTTATACGCGACATCCGCTCACTTACACGTCTCGTTCGCCATGTTTAATACGAATACTCCGCTTCGTACTTCCCTCCCCTTCTGTTCTTCCTCCTTGCGGCTTCGATTCCGCTCCGTCCCTCGGTGCAAATCCTCTCTCTCTGAACACATCCCTGTCAGCTGTACCCTGCCCGAAAAAAACATGACGGGCATCAAAATGTCAGCCAGCAGATCGTACGTGCGCATGAGGACCCAGAAAAAAAAAGGAAGCAGAGTCAAGGGATGGATGATTCCAAGCTAACGTAGGTACGGAGGGACACGCACGATGTGACACGCAGGCGAAGCGAGGGAGAAACACGGGGGGGTTCTCCCGAGACCTTTTTGGCTCATCCATTCATCGCCTTGGCTTGACATCAGCGTCTCACTGTCTGCAATCTTGTGTCAACCACCTCGAGACTCGGAAACCTAAATGGCCGTTGGTATTACGCACGTTTACGCAACTATCATGTTGGCTGTAGATCCTAGCCTCACCCTATCAGGTTCGCCATGCCATCATGACATGAAGCCACCCCTGTCTGTTCCTTAGGCGTCTCTGTGCTCCACGTAGTTAATCCTCCGCCTATGGCAAGGCTAGGTACCAACGTGCATCATGTCTTGACATTGGATCGGTGACATGGCATGGAGCCTGACTTGACTTACAACTCAGTGTCTTCCGATACCAAGAAGAGCTCGCATGCCATCCCATCAGCGCTCAATATTCCAAACACACATCATCCAATATTTCATCCAGCTCAGTGCCCTCCATCCATCCTTTTACGTCTAGTGCACCGTCCTCCTCCAATCACCATCTACCCTGCACTCCCCAACCACCTCAATTACCTCGCCCAAGATCTTGCATCGTTCATCCTCATCGACTCAATCGCCATCCGCCCGATTTCGCGGGTGGCCTCTTTTCATGCGGCCACGCTCACTGACCACGTAGCTTTCAGGTCTCGATCGCCATCAAGCCCAATCGCCTGCCATCGTCAAATCCCGAACCCCCCCCAGCATCGCCCATTCTGGAGGCATGCACCCAGACCTGACCCAGCCAGGACACACTTACACGCGAAGCAGCCCAAAGCGGCCACCACCAACCTCTTGTTTTCTCAATAGCCTCTAGCCAGTTGCTCGTATCGTCGCCTCGCTCAGCTCCGTGCCCGAGCCTAACCTACCTACCTACCTACCTACGCGTCAGAGTAGCGGTGAACCAACAGGTTTGGTTCTCCTGACTCTTCCCTGGCATTCCCTGTGCTCCATCCATCAAATCGTCTCTCGTCCTCAATCATGACCAACCGACAGGCAGACCATCATTACTGTAACAGATACAGTGTCCGCAGGGACCCGTCTCCTGCACGTCAAGAGACGGCATTGCCGCACCAGGCCCAAAGCGCCAAAGTCTGCCACTGTGATACAGAGACCATGTGAAACAAAGGTTCCCTTCAAACGTTTGCTCCTCCTCCGCCTCTGCAGCTGTCTTAGACATCCATGGCTCTGCCCTGGCTTACAGTGGGCCTGGAAAAGGACTCTGGAGTCTTACTTGCAGAACCATCAGCATCCATATGGATCCGGTTCAGCCTGTGGGTTCCACCCAAGTTGAATTCTCCAGCGCTATCCTCTCAAATCTCAATGTCCAACGTCAAAGGCCAAAACAAGTCAATGCATTCGTTTAGCTCACGTCTATGAGCTTCGTTTCCCACCGTCTATGGCATGTGACGCCGGCTGAACCTATGTACGACGCCTGTCCTCATAGCTCCCCTGAACTGTACTCCACCCAAGTTGGGGAATCATCCGAACGAGCTATACAACCGATTGACCACATGTACGCCTTCCTTCTATTCCAACCAGACCGTTATGCATCCAATGTCCAATGTCAAGTTGCCTAAAAGCCAAACGCCAAATGTCCTATGACTGAAACGCTGTCCCGTCTGCTCCATCATGTCCAAGCTCTAGGCCGTACCATCGCGCCTGGTTTTCGACGCCTGCTTCCAACATTCAGGTGCTCAAGAGCCTTGTCCTCTATGCTGCTCTCGAACCGTTCGTGGCCGCCCACTGTAACCAACTTTACCACATTTCCAAAGCTGAATGCAACAGATCGCTGTCCCACTCTGACCATTGGTCCCAGGTCTGACACAATAAGATGCCCTGCCTTCTCATCGTTCTGGAAGAGTGGTCGTGTTTCGTCCGTCCTTAGCTGACCGCTTTGTGGTGCTGTCCATACTTCCCACCGTCCGAAGAGGTCTCGCGCCGCCTCCTTGCGAGGAGATCGATGCCGAAGTCCTTCTGCCTTGCGTCGCCCGTTGCTTTCGATATCGAGAATTCGAGCTGACTTTTGCCGTATCCCTACCACACTACCGTCTGATAGAACACTCCAAGAGCCTGGGTTTTTGATATGTCTCCGGCTCTCCTTAACTGATTCCCACGAGCACCAGCCCCTCGTTGTCGGCGTAGCAGAGCTGTGGAAACAAATCATGTCGTTTTCACCCGGGGGCGTATATGTCTGTACCACGCAATCTCCCGAATCTGCCTCGGTGTAACATAAAATGAACCATGACAAACCCTTGACCCCTGTCTGCGAAGACTGTCGATTGAAAAATGCGCTTTGCAGAGACCGCTGGTTCATGCGTTCGGTGGAAAATGTGTGGACGAGACTGTAGTCGTCAAGGTTGATGAGATGAACACGGTTGACACCGGCAATCAAGAAGAGACCCAATGACGCGAGTGGGACTACCTGGTGCACCTCGTCCTGCTCCAAGCCTTCTAGCTGAACACTACGGGAGTTCCATGATAACGTCTCCCGAGTTGCCGCGTGAACACACCCTCGCCGAGATGCCGTAATGATTGCGACTAATGGCGCTGTCTGTTTGCTCCCTATTGAAACGATGTCGTGTCAGTGCTCTGATTACGTACTCCCAAGGGAAAGCCAGAACCTACGCTTTTCAATAAGGGGTCGGACACAGGTTAAGGGGCTCCGGCAAACTCCAAAATCTGCCCCTTCACCAGCATCGGGCACAAACTCGGTCAATGTGCCATTTCTCCGCACAAGGACTAGTCTGGGGATGTCGGTATGCGGATCGGGGGAACCAAAGAAGAAGGCCTCGGGCTTTTGGCCATATAGGTCGACGGATAGCCAAGGTCCCCAGGTTTTCTCCTTCAGATTCCATAGCGCTGCCTTGTAAGTGGATAAAATCGCGAGCCACTTGGAGTGGTCGTCAATGGCCATGGCGAGGACCGGGAAAGGAGCATCATCTGATTGCTCCCCGTCAACAACCACGTAGTGTAGCCCTCCGGGGCGAACATTCCATACACGGATCAGGCGATCCAGTCCAACTGATACCACATGGCCGTCAGGAGCAGCCGCCAGCATCGCGATGTCAAGTACATGGCCTCCAGTAAAAGACTTTACACCCAACGTCGGGTCTGTGTCAGAGTGGCGATCATCGTCATCTGCCTCATCTTCCCACAGGAGAAAACTTGTAAGTAACCGAACGGCCGCAACAACTACAATGACAATAACCATAAACCGTGTGAGCTGATGATTGACAAAGTCATACACAGCTGGGAGCAATGTAGGCTCCTTGTAGTTCGGCATGCGGTCTGAGCCTTTCATGACAAAGACGACTGGTTCGTAAACTCGGGCAACATAACTGTGCGCCTGGGGCTTGATGATGCTGATGATTTCTTGAGCTGTTTCGTGATCCTGCAACCGTAACCACGACTTTGGGCTTCGTGCTTGGTGAATAGCATCCAGTGAGGTCCGAGATGACTCTGGGCTCTCCGGGACATTTTGGCGTCGATAGAGGTGAACGAGGAAATGCAACAAGGTATCGTCCTCGAAAAAGTGCCATTGTGCAATGATGACAAAACCAAGCATAATGACCGTGCCAGCAATGCGAGTTGACATTGTTACCTTGCCCTGGAGCATAAGCTCCCATGTGGTGCGAGGTCTGAATTCGGATGCGCCACGGTTGTGTCGCATCGAGGCTTTTGCAAGCGCCTCACTGAGTTCCGTCCGCTGCACATCAACACTCAAGACCGAGAGGAAGAAGGTTGAGAGATAGAAGAAGTCGAAAATAATGGCAACGGCAGCAAATATGCAGAATGCCGAAACGCCAGCCGATACCCAACGGGATATCATCAGCAAAAGAAAGACATTTTGCATGGAGCTGGCAATAGCTGTATACGCAGTCTCACCAAAGGCGTGGCCGATGCGGCTACTCGTCGAGTCCTCGGCAGGAGTTAGTATGACAGCATTTATCAGCCTGAAGATGTTCTCGAGGCTCATGGCAAGCACAACCAGCGGGTAAGCGGCTCGGGGGATGCGGGACAAGTCAAGCCTGAAGATGGCGCAGACGGTAAAGCTTGACATGACAGAAAATGCAATCTGAGCCATGACCGTGACGGTAAGGCCAAACTTGGACTTGAAGGCCCGAAGTTTAGACAGGCTCATGAGGAAGTAAATGGTAGTCAAGCCGTAAGCTACGGCGAGAATGACTGAATCCTGGCGAGATATGGGACGGAACTGGAACTCGTAGAGCTGACTTGCCATGGAACGACCGCTGGGAGGGTAGATGTCCCATTTCTCAGAGACCTTGCCCGGAAGCAAGGCAGCTTTTCTCTCCCATTGCTTCCCTACAGGCGAATCTCGAAGATAAACGAGGGTGATGACCAGGGCGTCTGCGGCGAGGAGACGACGTTCTTCGAATCTTTTGCCGCTGAAGACGATGGAATGCCTGAGTGTGACATTGACCGAGGTCGACTGGGTTTTCCTGTCGTTCACAGTTGCCAAAATATCAGGATCCGCCAAGATGCGCTCCTGAGTGCAGTCCCAATACTGAAGGGGAGAATGGAAGAACCAAGACTGATTGGTCAACCCGTTAATGGCGTGGAACGCATCGCGCTGACTTGTAGAAAGATCTATGCCTGGCTGAGGAGTTTTGCGGGGGACTTGATGAGCTTGGCCGGGCCTGAAGTTTTCAGTCTTGCCCAGTAGTTCATCCTGTAACTCCAGGGCGGAAGCAAGAAGTTCCTTGTCCAGAGCCTGCATATAAGTCCCGTGAACCCAGATAGACCGCATCATGACATCGGGATTGATGCTGGCGCCATAGGGTAAAGGTTGGGCAACAGTCCAGGCATGGTGAGGTAGGTTGGAAGCGCCGTTGACGTAGTCACTGGTGAAGAGGTATGGGATAGGGTAGATGAGCATGGTGGCAACAACCACCGAGACGAGGAGTGTGGTGACAACATGGTTGGCGGCGTAGGACCCGTACCGAGAGAGCCCACGACGGAGAGGATGAGTAGGCGCAAGCACCGGCGCTTCCGTTGTTCTATGGCGGGATGTGAGCTGAGGACGGAACGGAGCGGGGAACGGAGACGGAGGAGACGGAAGAGCTCGTGGGAGTTCGGAGCAAACATGACTGACCCTCGGAGTGGGTACAACAAGTACCAAATCATGAGGACGGGAGGTAAGATTGATACCGTCTACTGTCCCATGTGCGAATTCGTGAGTCCAAGGTGGAATGATCAGCAAAGGTGGGAATGAAGCAGTAGTTTAAGCTTCGTGATGCGTCAAGAGGCGGTTGGCGTGACATGGACTGAATGTCTAATAACGAGGAAATGATGCGGTGGTGCGATGTGCAAACGCGGGCTGCGCCGCCTGGGAAACCAGGCGATGCTCGACAGGACGAGAGTGAGGCCAAGGACCGCAGACGATGACCAGGGCGCGATGAGGCTCGTGTTAGCGATCGCCGCAAGCGTCCGTGTCGTCAGGTCAGGCCAGTTTCGGCGCAGATCAGGTCACGAGACTCGATGGCGCTGGCGCTGGACCGGCAGCGACACTGGGAGGACAAGGACAGGGTGTGGCTTTGGGAGAAGGTGGCTGGCATGGACAATAGATGGCCCGTGGTGATAGGTAAGGTGTCGTTTGAGATGATGAAGATCGCGGGAAGGGTGTTGCCGTCAGCTTTGGTGAGTTCCCGGCAATGGCGACGCGGTGAAGAGAGACAGAGGCCTTTGAGCGTGGAGGATCGTCCAGATCTCAGGGTGACGAGATGGTGATGGAGGATGGAAAATTGGCAGCTGAACGCTACGGGAAGTGGGAAAACCTGAGCTAAGATGGATAGCGGCGATGGCGGCGATGGCGGCGAGGCACGAGGCTGTTCCTTGTTACTCGACCCTGCTTAACCTCTGGTGCCTTCCCGTCTTTTTGGGTTTTGGGTTTGGGCAGGTGGGGGGATGGGATTGGATTAGGGAATGCCCGTGGGACGGGATGGCAGGTTGGCGGGAACCTGGAGGATGGGAGGCACTCAAAAGAGAAGGAACAAGAAGGGGAAAACCGATTGGGGTACGGTGAGTACGTTGAGTTGGGGATGGGGGCTAGCAGATGAAAAGAAACTGAAACCCAGAAGGGAAAGAGAAAGGGAGATCAACAAGCCGCTAAGGGCTGCTCTTGCCGTTCCCATTGGCATCCGCAGCCTCTGGGCGCGCGGCCCGTGTGCAAATGTCCTCAGTCGACGCGTTCTAAGAGGAACCAGTGATCGACCGAGGTGAGCCAAGCAAGGTACCTGCCTTGGAAGAGAGGGAATGGCATGTGGGAGAGAGGGGGAGCCCCCGAGGGGAAAACATGGGGTGAAAACACCACTAAAACAAATACCCGATAGAAATGACGAAAAAGGGCTTTCGACGACGGGGAAGGGCCCGCGAAAAGATCAGCTGTTTAACGCCCATCGCCGCCTCCAGAATGCAACATGGAAGAAAAAACATGTACCTTACCTGGACCCGGGTCCTGGGCCATCCATGCAATGGCCCACAATAGCTACGGACGGTATACCTTTAACCCAACGACACGGAGGCGGCGGTCTGAGGTACTCGTAACGTACCTGGCACGTAGCGTGAATTGCTTTCCCGCCGTGTCCCAGTTTGGATTCACAATGCCCTTTTTGTGATACTTGGCGGTTGCACAAGCTTGGATGGGGTAAATGCTCTGAAATGAAACCCGCTCGCCCACAGGACGACGAGCTTGGTAAGGGAATATGCGACGCTGGCTATTGGTCGTTGGATGATAATCAATCGTACATCAAGCAAGTGGTGAAGGCCAAGGATACCCTTTGAGGCAGGGGAATGCACTTTGCCAGCCTTAATGCTACCGCATCGCACTATTCCGGTAACCCCCCTGGCACCCATGTCCCTGCTTCCCGTCCTGAACGATTCCTATGAAGTCAAGCCGCCTTTTTCTTTTTCTTTTTGTGATCTCGGTACACAGTTGGCAATCTGTTGGAATGCCGAGGAGGAGTCAGAGTCTTTAATGAACTTGGCCTGGCAATAATGCTAGGGCTTATTCTTTCTCAGCTTCCCCTCATTCAGTGTTACCCGCTCCATCCTAGTTCTTGAGCACACTACCCAATGCAATTCAACTCTCCTCAACCCTCATGTACTCTTTAAGCCACCAGGTAAACTGTCTATCCCGAAAAGGGATGGGCCCTTCCTTGGACGTGGACTTTGGCTGGAAACCCTAATAACCTTGATCGCCTCCGCCCTCTCCTTTCTCTCTCTCTCTCATCTCAGCTCAGTTCAGTGATCCCAATGGTAATACATCATTCAACTCAGACTGAGCTGAGGCGATTCTAAGACCTTTTCAAGTCTAACCACTCTGTGGCTCAAGGATGCGAGTTACTCCGCGACATTTGCCGACACGGTTCGGACCCCCACATTCTTGCCATCGGTTCGGGTCTCGACTTGAAGCGTGGGAGTGTGACCCTTAATTTGGGTCAAGTGTCGCGGGTCTCATTCGCAATGGCATTCCCACGCAAGGAGTTGGTGGTCGCTCAGGCTTTTGCGGACCCTGTGGCATTATCCCCATGGGAGCTTATGGCCGCAAGGCTTGCTGCAATGATGGCGTTGCATTCGAGATGGGGGCGTAGGAGGAAGCGAGCTGGCAGGGCTTTGACGTCGATGAGATGGAATGGGATGTTACCTTTCATGCACAACATTCTCCTGTCATCCATCAAAGCCATTTCGAACCTGACCCTACTCGCGCCTGTGTGTCCGTGCCCATCCGCGTATTGATGGGAGCAGATATAGACACACCAACTTGGCATGCCGCTGAGGTTATCATTTGTTAATCTCCATCAGCATCTGTGCGTTTTATGGTATCCAGTAGTATTCTGAAGCCATAGAAATCCTTATTCTAAGAAGTCGAAAATCTTCTCTATCTTCCTCTAGCCATTTATTTCAGCTGTTATGGTATGGGCGCCCGTGAAATAGCCAAGTTTTTTGTATCGTAGGTATTCTAGGCGCAGGTTGTAATTGAGTTGCGCGGGAGGTTCCGATACTAAGGTCGATCACCAGCCTTAAAACGCGGGCAACCTGGAATGGGGAGGCTTTAACGTTCTAGAAACTCGTCGAGACATGGAAGTATTTCAATGGGGAGTAAAGGATCGAATGGACATGTGATGGTCACCTCAATTCTTGAAGTTATGCTTAATTGAGTGTCTTCAGTCAGGATCGATATCTCGGCACTTGGCTCCGTTCCTTGGTCCAAGTTTCAAGCATAGACGTCCGACCAAGAAAGGGTGTCCAGGTCTCAAACTGTGGATTTTTAACTAGTGTTCATTATAGACTTGCTCTTCGACCCGCCTTTTCATCCTGAGGGAGAAGAAATGTGATGTTTTTGCTCATGGAAAGTCTGAGTTTGTACTGCTCTGGTTACCTACCCTACGCCCCAATATGTGCAAAGCAAAAGCACGTAAAACACACCAATCGGCGAAGAGAGAGTAATAATTCTTCTCCAGCTTTTATAGCCCAATCATACTCCAATTGTCGAAAATAATTATTGCCGAGGGCGTTTGATCCTATTGTTGAACTCATAGGGCCCTTCATCCGCAACGGGCCGACTTGCATTTTCGCCGCTTTTCTCATTGGTAGCGGAGGGTTGCGTTCAACTTCTCACTCCGCCATAAGCTCACTCACTCAGCTTTGGCCTCACTTTGAAACTGGACCGACAACCATGAACGGCCTCTTTTTTAACCAGCATCTAGCTGGTCAGAATCTCACGACCGGTGCGAAGCCAAAGGATAACTCGGGCGGGGCTGCAGATGCCGCCATCGAGAACCTCATCTCGACCTTTAACGAGCTTAACAGCAACGTTATCGATGAGCTTCATGAAGAGCCTAGCCCACTCGAGTTTATGCGATATGTTGCCCGCAACACGCCGTTTGTGATTAGGAATGGGGCATCCTCGTGGAAGGCCTGTCGGGAATGGAATTCGGCATATCTGCTCTCTGCCCTCAAGGGTCAATCTGTCAACGTTGCTGTGACACCTTACGGGTTCGTGTGATGTGGACATGTCCTAGTAAAATGATGTATGCTAATGATCACATAGCAATGCGGATATGCCAACCGTTCCTCCTGGCGAGGATTCACCTGTCTTTGCCAAACCCCACTACGAAGATGAGCCTTTTGAGGAGCTCCTCGAATATGTTGTTCGTCAAGAGACGGACCCCGAATTTCCTAGTGATGCAGAGATTCGATACGCACAAACTCGCAAGTAATCCGTATTTCGTAAGCTGGCTCATACTGAACAGGTCCTAGAGAATGACAATCTCCGCGATGAGTACGTCACCCTCTTCTCAGACGTTCAGAAGGACATCCCTTTCGCAAGGATAGCACTGGACAAGAGCCCCGACGCCGTCAACCTGTGGATCGGCAACTCCAAGTCGGTCACGGCAATGCACAAGGACAACTATGAAAACATCTACGTCCAGGTCCTGGGGAGAAAGCACTTTGTCCTGCTCCCCTCGCTGTGCCATCCCTGTGTCAACGAGCAGCCCCTGAGGCCTGCTACCTATAAGCGAGGGGACGACGGCTTGCAGCTTGTGATGGACTCGGACGATGAGGCTGTGCCTTTTGCGATCTGGGATCCTGAGAAGCCGGAGCAGAATGCCACGCGATTCTCCCACCTTGCTAAGCCCCTGAGAGTTACTTTGAACCCGGGAGACATGCTGTACCTGCCAGCCATGTGGTAAGTTGATCGATCCAAGTTGATCTCGAGATACTCATGCATCCAAGGTATCACAAGGTATCGCAGTCGTGCGCCGAAGAGGATGAAGGCTTTGTCCTTGCTGTCAACTACTGGTAATACCCACTCAACTCTTCGTGATCGTAGGAACTAATACTGTCCAGGTACGATTTGGACTTTACCGGTCCCCTGTATCCTACATCGACATTCGTTCGTGACATTAGCCTGGGAAATCGTGCACAAGCAAGCGCAGAATAACAAATGCCCCAAATCTATTTTCGTTTCGCCAATAAAAGATCTACCTATTACTTCCGCTTGGCTATCCTCTTCTGCGCCCTCAGCTCCTTCTTCATCCTGGGGTCCACGATTCTGTAACGACCCTTGACACCCTTTGGCCGTCCCTTGATACCACGGTTGAGACCGCGTGCCACGACGAGCTTGGCGGCCTGCTTGGGCTTCTTGCGGGCAGCCTTGGCCATCAACCTGGAGATGCTGTCCGACTTCTCCTTCTCCGTCATGTTCTCGTCGTTGTTGAGAATGTCCGACTTCTTCTTGAGCTTCTCCAGCCTCTGCGCGGCCTTGAACTTCTTGCGAGCCTTGGCTTCCCGCACCTTCTTGATGGGGCGGGCGTTGAAGGCCCTCATCTTCTCCTTGATAGCCTGGGCGGCAGCCTTGGTGATGGGCTTCTGGAGCTTGTCATGTCTCGACTCATCATCGATGAACCACTCAGGTAGGCCGTCGCGGTCTCGGAAGGCGTACTTGTTGAATCCGTCGTCAATGGCATCGTGAGTTGTCTTTTGTCCTGTGGCAAGCTGGTGTGCCAGGGTCATGGCTTCGGCCGTAATGATATCGATATCTGAACATGTTAGCTCTCTGTCCTTATTCATGCCAAAGTGAGCAAAGAACTTACCAAGTCGGCCATCGGCCTTTCGCTTGTCCTGGTCCCAGTCATCCTCCTCATCCCGCTTAACTACTTCGAACCCGTCCCCAGCATCCTCCATCTCGGAATCAGAGTCGAGCGCCACCTCTTCCTGCTTGGCAGGAGGTGTCTTGGTCTTGCGGTTCTTGGCTTGTTGTGCAGCAGCAGCCTCTGCAGCCCGGTCCATCTCTTCGTCAGCGCTGTCCTCGGCGTTAACTTCCTCCTCAGGCTCAGGAACAATGCCTGTTAGTCCCTGGAAAATGTCTTGGTTGAAGAAGGCTGTTGCCTTCTTGGACAATCCATTGGCACCCTGTGAGGAGTCCAGGTCTCGGATAAGTCCAGATGAAGGGCCCTCTTCGTCGTCATCAGATGAGTCGTCATCCTCATCAAGTTCTGAAGAATCATCTTGCTCCTCCTGTGCCTCATCCGCAGACAATCCTTCCCACTCATCATCACCGTGTTCTTTGCGCGCCTTCTTCGCCCGGTACTTGGCATCAGCCTCGGACTTGCGCTCTCTGAACTGTTCGTACATGGAATCAAGTTCCCGCTCGAGGCGATCCTCTTCAGCGTCACTCTCATCCGTCTCCGCAGAGGATCCAAGGCCACTGTCCTGGTCTTTCCTGCCAGTCGAGTCTGAGACGATGGCCATCTTACCACGGTTTAACCGTCGCATGGCGTCCGTCTTGTCGACCTTCTTGAGAGAGAACATGGCTCCTTCACCGATTGGGCCAGATTCCTCCATACCGATATCCATGGGAGCAGTCATGTTGAGCTGCATTCGAACAATCTCTCGCTGTTTCCGTTCATTCTCCTTGCGCTTTTCTCGCTTCTTCTTCGAGTTTTCTTTGTCCTTCATTGCTTGCAGCTCCTCTTGGATCTTGAGTTCCTCGTCCATAGACTCAACCTCAGCCACTTCCTCGGGCTCCTCTGTTGCAGTCTCCTTTGTCTTGAACCCAAAGATCTCCCGGACCTTCAAGCGCCACTTGAGCAGGAGCTTGAAGTCCTTTCGGCCAAGCACTCGGAGATCATCACAGCAGTTTCGAATCTCCGGAGTGGTTTCAGGGAGTTTATCCAGCGCAGCCAGTGCCACATCGCCATTCAGGGGTTGCTGGAAGGTGAGCTTGTTGTAGCTTCCGAGAACTGCGATAGGGTCCGTAGTCTGAATGAACTCGCTTGCCGGCATTTCCTTGAACTGTGTGTAGTCACCCTCCTCGTAACCGTCTCGCTTTCGCTTCTTGACCTCGGGGTTGTAGACCTTGGCTTCGTTGTTTGGTGTCGCGCCAGTAAGCTCTGCAAAGACGGCTCGGGGATCGAGGAATCGAGGATCGATCTTCTTTGGGGCCTTGTAGCCTCTGCAGACAACGAAAATTTCGGCCGAGACGTTTCTGGAGGACGGGGGCTTGGTTGCTTCGACCTTGGTGAAGAGCTGGTTGAGAACCCATAGCAGGGGATTGTAGTCCTTCGATCTGAAAACCTTGGTCACAAATGTGCCTCCCTCGATGAGGAACTCCGTTGCTAGCTTCATGGCCTGAAGTGCGAGCTCCGCCTGGTTGAAAGAATCCTGTGCCCAGGCGGTACCGACGTTGGGAGCACCATCGTGCAACACGGTATCAGCCTTCCATGTTTTGAAGTGTTGTCGAATCGTGGCGCGACACTTTTCGGTCGTGATATCGCTCTGGAAAGTGATGACTCGGGGGATGGGCTTGATCGGAGCCAAATCGACACCGACGATGAGACTGTTGGGGGGCATAACCTCGGCTGCGACCTGGCACCATGACTGCGAGATGTGAGCTCAAGTTGGTCGACCAGGAATCGCAATACTTACACCAGGAGCAGCGCAAAGATCCAGAAGGACCTTGCTCTTCTCCAGGAAACCATACTTCTTGTTCAATTGAACAAGCTTGAAGGCAGCTCGAGCACGATAGCCCTTTTCCTTGGCCAACTTGTACCACTTATCCAAGCGGCCCTTGCCGTGCTTCTTTTGGATCGCCATCTTGATGGCGTTGGGGCAAAAGAATTGATCGGAGCGACCTGCTCTGTAGCACGAGAGGCTTCCCAAAAAGTCCCCGCGACACCAGAAATTTTGCGACACGGTCAGCCTTATCGGCTTCTCACGTGGAGATAAGCCCAGCACCTGCCATTTTTTTCTTGCGCCTCGGTTTTGCTGGCATGCGCTTAACGTCCCGCCAGTTTGGTGGGTGGACCTCGCTTACCTAATAAGTCAATGCCTCCTCGGCATTGCATTGCATTGGCAGATGGATGAGCACTTGAATGATATCAGAACTTCGATAGAAAACGGACCACCTGATAACGACTCGATCTTGGATGCTACACACCCTTACCGGCCATTGTCAACTTTAACTCGGGCGTGTCGACGGCCCTCAACACCAAGACTTTGAGCCTCGAACATCACCGGACGGCGATCCACAGCCATGAGCGGACGAGTCCTCGCTGCAGGGCTCCGGCCTGTGGCTCGGCGTGCGGCTATTCACCCTGCTCGACATCTACATCGTCATTCTACGGGCGGACTCCTCCAGGCCGATGCAACGATACGAGCGACTCGGAAGCGGATGTGGTACGGTGGCAACGCTTTTCACAATGCCGTCACCGCTAGGAATGTCTCGTTTGCGAGATTCTTGCCAAAGCTCATGGTCAAGTTTCTCAGAGTGCCAGCAATGTTTGGCGGCGTAGCTATCGGCGCTTTCGCTTGGGTTCAATATCAAGCTACTCGTACGTTTAGCCTTCAATCATGATCTGGGGTCGTTATGCTGACTCGTGACCAGAGGCCGGTACCTTCGCTATCAACCTCTTCAACACGACCACCGATACGGTCACCGGTGCTGCCTCGAGCCTCTTCGGCGGCGCTAAGGATATTGCTGAGCAGATTCATCAAGGCTGGGAAAATACAAAAGAACAGGCTGAATTACCCGATTGGGTCAAACAAGTCCTTCGACTTCATGAAGATATCGGCACCGGTGGATCCGGCGGCTCAGGCGGTGGCGGTGACCCAAAGCAGAGCAGAGTTGGTGCCGCAGCTGTCGCCGGCGCTTCAGCTGCCGCCTATGGATATGAGAAGTCAAACACCGATGATCCTCGTGATGGCGAAGAGGCGGCCAAGGACGACCAGATGATGATTCTGACCAAGAAGATGATCGAGATTCGAAGCATATTACAGAAGATTGGGCAGTCGAGCACCCTCACCCTTCCCTCGATCGTTGTCATTGGCTCTCAGTCATCCGGAAAGAGTTCTGTACTGGAAGCCATTGTTGGTCACGAATTCCTCCCCAAGGGCTCAAACATGGTCACACGACGACCTATTGAGCTGACTCTCGTCAACACTCCATCTTCCAAGGAGGAGTATGGCGAATTCCCCGATCTCGGCCTACGTCGCATCACAGACTTCTCATCAATCCAGAGGACATTGACCGAACTCAACCTTGCCGTCCCCGACACCGAGTGTGTCTCCGATGACCCAATTCATCTCACCATTTATTCCCCCAACGTTCCTGACCTGTCACTCATTGACCTGCCTGGTTACATTCAAGTTGTCGGACAAAACCAGCCGTTGCAATTGAAGCAAAAGATTACTGAGCTCTGCGACAAGTACATCCAGCCCCCCAATGTGATCCTCGCCATCTCGGCCGCCGATGTGGACCTGGCGAACTCGACTGCTCTACGAGCATCCCGCAGAGTTGATCCCCGAGGCGAGCGAACCATTGGTGTTGTTACAAAGATGGATCTGGTTGACCCTGTACGTGGCGCTGCCATTCTCAACGACCAGCAGTACCCCTTGAGGCTGGGCTACGTTGGTGTCGTGCCCAAGGCTCCGCAAAGCCAGGGTCTGTTCAAGATCGGCTCTACAAACCTTCTCTCAGATATTGTCAGGAACGAGAATGCCTTTTTCTCGTCTCACCCCATGGAGTTTGGCCCCGAAGCCGGTGTAAATGTGGGAACCACAACGCTGCGCAAGAAGCTCATGCATGTTCTGGAGCAGACCATGTCCTCTAGCCTGCAGGGCACAAGCGACGCTATCCGACAAGAGCTGGAGGAGGCTACCTACGAGTTCAAGGTGCAATACAATGATCGCCCACTCTCAGCTGAGTCATACCTCGCTGAAAGTCTTGACGCCTTCAAGCACTCGTTCAAGCAGTTCGCAGAAGAATTCGGCCGACCTCAAATGCATGAGCTCTTGAAGCAGGAGTTGGACCAAAAGGTTCTTGACTTGCTTGCAGCTAGGTACTGGAATAAGCCTATCGATGATCTGTCGTTGGCCAAGCCTGAACTCGACAACCTGGCGGATCTTCCCAAGGCTGATCCTGACTCCCTTTACTGGCATCGACAGCTTGACGCGTCCACCTCCGCACTTACGAAGCTCGGCGTGGGACGTCTGGCGACGACAGCTGTTGCATCCTCTATCCAGGCCCATATTGATTCTCTCATCGCCCACTCTAGCTTTTCCACCCATCCTTTCGCTCGTCAGGCTATCATGGAGGCTGCCTCAACCATCCTCAACGAGCGGTTCTACAGCACCAGCGACCAGGTGGAGAACTGTATCAAGCCATACAAGTTTGAGATTGAACTAGAGGACAGAGAATGGGCCAAGGGACGTGACCACGTCAGCGGTGTTCTCAAGAAGGAGCTACAGGACTGCGAGGCAGCCATGAAGCGACTCGAGGACACTGTCGGTGGACGACGAAAGCTGAAGGAGGTCATTGCCTTTGTCGACAAGGCTCGAAAGGGCGAGATTGTGGTGGAGGGCGATGGACGAAGCGGCGCTGGCGGCTTTAGTGCAGCTCTTCTGGGCAAGGGTAAGTAAACGAAGAGATCCCGGGGAGACGAGTGCTAATTATGATATAGGACGTGAGGCTGTCTTCCTTCGCGACCGAGCTGACATCATCAAGATGCGTCTGCTTGCAGTCAAGTCCAAGCAGTGCGCCAACCTCAAGAACAAGTACTACTGCCCCGAGGTCTTCCTTGACGCCGCCGCTACCAAGCTGGCCTCCACTGCGGTCCTCTTCCTCAACGTTGAGCTCCTCTCCGAGTTCTACTACAACTTCCCCCGCGAGCTGGACCTCCGCCTCGGCCGCCACCTGTCCCAGGAGCAGATCGAGAAGTTTGCCAAGGAGGACCCTAAGATCCGCCGACATCTCGAGGTCATCCGCCGCAAGGAGCTGCTTGAGCTGGTCCTCGAGAAGATGGAGAGCCTGCGGCAGCTCGACGGCCGCGGCGACCGTGACCGCATGGCCAGGAGGGATTCTGGAAAGCAACGTGGTCGCTGGGGTCTATTCTAAGCTGCCAGTCAGCGCCTGATGTGTCCAATACGAGTCATGAGAACCACACTGGGAGTTAGCGGAGTTAACTGCTTGGCTGGCCATTGGATTTAGATTTCTTGCTTGCGGTGGTGAGGATCGGATATAACGTCAAGGGGACGCTCAAGTTGTTCACCCGTATGGGTCTTTTCTCGCCCCTGTGCTGTCCATAGTCAAGAGAGGCCCGGATGCTTCAACCCAAAGAGCACATTGAGCGAGGCTGTAGATAGATGTGCTTTCGTTACGTGCAAGGATACCCTCCTCAATAACATGACTATTCCATTCCATGCAACCAAAAAAAATGATGGCGATCAATTACTCCTGAATCTTATCTGTCGTGACATGTTCATTTGACATCCAAGTAATGAAATAGGACATCTATCTGGCAACAGCCTTGGCCATATGGATCTTCCCCCCTCTCTCTAGTATACCATCGTTTACGCCGTTATGCGCTCCTATCGGTACTCATCTGCAGTGTCACCTCCCATCGAACGCTTCCACCGTGACCGTAGCCTTCGCCTAGGCGATTCTGAATCAACGCCGAGATACGGCTGCGCAACTTGCTGAGTGACATCTCATCGTAACCCTTGACCACACTCAGCTTGAGATTGGCCATGCAAAGGCCGTAGTGGACCTGCCAGAACTGGGCATCGTCAATTGCAACAATACTGGGCTCTGTCTCAATCTCACGCAGGACAGCGCTAACGCCGTTGTTACCGCCGTTGCCGCCATAGGACATGAGCAACATGAGGCCCTGAGCCACAGCGAGACGCATGCCCAAGGCGAACATGGCAAAGGAGATGACGGCACAGATTAGGCGGTCGAGCCATGTATAGAGGGCAATGGAGAGAAGGGGTAGCAGAGCAATCAGGGCAGAGAAGGATAGAGTAAGGAAGTGGAAGGGGTTGGAGAGAACGCTGGGGAGAGAGGCAAGGTAGGAGACACGCATGATCTTGGCAATGCGAGCGTGGTTTCGAAGACCATACGCAGAGACCAGTGTGCTGACCATGGCAGCAGCAGAGACAAAGTCAATGGAGCCATCTGGGCCCTCATGCCCATGTGCATGGTGAGCCTCGTGGTTACCAAGAGACTCGAGGAAGTGCTTGAGAGCATGTGAGACAAGATCGAATCCACCAAAGAGGAGGAAGATTGACATGGCAAAACCAGCCAGAACCTCTGCTCTCTCAAGGCCAAATGGATGGCGAATGCTGCTGCGGCGCCAGACCTCAAAGTTGCCGAGAACGTCCACCATGACGCAGACAGCGGCACTGCCGGCATCAAAGAAGACAAGGTGGGAGAGCGCTGTTGTAGCGAGAGAGCCTTCGGAGCGGAAGAAGACGTATGTGGCAACGGCCAGATGGCAGAGACTCCAGTAGCAGTGAATGCGCTGGTCCTTGGTCATGCTCTTCCATGCTTCGCGGATGGTCGGGATAGGAAGAGACGCTGGGAGAACGGGCGGAGGTCTCTGGGGTGGCTCCTTGAAGATCTGATGTTGTGATGAGATGCTACTGTGCTTGTATCGGTGACCGCGACGTTGTCCAATGTTCTAGGAGAGCGTTAGCATCCAAGGCATAGATACCGACTTGTCCAAGAGAACAACCACATACCGACTTGACAGGAGCAGTAGATATCACTTGTGTCTGGAAGTTGAAGGGATTCTTGGGAGCAGCGGCGGAAGAGTCGCCGGCCTCATCTTCGAGACCCATTGTGGGAAGTGACAAGGAGGATGAAGACCCAGTGGCAGATGGCGGGAAGAGGAGGTTTGGAGTGGACGAGTTGTGAAGAGCGGCGTCGCGATTGAGCTGCCGCTGGATAGCTACAGATTCGGCCTCGACCTCGTCCTCGTCTTGGATATTGATATCGATAAGCGACTGGCGTTTGTTCTGGCTGATATCGTCGTCGCTGTCACCGTGGACAACGAGACTCGGCGGGGCGGGGATGCGAAGCTGAGCACCTGGATGGCTCGACATGTGCTCCTGCTGCTTTCGGAAGGTAGACGCGTCCCCTTGGCTCGACCGACGAGGCGATTGGGAATGTAGGGTTCTGTTAGGGGCCGAGATGCTATGTCATTGATGTGATTTTTGACTTTGGCGCAGTTCGATTTTCTGCTTGCGGCGATGGCGCGCGTGGTAGAGGAACAAATTGGAAGACTGATGGATGGAATGCGTTGACGTCGCGATAGAGGTGGAAGGTGGCACAGACTTTCAGGGGTACTCCAGGAGATGCAGGGGCTACAGGGGACTTCGCTACGCCTAAGCCACATCCCCATACCCGCTGGGGGAGGCTGCAGCGACGCCTGGAGCTCATTGCGGCGGGTGGGGGTCGACTAACCTTCAGTGGACGGGGCGGAAGGTGGGCGGGCTGTTTCGAAACCATTGTGGCGTCGCGGTCCAACTGCCATCTAGGATCATCGTCATCGTCAAATCTGGCTTCCCCTCCAAGCTTCGTTATCTATCAAGGAATAGAATACGACCGCCAGAAGAGGTCATGCAGAAGACTTCTTTGTATCAATAACGCCAGCTTACGGCACGTATATGCGGCCGTAAACTCGATCCTGTCCTTCATCTCGAACGATTGTCGAGTCGCATTCATCAACGTTTTCGAAGCATCTCATAGCGACATACTCCCACCACCCCCAACCTACGATCCGAGCCTCTCGCGACCATGGAGGATACCTCCCGGACGCAGCGCGAAACTTCACCCACACCGCTTCCTTCACACCGACGAGCCCCCTCGAATTCGAGTCTCATGTCCAAGTTCCCCTTTTTGAAATCGTCAGAGAAGCGAGGAGCGCAGGATGGTCCCGTTACCGGCGACAACAACACTGTGCCTGCTCCTCGCACTGCACCGAGACCTTCTGCAAGCGTGATTCAGCAGCAGAGAACGCGCCGACGAAGAGGATCCCTCAGAAAAGTTGCGCTGCTTGGCCGGGGAGCGCAACGCGAACGAAGAGAGAGCAGACCCCTGATTATCGATACTTCGCACGCAGCAGCATATGGTCTCGATCCGGCGGCCATTCAGACCGGGAGTCCCACTCAAATCGAGGCTTTGGACCTTAATGCCACCTCAGAAGACACGCCAGGCACGTCAATTGGAGGGTTTACGCCTTTGACAGGGAGCATTAGCGCATCATCTGCGCTGCCCCAAGGAAGTTCGATATCACAGTCAGTCGCACACACGACATTAAATGTGGATGGAGATGCGGCATCATATACATCAACGGACGAGGAAGACATGCTTCAGATTCCGAGGGGTTCGGCAGCGCTTCGGCAAGGACTGTCAATGTCACCAGGTCCAGATTCATACTTTGGCAGCCTGAGCTCAGCGGTTTCTCAGCAGCGGCGGCGGTCAATCAACCGAGCCAAATCACCCTTGTCATACGGCGGGCTCTCAACCAACACACTACCACAACACGAGGACTGGGACTATGCAGAGACAGAATGGTGGGGATGGGTGGTGTTATGCGTGACATGGTTTGTGTTCGTTATCGGGATGGGATCCTGCCTCGACGTCTGGAGCTGGGCATGGGACGTGGGCAAAACACCATATGCGCCGCCGGAGCTCGAGGATGACGAGACCTTGCCGATCGTGGGGTACTATCCGGCATTGATCATACTTACTGGCGTTATGGCTTGGGTATGGGTTGTTGTAGCTTGGGTCGGCATGAAATACTTTAGGCATGCCAAAATCAGCGGTGACTGAAAAGATGGTGTTGTTGGTTTGAACACCCGTGTTAGATATCAAGACTATCACGCAGCCTCTTATTAATAGCACCACAAACACGAATGAGACCGTAGACCATGCTTTTTCCAACTTGTTGGTCTTGCTGTCGGCTCCCGTCTGCTGTGCCTACATCTGCATTCAGCTAGATACTTCAGGTAAGGGTAAATGAAGCTGTTGGTTAAGAAGTTTTTGGCTGTTATACGATTCTTGATTGGGTTTAGGAGGCGAGACCTTCGATGGAGCGTCGAAAGCTAAGCGCCGGTTCGGCGGCAACATACGCCAGGGCAGCCAATCAATGTTGGCCGATGCTCAGCCGTGGCTTTGGTCGATCTCGTTGTGGTTCCCTTCGGCGGGGCCGACAAGCCTCAATCGCGGGAATGACGATGAATCAGAGGGAGCCACTGCAGGTGCTGGGTGAGTTAAGCTGAAAACCTAGCTATTCAGGCAGGCTTGGGCAGGGTATGTCCCAAGACAGAGTGAATCAAGATTCTTGCGGAGAGACCGATTCAACACTTGCCTCCACAGCTGAGCGATACTGTCCCTGCACGATCGCGACCTAGGCTCCAGAGTGGATGTATCAGCGCTGTCAGAGTAGGGTCCACGGCGGGAGAATATACGTCACTGTCCTCTGCCTGTCGTTGCTAGCGGGAGGAAACGGTGGCAAGCCTATGTCAATACTGGCATCAGCACGATGATGGGGGATGACTGATGAAAAAGAAGCGAGGAGAAAGCCGTAATTTGGTAAACCCGGTCATCCCAGCCAACTCCGAGATTTGCGCTTAGTAAATCCCCGATCATACTGAACCCCCCAGGTGGGAGAGAAGAATGCTTTGTCACCTCGTGCCTGATTCACGCTTGAGCGATAAAACGGTGATGTGCATGAAGGGATCGGCATGACCATTCCCAAGAACGTCGTCAGAGCTGGCTAGGGGGAACATCGAGAACTCGCCGCCCCGGCCGAGACGATCATGCCTGACACGAGCATCGCACTGTGACTCTTACTGTGATTGAGCCAGTAAAACCAAAGGCAATTTGTACTAAAATCACAGTGCGTGAGGCGACGTGGGGGAGGGACTGCCAGCCGCGACAAGAGAGAGAGCCAGAGTCCAGAACGAGCTGAGGACCCGGACGGAAGTGTGTGCTTGGCGTCCAAGCACAACACGGTCAATCCCCCCCTCGTGCCCTCTCACGTTCTTCCACCCTCAAGGTCGACCCATCCTCAGTCATGGGGGAGTGGTCGCTGTTTATAGATGCTGCAACGGCGACCGGCCCTGGCGTGACATTTCAAGGAGCGGACGAGCCTCATCTTTGAAATGGGGGCAGTGGTCTCGTGACAAGTAGCGAGAGCTGCCCGAGAAGCGAGATGGGAGAGAGCTGGCCGTGGCATCCATCCTCTGAAAAAGGTGCGGGTAGTGGTGGTGCTTTTTTATCCTTTCGATGTTGCAACGTCGGGTTTCACCTGCATACGAAGCAAGCCACTGCATCAGAACGGCCAGACTGTTTCTCGTATGGAACTCAACTCTTTTTTCTTCGAGAGTGCATAAAGTCGAGATTGAGTTAAGCTCCAGAAGCTCCAAGAGAACGTTGGCATCCATCGAGACGACCACATGCTGCTGCTGGCGTCTGTGCATGGATCCATTCTCCAGGTATAGAGACGCTGATATTACCCGTGTACTCCCTGACCTCCAGGTGTTGGTTCGACCCGATGGCACGGAAAACCCTCAAGGAATGAAGCTTCAGAGTAGGTATTCCCGGGAGTCGGATCCGAAGCCCTGAGGAGACCCTGCAAGAAGACGACAATAGGTAGCAGAATAATAGACGGAAGGGAGAGCGAGCCCTTGTCGCCCCCAACTGCGCCTGAAACAATTCCACCAGTGGCCACAATCAAAATCAAACCACTGAGAAGCCCAACCTCACACTAGACGCAACACCAGCCTGGCATTGCCATCTCGGCTGTCGAACCTTGCTCGGAAAGGCTCATTCATCAATACTTCTCTATTACCTTGTTGCGTCTATTTGCCGCTTTTGCCATCAGACCTCCGTTGACCCATCCACTTATTCGCCCATCAATGCAAGATCCACAATCCATCTGTCCGCTGAGGAAAATTGCTGATGAGGGAGGCGAGTGAGAGAGCACAGAGCGAGAATCGGAACAACGATTTCGAGTGGACAAAGAGACGAGAGACTCTCTCGAGCTGCAGCAGTACATTCATGCTCCTCTTGGCCCAACTCGTCGTTTTCTGCCTGCTGCATTATCCCCTTAGTCACATATTCACCACCAAGCTTGGTCATCACCACTACCGCTGAACATCAAGAGGACAACTCTCCGTTTGGACTCTGTTTGGAATTCATCTTCAAGATTATCCATTTCCAATACCCTCATCAAGGTGCTCCGCTCCGTAGAGGTACCAGGTTCTTCCACCGCCACCCACGCACCGCACCGCACCGTACAAGCTGGGCTGGGCTGGAGAACACACAGACCCTCCCCCATTTGTCTCCCCCGAGAAGCCCCAAAAGAGACCCCCTAGCGCGCCGCCAAATTCGGCCTCCCCTACAACGCCAGCACCGTACTGGACCACCTCCAGGTGCCTACGCTCTACCGAAGCCTGGGCTTCCAAAACCCGCCTAAAACCAAACCAGCCTCTTCCTCCTCATTTGCACTCACTCCCTCAACCCTCTTTTCTCCCATCTTCCCCCATCATCCTCCCTCTCCCGCCGAGCCTGCTCACAACGCCATCAAAAAAAAAATCCCTTCATCTCCATCTTCACTTGTCTTTTCTTCTTGTACGTATATACCGTCGCCCGCCCTCGAATATCGCCCTTCCGCCCACGGCATACGTTTCCCCTGCCTGCTCGCGAGCCATCCTGCGCCTATCCGCTCCACCGCGTCACGACCCGTTACGATAACCTCGAAAAAAACTGCCCGACTCGCTCTTCCTTGGCCAGTCCCCCATCGAGGGGTTTGTCCAGAGCCTTCTCCAATCCCGTTTGCCGTCGTATCGTCGCTCTTCCACCGCAAAACTGGCCCAGCTCGCCTGTCGTTATTGGAGGCTCCTGGTCGCCACGCCACTCCGACTTTTGCTTCCTTGAATAATCCCTCCCGCATCCTCCCTCGACTGCCTGGCTCTCCGCTACCTGGCCATCGCCATCAACAGCAACCATGAGGGAAGTCAACTTTAGCATTCCAAACGTCAACAAGGCGTCTGTTGGTATTACCACGGCGCTTTATGATCGAAGGGCCCTGGATTGCACGTCCACTCTCCCCCTCATCAACTCCCTCAATCATCTCGCCTATCTCACCACATCGTCTGCTCGCATCCGCGATATTCTCACTGTCGATGGCGGCATCGAGCGTCTGGTCTGCATCCTGAAGCAGGGTCGCAGTAAGGATATGATGGGAATGTGGAAGTGGAACCTTGCCTTCCAGTGTGTCGTCAATATCGGCGTCCGAGGAACGGAAAACGTCCGCACCCGCGTTGTCGAGGCCGATATGGTCCCCGTCATCGCTACCATCCTCGACAATTACATCAAGGCCATCGACAAGTGCCGTGAAAAGGCAGAGGAGGCCAAGCAGAAGCAGATCCATGACCACCACCACCGCCACAGGAGTCACGAGCATCGCTCAGGCCCCAAGCCCTCAAACTCGGCCTCTTCGTCCGCCTCGTCCTCAACCTCTACCGTCGCCGCTTCTGCTCCCTTCGGCCATCGCTCCATTCCTCGCGTCGATGCTGCCGACCAGCGATCGCTTCGTCGTCACGGCCCTCCGCCGTCCATTGACGTTTCAGCTACCTACGCTGGCCCTTCTACCGCCGCCCCTCAACCCCTACCCCAACAATTGCAACAACAGCCCCTCGATGCTGCTCTGGCGACTCCTCAATACCCCCTTGGCACGCCGGACCGTGCTGTCTCTTTCACACCGACCCGTCACCAGAGCTTGAGGGGCTTTGAGAGCCGTCACGCCACGACTTCAGCTCCCCGTCAGACCATGCAGCCCCTTGCAACTGCAGTCCCGGCGACCGAGACTGTTGAAGGCTTTGTGAGGCCCGTCCGTGATGTCGACCGCCTTGCTTCGATGGCCCCATTCGGCCCCACAGACCTTGCTTCCCAACCGACCTCCCCAACCACCCCTCTACCGCCAGCTCAGATGCGCTCGCCAACCGTCCGCCCAGCCTCAGTTCTAGGACCCTCGGGCCGATCTAGAAGACGCCCATCGATCCGTCATCAGAACTCGACTGCTGATGCCGATGACATTAACGGAGACAGCATGCCTTCGGACGAATCTCCTGAAGCCGAAATGACCGGAACCGACAACATGCAGTCTGCCGTTGGGATCCAGGACATCACCATGGAGGACGGTGATGCTATGCTTACTGGTGCCGCTCTTGATTTGACCACACCCACAGTCTCCGAGACGCACCAGGAAGCCAGCACCTTCAACATCACCCACCGTAGCCCCATGGATGGCAGTATTGCTAACAACAATACTCCCACCCCTGTGCCCCCAATTGGGCTTTCGCCTAACCGTCCCGCCATGGCGACTCCTCCTCAGCCTCCCATGCCCGCCACTACCGTCCCTCGATACCTCCTCGACCGCCATTTCGTTCCGAACCCTCAGATGCTCGCAGCCATGCCACGGGAGGAGGATGTGCTCATGTCTCTGCAGCTCCTCGCCTACGTCTCCAAATACTGCGGTCTTCGCTCTTACTTCCAGAAGAGCCATCTTGTTCCTCGCCTCAAGATTGGCAAGGAACTCGCCGTGCTCGATGGTGAAGAGGAAGTTCCCGAGGTGTATGACGAGGACGCCGACGATGAGGAGTATCTGCTCCCCAACGACTTCAACCTCTTCCCACTTGTTGAGAAGTTCACAGTTCGCTACCACAGCACTGATATGCAGTACTGGGCTGGTGTTGTTATGAGAAACCTCTGCCGCAAGGACGACACTCGTGGAGGCATCCGCCAGTGTGCATACTACCAGTGTGGCAAGTGGGAAGAGTACACCCGTCAGTTTGCCAAGTGCCGCCGATGCCGGCGGACCAAGTACTGCAGCAAAGAGTGCCAGAAGAGTGCTTGGGCTTTCCACCGCCATTGGTGCGTGGCGGCCACGCAGTAAAGCAAGCTGGCTATCTACCGGAGCACTTTTTCATGATGATCCGTGACAGCATCAACTCGGCGCAATCTGCGGCATCTCAATGCTTGTTTCACAGTCTTCCAAGGGTTGCAAATGCATTGCACAGCAAAGCGTGTCATGAGCGCATGGCGTTTCCTCTCGATACCACTGGTTTTTGCTTTCTCTTTTCATGGGCGTCTCAAGGCTGGGCATCAACAACGGACGTTGGGTTTGGGGGCATTATCACATGTCATTGCACTTTGAGATTTTTCTTGGTTCCTTTTTGCTTGTTGTCTCATTTCCTCGACTTCTTCCTCACCCTTGGAGGGCTTCCCTTTTTCTAATTCTTACCCATTGCTTGCCAGGAGCCTCCCAGAGATATTGCCACCCCTGGGCCGCTCCTCGGCGCGAACGGGCATCAAACATATCACGGCCGATGCTCGTCATGTATATAGATACCTTTGATTGCTGGCGGCCCACGGGGGGTAATACTCTCGGGGGCCATGGAACTCTGGATATGACTGATGACGGACGGAGAACGACGGGAGGAGCGATTGAAGGAAAGGGGGAGGTACTTGTTTTCGCAGGGTCTGCAGCAGCTGCGTAAAATTGACATGGAGGTTGGGGGGACATGTCCAACGGCGTTGGAGGACGGTCTCTTGGTTGAAGTGTCCTGAAAAAAAGGCTTCATCATCATGGGCGTTGGACCGCGGCGAATGAGGCAGTCGCTACTCAGAATCTTCTACATATTCCTTTGGGTATAGATGAAATGACCAATGAATTCAAACACTCTAGTGCCTGATGAAGAGTGAGATTTGCTGAGGACGGGGGTATGGACATCAAGACAAAGACATGCCTACACGGCTCACAGGTTATTTCTGAAGAGTAAACTTGAGACAAAAATGTGAATAGTGACCAAATGGCTTCGATTTACATGTATGAATGAGGACCCGAAACGCCAGCCCTTCTCCTTCATCTCCAGCCTTTTCTTTCAATGGGAATGCCGCCTTCAACAAATCACCCTTCTCAGCAACTCTATCTATCAACTCGAACACTCTCACCGGGCACCCATGGCCTTCCTCCTGGCCTTGCCGGGCCGCGACTTGGAAACCTTGCTGCCGCCGGCCTTCATCTTCTTGGCGTTGAAGCCGCTCAGGTCGCTGGAGCTCATGGCGTCGCCCGACTTTGCGTGGCGCTTCTTGCCGCCGAAGCCGTACTTTTCGTTCTTCTTGGCTCGCTTGTGGTTGACGGTTCCCGAGCCGGCGCCCATCTGACCACGGCCGGCGCCGGAGCGCTGGTTGTGCTTCTTCATCTCGCTCTCGACGCCTACGTCGAAGAGATCGGCCTCGTTGGTGCCCAGGTCGGCACCGCCAGATTCTTGTCGCTCTAGGGAAATAAAAGTCAGCAGGTGAAATATACAGCATGGAGAGTGTGATACTCACTTCGCTTCAGAGTCTTGATCTTCTCGAGGGTCTCGCGCTTGACCTTTTGGCGCTCCTGGAGCTTGGCGACCTGGACCTGCTTGCCAAACTTCTTGAGGTCGCGCAGCTTGCGGGCCTCGGCGGCAGCCTTCTTGTTGGACGCCTCCTCGACGAGCTTGGCCTTGACCTTTTCCATATGCGCGTCCTCCTTGACCATCTCGGCAAAGTAGTCCTTGGGACGAGAGAAGGGAACGCCCTCTGCGCGGAGAAGCTTGCGAGCCTGGCGGGCGGCGTCGAGGCTCTGGGAGTAGAAGGCGAGCTCGCGCTGGAGGTCGTCTTGGACGTCGGGGATGGAGGCCGACGTCTCGGACTCGGCGAGGACGGACTGGTGGGTGGCGAAGGGGACGGACTTGTCGGAGGGGATAGCGATGCGGTTGAGGGCGGCGAGGAGGGCGGTGGTGTTGTTGATGGTGAGGCGCTGGTGGGGGATGAGGTCTTCCTTGTCGGCGTCGTCGAGGTCTTCAAGGTCCGACATGGGGATGTCCTCGTCGTCCTCTTCCTCTTCCTCTTCCTCGTCATCCTCCTCCTCATCTGCGACCTTCTTTGCTGCGGGCGAGGCGTTCTTTTTTGACTTGCGGGGAATCTTTTCCTCGAGCTCGATTGACGAGTCCGAGTCGTCGCTGTCGTCGATGCCTTCTAGGTTGTACTGATACGGGTCAGTGTGCCGTTCAAGCTGCGATTTCCCTCCAATTGAAGGTCAAGACAAACCTGGACTTGTTCATCCTCCTCATCTTCATCGTCGTCATCCTCGGCGACCTCGTTCTCGACCTCTTCCTCCTCATCGCTCTCCTCAGCTGCCCCGCGACGAGCAGCCTTGTTGCGCTTCTCGGCCTCCTTCTGTTTCCGCTTCAACTTGAGCTTCTTAAAGTCTGTGCCCTTCTCCGCGGCCAGGGCCATCTTGAGCTTTCCCTTGGTGACCATGATTGCGAAAAACTTGACAAGGTGTGGATGTTGGCGCGTTTCTTTGGGTTAATCGCTACAAAGGCAAATTGTTTGAGCAGTTGGAGCGCCTGCTAAGGAAAAATCTCCAAATTCTGCCGCGCCATGGGGTTCACCGCCTTGACATTTTTTTAGTGGATCTTTTGCGCTTGCGCTTGTGCATCTGCAGCGGAAGTGAAGGTTGGGCCATTTCCCAATTGAGACGTTTAGAGCTTGACGACCCAACTCCTCGTCCTTTCTTACACCAACGTTGTGTCAAGAATTTCTTTGTTCAAGACTGTTGAAGCTTATCTAATAACTTGGTGTCGTTTCTGCAGTTTCTACAACCTTTAGTCAGTCTTGGCCAATTATGGATGGCCAGGTAAACCACAGTCACGAGCAACACACCAAACTTCGATCCAAGGGCTTGTATTCAAGAAATTATAAAGTAAAGTGTGGGAAAAAAATCAATCTCCCCCCTCATCTAGATGCTAGTGGCTGTCCTGTTCCCATCTTGCGCTTGATCCAACTAGACAGCATGTCGCGGTAAAAGTGGCTTCCGGGTGTTGGCGTCCCTCAACCCAGAGCCAGGTAAGAAAAAGTACAAGCCAATGGTACCCATCTTCTCCCCGTATTATTTCTTCCTCTTAGTTGTCGTGAAGGCGAGAACTATTCGTCCGGAGCTTGTATGTATTGCGTATCGAGTGGCGGTCGAGTGTTGAGAGCTGGCTCAAGGTTGTCGGGTCACCGGCTCAGGGCCTCGCCTTCGAGACAGGGAATGCAGGGCTTTTACATGATGGTGCAGCCGATGGGGAAGCCAACAGCTTCCTTGGGGCCAGGCTTGGCCATGACGCTGCAGCCGATGGGGAAGCCGACGGCCTGGACGTTGGTGTTCTTGGATAAGGCAGGCATGATGAAGGCTGGGGTGGAGAGACTTTGAAAAGTCAGAGAGTGTTCTGTGTTGATAATGGTGGAAAGAGTGTTGTTTGTAAGTGAGTGTTTGTGCTTGTCGTGGTATGAAGTTCTGGTTTTGGGGAAGGATGAGGACCTCTTTATACTTGGACTTTGTCACTTCTCCAGCTCATTTTGACATTTCTGACAACTGAATGTAAGCCCAAGACTTGCTAAGATGAGACGTTGGTTGTGAGGTCTGTGATCCGTGCGAGGTGCCTTACTATTGTTCTTCGCGTGGTGTTGGCAGGGGACAAAAGGTCACGACTGCCACCATGTCATGGCGCACCTGAAGAAACTTGACGATGTTCCATCAAAGACGCTAGTGAACGTCAAAACAAGCCTGTTCCTGAACATGGCAGGTGGGATGTCATCGTGTGATGCAAGTAAGTGGGAGGCAGGGATATAGAGCAGGGGTTTCTTTGTATGGGCTTAGTATTGTTCTTCAGCAGAGGCCACAACTGTCTCCGTCTAAGTGGTGAGACTTTAAGAAAAATGACTCGTATTTTCATGATAATTCGTAATAGCCTAATCCTGTTGACTCATTTCGAAAGAGTTACCGGCTTAATACCCGTAGAGGCGGCGGGTGAGGCGGAAGAGTTGGATCCGGGATGAGCAGCCAGCCGACTGCCACTCACTAACAGCAATACTATCTTTAGAAACGACTGAAAGGGAGCCTGAGATGGTTAGTGTGAGTTTGACTTTAGGAGGGGGAGATGACTTGCCATTTGCCCTTCAGTGTAATAACCACCCATGGAGAGCCCGCCTCGTCCACCTCCTTATCCACGGTGGTGGAGAAGCAGATGGCACTCATGATTCCGTCGCCAAACTTCTCATTGAGGATTGCCTTGTAGGCGTATCCGTAGTTCTGCACAATTTCATATAGTCGGTAGATGAGAGGCTCAACCGGGGGCATGGGACCAGCCTGGCCACGGTTAGGGAACCCTGTCATCTGGGTTGTCAACGTCTCCTTGGAGATTTCCAACAGCTCCGAGAGGCGGTCAATATCCTCAGGTGAGGCTGTGGCTTGGCCGTAGAACAGGGCCGCACAAGCAACCTCGCTCCTGTCGAGATGCTTTGCGATTGTCTCAAAGCTAAGACCCTTGGCGGCCTTGCCGTCGAAGAGCAGCTTGGAGTAAACCGGGAGCCTGTCGGCAACCGTCGACTGGTTGGTTGAGAATGATGAGTACAAGCTCTTACACAACGGGATCACGGATATCTCACATCGAGGGTAGCAATGCGTCCTTCGTTGGCCATGGTGGTGCAGGGAGGATATGGTGGCGGGATATTGTTGTTGGTTCTTGGATGAGGGAGAGGCGAGATCTTATCAAGGAACCTCAGATCCGCATGTCGGAGGTTTCCTTTCCTGACAAACTTGCGGGGTTGTGCTCCATGACGTGTCATAGGCGTGTACTGATCTAGATGGGGTCTGCATTCGGTGATATTCCGGAGACTCGGGAATAGATGGTTCGACAAGGGTGGATGTGCGGAACTCGGCAGAAAGCGTCAACATAAACTTCGTGATATCACGGTCTGTCAGCATGAATATATCGGTTTGTGTTGATACAATGCTATCGACTTTACTCGACCAAGCGTCCTCGCCTGGCAAATATGTCCCTGGCCTCCACCAGGTCATCAGCGTTAAGGACATCAACACCTTCGTCGATTAGAAGCTCCCGGAGTTGATCCCGCACATGAATCGGCCAGTAGGGCATGCCCCAATATCGTGCCTTGAGTCCTCGACTGTGAGCCTGGGAAATCTGATTCCGCAGCTTGGCCAGCTGCTCCGGCTGAAGACCTCCACGGCCTATCTTGCCGATCGTCTTCTCGAACGACACGCTGGTGTAGTACGAGTTGAGAGAGCTGAACTCCCCTTCCTCGAGTTCGTTAAGCGGTGCGTCAAAGAAGACGTCTCGAAAAGGAGTCTCCTCATTCACCAAACGAACCTCGGTATCACCGGTTCCAACGACTGTGATGGGCCTTGAGATGAAAGCGCCGTTGTTCACATGGCTTAGCCATCCTCTTTGACGCAAAGGCTCCAGTCTTTCCAACAAAAGCGGCCAAGAGCTGTTGGGGTCGGCCTTCAAGTCCACCAGCAAGACCAACGTCTGGCTGGGGTCGTGATCGTACACCCCTCGAAACGGGATGTTTGGATCATTGACTGAATTCTTTGTCTGGAGGAGTTCAACCAGTGGTTGAATGTACATTGACGTCAAAGTCTGGCCGCTGGAAAGGGATCCCAGGTTGTGGCCGACCAATAGTTCACCCTGAACTACCCACACGTCTGCTTCGATGCCAATACAGCCAGCGTGAATGGCCGAGTAAAATGGTACTCTCCTCCAATAGTCGTTGTGTGAATGACAAGGAATTGGAAGTGCTGAGCCGAGTCCAAGAGTTGGATCGTACGTAGGCTCGACTGCTGATGAACCTGGGCCCTGAGACCAAATCAGGGGTGTGACGCCAACAATGAGGGCCAGCACAAGGGCCATGGTGCTTCTTATAGTCAGCTGGTGAGTAAGAGATTAAAAGGAGTCGAGACTTGCCTCAAGGCTGCTCCGACCATACCCAAGGCGAAGACATAGGGGTTTCTCTGAGCGGTAAGGCCGGGTGCCGCTTTGTTGGCCTCATTTTGGGCTTTGGGCTTGCGTGGAGCCATGTTTCAAACAAAGATTGGCCTTGAATCTGACATGAATCCCATAAAGATGTTGTTATTGTGTTGAGGATATTCGCCGTTCCATGGACATGCAGTGAAAGAGTCTCATTGGAAGTCTCACCACCATGGCTGTCGCTGTTCGGTAGAGGCGGAGGCCCCACTCGACATGGATGGCTGGGTTCATCTCCGTTCAACGGCGCCGAGGGCGAGATGGATAGGTCTGAGATCTGCTACCGACATGGAACCGTGTGAATATTTTTAAGAATTCATGCAAAAGGCAAAGCAAGAATGAGTGACTAGTAAAATACTGAGTGGGTGATTCTATCTGCCTACCTATTTAATCCGCAAACCAAAGCATCTAAGGCTTGTGATTATAAAACGAAGCCCATTTATAAAGCCTTTAGAGCATAGTTCATTCATTTTATATCTCTCTTTGTATATCATGTTCTAAACTACGTCTCCGCGGCCCGACGAAGTTCTCATTGCCGACAAAGATGAATCTCTGAGATGGTGTCTTGAAGAATCATGGACTCGGCCGAGTCTGGTAAGTATAGACCATTTTGGCCAAGTATTTCTAATCGGAAAAACCTACGGGGGCACGTTATTTGGAAGGCTGGGGTTGTACTCGAACGGCCAGTGACCTCTTCCCACTGAGGGGAACCTTAGAACGATAAGCCCCAGATAGCACCGATAAGAGAATTTTTGGACTGCTCCATCCAACTGCGACAACTTCAACTTCAATGTCTCTTTGACGACCTTGCAACTTCGCGATCACGCCCCCGGATCAAACGACTACTGTTTCGAAAGTGAATAAGGAGAATTATTATTGTTACATCCTCTTCCAGCCGCAGCCATGCCGCACAAACACAAGAGAAAGAGGGGCGACAACGAAGCAGAGTGAGTCTGATGCCCTCTACAATGAACTATCGTTTGCGCTTCTGACACTTGTTTGTAGATTCAATCTGCCCCCCTCCCAACGAGCGCGATCTTTACCTGTCGGATCGAAGAATGCCGGAAAAGATGGTTCCCAAAAGGGAAAAAAGGGCAAGAAGGCGCGCAAGGAGAACGACGCACCGAGAGCGTTTAGGCGGCTCATGGCTGTCGCACAGGGCAAGAAAGTGAGGTCTGGGCTCGACAATGGAACCGATGGCAAGCCGACTGCGAAGGAACAGGCACCCGAGCTCAAGATCCGGCCTGGAGAGGATCTGCGGTCCTTCTCTCACCGTGTAGATGCTGCTCTGCCTGTTGCTGGTCTCACAAAAAAGACGGTTGTCAAGGATGGCAAGGATGAGGCTGGTCTCAAGGTCTACCGTACGAGGAAGGAGAGGAAGATGCACAAGCTCTACGATCAATGGCGCGCTGAAGAGCGCAAGATCCAGGACCAGCGCGAGGAGGAGGCTGATGAAGCCATTGGCCGAGAACTGGACGAGGATCCTACGGGTGTTACGGCGCTGGCACAGTCAGAGCTCAACGAGGCTCTGAGCAAGAGGTCTAGGAGGAAGCGCGGCAAGGTCGACGACGACCCATGGGCTGAGCTGAAGAAGAAGAGGGCTGAGGCCAAGGTTGCGGTGCACGACCAGGCCCAAGCACCCCCTGAGCTGAACAAGGGAACGTCGCGACAGCTCAAGGTGGAGGGCGCCACGGCAAACGTGGGCAATGTCCCCAAATCGGCGGGCAGTCTGAAGCGCCGGGAAGAACTGCAGGAGATTCGCGCAGACGTCGTGGATGCGTATCGACGAATTCGGGAACACGAACAAGCCAAGTTGAATAGAGCATAGCGAACGGGGACTTGCAATTGTAGCGTGCGTAGGAGTCGAGGCGTTTGGCAACAAAAAGGAGAAACATATCAAACGGCGAACTTGATTGCTTCAGTATTATTCAGTGTTCGTCAGTGCAAGATGTGGATAACCTGTTCCAGCATATAAATATTTACCAGTAAACTTGAAGTTATTCTCAATTCCTCGTCAGACATCTTCGTCTTGCATCTTCAAGTCCCTGAAAGCTGCTGTTCCACTCATCTTCAAGGTGAGTCTCCCTCGTCTCGACGCCAATCTCGACGCCAATCTCGACGTCAGTCTCTGAACCACTTTCATAGACATTGACTAGTCTGAGCCTCGTTCTAGCCTCATCTTAGCTTCGCCTTAGGCCCGTAGCCAAGATGGTTGGCTGGAACGACATGGCCTACGAGCTTCGCTTGAAGGTCTACGAATGGGTGCTTGAAGAATACCCTCGACCTCGCGGCAAACTGACCGACTATTCTCTCGTTTCCAAGGAATGGCAGCAGTTCTTCGAGAAGGAGATTTATCGTCACATCACCATCGATCGGCGCTATTTTGAAACTTTCTACCGCTACATTCATCGCCAGAAACACCTTGTCAAGCATATCTGGCTCCGTATCGAGCTTGAACGATATGAATGCGATGTCTGCGACCACAAACTCTTGAACCAAGCCCCCCAGAACGATCACCTCGAGCTTCGACGATCCATCATCGGGCTCTTCACCATCCTTCATTCCTGGGATGAAGACGGAGCTTCGGATATCAAGTTGGAGATCAGCATCTGGTCCCGCAGCGACTTCGACCATACTTTCCGGGAGGATGTCTACATCGACTCCGACTTCAACTTGATCTGTGAGCTCGACCGACCCGAGGGTCCTTGCGATGAGACCTTTCGCGAGATGGATGGCGAAAACATGTGGCGTCGTCCTTACGGTCTCGGCCTTCAGCCCAACATCGAAGACCTCCCTCGTGTCCGAGCCATCGGCGGCCTGCTTGTGCGCCGACATACTCGATGCGTCATTGGTATCCCAACCATTCAACAGATCATTGATGGTCTTCCAAAGCTCAAGGAGATTTTCTATGAGCCACGTCGCAAGTATTACCTGATCCCGCACAATAACCCTCGTAAGTACTCACACTCACCCCCAAGAGATATCACCAGGAGACTAACCATTGCAGGCCTCGGCTATGGAGACCTCGCGCTGCTCAGACTCCCCGGGACGCTCCGACGCGTAGTCATCTTCGAGGATTTCAACGAGGCTCACGAGAAGCACATCCTTAGCCGCTCCCTCTTGGCGCAGTCGCAGCCTCGCGTCCGAAGCCCCTCTCCTGAGGTCGGAATCGCCATGGCACACCTCAGCCTCTCGCTTGAGAAGCTCTCCGTCTCGTACATGACCAATGCGACTCAGTTCTTCAACGCCTGCAAGAGCCACTGGGTCTGGCACAATCTCCGAGAGCTGGCCCTGACGACCAACCTGATGCGAAGCATGACCCCGGAGACTTGCGACTTGATTGTGCGAGCAGGACAGTTTGCCATGAAGATGCCCAAGCTGCACTTCATGGAGCTCTGGCACGGAAAGTCCAAGACTGCCGCCAAGTTCGTCTACCAGTCCTAGAGCGACTGGACCGCCATCTCCTGGGCTGCCACCTATCGCATTCGCTTCAACCGCGAGATCGTCGACCAGTGGAGCAAAGTCGCTGCCGAGGTCCGCGGACATCAACTCAACGTCTTTGTAGGGCAGACTGTAGATCCCCGTGATGTCAACTCTCACGCGACGGCGATCCAAGAGCTCCAGCTGTTATGTGTTGTTGCTCACCCGGCCTCCCTGGAGGAGATTCGCCTTGAGGCGATCAACTATTCCCTTCTCAACTGAGTGGGAAGTGATTCGATTGTTTCTTTGTGGTTTGCTTATGGGGTCCAACCAGTCAGCTGAGAGCATGAAACCGGCTCGATCGAGGGGAGGTACTTACCAGGGAGCTAAGAGTAGGGTGCTCTAGCCTATGACTTGATGAACTTAGCTCAGGCGTTACGAATTAGTCGAGCCATACTTACGATATTCTTTGTCAACATTTGCCCACTATGAGAACCTCTCGTTTCGTAATATACCTTCATCATGACCGGACGAAGGAGCTGTTGTAGGTGGTGGCAGGTGCACCCGTTGATAAAAGACATAACACAGTTACTAACGCAACAGAAGAACAAAGCATTGCCTAAAGGGCATAAAAAAATTACAAAAATAACTTAATAAAATTAATAAAAGAGCTATCATTATTTGACAACTTTATCCCTTAATTTACGTATCATTAGGTTCAGTTCATCATGTCTGCTGTCTAAAACTACAGGTGCCTCACTGTCAGTGGTGCAAGAGTCCCGTGATCTTATTTGCACCGTTGGTGGTGCAGGTATGAGTCCCCAATCTGCCAAGAGTGCTTATGTCATCAGTCTCGACCGCCGCAGCTGGCGTAGCTTCATTCTCCATCACCCCGCCATCCCCACTTCAATCTGCCTCGACTGCAGCAACCGGAAAAAAAAGTACGACAGACCCAAACGACCCGGGGCTTCTCTGTTCAATTCGCCCCAGACGATTCCTGTGCAGATTTTTTTTTAGGCATCGCTTCGACTCGAGAATGAGCCATACGGTAACTTGGATGAAATGGCATCGGAGCTTGAAGGCTTGATCGCGGGCCTGTTGGTGCACATCTCGTGCGCCGGCGAACAGGGCAAGTTTGACTGACTGCTTGTTATGTTTCGTTGTTGTAGTGACAGAAACTGACAAGATCAACTTTCAGGGTGTCCCGTGGGCGACGTTTTGGACGCGATTCACCATCCTTCAAAAACTCACTCTGAACCTCTCTCGCAACTGCGTAGGGGTGATCCCGCGGTACAGCATCGTACTGCCTCTACTATTTGGAGCTGGCTTGTCTCAAGACGAGACATCTCTGTTGGTCCCAATCGCAAGTACAATCGTCTCACTTTGGATGAGATATTGGCACTTGAACCACCCGCAGATGCCAACGAGCAAGATGCGGAACCCTCAGAATCAACATCAGAAACCCGCACAGCTCCTCAACATGTGTTGGTATACGCCTCTGAGGAGACCATGTGGGAGTCTCTCACCGGCCACGCGGTTGACTACAAGCGGGTACCCAAGTCTGAATGGATGTTGTTGCTCGGAATTGCTTCTACGACTACCCAAGGTATCCTGCAAGGCGATCTCGGCCGGCTCGTCGACCAGGACAAGAGGTCAGTTCCCAAACGAACCGATGCGCTGCTTAAGAAGGGCTACATCGCCAAAAGAACGACACTCGTGCGAGGAACCAAGACGAGTAAGATGTGGCTCAAACTGTTCGCGCCACCGCTGCCAAAGGATGGTGAAGGGGGAGATGAAGTCCGCCCTGACATGACCCTCACTCGCCAAGTCTTAGTTGACAACCTCGACCCAGTACCCTGGCACATCCGATGGACTGGAGAGTCTATCGACTACACAGCCTTGGCCACAACCATCATGGCTGTCGCCAAGGAATGGGGCGTCCTGCGAATGACTGACATGAAGTCCAAGCTCGGCGTGCTGGGAATGCGCTGGCAGATGAAGGTCCTTGCCAAGGTGTGCCGCTTTCTCAACTCCCGAGGGGTCATCCAATACGTCGCCGCGAAGCTGGGGGAGAAGGTGTTCAAAGACTGTATCAAATATGTCCGAGACTTCAACTCTGAGGATTGGGCGGTCTACTTGGCTACGGGCAAAAAGCAGGCGAAAACGCCCAGAAACCCTGATCTGGATGGCCTCGATGGAACCAAGGCCGACGGCCAAACTTCTAACGCTTCAGAAGTAGCTGCAGCACCACCGTGGTCGCTAGATAAGCCAGTTCCTGTCATCATTGCGGAAATGGCACAGCGACTTGGTGATACTGGCTTGACAAACCCAGACGTTTATGCCTTGACCCTGGGCCCGTCTTATAGCCGCCACCTTTCTTCCATGACCACTGCTTTATCCGTCCCAAACCTGCAACCAGCTCATCTATCCCACTTTCAACTTCGCAGTGAACACACCAGGACTGGAAAGGTAGCTTCATATCGCTATTTTGCTCAAAACGATTCATTTCCGCCTCCAATCGCAAATGGCGGCTACGGCTTCTCCTCGATACCTGCCACAAGCATCTCTAGCGAACCTTCCACTACATTGATGGAACTGTGCAACCTGGGGCTGGCGACTCGAAAGACGAATAAGGGGCGTCCCAAGAAGGGCAACGCAAAGAAGCAGAAACCTGCTGCTGCTACAAAAGCCAAGGCAAACCGAAAACAGCCTAAAGAATCACCAGTGCCACAACAAGAACAAGCAGCTCGGGAGAACACGACTCATGAGGATGCAACTCAGGAGAGTGGAACTCATGAAACCGATATCCAGGAGAATACAAGTCAAGAGAACACAACTCAAAAGGACGGTATCCAGGAGAACGGTGTCATTTCGCAGGGTACAACAGCTGAAGAGCCGGGCGCGCCTTCACAAGATTCGACAACACAACAGGAGACAGTGCCAGAAAAATCACAAACTTTGAATCCAGACGATGCGCCATCGGGCTCAGGCGACGCTGATACGCTTGTAGCTACTCTCAAGGTGTCTTCAGACCATCTCAAAGACGTGCTATCCGAGAGTCAGCCAGCTGTTACTACCCCCGCCCGGGCAACACCTGCACGAGCGACGCGTGCTAGGTCAACAAGATCTTCAGCGAAGAAAGCAGAGACTGAACTCGTGAGCGCTGCTCTTGACGCCGAAGAGATTGAGGACGGAGATGAAAATGAGAAGGAACCTGAAGCTGAAGCGGCAATCAAGAACCCCTTGAGCAATAGAAAACGTGGTCGCCCGAGAAGGGGCGAGACGAGGAAGAAGGGAAATGCGGCAGAGACTACCGATGGCGACTCTGGTCCACGTCCATGGGTTTGCGAAAAGTGCGGCGGCAGCTGGAAGAACGACATTGGTTTGAAATACCACCTGGAAAAGTCGAGGACGGCTTGCAACCCCTCATTCGATGAAGCCACGGCAGGCCCAGTTCGACGCGGAAAGAAGCGAGTCATCTCTGAGGTTGAAGAGCCAGAAACTCCAACTCCCGCAGAGGACAAGTCACCACAGGCCGAGGCACCCGATCAGGCGGAGCCGGAGAAAGAAGATCAAAGCCAAGAGGTGGAGGAGGAGAGCTTCTCAACTCCAGCTCGACGTGTTTCAAAACTACGAGGTCCAGTTGCCCGGCTATCATGGTCTTCACGGCCAACGGTCAGTTTCAAAAGCGACTCGTTTCATGTTAACCCAGAATGGCGACGCCCTCCAGTCACCAGTTTTGACACCCCGAAAACACCGTTATCGAATGGAACCAACGGTGCTCTTGTGCAGAATGAAGATGGACAACCACGTCCTGTTCTCGGGCCACTGCACCGCTTCGATTTGGCTACGAGCTCGCCAAAGACCCCTCGCCCGAGGTCGCAGACGAAAGCACCTGAGCCAACAGCTGAGACCCCCCAGCCAAAGGCGCCTCAGACCAACGGCCAGGAAGGTAGCAATGGTGTGCTCAATGGTGGCAGTTCGGCTGTGAAGCCCAGATCACCGGCAGTTGTCGATACCCCCATATCCAAGGCTGCTCTAAGTGCTCGCATTCGCCAGATTATTCAAGAGATCCTAACAGAGCAGTCCGGCGTCTTTCCAGGGGGTAAGCCGTTTTGGCATGCGATCACGATACGTTGGACACAAATGTTTCCAACAGAAGCAATCCCCCAAGTGCGCGCGTATCAAGCCGTGCTTCGGGATATGCTAAAGAACAAGTTCGTTGCCGAACACTGGCACAGCTTCCGCAGTACCAAAGGCATGACTGAAAAGTGTCACGTCATAGTTCAGGCCGGTGTTGATCCATTCTCCCCTGAAGCCACCAATCTGCTCGACAAGATCAAGGCAGCTCACCCAGATACATATATCCCGCCACCCTTTGACGCTCTGGCGGACCACGACTTGCTCAACCGCGGCCGTCGAGATCTTCCGATCGAAGTTGAGATGCTGGATGCACCAGTGTATGTGGCACGAGCTGCACAGAAGCGAGCCTTAGAAGAGCTGGACGATGATGACGAAGATGCTCCTCCACCTCAGAAGCGAAGCAGGAGACGCAAGAGAGCGGCAAGGGATAACAGCGCGTCCCCGGATCGGGCATCCAAACGGAATGACATTACCTTTCATCAAGATTACGAGGCCGGGCAAGGAAAGTGGTATGAACACTTTGCGGGCGTTGCCACCCATGGTGCCCCCGAGTCAATTCGGTTCCTCGAGCCCAATACGTTCCTGGACGAGGAACCCCCGAGGTGGCTATCGAAGCGCGCCTCCAAGGCCGCAGCTCGTCATGTGCAAGAAGAGGAAGCTTTCAACGACGTCCCCAAGGAAGTGGTGTTTGACAAGCCGATTTTGGTTTCCGGCGATCTTGGTGCCTGGCCATACATCAGCGCCCAAGACTTTGAGCTGCAAGATGCCAGCTACACGCTGAAGGGCTGGATGCCTGACATGAACTGGTTTGCTTGGTCATCTATGCTGGATGTGATTGACGAACGCACCCTTGAGCTGAAACGCCAGAAGCGTCAGCATAGAACCGATCTTGGTCGATACCAGCGCTTCATCGAGAGACTACAGTGCTGTATGGATACGGAGCGATCATGGGCCGAGTCCTTCATTCATGCGCCACGCGGAGCAGCGGGCCCTCACAACACCTTCGTGACGTTCTTTAGCGGAACCGACATGGAGTTGGTCGATGTTCCTGGCCTCACGTGGCCTTCGGAATGGCAACTTACACCAGAGTCCTTCCCAGGAGCCGTCCCAGACCGACAGCTTCTTGTCGACTCGACATCTGATGAGGAAGACGACAGCCCTGAGTGGACGAGACTATCAGTGCCTCAAACGGGACCCGACGGAGAGAGTGCGCGCACCACTACTGTTCGGCAGCAGCAAGGCCAGCAGGCAAGAGTCAAGCGTGTCCGCCTCCTAACCCGCGCTTTAACGACCATCCCTGCCGAAGCAGAACAATCAGAGGGTCTCAACGCTCAGAATGCAATCAATGAGTCTTCTGACTCTGAGGAAGCGGACAGGTTGCTCGCTGCATTTGTTGCTGTTCGTGTGTTACTTGGTGGTTCCGACAAGGCGATCGATTGGGGACTGTTGTTGAAGCTCTTCCCGTCGTTCAAGCTCAAGGATCTTCGACGATTTTGGATCACTGCCCGTCGGGATCAGGGCGCGTACATCGGAAAACTCACAAAGGACTTTCAGGATAAGTTTCTGATTGCATATCAGAAGGAGGAACTTCCAGAGTTTGACTTCGATGACCCCTTGGACTATGACTGGCATGAACTGATTGATTGGACGCTTCAGCTACCACGCAGAAAGGGCGTTGATCTTCCGTCGACCAGGGCTCTTCTTGAGGAGAACTTTACCTCTCACAAGGCCTCTCGAGTGGTGGATGACTGGCGAGAGAAGTTTCACCATGTGCAGTCATCTGTCTTCTCTCGGTTTGAGGCTACTACTGGCAGCCCGGCTGTTGTATCTGTTGACAAGATGCTGACCGGCCTTGACGAACATGTCGAACTCACTGACAGGGTCATTGCAAGATCTTGGGTGAGATCTCTGTGTTGCACGGAGGACAGCCGGTACTCGGTGGAACAGATCAGGCAAAAGTTCTCCTCACTCGCGAAAGGAGACCAGGATCGGAACAACGCGCTTCTCAAGCAGGCCATTGATGACTTGACTCAGCAACGAATCATCTGCAGGAGCAAGAAGGCTCCCCTTGGCGGTCGACCATACCGTCTCAACGAATGGTATTACCACATGCTGGGGAAACTAGCACAGCGGACAAAGTATCAAGAAGCAGCCGACTTCAAGGCCAAGCTGGACGCTGTCTTTCGTCGTGGGGAAACCTTCCAGGTCCCATACACTCTTGAAGATGGAGCTGTCATGGCATTGACAAACTTGAACGCTTCCGAGAGAATCAAGCTGATGCCCGTGGATGTGCCCAAAATTCCTCTTGGATTCGAGCCAGGCAACTACGAAAGTCGCAAGTTCCCGAAGTCGTACTATCATTTCAGCATCGAGGCGGTCCCGACAGACACGTACAAGTATGATGAGGATATCGATGTGATCCGCAAGACCATCTATGAGGGCCCTCCCACAGCGGGCAAGGAGAGCGTGCTGCCGCAGTGGGTTGACTTTTTTGGGCGACGAGATGCACAGCGTTGGATGGATATCTTGGGTGCATTCTGCTTCGTCTTTGCCCTCAGGGGATATCTGTCGATCGAGGGAGTGTGCAGCGCACTCAAGCCAGTGTTGGAAGAATTTGAGGCCCAGATGATTATCGATTGGGGCAAGAAGACGGGCGTGCTCAAGGAGTCGGAGGATGGGCTAGGAGTGACGACAGGAGAATGGTGGTGGTTGGCAGTCCCATGGCAATGGGGACGGCAACTGAGAGCGAGAGGTCGACGAGAGGACGACTAATACAGGACCATGGAAGGTGGCTGCGATGTACGAGTATCATGATACCCCTGAGGAGGGACCACAGGGTTGTGAGAGGTGTATGACAAAAGCATTGCTATTCGCTAAGATCAGGTAGCTCTAATAACTCGCAGTAGCTAGCCTTTGAATATTAACTATTGCTCAAGCTATTTGTTCTTGTCTATTCAACCGCTGGTATGTGAGGTCGATGCCTTTGTACTCTAACAGAGTGCTAAAAAAGTTAGCAAAAAGGCCAAAAAGAAAGACATACAACACTCGGCATTCGCTGGTCGTCACCGACCCAACTACTACTCAAGCGCTCCTCAGCTTGACTATGGGAGAGCAGACGGGATCCCGTATTCTCTAAGGGCTATGGTCGTATGTGCTTGGGAGGGATGCTGTTACGGCTCATGTCGATGATTCTGGGAGGTCATCGGCAAGGGGTCAGTGTGAGAAGGCATCTTTCAGCGCCAAAGCTTGTATAAGCTATGTACCATGACAAATACTGATTTCCATTGGATATATAACTCGCTACACTCAAAAAGAAAAAAATCCAGTGCACCATACGCCAAACTCAGACCCAAGAAGATGCCCTATCTATCCTTGCCTACAGGGCAAAAAGGATCTTGAGCACGAGAGCTACCAGAAGCACCACCAGGACGACAATAGTCCGGTCAAGCCAGACTGGGACACCATCGTCGGATGCGCGCCGTATTTGTTGTCGCTGTGTACCGGGCGCCGCTCCTCTGGGGATGGGGGCCGCGGCGTTTGGTGCTGGGCCGGCCGGGACGGGGGCGGGGTTCGGGACCGTAGTTCGGGTTGGGGTGGGGTTGTTGATCTCGGGGGTCGAGTTGTCCACAGCGGCGATAGGTGCAGTCTGAACGAATCCCTCAGCCAGTTCTGCCGCCTCTGCGTCGTCGCTTGCCTCGTCGGCCGTGTTCTCGGTCTTCTTCTTGGCTTCCATCTCATCGCGCCAACCCATGTTCAGCTCCTTAGGCACCTCGACCTCCTGAGCGCTTGAAGAGGCTTCACTCGCTCGCTCCTCGCACTCCTTAATGATTTCGCCGTTTGTCTTGCCGCAAGTTGCGCATTTGAACGAGGATGACTCTGCTGCGAGGCGTTGTCGCACGGCGTCGGTGGTCTCCAGGCCGCCCAGTTGACCACGGGCGTCGGTTTCCATGAAGCTTCGGAGCCTGCGGGTTACATCACGTTAGTTCTGCATACACGTTTTTCGTATGAGGGGGATACAACGTACGCCACCAGAGCTGTTCGCACTCCCCAGGCTGGCTGCCACGTCTCCTCATGATGGCCGCTGATGCTCAGGCAGATCTCTCGATTGGCCTCGAAGCGACCGCTCGGGGTCATGAAGCGGAAGCTAGGGGGTCGCAGAGGATACGTAGGAGGGAGCACGATGCGGCCATGGTAGAGGCCGTTGCTGTAGACTGAGTTGGGAGGGCCGCGGAGGGTAAAGTGCCATTCGAAGAGGTCGGACTCGAGGGGTTCTGCGGTGTAATCGGCGGACGGAGAGTTGGATAGCTCAGCGGCTTCCTTAACTATTATAGTAAGTCAGTATCAAGCCAAGAAGATGGGTGTTGACGGGGTTGGAGGAGTGATAGATGAGACGGGGAGACTGACGTATACGACGAATCGTAGGAGACTTTGTACTGAACTTGGGAGTCGCCATGGTTGGCTCCTGTTCCCGCTGTCGACTCTTTGCGTCGACTTTGGTGTCTAGAATGCGATATGCTTTTCAAGTGTCGCGTGCTAGTTTCAAGATTGTTGACTCCGGTTGATGATACTGGGTAAAGGTGAGATGCAACGAGGAGGGGGAACAAAGGCGATGGATATTCTTTTCCAACAAAATGTTTGACACGAACGATGAAAGACGTTGAAAGACAGGGTAAGAATGAACAAAGAGAATTATACCAGTAACATAGTTTAGCCAAGGCAGCTCTTAAACGCAAGGTGGTATCTTCGATGACATGGACAGCCTTGTCGTTTGTTCGGAGCTATCACTCGCATTACCTCAGACGGGCGCGGAATGGGTCCAGAAGCGGGAACCCCACTGTGAGCGATGTGGGAGGGACCCGATAGAGGTGCTGACTCGATAGACGCGTCTGCATGTATCTAAGAGAGTCTTTGGTTGATTACATACATACATATCTACCTCACAGCCAATCAGAGGTCATCCTTACCTAATCAGAGCCTCTTCCGAATTGGCTCGGCTCACGACTCCATCCACAACCATTGCCGTACCATCACGACCTCGATCGCCTTGTCCACGTCCCTCAATTCGGTCTGTCCGTACGTCAGCGGCATTTTCCTTCTCCCGAACGATTCTCGCAACAGCTCAGCAACCGCTAACCCGCCTAATTCCTCCAGGCCGAACCCCCGACTCGAGCGATCTTTCCCCCGGCCGACACATCAACCGACGCTTCATCATGGCTGGCCACGGTCACCACAGCTTCAATGGGCCCCCCAAGCCCCCGGTGGCTCACGTGCCCCGGATCTATCGATTCACTGCCACTGCCCTGGGTGCTGGCATGTGGTTCTTCGTGAGTCGACCTGGACCGAGCTGAGCCGATGTGGATGAGGATTCAAGAAGTGGAATTGCTAACGGGGTTGGGGTTTATAGCTGATGTACCGGGCTAAGAAGGATGGTATGTTGAAGCGCGCATGCTCTTACAGGGGAGCTCTTGTGCCTGGGCAACAATGGCTAATATTCATCAGGTGCCGTGCTCCTCGGTCTCAAGCACCCTTGGGACCACTAAACGACAACCATGTACGACTACTTCCCATTCCCGCAGCATCTATGACAACACGAGCGTTGGGGCGCCAAGAGACATTGGCTTTGGTGCGGTGTATATAGAGCAGATGAAGAAGAAGCTCAGGAATGAAATCAAAAGATGCAATACACTTCCAAGTTCCCAAACTACGCGCCCGGCTTCTCGAACAGATAGTGCGATACGCCCCAGGTATCTCCCCCCTCGTACGCAAACAGCTCCGAACACGCCATGTAGAAGATTTGCCAGCGGTTGTACCATGTTGTTGTGTTTTCCTCGCCGTACGTCTCGATGAGGTGCGGCCAGATTTCTTTCTTGCTGGCCGTCATCTTGGACAGCCAGTGCTGTTGCAAGAAAGTCAGTCAACACATATTGAAATACAAGGGGGGAAGAGAGAGCTCACCTCGCAGGTCTTGGAATAGTGCTGGCCATTGACCCACCACTGGTTCTTAATCTGGAGATCCCGCTGGAAGTACAGCAAAAGATCGGCCGAGGGCATGGTCCCGCCCGTGAAGAAGTGAGTCGTCATCCAGCCCTCCTCGTAGTCGTAGGGGTCCGTCTTGTGTGCAAAGATGTGCACAAAGAGCTTGCCCCCGGGCTTGAGGGCGCGTGACACCTTGGCCATGAGCAGTTCGTAATTCTTCATATGTTCAAACAACTACGGGCTGTCAGTGAGATGTTACTGATTTAAGAAAAGGGGGGCATACCTCGATAGAGACAACGCGGTCAAACGACTCGGGTTCAAACTCGTAGTCGACGACATCTCTGGTGATGACCTCGAGGTTTGTGATGCCCTTTTCCGTGGCTACCGAATCAATATACTCCTTCTGCGTCCGAGAGTTGGAAAAGGCTGTGATGTGCGAGTTGGGTAGCTTCTCGGCAAAGTAGATGGCACCAGATCCCCATCCACAGCTAGATATCATGAGTTAGCCTGTCTCTCACAACTTCACCATTGTATAGCCCTGCAATCTCACTTCTCCCCCAGCTCGACTCACCCGAGATCAAGAATTCTCATCCCATCTTTAAGCTCAGCCCTCTCCAGATACAGCGCCAACATGGCCTCCTCGGCCTCAGCCAGCGTCTCCCTGCCCTTGGGGTAGAGGCAGCAAGAGTACTTCATCCTCGGACCCAGACACGCCGCCAGCACGCCAGTCCCGACCTCATAGTGCTGCGTATTGGCCGTGGCCGTCTCAATGGCCATGGGTCGCGTGCGCAGCTTCTCCAGGTAACTCATCTTGCGCCCAAAGGCGGCGCTGAGAGAGGTGCTTGCAATGGAGTCGATTCGCTCCCGCAGCTGGCGTCTGATGCCGACGCGAATGACGGCGTGGGGGAGGTAGCCTCCATCGAGAATCCAGTCTAGTAAACATGTTAGATGGCATCTTGGGGGTTGAGTGGGATGAGTTGTGAGGAGGCTCACCGTAGTTCATTTCCAAAGAGCCTGCGTATACTTGCTCTGTGTACCTATCCCAGTTCGAAGAAAATCATTCAGCTTGATCAAAGTCTATGACCAAACATCAAATTATCGTCAATTTGTACATGGCTGTTGTTCTGGTTGCCGAGGCTGTGCGTGATGTTCACACCAAGTCAACTACGTCATTGACTCTGTATCAATCGAGAAAATATGCCATGTAAACAGCTGTAGGTCTATATCCAACCATTGCATACACGCAATCGTGTTCGAACATTCGAGTGTTCCGATAGAAAATTGGTTAACTCGCTATGGATGCTCTACTTCATACTTCATCTCATCCAAATGCTTTTCATCGTGGCTCTAACATCGCCAACCAATCCAACTCAGCCATTGGCTCACATCAACCATATCCCAATATTATACCCGAGCTGCTTCCCTAATGATCTTGTACTCCTTGCGCTTCTTTGTCTTTCCCGTGATTCGCTCCTTAACAACCCCGATATATCGGGCGAGTTGTAGAGCCAAGAAGTGCTCGAATGCCCAGGCCACAACGAAGTACGCAACTCCCAATCCAATAAGGAATAGTTCGTAGTCCCAGCTCATCTTGGTCAGTTCCATCAGATTGATCACCCACTGAGCCGGTACGAGAATCATGTACACGGTGATTAAGAGGGCTATAACGACAGTCGTGGTGAATGGCCCTGCAAACATCTCAAGTCAGCCCAGCTCATTACGCGGCGTAATTTTAAGTACTCACAGTTCTGCGTTGTCCGCTGCCGGAACGGCCGTCCCGCGTTGAGGATCACTCCAGACAAGATATATTCGAAGCAAGAAAACAGGAAGAGGGCCGTGTTCTGAGAGTTTTGGATGCTAGGTTCATCGCGGTGCACCTCTGGGGGAATGTACCACGGCTGTTCCTTGACTGTGATATATGTCACCGTCTGGAATAGAACGCAAATGGTCATGAAGCCCAGCAATGGCGTAAGTACTTTGCGCGATACCAGGTCCGCCGTGGGTCGCTTGCGACAGAGCTTTGGTGCTGGCCCTGCCCATCCCATGAAGATGGCGATAGGGAGGATCAGGAGGAGATCGATAAACAGAAACTGGAAGTCTCCCAGGTTGGAGGCCTTGGCGTAGAGAAACGTGACCGAGGTGAACTGGATTGCCGAGTACAAACTCATGTACTTGAAGCAGCTGAAGCTCGTCACCAAGGCCGCTCGACCCTCCCTGTGGAATTGTTAGATCACTACTCAACCTGGTATCACTGCCAACTTACTTGATAACCTCCAAGACACAACCGATATCAAAGACTCTGGAGGTGAACGGGGCCGCCACAGAAGCCTCTGCCTCGGACAAGGAAATGCCCACGTCTGCTGCCTTCAGGGCACCACAGTCGTTCGCACCGTCGCCGCAGAAGCCGCACGTGTAGTCGATGCTTTGCAGCTTCTCAACCAACTCGTGTTTTTCATCAGGGGACATTCTCGCAAACACTTTGCCAGAGATGAGCATCTACATTCCATGTTAGCTAAGCCTCAAGACAAGACATTGGATAGACAAACTCGTTGGAGAACTTGAGGTGATGCAAAGTCCACAACCCAACGGAACACATCGCCAGGAACGGCCAATGAGTAATTGCGCAAGTTGGATATGTCATATGGCAGAGATGCATCATCCTCCGGGGGCGCTGGTAGAGGCTACTAATGTTAGCGAACGCAACTCATGGCGACTTGTAGTGCCGACTCACTAGCAACGTTGCTTCGTCCAAGTGGTACAGGTTGTTGTCAATGCTTTCCCACTGCAGTTTTGCTTCCGCATCACGGCAATCGCCTACCAAGTTAGCATGGTTCTCATTACTTACGAATTCCAAACTTACCCTCGACGAAGCGAGGCACAAAGCAATGAGCAGTTCGATCCATAAGGCCGCACTCCCGAGCGACACTGATGGCTGTCAAGATATTGTCTCCAGTAACCATCACAGCTCCAATGTTGGAAGCCAGAAGCTCCTCCAAAACTCCCGCCGTGGTAGGCTTGAGCTTATTCTCGAAGACGATGAATCCTACAAAGTCGAGGTTACTTTCGACATCAGCTCGAGTCATCTTCTGAGCCTTGACCCAGCTGAGCTTCTTGAGATGACGGCTGGCAACACCGATGACACGGTAGCCCTTGTGCGTGTAGAATGATAGAAGCTCGTCATAATCACTGGGAACTATACGGGGACGGTCAGCGTAAATCTCTCGACAAATTACGCAATACTTACAGCTTTCTGGCCGGCAGATCTCCCTCATAGCTTCAGGGGCACCTTTGACGAAAATATCACCGCTTTTCTGGCCAAATTGACGGACAATAACACTGGCTCGTCGAAGCTGGGAGACAAACTCGAACGACTTAAGCACACCGAGTTCAAGGTTTGCCTAATTTAACGTTGGAATCCACTTAACCAGGCGAGACATGGGTTACTTACATTAGGAGGTCTTGCAATCGATGGCGCAAGTCCACCTTGTTCCTCATCTTCGCCTTCTGCAACGTTTTGTTTTCCTTCTTCGTATGACCAGCATGTGAACTCGAACATCTTGAGATCCAAAGGATCACCGACCAGTTCGTCATCTACGGACCGCAAAGAGTGACAGGTGGCCATGGTATGCAAGGCTGCTCGGAAAGTGTCCTGGGCATTCTGCCGCGTGGCCTCGGCAAGTAGCATCTGAGGCTCGGTGATGATCTCGCCGAACTTGTTGGAGTCCCGGTTGACAACTCGAATACCAAGAACGTCCAGACCCTCCTCCGTCAACGTGCCTGTCTTGTCGAAACACATGATATCCAGTTTTCCACCGACATTGACTCGCTGAGGGCTGATGCAGAAGATTTGCTTCTTCTTAAGCCGACTTAGAGCAAAGTTTGTTCCAATTGTCAGGGTAGCAGGCAGAGCTGGAGGCACGACGATGGTGATGAGATCGAGTGCTCTCACAATGATCAAATGCCAGGCGAGTCCCAGTCTAATGAAGTTGACGAATGACGCCAGGAAACCGATGGCAGCAACAATCGCCATAACACTAATATACCGGAACGAATCACGGTAGAACTTGAACCCAGATGGTTTCGGGAACAGCATTGATCGTACCAGAGACCCCTTTGTGGTATTGAAACCAGTCCGGACAACAAGTGCAAGCGCAACTGCATCACCATCCTGATCGTCTTGAGGCCGTCTCGCACGAATGATCTTTGTGCCAGCGAAAAGGAAGTGTCGAGCCGTCTCAGGCGTCACTGAAGAAGCCGCCAGGTCCATAGAGCGCAGTGTCTCGTCGGTGGCTGGGAGCTTCGAGACAGGAACCGACTCGCCAGTGAGCATACTCTCGTTGACAATGCAGTCTCCAGTGAGCAAAAGACTGTCACTTGGAAACTGTGTGAGACTGGGATCGCTGAGTTCGTAGACGTCGCCAGGGACCAAGTCGCTGGAGCTGACAAACCGCCAGAATCCGTTACGAAGGACTCGAACGTCGCACTCGAAACGCGAGATCTCGCGGAGACGCTGCATTGTAGCCCGTGTCTCGAGAAGTGTAGCTGTAATACTACCAACAGACATGAGGAAGATGCAAACCGCATAGTAGTAATAGCTGTCCAGAGACCAGAGCACAAGACTGGCAATCTGAAAGACATAAAATGGATGGAGCACCTCATCAACCAAGAGCTGGCTCATCGTCTTTTGCTCAATGTCAATCAGGTTGTTGCCAAAGACAATCTCACGGACACCCTTCTCATCACTGTCAAGTCCAGCGCGAGTGAGCCGCACATCGGTCCAACTTGGATCCTTCCACCCATTGAAAAGCATAAACTTATCCTTGAGAGGGTGGAAGCAAAGTCGGACGTAACGGTAATCGAGGGTTCGGAGGTCATCGATAATAGGGTCATCATCATCCAAGACTTCTGAGTAGAACTTCTCGGGTAGGCCAAAAACGGTCGACAACGGCCGCCCGTATGGCTGAGAACGAACCGACATGGTGACAAGTTCACCCCATTGGTTTTCTATGACAACCCATTCGCAGTCCCGCAGGGCGCACGGCTGCCCAAGGAGGCCGACATACCACCGGGGTAGCCAACGGAAAAGAAGGTAGGCCAGCCCACAGGTTAGGATGCATAGCAGTAGGTACACTGCAGAGCCGACGCGACTGGTTTTGAAACCTGCAATTGCGATCGTGAGGTCCTCGTTGACCATATAAATCTTCTGGCTGGTCCGACCATGTCGGCGGAAACTTCCGATTGTGGCCGTGCTGTCTCGTCGCAAGAGACGAGCATGAACCGAATTTCGGGAGTACGATGAAGAGTGCCTGCGAAGGGCATAATCATCTTCCGAGGCACGATAGTCGTGATCCAACTCTTCATCCTCATCTTCGACAGCATCAGCTCCAAACTCCAAGTCGCCAATGTCAGAAACACTTCGCCGAATATAGTCGCCGGGAATGCTTTGAACGGCAACGCTCTCTGCGTCTTCCTCATCTGGGAAGCCATCGGCATCGTCATCGTAGTAGGTGAAGCTAGTCGTCGAATCGGCGCGTGGTCTGCGGTGCGAAAAAGCTGATACGCTGGTGGGGAGACTTTCAGCAACCGGTCCAGAGTAGAGCTGAGAAGAGAATTAAGTCAGTTGATCCATGCTTAAAGATGGCAACCAATTGAACGAGCTGTCTTACCTCTTCATGAGCCATCTCTACATCTTCAAAGATGCTGGATCTGCTCATATTAGAGCCAACTCGATACAGAGAGACGCGACCATTGGATCTGTGATGGCCGCCATGGTGATCCTGGCCCGGATCCGGGCTGAGAGGAGCATCGTCTTCCATCAAGGTGTCTCAAGGGGGTCCGGCTCTCATCGTCCGCAAATACTTGATGATGGATTAACGATTTGCGGATAATTCGATTGTGGTTGTCGCGATGCGATTACGTCGTTGGTTCAGCGCTCGTGCCCTGGCCAGGCTGAGGCGAGTCATAGCGATTCGATGCCGAGTTTGCCCCGCAATGACGATGATTGGACGATTGCCGATGCAGGATGCAAGGCTGTCACCACAACAGGGCGAGAGAAACATGCATCACATGATTGGCTGACAAGACCAATGCGAATTCAGGTATTTCTATGAATCAGTATCTATGGGAAACGCATAATATTACGATTGCAGCTGGGTCCCAATGCACAAGACCTGAAGAAGCTAGCAAATCTCATGATGGTACTCTCAGTATCAGGGATTCTTAGGTAAATGGTCCCAGGATGCATGAGTGTGCCCGGGGCGGTCTCTGTTAGCCACCAATATCCATCAACAGTTGCTGCAGAGAAAAAAAAGGAAGAAGCATTGGGCGAATGAGACGCCGGCCAGGCAGCCCGCTCCGCGTAACATCAGGGCGCGATTCGTGACGCATCCCTTGACTTGTTGGTATCGGTCCTTGATCATGATCCAGCCAATCGTTCACCTCGTTGCGAGGAAACGCAGGGTCTGTCACAGTGCGTGCGAGCCTCGTTTTATCACGTAGGGGTATGGTGAGTTGTTGGAAACATGTTTCCCTTCAACCCTTCCATCCGAGCCAAGGGCAATGAAGGGGTCAGCATTTTTTGTCTTTCTTGGCTGGGCGTTTCTTTTGATAGCCGGCTCCGTGTGAACCGTTGCTTTGGGGCCCAACTTCGCTTGCTCGAGGCCAATGCCGCTCCCGAGATTGTGAGCAACCTACGGAACGGGGCTACGTAGTTATCAAACAATCCCGAGTTCCCCATCGGGCGAGTCCGGGTGTCTCGAAGTCAACAAAAGAAGAAGTCCGAGATCCAATCCGGGGGACGGCGTGCTGTTCCTGGTTTGGGGCGCCACCATTCCAGTGTCTTGGTGTCTGGGAAGAGAAGGGCCGGTGACTGAAGGGCTGACCCAAGGGTGACTGAGAGGCAAGGGAAGGGAAGGGAAGGGATCTGGGTTTCTGGAATTTCTCTGGATTGTGGCGAGTGCTTCCTTGGGCTGCGAATGGGCGAGTCGGGGTGCATCACGGGCCATGCGCCACAGGCCCCGGCACACGATTCAGTCCCAGAAATGGGCGGTCGGTGGGAATAGTGCGGCTACTGTGCTTCACGCACTGTACTTCTGTGGCTCAGTCTCCCTTCTGTTGTCTCCCTTCTCCGCTATCTCACAGCGCCTCCACGCTCCACACCCCTCTTCCCGCCTCTCCCAGAAGGCTAGAGCATCCCCTCTTTCACACAGTCTGGGTTTTTTAGGCGATCGACCAGTTGAGCTTGGTGCTTGGTGGGCGGCCCAACAAGTGAGAGCGCTGCTTGTGTACCTACCAGCCAAATTTTTTTCAACTTGTCGCCCCCCACCAAAATTTAGCAAACGTCAACGGCCGTCGCTCCCTCAACTTCCTTTCCTCCTTCTCAACCTCATCTTCCGTCTCCCCCAAGACGTATCCCAAGCGCATCTTCGGATCCCTTCATATCAGACACCATGGCCGAGCCGATTCGTGGAAAGCGTCCTCAGGAGACTGTGGCTCCGTAAGTCATTTTTACGACTCCAGATGCCATCCTTTATTGATGTTTTGCCCGCCGCTTCACGGACCACGATGCTAACTACCCCACCTTCGCTCAGTACGCCTCAGAACACTCCCGCTACCACCGCTCCCATCTCCTCCCACGCTCAGCAGCCGGGCGTCGCTAGTATCAAGGAGGGTGAGTATCTTTTTGCGACTTTTCGCCTGCTCGGTCAACGAGAAACCACAAAGAAGCTTGTTCTGACCCCGCTATAGAGGATCTGGACCGTGCCGCCGCGGCTTCCGTCTTCGCCCAAAACCCCAAGCTCATCCAGATGATTCAGGGTCGTCTCGGCTCCCTCGTGGGCCAATCTTCGGGTTACATCGAGTCCCTGCCCGCTCCCGTCCGCCGCCGTGTCGCTGGCCTCAAGGGCATTCAGAAGGACCACTCCAAGCTCGAGGCCGAGTTCCAGGAGGAGGTGCTTCAGCTCGAGAAGAAGTACTTCGCCAAGTTCTCTCCCCTCTACGAGAAGCGTTCCGCCATCATCAACGGAAAGTCTGAGCCCACCGAGGAAGAGGTCAAGGCCGGCGAAGAGGATGACGAGCCCGAGGCTGAGGGTGATGCCCCCAAGCCTGAGCAGAAGTCCGAGATCCCCGACAATGTGTCTGGTATCCCCGAGTTCTGGCTCTCTGCCATGAAGAACCAGATCTCTCTTGCCGAGATGATCACCGACCGTGATGAGGGTGCCCTCAAGCACCTCACTGACATCCGCATGGAGTACCTGGACAAGCCCGGATTCCGCCTCATCTTCGAGTTCGCCCCCAACGACTACTTCAAGAACACCACCATTTCCAAGACCTACTACTACCAGAATGAGAGCGGTTACGGTGGTGACTTTATCTACGACCATGCTGAGGGCGACAAGATCGAGTGGCTGCCGGGCCGTGACCTCACCGTCCGAGTTGAGAGCAAGAAGCAGAGGAACAAGAGTGAGTGATGGCTTACCGGCTGCGCTTTTTCCAGTCCGAGCAGCTCAACTAACCCTTTTTCAGACACCAAGCAGACCCGTATCGTTAAGAAGACCGTCCCTACCGAGTCCTTCTTCAACTTCTTCTCGCCACCCAAGGCTCCTACCGATGATGACGACGAGGATGCCGAGTCCGATATCGAGGAGCGTCTCGAGCTCGACTACCAGCTCGGTGAGGACATCAAGGAGAAGCTGATCCCCCGCGCCATCGACTGGTTTACTGGCGAGGCTCTCGCCTTCGAGGAGATCTCAGACGACGAGCTCGACGGTGCCGATTTTGACGACGATGATGATGACGAGGATGAGGATGACCTGAGCGAGGAGAACGATGACGAGGAGGAGTCAGACGACGATGTATGTGGCGGCCCATCCGAGATGTAATGATGCAGCTAACAGCGTACGCAGGACGAGTCTGGCAAGCCCAAGCAGGAGGCTGCCGAGTGCAAACAGAGCTGAGCGAAGCGATAAAAAAAAGCGACGCCAGGCATTCACACACTCATGACATGAAAGGGTCCCGTGGGGTTTGAGGATTACATCTAAGCCACCGATCTACCTCGGAAAATGGACGGGCGGCGAACGACAGGAGAAAAGGCTACAGAAACAGGAAGCGGTTGAAGCAGGTCGGCGATCCAGCCGGTGCCGTTTTCAAGGGGTAGCATGGTCAGTTTATAGGCATCTTTTGCAGGAACCAGCAAAGTTCGCAGCAAAACTCTGGGACTGGAAACCATCTCATAGACAGCCAGAGGGGCAGAGTCGGCCCGCATCTCATGTTTCCCTTGTTTTTGGCAGCCTCTTTTTTCTTCGTTTTTCGGGGTTCTTGTCTCTGATTTTTTCTTACACTGATGTTAATTTCGTCCTGGCATGGAGGTAAGGTTAGTGACGGATGGTTCTTACAGGGTGCAAGGTTTTCCGGTGCATAATACATAGAGAATGAGTTTTGCCACAATGTAAGCTGAAAATGTTGATGCAAGTATGGAAATGTCTGATGTCTCTTGTGACTGTCTTGGTGGAGTGTTTACAACGACAAGGGAAGTTGACGTGAGGCGGTTGTCGGTGTGGAGTCTCTGGGGATCGACAATCAACACCATGGATTTCACCATATGCGCAATTGACAACCGACATGATGGGTCACCACATGGCCTATACATCCATTGGCACGCGAAGAAGCATCGAAGTTCAGATATAGCCTCTGTCATAGGTAGAAGGCCGATTACCGCCAGAAAAGAGACTGTCCGTGAGTCGACTCTACACATATAGGGTAAGGCTACCACAAGCAGACGGCGAAATACAATGTTTCGCCGATGGATTCATAATGGACCAAGCACCGAGAGCCATCAACAGGGGCCGGGAATGACAACTGCCGTCGACATCATACACTCATCAACCGGGGAACCATTCGGAGGTCACGATGCAAGGTACTGCAAGCTCCGGGGTGATGTCCGTGTATCCCCCGCCCATCACCGCCGCCTCCGCCGCCGAGCTGCATATCCTGCTCCGAGATTCGACTTCGCCGACGCGGGACTTCTGGAAGCGGCAACGCATCGCCCAGCAACCGACCACCATGCGCCGCCGGCAAATGCAGAGATTGACGCCATTGCATGACGGCATGGTGGCATTACCCGTCTCGGTCAAGGGTCAAAGGATGCTGCGGCGATTTTTTATAATGTGGGAACCTGCCTTGCAACGGGGCTCCCTTTCAGGGCTGGGCTCGTCTAAGCGCGTCCAGTCAGTCCCGGGAATTTGCTAGCGGGGAGTCACTGGGACGAGTCGAGGCAGGCCATTCGATGGAGGCTTCTAACTCGTTGCCTCGACGGGATCCTCAAGGTCGAACGACAGGTAACTTGGCCGCGGCCGAGAACGGGGGAGAAAAGTTTTTCTGCTCCCTTCGCCTTGTACCCGTACTTTTCCCTCCCACTCAGCCGCGTCGAGTTCATGTAGTTTCACCAAGAGTGACCTAGAGTTGCAAGGGTACCCTGATCCCGCCTTCTCTCTGACCGAGTGCGAATTGCGCTCTGATTCGGCAACGATGGCATCAATTCTGGATGACTCAGGTATCGGAACTCGGTAGAAGCTCTCTACACGTGGATTCTGAAGCTGGGTCCGGCCCGTCGCAGGTGGACGGCAGTGAATTGCCCGGGCCGATATCCAAAGTCGAGGTACATTTTATACATTGGATGGAAGAGCAACGTACGTAGCTGTGTCCACCAAGCCAGCGGAAGCGGGCGAGTCATCATAGCCTTTGCGCTTGGAGTAGAACGTTTGCCGCATCATAAATACAATTGGGCCCCTCCCTTTGTCTCTGACCAATTTCTCGCACCCCCAAAATAACCGCATTGCAATTCCCTCGTGGTTCCAACAACAGCAAGCGGCTTGTCTTTACCTTTCTCGTGCTTCTCGATAAAACCTCCTCCGAGTCCTCCGACCACCCCGCCGCCATCTGCCCCTCCATTCTACTCCAACAAAACAACCACACACCATCATGACGCCTGCTCCTCAAAATATTGCTGGCAGCCTCTCCGCTGCTGCTCAGCGCGAAGTCTCCCACAGCTGGGACCAGAACCTTTCCACCTCCCCAGTCGCTTCTTTCCACTCTCCTCCTCCTAGCTGGGCCGCGAACCTCCCCAGCCGTGGCGCCCCCAAGGTTCTCAAGCCTTTCAACTCCCAGGATATCAAGATCCTGCTTCTCGAGAACGTCAATGTCACTGGACAGGAAATCCTGAGGGCCCAGGGCTACCAGGTCGAGGCACTCAAGACCTCCTTGCCCGAGGACCAGCTCATTGAGAAGATTCGGTATGTTGATGCAATGCCCCGCCATTTCCAACTTTTTTTTTTCTGCTGCGACAACATTACCCCTCCATATTGTCACCGAGCTTCACATGCCCCTCGCTTTGAGCTCCCTCATAATCTCATTTACCCCGCCATTTGTGCTAATGTAACGATTGCGACAGTGAAGTCCAAGTCATCGGTATCCGTTCCAAGACGAAGCTCACCGAGAAGGTCCTCCGCGAGGCCAAGAACCTGCTCGTCATCGGCTGCTTCTGTATCGGTACCAACCAGGTCGACCTCGATTACGCTGCTCGCCATGGTATCGCCGTCTTCAACTCTCCCTTCGCCAACTCCCGCAGTGTCGCCGAGCTCGTCATTGCCGAAATCATCACCCTCGCTCGTCAGCTCGGTGATCGATCCAATGAGATGCACCGTGGAACCTGGAACAAGGTCAGCGCTAAGTGCTGGGAGATTCGTGGAAAGACTCTGGGTGCGTACTATAACATGAACCGTGAGCTTAGAGGTCAATGCTAACGGCCCGCAGGTATTGTTGGTTACGGTCACATTGGCTCTCAGCTGTCCGTCCTGGCTGAGGCCATGGGTATGAATGTCATCTACTACGATGTGGTGACCCTGATGGCTCTGGGAACCGCTAGCCAGGTCCCGACCCTCGAGAAGCTCCTCCAGGAGGCCGACTTTGTCAGTTTGCACGTCCCCGACCTGCCCGAGACCCGCAACATGATCTCGGGCCCCCAGTTCGAGCAAATGAAGACCGGCGCCTACCTCATCAATGCTAGCCGCGGCAGCGTTGTCGATATTCCCGCCCTCATCAAGGCTAGCCGCACCGGCAAGATCGCTGGCGCCGCCATCGATGTTTTCCCTCACGAGCCCGCCGCTAACGGCGACTATTTCACCAACGATCTCAACACCTGGGGCGAGGACTTGAGGAGCCTCAAGAACCTCATCCTGACCCCTCACATTGGTGGCAGCACTGAGGAGGCTCAGCGTGCCATTGGTATCGAGGGTAAGTTCACCTTGCAGAAGGCCTGATGAAACACAGCTAACTCTTTTAATAGTCAGCGAGGCTTTGGTGCGCTACATCAACCAGGGTATCACTCTGGGCAGCGTCAACGTTCCCGAGGTGCAGATGCGCTCTTTGACTTTGGACGAGTCCGACACCGCTCGTGTAAGTTTGCCTTTGTGTCACTTGGAAGTATCAGAATATTCTGACATGCATTGCAGGTTATTTTCATCCACCGAAACGTCCCCGGTGTGCTCCGAAAGGTCAACGAGATTCTTGGCGATCACAACGTCGACAAGCAGATCTCTGACAGCAGAGGCGATGTGGCTTACCTCATGGCCGATGTTAGCAGCGTCAAGTATGAGCAGATCAAGGATATCTTTGACAGCCTCGAGGCTCTCAGCTGTAAGTTCAGCGCAGAAAAACATAGCCAAGACGTTAAACTAATGCATGCACAGCTCGCATCATGACCCGTGTCCTGTATTAAATAATCAAGCAGAGGCCGCATGGTGGTTGTGAGGTTCAACCCTTACCCTTGAAACAAAAGAAACGCGATGAGACCAACGACGCACTGGTCATTAGGCATGGAGAAAGGGGAAATAAAGGGGGCGGCCCAGCCTTTCTGGCCCGTCTCCATCCCCAGAATCGTCACTGACGCATTGATGCATTGAATACTTGAATGAGGACCGAGCCATGAAATGCTCAACTCAGCTCACGACCTGGAGATCGTGGGCCGGTAGGAAACGCTGCGCAAGACGGAAGAGATGCACTCTGCCCTGTGGCGGACTGCATGTATCCGCCCAGGGAATAAAAGGGGGCTGTAGTTATTGTTTTTGCGGCTGGTGCTAGGGGCTGGTGATACAGGAATGAAGCCCCGAATCGCCTGGCTGGGCGAGTCGGTAGCACTGTACGGGGTATATGGGAAAAGACATGGATTTAGCGGCCTTGAATGGGGCAGAAGACTTCAACACAAGCTTAGAAATACCAAAATAGGACCAATCCGGATCAAAGTAAGACATGTTAAGGACCCATATCTTTTCTGTTGGCCTCTGTGAAAGTGGTTCTTGGCTCTGGAGATGTGATCCAATGGTGAACCAAGAAGGCTCTGGCTTACAAGATAAGCACGGCTCAAGCTGCTTGTTGGTGAGATGCAGACATGGTAGTTCTGCCTTGCTCAGGCAGACTGAGTTTCCTTGACGTCAGGGGCTAACTGAGTGTTGGGGATGCGATGCGAGATGCATTGCATAGGCGTGGATGGCTGCGGATAAGCCGGTGGATGACGGGCTTTTGGGGGCAGCAACTGAGGTGCCAGAGGATGGATGCGTGTCAGCCGGACCGGTCGAGAACCGGACGAACGCGACGGGCTTTCTCCGGGGGAGGGAAAGAAGGATGTTTGCGCTTTGCTGGGGGTTGGGAGCAACAACAACAAGTTGGTTGAGTTTCTTGGACCGTTTCTCCAGGAGGACGAGGGTGTTTCGGGTTATGAAGCCGTCTGTGGTACGTACTCGTGGAGATGGGATGGTTGTTGGCTGGGGTTGGAATTGTATCTGAAGCTGACTGGGGGTTTGATCATCTTTTCCCCGGTATTTTAGAATTGGCATCCCCCTTTAAGATGAGAAGTTCTTTCTGTAAGTGTCCTGCAATATCAGGCCGAGGCCCAAGTATTGATGAAGGACGGAGTACTGTATGCTGCTTGGCTGCAAGCCTCTCATCAAGGGCGGAATCAGGTCTGCAAGTGAAGCAGTAGGCGGGACAATGCCGTTCTAATTACGGAGTAGAGGTGTTTGATCGTCAAAGTTAAGGGGTTTGCAGCAAGACGGTTCAGCTCTGATCCCCAGTCACTCACTCAAGTCTCCTGCTCCTATTCCCCGTCGCTCCAGGGCTGTCTACTTGTTCTGGGCCGGAACATGACCAAGAAAGACGCTGTCGAAAGCTCACCGACTGTCAGTCCCCTTTCCCTCCACCGCCTCGCTATAGCACAGTGCCGACACCGCTTGCGCCGTTGATGATCGGAAAAATGCATTTGTCTCGCTTGTCCTCACCCCAGACCAAGAAGAGACCAGACAAAGCCAAAAGACGCGGACGGGTCGGCCCCTCATTGGCCCGCGGGACTGTCCTTAAGCCCCTAATCCACTGAACCTCCAGGAGCTTCCATGAACTGAAGGCTGGGAGGCCCTCCTAGTGCGGAAGGTACTCTGGAGGGGAAGCGTGCGTACCGCGTGGCTGTGAATGCTTGCGGTGGTACCTCCCTCAGAGCCCCTATGTACATCTGAGCCCTAACGCATGCTGCCCCGCCCCCCTGTTCCTCTCACTCTCCAGTGCCCCGTGCGCTGCAGCAGCCGCCCGGCCCTTTCAATCAGGAGCAAAACGCGTGCTGGCATCACTGCATCCGTAACTTTTGACTCTCCAAGGTCTCTGACTTTACCTTGCCTTGTGCGACTCATCTTGCTCGACCCCTTGTCGGCGAGCTTTCTGTGTGCTGCGTGGAAAGAAAAAAGGGACAAGAAGCTCCTGCTTTTTGCCGCCTCAGGGTCCTTTCCACTTCCGTTCTTCGAGTACGGAGGACCTCCGATACTCAGCTTCGACTTGCGCATAACCTTTTGAACGACGTTCGACGGCCCGTTCAACAGACCTGCAGCTTGCATCGATCGCAAGACGCCCTTCAGCCATCGTCGACACAGTCAACGATTGTATACCGCACCTTGGTTCCCCGGCTGGCCGCGCTGCCTTTCCTCAACGACCTTATTTGCGACTGAATGCCTCCCACCGCCGTCTAGTCTCGTCCACCCCTTAGAACCGCTGCTACCGCTCCGCTCTGATATAAGCGCCTTCAACTTCTCGGATTGTATACACCGGCCTTGCGCCCGGTCATACTGCCTCCATGGCATCGACCTACGAGGTTGGCACAAGGGCATGGCAGCCCGATGCCGCTGAGGGATGGGTAGCCTCAGAGCTTATCAACAAGACCATTGATGGCAACAAGGCCAAGCTCACCTTTCAGTTCGAGAATGGCGAGGTTCGTTTCTCAACATCCTACTTTAACATGATCCCTTCTGTCTCTCCACATGTCCTCTGCAAAGTCAGTAGCTGACCGCATCTTCGTCCCCGCAGACCAAGGACATCGAGGTCACTGTTGAGGCTCTCCAGAGCGGCAACCATCCCTCTCTGCCGCCTCTGATGAACCCTACCGTCCTCGAAGCCAGCGATGATCTTACAAATCTTTCCCATCTCAACGAGCCTGCTGGTAGGTTGGACCCCGAACCGGAATTTGCGCGGTGGGACTGGAAATGCTGATGCTGACATCTTGCTCCAGTCTTGCAAGCAATCAGGCTACGATACCTGCAGAAGGAAATCTACACCTACAGTGGTATCGTTCTAATTGCTACCAACCCCTTCGCACGGGTCGATTCTCTCTATGTTCCTGGCATGGTCCAAGTCTATGCTGGAAGACAGCGAGCTACCCAGGCACCTCACTTGTTCGCTATTGCCGAGGAAGCCTTCATGTAAGATCTGCCCCACCATCAAGCCTATTTGCACAGCGATTGACTCTGGATCTAGGGACATGATTCGGGACAAGAAGAACCAAACCATTGTCGTGTCCGGAGAGTCTGGTGCTGGAAAGACTGTCAGTGCCAAGTACATCATGCGTTATTTTGCTACCAGAGAGTCCCCCGACAACCCTGGCGCGCGCTCCAAACGAGGTGAAGCCATGAGCGAAACCGAGGAGCAGATTCTCGCGACCAACCCCATCATGGAAGCGTTCGGTAACGCCAAGACCACCCGAAACGACAACTCGTCTCGATTCGGAAAGTACATTGAGATCATGTTCGACGACAAGACAAATATTATCGGTGCTAAGATCAGAACTTATCTTCTCGAGCGTTCACGACTTGTGTTCCAGCCTCTCAAGGAGCGAAACTACCATATCTTCTACCAGCTTGTCGCTGGCGCCTCGGACAAGGAACGGGAAGAGCTCAACCTTCTGCCTATTGAGCAGTTTGAGTACTTGAACCAAGGAAACTGCCCGACCATCGACGGCGTGGATGATAAGGCAGAATTCGAAGCGACCAAGAAGTCTCTGTCAACTATTGGTGTCTCAGATGCTCAGCAAGCCGACATCTTCAAGCTCTTGGCCGGTCTGCTCCATCTTGGTAACGTCAAGATCACGGCATCGCGTAACGACAGTGTGCTCGCCCCGACTGAGCCCTCTCTGGAACGTGCTTGCGACATTCTCGGTGTCAAGGCGGAGGAGTTCGCTCGGTGGATCGTGAAGAAGCAGCTCGTCACCCGTGGTGAAAAGATCACATCGAACCTGAGCCAGGCTCAGGCTATCGTTGTTCGAGATTCCGTCGCCAAGTTCATCTACTCGAGTCTCTTTGACTGGCTGGTTGAAATCATCAACTACAGTCTGGCTGCCGAGGAGGTCCTGAACCGCGTGACCTCATTCATCGGCGTCCTGGATATCTACGGATTCGAGCACTTCGCCAAGAACTCGTTCGAGCAATTCTGTATCAACTACGCCAACGAGAAGCTCCAGCAGGAATTCAACCAGCACGTTTTCAAGCTCGAGCAAGAAGAATACCTCAGGGAGCAGATTGATTGGACCTTTATTGACTTTTCTGACAACCAGCCATGTATCGACCTGATCGAAGGCCGTATGGGTATTCTGTCCCTGCTTGATGAAGAATCTCGTCTCCCCATGGGTTCCGATGAGCAGTTTGTGACCAAGCTTCACCACAACTTCTCTACCGACAAGCACAAGTTCTACAAGAAGCCCAGATTCGGCAAGTCAGCCTTCACAGTCTGCCATTATGCCATTGACGTCACCTATGAGTCTGAGGGCTTCATCGAGAAGAACCGTGATACTGTCCCTGATGAGCACATGGCTGTCCTGCGTGCCTCGAGCAACGACTTCCTCAAGAAGGTTCTGGAGGCTGCCTCGGCAGTGCGAGAAAAGGATGTTGCCTCATCTTCCTCCAACGCCGTTAAGCCCGCCGGTGGTAGGAAGATCGGCGTTGCTGTCAACAGGAAACCCACACTTGGAGGTATCTTCCGATCGTCGCTGATCGAGCTTATGGGCACCATCAACAACACCGATGTCCACTACATCCGATGTATCAAGCCTAACGAGGCCAAGGAAGCCTGGAAGTTTGAGGGACCCATGGTTCTCAGCCAGCTCCGTGCTTGTGGTGTACTCGAGACCGTTCGCATTAGTTGTGCTGGTTATCCAACTCGATGGACCTACGAGGAGTTTGCTCTTCGATACTACATGCTGGTGCGCTCTGACCAATGGACCTCCGAGATTCGCGAAATGGCCGATGCCATCCTTAAGAAGGCGCTCGGAACCAGCACCAGCAAGGGGCTTGACAAGTACCAGCTTGGTCTCACCAAGATCTTTTTCCGAGCTGGTATGCTTGCCTTCCTCGAGAATCTCCGAACCAACCGTCTCAATGACTGTGCTATCATGATTCAGAAGAACTTGAGGGCCAAGTACTACCGACGCCGTTATCTTGAGGCCCGTGAGGCGGTTATCCGCACACAGTCTGCTATCAGGGCTTGGAAGGCCAGGAAACAGGCTATGGAGCTCCGCACCATCAAGGCTGCCATTACCATCCAGCGTGTCTGGCGTGGTCAGAAGCAGCGCAGGACCTTCCTGCGCATCAGGAGAGATATGGTGCTCTTCGAGTCAGCCGCCAAGGGATACCTTCGGAGAAAGAACATTATGGAGACACGCCTTGGTAATGCCGCGCTTGTGATCCAGAGATCATGGAGGTCACGAAGACAGCTGCGGGCTTGGAGACAATACCGCAAGAAGGTGGTGTTGATTCAGAGCTTGTGGCGTGGTAGGAAGGCCCGCAAGGATTACAAGAAGATTCGTGAGGAGGCTCGCGACCTTAAGCAGATTTCCTACAAGCTTGAAAATAAGGTCGTTGAGCTCACTCAGTCTCTGGGCTCGATGAAGGAGAAGAACAAGAGCCTGGCATCCCAGGTGGAGAACTACGAGGGACAGATCAAGTCATGGAAGAACCGCCACAACGCTCTGGAAGCCCGAACGAAGGAGCTTCAGACAGAAGCGAACCAAGCTGGTATTGCCGTCGCCAGACTGCAAGCAATGGAGGATGAGATGAAGAAGCTCCAGGTTGCCTTTGATGAGTCAACGGCGAATATCAAGAGAATGCAAGAGGAGGAACGGGAGCTGAGGGAGTCTCTGCGCACAACAAACTCGGAACTGGAGACAGCAAGGAGGACAAGCACGCAGCACGAGAAGGACAACATGAGCCTCAGACAGGAGCTCGAGGCTCTCCGAGACGCTCTAGAGATGGCTCGGAGGAACGCTCCCATCAACGGAGAGCTCGCCAATGGAACAGTACCTGCACTTCCGGCAGCCTCTGGGCTTATCAACCTTGTCTCCTCCAAGAAGCCCAAGCGCCGCAGCGCTGGCGCGGAACCACGGGAGCTTGATCGCTTTAGCGGTACTTATAACCCTCGGCCGGTCTCCATGGCGGTTACTAGCACGGCACATCGTCAGAATCTTTCTGGCTCGACCTTCCTTCCTGGCGTCGATAATATCGAAATGGAGCTCGAGGGCCTTCTCGCGGACGAGGATGGCCTCAACGAGGAGGTAACAATGGGCTTGATCAAGAACCTCAAGATCCCCTCTCCCAACACCACCCCTCCACCTTCGGACAAGGAGGTGCTCTTCCCTTCATACCTCATCAACCTGGTGACATCAGAGATGTGGAACAACGGTTTCGTCAAGGAGTCGGAACGTTTCCTCGCCAACGTGATGCAGTCTATCCAGCAGGAGGTGATGCAGCACGATGGCGACGAGGCCATCAACCCTGGTGCCTTCTGGCTGTCCAATGTGCACGAGATGTTGTCGTTCGTGTTCCTTGCCGAGGATTGGTATGAGGCCCAGAAGTCGGACAATTATGAGTACGACCGACTCCTGGAGATCGTCAAGCACGACCTCGAGAGTCTGGAGTTCAACATCTACCACACTTGGATGAAGGTGTTGAAGAAGAAGCTGCACAAGATGATCATCCCGGCTATCATCGAGTCCCAGTCTTTGCCTGGTTTCGTTACCAACGAGAGCAGTCGATTCCTGGGCAAGCTCCTCCAGTCTAACTCAACACCAGCGTACAGCATGGACAACCTCCTGAGCCTGCTGAACAGCGTCTTCCGCGCGATGAAGGCGTACTACCTGGAAGACTCCATCATCACCCAGACCATCACTGAGCTCCTGCGGTTGGTGGGTGTGACGGCTTTCAACGACCTCCTCATGCGACGAAATTTCCTCTCATGGAAGCGTGGCCTCCAGATCAACTACAACATCACGCGCATTGAGGAATGGTGTAAGAGCCACGATATGCCCGAAGGCACGCTTCAGCTGGAGCATCTGATGGTGAGTATCATTCTTGATGTTGTGCAGAGTAACGTGCTGACAAACGAATAGCAAGCAACCAAGCTTCTTCAGCTCAAGAAGGCCACATTGAATGATATCGAAATCATTCAGGATATTTGCTGGATGTAAGTAGCAGAACCCAGTCGTCGTCGCAGAGTCTTGGTACTAACTCTTCGTAGGCTCTCACCAAACCAGATCCAGAAGCTCCTCAACCAGTACCTGGTTGCTGATTACGAGCAGCCGATCAATGGAGAGATCATGAAGGCTGTGGCTTCGCGGGTAACTGAGAAGAGCGACGTGCTGCTCCTCCAGGCCGTGGACATGGACGACAGTGGTCCTTACGAGATCGCTGAACCCCGAGTCATTACGGCGCTTGAGACTTATACTCCTTCTTGTAAGTTCCCGATATGATTTGAAAAGAGAAACGACGATAACTAACTCAATATGCAGGGCTCCAAACTCCTCGCCTCAAGAGGCTGGCTGAAATTGTGTCAGCACAAGCTATCGCTCAGCAGGAGAAGTTTGACTACGCTGAGGGCGACGAGTATGACGCACCGGACGAACTGGCTGGCGTTGATGAGGTGGAGGTAGAACAGTAGAGGATAATGAAGCTGGGTTAGGCATTTCGAAGGCACATAAGGGATAGAAGCCGCATTTTCAGGGTGTTCGATGTCGAATTTTCTAATGGCGGCGTGTAGCCGTAGGGGATCTGGAGGGACTGGAGCACTCGGGCATCTGTCTCCCATATCTTGACGGCGTCATGTATTCAGAGTGTGAGATCAGTGACCTCCTTCCGCAAGTCGGCAGGGGCCTGGACTTGGCTCTATCTATTGTAAGATGAGATACGGCTGTATTGGAGAGCGCGAGAGACGAGAGTACGAAGCGATCGATCTTGTAGTTGTTTTCTGTTCAACTATTGTTCCTGATCCTGAGTGACTTGAATCTGGAGTTGAGGATTGATATTCATCTAACAGAGCCGCACGACTCGATACGTGCATGATAAAATTCCGCCTATATGCATTCAGCAGAATGCCCAATCTTGAAGGCCAATCAATCTCTGCAACCACAGAATGAGATGAAACCTGAGCTACAAATACAATAATCACCATGCGAACTTCACCAAATATTATCGTCACGGGGACGCCCGGCGTTGGAAAGACGACTCACTGCGAGAGTCTGGCAGAAAGGACTGGTCTTCGTCACCTTTCTGTCAACCAAGTGGTCAAGGACAAGGAGTGCCATGAGGGATGGAGTGACGAGTATCACAGCTGGATTGTTGATGAGGATAAGGTGAGACATGGAGGACACTCCTGGGGGATTTTGAGGAGAGGCAAATTAAAGATCAAGGCTAATGCTGGAGTGCCATAGCTGCTGGATGCTATCGAGGATGATGTCAAGGCCGGTGGTTGCATCATCGACTGGCACGCCTGTGATCTTTTCCCCAAGAGCTGGATCGATCTGGTCGTGGTACTTCGAGTCGACTCTTCGACGCTCTATGATCGTCTCAAGGCGAGGTATGCGATTTAGCACAACCTCTTACTCTTAGGCTTTTACTATGATCATGAAGACCTGGGAGATGCAAGCATCACTTGGCTAACACGGATCCTCTCTACAGAAACTACCCCGAGTCTAAGCTTCAGGAGAACCTCGACTCTGAGATTATGGAGGTGCTGCTACAGGAAGCGCACGAGGCTTTTGATGAGGAGATTGTCATTGAGTTGACGAGCAACACTGCGGATGAGATGGAGACCAACGTCGATCGCATCGAGGCCTGGACGAAGCAGTGGAAGAAGGACAACAGCGAGCAATGACATCAAACTACGGATTAAAACTACTGCTGAGGATTAAATGGGCAGCCTGGGAGGCTAAAAGATGTTTTTGCACTGGGAAAAAGAGGATGGATCTTGAGGGGGGATTCGGTTGGTGAAAATAGATTTTTAGATGCAAGCCCCGGAACAGGTGATGAATTGACACTAATGGTGTTTTTGCTGCTAAAGGTGCTCTCCGATTACTGGACAAGTGCATATCTTTTCACGACCAGTGGGACCTACTAACTGTTTCGCAGCCCAAGTATCTCGAGACTCCTTCTAGGATCTACACATAATTTGTCTCGAGATTTTAAAACTGTTAAAATGGCTGCACACAAGGTCAACTTCATCACTGGCAATGCCAACAAGCTGCGCGAGGTCAAGGCCATCCTCGAGCCCGAGATTGAGGTCACCAGCAAGTCTATCGATCTTGAGGAGGTGCAGGGCACACTTGAGGAGGTTACAGAGTCTAAGTGCCGCAGGGCTGCTGAGCTGGTATGAGTTTTATTGATATTATTTGCAATGTTCAACTGGTCTAACTGGAGTGTAGGTGAAGGGTCCTGTGTTGGTCGAGGATACGGCGCTGTGCTACACGGCGCTGGGCGGTCTTCCAGGAGCGTACATGTATGTTGTGTAGCGGCTTATTGGAGCTGCTTCTAAAGACAACGCCATGCTGATATATAGGTGAAGTAAGTGGTTCTTGACTACCATCGGTCACCAGGGCTTGAACAATCTCCTGGCTGCTTATACCGACAAGTCTGCCGAGGCTGTGTGCACGTTTGGCTACTGTGCCGGGCCAGGCGAGAAGGTCATTCTCTTCCAGGGCCGCTGCCCCGTATGGAACCTCCTGTATCCTATGCTTCTTCTTCTTACTGACAGTACCCATAGGGCAAGATTGTGCCTGCTCGAGGACCCAATGACTTTGGTGAGGCGTTCTATAGAGCGAGGCAATAATTCTAAGCTGACTTTCAACAGGATGGGACCCTGTCTTTGAGTATGAAGGCCAAACGTACGTTCCAAACCAAATGCGACGAAAAAAATTGATTGCTTGCTTTGTTCGCTAACATCCCCAGGTTCGCCGAAATGGACAAGGTTGAAAAGAACAAGATCTCCCACCGAAGCCGCGCGCTGGCCAAGCTGCAGGCCTGGTTCAAGGAGCAGCAGTAAACGGGCCTGATCATGGAAAAAGCACGAGACTACGGGATGGTGGCATAGTCTGTCAGACTAGAGGTGTTTTCGCAATTAGATGAGCAACACGATTTCCATGCAAAAAAGGGGGGATATAGACAGCTTACTATAGCACTTCGAACTGGTTGTACTTGCGGAAGTAGTGCCCTCCGCGGCGATATGGGTGCAGTGACTCGTCGATTGAGGATGCCTTGTGCTGAACGGTTCTGCCAATGAGGCTTCGGATCTTGGATGAGTCGCGGAAGCTGGGGTCGAAGACGAGGAGGTTCATGTGGCCGTCCATTTGCTTCTCAATGCCGACGATCGTCAAAGAGTGTCCTATATTCACTACTTAGTGCTCGTCTTGTGTATGTGATGTAGATTGTTCTTACCGGGATGTTGCAGGTAGATTGGCGGGAGGTCTGTGACGCGGATCCTGTCTTCTATGTTTTTGATGCCGCCCTGGAAGTAGCCCTCAACGGCCTCGAAGAGGCGTGATTTGGACCGTCCTCGCTCCTTGTCCTTGAATGCTTGAACAGAGCAACTGAAGTTCGAGTTAGTCATAGTTCCCAACCAGTTCCCGACTTGTCTTACGTGATGTCCAGGCTTAGAAAGACAGCTTGTGCCTATTTCCTACAAGTCAACTCAGTCCACCTACAATGGGTTGAAATGGAATACCTCTGGCGTGCCGATGTACTTTCGGGTTCCCTTCACACCTCCCGTCTCCACGCGACCTTGGGAATTGATGCCCATGTCCCAAGCGTTCTCGATGAGATCTTGGATCTGGAAGACAGAGGGAAAGGTTTGAGCGAAGCGCTCCGAACCTGGTGCCTTGGCACCAATCATGTGCGAGATGAGCATCTGGATGTTTCTGTAACCACAGAAGCCACCTGTATGCCCGCGTTAGACTGCCTTTGCTGATAAAGGTGGGTTCCCGGGAATATGCTTACCCTCTCGTCGTAGCTTGGAAACATGCTGTACTTCAGGGTGGCACAAGTATGCATATTGAGTTTCAGGGCTCTGCTCGAGGAGCTGTTTGAGAACTGGCAAGACGTCTAATTGGGTGTAAGGGACTGAGAAGGAGTTTAGTAGGAATGGCGCTTACCATCGTTGACAACTTGACCCTGATCCTGCAGGAGGTCTACGAGCCAGGATGGCATCCGTTTCTCGTGTGCAAACCGGCCAAGCTCGGATTTCTGTCCAGTTAGTCTCAGCTACTGCACACTCATAAAGACTAGGAGACCGCATACCCCTAACCGGTTGGACTTTCGACTTGACTCTCCCTCCTCTACTGGCTGAGGAGCCTCAGACCGACTTGAGGAGCGCTTCGTGCTTCCATCAACGGCAGACCTCTTTGTCTTGTGCCGTGTCCGACTGCTCGACCCGCGATCACGCCCGGAACTGGTGCTGCTGGTCCCCGAGAATAGATCCTTCCACGCCTGTATGGCACTGACCTTTTTCTCACTCCGGTGCTTACGCGAGTTGTCCTTGGAGGAGGACCTCGGCCTTCTCGGTTCGTGCTTCCTAGAGCCGCCGCCGCCGCCATCGGGCTTGGGGGGCACGGTAGGCGGTTCCGGCGTTGGCTCCTGGGCCTCGAGCTCGTGAAGCCCTAGATGGTACGCTAGTTCATCCGTCGAGACGAGCTCACCGCAGCCATCCTGTGGACAGGGGACGGGATCCTCGCCGGCGGACTGATCGTCAGGGTGCTGAGTGTCAATGTGCTAGGGGTAGGTGCGTTCTTAGTCCTCGGGCTTTTGCTTAGGGGCGGTGAAGAAAGCAATAATATTCAGGGGTGTGAAGGGGAAGAGGCATGCGTACCAGAAGGAGCTCATATTCGCCTCTTTCGGGCTTGAAGCCGCAGAAGGGGCAGTCGGTGGCAGGGTCGGGATTGGGCATCAGGCTGAGGTTTGAGGGTATTGGTGAGATGGGTGTGATGAGCCAGGGGCGGGTATCACTTGTAAGGACATGGGAAGGAAAGAAAGAAAGGAAAAAAGGACAAATCTAATCTGGCTATTCTCCGACTGGAGAGTGAGTCTCTTGCTTTGTGTCTGTGTTCTTTTTTTTGTAAGGGGCCGTGATAAAGGATGGAGGACAAAGGGCTGATGCGCGGTGAGATGTAAATTGAGGCTGTGATGCCTGCACACGTACCACCTGTACGTAGGGTCTCAGTGGCCAGAGTACACTCTGCCCAAAGTTTAGGCGTCAAGGTACTTTGGATAGGTACCTTGTGACAGCACAAGCAATAGAAGACAACTCCATGGCAGCAATACAAATTTCTATATCCGGATTTTACGGCGACACAGCAAATCCCGTGGATTTCACCGGTGAATAGCCAAGACAAGGGCATCGGACTCCTAACTTTTTCTTCCATGGGCATGCAACCCAATGACCGAGACCGCGGATCTCGAATCGTTCTCCCGGTGCTAATACGACCCTGAATTGCATACGCGAGGCCGATGCAGCCACCAAGGATCCGAGAGCGGGACCGGCCGAATGGGGCCAAGTTGGGTCGCGGCCTGCGCCTGGCCTGGAATCGCAAGCATTCACATGATGGTCCCAAAACTTGCTGATGCAGACCGCCAAGAAAACAACAGCAGATTGAGCCTTTGCAACCAAGGTCTGGGCCAGATATCAGGAACCAATTACCTAACCTGGGACCGGGGACGTGCAAAAAAAGACAGATAGCACCTCTCGGTAGTTGCGAGCTGCCTCTGCAGCTATTGTCAACCCCATGTCCAAGCTAACAAGTTCCCTGGTGTCAGTCACGAATCAGGACATCATCCCGGCCATGAGTCAGGGCAGGGATGGATTCTTCGAAAGAAAATTCTAAACCAAAAAAACCAAACCCGTTGATTGAACCGTATACTCTAGTTGTAAAAATGGCAGAAAACAAGACATGAAGAGGAAATGACAAGACAAAGGACAAGTTGGCAGTCGTCGATGGCTGCGTACAAAATCTGACACCACGGAGAATTTAGCCATAAACAGGACTCTGAATCAAGCCCATGTCCTGGCCATCCCGAACCACCTTGTGCCCTGTGACCCTGTGGAACGACAGAACAGGGCCTGGGCGCCTGGGCGCCTGGGTTTTTTGCCCCGCGGCTCCGAATCATCATCGTGATCGTGATCGCCTAGGTGGTGGAATGGGCTTCTTGGGGGGAGAGAGTTTCGCAATTGCCTCACATCAGGACGCAATTGCTCTTCGCAGGCGCTTCGCCGGGGTTCTGCGACTTCTCGATCTGCGCTATCAAGAGCTCAAAGGCCTTGCCCACGTTCTCGTTGTACCGCGCGCTCGCCTCGGTCCAGCCGCACTGGATCTTCTCGGCGAGCTTCTGCCCGTCCTCGGGGGTGACTTGCCGTTGCTCGGGTCGCAGATCGCTCTTGTTGCCCACGATGACGATGGGGACGGACTCGGTGCCCTAGACGATCAACTGTCAGCTTTCTCGCGCTCTCGTCGCAGAGGTATCTCCCCCCCACTCACCAGGTGGTTTAGAATCTTTTCCCGAATGACCTGCACCATCTCGAACGAGGGCAGCGATGATACCGAGTAGACGAGCATGTACCCGTGGATTCCAATAAAATGCTTCGAGTTCAAGATGCTGTACTCGTCTTGGCCTGCCGTGTCGACAATCTCGGTAGAAAAGTCCTGGCCCTTGTACTTGATCATCTTGCTAAACGTGTTCTCGATCGTGGGGTAGTAGCTGTCGACGAAGTGGCCGTCCACGAACCGCACCGCCAGAGACGACTTGCCTGTTTGATCCATCTCTGTCAGCTCTGTCTGCACCCGACACTTGCAGAAGCAAATTCCAACATCGAGAGGGGGGATCAGTACTGATCAATACTCACCGACGGAGCGGCTGCCGACAATGGCGACCTTTCTTTGCTTGGGGGAAGGCATGGTGGAACAGCGTCCTGTCGCGATCGCACACGCAGGGCGAGAGAGTGAGTGGAACAAGAGAAGGGCAGTTGGAGAAACTGCCGCTTGGTTTGGAGCCGGGTAAAGATGCTGGGGAAGCCCAAAAAGGGAACAGGTGGCGGTACAAAGCCGAGACCTACAGCCGGCGCAGTCACAGTTACGGACGAAAACGAAACGGATGGGAGTTGATGGGCGACGGGATGTATGATCGGAGTTTGGATGGATGATGCCAGTGTAACAGCCTGGAAGTTCAGGTGTACGTCAAGTGTAAGTGTCAGTGCAACCCGCGGGCAGACTCAACTGACTTGCGTCCAGTCCCAAGTTAACTAAACCCCCCACCGGATCTCCCCCCTCCCCCTCCCCTTGCATCATACCTGAGGGAACTTTGGCCCGTGCAGGTGACGCCTAAACTTTCCGGGATTGCTGGTTAGGGAGTTGTGCTCCTCGCTGGCTGCATACTGGTTGGTTATCCGTCACGCCCAAGCCGGATATGTGCATATCAGCCTCCCTGACGAAATGGTATTCATGTTGGGTTATCAAGCTCACATTGTAGCATCATCGACTTTGAAGCAGGTATGTCATAAGAGTTGTTCTCAAAGCACATATCCGTCGCCTTTGGACTTTATATCCCTCTCCTACAAGCAAAGCCTCTAGTTTAGTATAACGCCCAGGATGCTCACCAGCTCAACCGATATCATCTATTTCATCCGCTGTCGGATTTGGAGGTCATTGACAAGCCCCTCGAGCTCTGTCACCTTGTTGTCCACGGACCTGTACATTCCGATGAACTCTTGGATCGATGAGATGAGGCTCGAGATCCCTCCACTTCCCGCCTGCTCTGCGAACCGTTGTCGTGCTGAGTCTATAAGCGACAGGTAACCCAGCAGCACCGCGAGATATCCGAAAGCCACAGTGAGTTGTGACTTTTCCACAGAGTCGGCCTGAATCACTCTTGTTAGCTCTGACATGTACATGAACTGGAAGAAAAGGCTTACCTCGCTCATCGAGGCCTGGTTCTGTAGGTACAGGGTCACCAGGCCGTCCAATGGCTCACCGGCGATGTTAGCGCGAGCAGGCGGGCAATGCTCCAGGATGTTGATTGCCACACCGAGCACTAGGAGGAGTCCATCATAAGTTTCCCCTCGTAGGCGTCGGTTGGTCAATGCATCCAGCGCTGATTTGAACCCTGCACGCATGCAGCTGGAAAGTCTCGCCAGTAGAACCTCGTCGTTGAAGGCTGCTGCTCCATGTGCTGTGTTTGACATGTTGATCGAGAGTTTGAGAGTTGTAGTCTCGACACTGCCAGGCTTTTCTGGCCATTGCCGCAGACTGTTGTTGAGGAAGCAGGCAACCTTGGATGTCTGCTGAGATACCCATGAGACCTCCTCTTCATCGCCTACAGCTTGGCTTGACTGTGTCTCCAGAATTGAGACCACAAGAGCAAACACCGCATTGGTGCTCGGGTCTGCAGTTGTGCAACGTTCCATTATGACTGTGAGATCGCTTTCAATGTCTCTGATGACCCCTGAAGACTGCAGAGGATCAATACGCTGACATACTATGTTCAGCAGCTGCAGAGCAAGCGTCTGGGGTGACAGCTCCTGAAGGTGACGTCCTTGCCAAATATCCATCTTCATCAAAAGCGTCTTGACTTGGCTGACAGAAGCTCTGCTCATCTTGGAGAGTCTCATTTTTCGTTGCACAATCTCATCAATGTCCTCCGATGCATGCAAAAGGACACCGAGCAATTTGCCTAGGCCGTCCTCTACCAGCTGTCGCAGGAGATGCGCCGCATCACTGAAGTTTAGAAACGTGACGAGGACAGCCGTCAGAGCAAACCCGCTGATCACATCTTCCTCTTGACCGATGTTGGAAGCAATTTTATCGCGGGTGGCATGGTCGCGGAACTGGCCGATGAAGTCCTTGTTCTGTAGTTTCTGTGCAAGCTCCAGTAATGCATTCCTCCTCATGGTTGAGGGAGAACTGCTGGGGGTTCCTATCCGCGCGAGCAGATCCTCCATCTCGTCGGCGAATCGATTATTCGCTCCCGCCCGCCGCAACTCGTGCACGCTCTTGATTGCGGGACGCACATCTCCGTCCTCATCCAGGTCGTCATCGCTCATATCAAAGGGGTCCGGGTTTATAGGTGGTGGGGGTGGTGAAGCGAGCAACGCGTCCAACTCTTCTTCTGTGGTAGCCATGCCCGCCCCCATTCCAGGCTCGCTGAGTTTCGAGGACTCGCTTAGAATCGATCGAGATTGTCCATAGGTATACTTTATTCGTCTCCCTTGAACACCCGCAGGGCGAGCTCTCGGCCGAATGACTGCATCTTGAGAATTGTATTGGGAGTTGGTTTGAGAGTTGTCTTGTGATTGCTGCGAAGGCGTTGCCGCCCCGCTGTACACGGGCGATGGCGGGCTGTGATGGTCGACTTCTGGAGCTGAATCGTCGGAATCTGGGCTATCCGGTCGTTGGGCGGCAAGCGCATCAATCAATCGTGGACGTCGCTTCTTAGGCCTCGTCACTTCTGGCTCGCGGTTCTTGAGAATCGGCGTCGGTCCGAGGCTGGATTTAGTTGCTGATATATCAGACTTGCTTCGAGGTAGAAGGCGGGAACGAGCGCCTGCGTCTTTAGGGCTCTTTCTCATCAAGGGTTCGCGATCAGGGAGACCAGGGGTTTTGGCATCGTTCTGGGATGTCGCGGCTGGCGGATGTCGTGGAAGCGTCTTCGTAGGCTTTGGTTGCTTCTGTGGTGAAGGAGCTCCGTCATCATCCATCGACTCTGCAAGCGCAGCTTGAAGGCGCTTTCGCTTCTTCGAGTCTGTCGCATCTCGTGACTCCGTCTTCTGTCCTTCCCCGGCTTTCGCGCGGCTTGACCCATCGGGGGCGCTCGGTCGACTGTTAACATGGAGTCTCGGGGATGGATCCGATGTTGATCTTGGGAGCGAGGGCACCGATGGTTTTGCGACAGGTTCGGCGGGCTCGACGTGACTTGATGATGTCGTGTACGATTCGGCAGTTCGCAGCGGCATCGCACTCTGCATATGCTTCTTGCGCGAGGACTTGCCATACGTCACCAGCTTCCGCGGGGTGGGCGCGGCTGAGCCATTTCGCGATGCCATCGCGACCGTGTCGTTTGAGACGACGGTGACGGAGGCTGGGGTGGGATTAAGCCATATACCTAGGGCCTGGGCGAGGCGACGTGATGCGAGATGGCCAGGTGAACAAGGGAATCGATGATTGCCAGAGCACGATTTGAACACAAAGGAAGGATGCGGGTAGGCACGGGTTTCTGCAAGCTCGGGTGCTTGCAGTGGGATGACAGGAGGAAGTTGTCCTGGGGGAGGTGCTCGGGTTGATTGAGTGCACCTCAAAGGGTCCTGTAGCGTAAGGGCAGTTGTTAACGTTGAAATATTGCGGCTCTACGGATAGCGGCGCCAGGCCTTTAGTGTGAATATTGCAAGTACCAAAAATAAAATAACCAGCCCTTCGACTTTGGCTTGTCACTGACAGACAAAGTACCGACGAGTACCTGTTGCGTAGTGGTCTCGGTGCGAACGCAGAAGTACCGGGCGCCATCCCCACTGTTATCAATGCGACGCGGTCGACTCCGGCCTCGTCGCATCGCCATTGGAATCCCCCGCGTGTTGCCTGTGTCTCTGCAGACCCCGTTTTGCGCATATGCAGGTAGCTTCGAAATGGCGGGCAATGCAGGGCTCCAGACTCTTATCCTCGAAGGTTCATATGAAAGATAATTCCTCTCCCACAAGCTCAATCTTCTTATTCATTCTTGGTTTCTTGAATAGACACACAACACTCGACGCCTCAACTTCAAAATCATAACCTCACTTGTCCTACCAAAGCTTTGTGGCAGCTCTGAATCCCTCTCCCACTATCAACCGCTTACTCCAAATACCAACGTCAGTTCCAAACCGCTAACATGACGGACAAGACGACCCAGGAGGCTCCCACGACTGGCGTCGGCCCTGAATACCGTGATCACCAGCAGAAGCCTAACGCGACCGTCTCTGTCAATGTCAACCTCGACAATGTCCATGTCCTGCCTCAGACCCCTCAGCTCATTGCTCTCCTGTCGTACGTCTCAGATCCCAATTAGGTCACCACATCACGGAGCTGAGAATGTCTAGGATGATTCGCAGCAAGGAAACAGACCGAGCAGACTTCATCTTTTACTCGAACCGCATCATTCGACTACTGGTCGAGGAGGGTCTCAACCACCTGCCCGTGATTGAGCACACTGTCACTACACCTGTGGGTCGCACCTACAACGGTCTCATGTTCCAGGGCAAGATTTGCGGCGTGTCCATCATGAGAGCCGGCGAGGCTATGGAGCAGGGCCTCCGAGACTGCTGTCGCTCCGTCCGCATTGGCAAGATTCTGATCCAGCGGGACGAGGAGACGGCGCAGCCCAAGTTGTTTTACGACAAGCTACCCGAGGACATTGCCCACAGATGGGTGCTTCTCTTGGATCCCATGTTCGCTACAGGTACTCGATTCTCCTTTCCGCTCTACGGTTTATCCTCTTCACGCAGGTAAATATGTTGACCAAATGAAACAGGCGGCTCGGCGACCATGGCGGTTCAGGTCCTCAAGGCGCGAGGCGTGCCGGAGGAGCACATCCTGTTCCTCAACTTGATTGCCAGCCCCGAGGGTGTCAAGAGCTTCTCTGCCAAGTTCCCCCGCTTGAGGGTCGTGACGGCTTTCATCGACCAGGTTCGTCATTTCGCTTGCACACATCGCATGAAACCACTGGCTAACCAACATCCACAGGGCCTTGACGAGAAAAAGTATGAAGACTCAAACAAGTCAATGCACATGCTGACCTTCCAACAGCTATATCGTTCCTGGTCTGGGAGACTTTGGCGACCGTTTTTACACCATTTAAGAGAACCATCGAGGAGGTCATGTGTTCGTTTGTGTCGCAAGCGCATGGAGGGAGGTTGTCGGTTATTGAGTGACGTATGTCTTGGTATTGAAATAGGGCGCATAGAAACGTTCAATAATCATCATACTCGCCCTCGTAGGACCGTCTATCGTCTTCATCGTTATCGACCGCTGACCGGCCGCCCGCGGCACGTCCAGATCCTGCACCGCGAGAGGTCCCGGTGTAACCGGCGTCCGCGCTCTCCCCCTTGGCTACCGAGTCTAATCAAATTAGTTAGCACCTTCTCGCATCATAAAGCATCGGGATATTGGAGGGCGTACCGGCTGCATCAACCCACTCGCCGTAGACGTCGACTGCAGCGGAGAGGTCTGTCGCAAAGTTAGTGGCTGATGCGCCCGAGGCTTGAGATGGCTGTATCGTACAGTTGACGGCACACTGGAATTTTTGTCCGCAGATACGGCAGTCAAGCTGGCCAACGCCAGCCTTCTTGTCAAGCTTGACAGAGACCGAGTTCTCGTGGTTGCAGAAAAGGCATGCGAAAGTTGTAGGCAGGGGGTCGGACTGGCTTTAGCGTGAGCGCGGAGGGTCTTGAGGACCGCTGTGTGTAAACTACAAACCTTCTTGGGCCCCATAGGCTTTTTAGACGACTTGCGCTTTCCCATGGTGGTTTTTTCGGGGTCGCGATCCGGGTCGAAGAATGCGAAAAAGATGCCACCAATATTGCTGATGTTAAGCTTGGGATTGTCGCAAGAAACAAACGCGCCAGGGGTGTTGGTGCGTTATCTTATCAGCAGCCTGATTTCTGTCGCACGTGCTCGGGTCTTTGTTCACGGTCACTTACCTGGAAAGTGGCATCGACGGCAGGTGTGCTCATAGCGCATGCATCAAGCGGGGGAGGCACACCGAAGAGCCCCGCCCCCGCCTCCCGGCGACCTCCGGCCTCTGAGATCTCCTGCGCCGGATTCCGTTCAGCATGCCCAGGTAAGCTAGTTTATCCTTATCAAACAGGTTAGATGGATGGGCAAGGAGGATGATGCCTGGATACATAGCAGGGTAGGCACGGCGGTAACAGTGCGTCTCTTTGTTCAAAGACATGCTGTGTGAATGGAAGGCGTTGGCTTGAGACACACAGGAAAAGCCAAGAGAGGCGCCCAACAAACAGCAAACAGCAAACTTGTGGCCCCTACCGTATTACCTTTTCAGTGTCATCCAGAGAGAGATGACGTTCGTCGAGCAACGGGCCTGCCTGGGCTAAGGTCGCCGGCGCCGGCGGCTGGACGCAAGGGGCTCCTCTCCGATTTGGCGGGGTAGCTCCGCCGGCCGCCGGTGGGGACGAGGCTTGAGAGTTTCAATGTGCCGTCTTATCATGTGGCCTCTTATCAGCGAATAGTAAAGAGCTAGATGCAAGCTTCCCGTCAAATAAACCAGCGACTGGCTATCATGACTTCTCCTTGTTGGGAGAGCTCCCCTCCTGAATGCCTGACAGTTCATGCTAGCCCCTTCATGGCGGCCCGATAAGTGAAAGTTATGATTCTACAGGGGACCTTCCCACGAGGTCTGGTGACCCTGATATGACAGATGAGGCAAGGTCGATGGGTTCCTGCTTGATACCTACGCCTCATTATGTATTACGTGAGGCATCGGGGCGGTCGGGGGGATAAGAGGATGTCGCTTTCAGTCATGTCGTCCGTGGTCATGAAACTGTCTCGGTAGGTGTTACCTTGTGTTCCGCCGACCGCTCTTCTTGTCCCTCTTCTCTTTTCTCCCCCCTTCCTCGTCTTCCAATCTACTTCTCCTTTTCTTTTCTTTATTGAATCCCCTCGATCCTCAATTTCCTCACTCCATCTTTTTGTCTCTCGTCGCATTCAATCAGTACCTACAACTCCACCCCGTGAACCTCCTGGAACTACCCTAGAGATATACTCCCAGCAGCAGTTTCCTTTATCGCCATTGCGCAATCCTTCGAATCTCATCATGGAGCCAGGCGATCAGCAGGCCAGCGTCCTAGACGCTCTGCGCGAAATTCAGCGCACTCAATCGCTTCTCGTGAACGCTGTTGAGTCGCTATCGGGCAAGTCGATAGACGACGCGGCCGGGTCCAACGGCGACCTCACTGCCAACAGCATTTATGTCCAAGACTCACGCAACGAAGCTGACGAGAGCGAATCGCCTTCCGTGGAGTCTCCTCTCGAATCTGCGGACAAATTGAAGGCTCCGGCTCCTCCAACGCCCAGTCAACGCCAAGGCTTTACGTCGCGCATTATCTTGACGTGAGGATCCTCGCACATTCCCCACTAACACAGGTCACTTACACCAAGGTAAATAGGACGTATCCTAAGCAAATTGGAATCAAGCCTTTGCCTATGGACTGGGGAAACTCAGATCCTCTTAAACGTGGCCCTATCGTAGTTTCCAGGGCTGCCTCCACTATCCGACGTCGTAATGGTTCGTTCAATGTTGCCTGTGATGTGTGCGTGATTCCGTGTTGCTGACGTCCATGCGTGTCGTCTAGCTGTTGGAGGTATGTTCTGTCCACATCAATGTCCGTTATTATTCGCTAACAACGTTTTTTTTTTCATTTATTTTAGCCCAGTGAGTCGATTCCGAACCAATTGAGTTATTGCAATACATACTGAACGAGATTCCCAGTGGTGGTTCGTACTCCATCTACTACGCCCTCGCTGTCGCCAGCAACGAGCTGAACAGCGACCATCGGTTTGTGGCCTTGACCCAAACAAAGACACACAAAAACTGACGATGCGTTTAACAGACCCGATTTTACCAACACCGAGCCGGCCGCGAAGATTGGTCCCTTCCCTCAATGGGGAGACCCCGGCAAGATCGTGGCGATGGACCCTTGGGGTCATCTTGCTCCCTGGATTTTCAAAGACACCATCGAGAAAGACAATGGTAGCGTTTGAAGCCCGAAATTTGCAATAAGCTTGCTGATAGCATTCCTAGTCGACATTCGACCGACCATTGCCATCACCAAGGCTCATATGAAGGTGGGTGATACTCCATTGAAATCTGAACTGTTGAAGGGGTTGCTGAATATGTCGTCACCAGCTACCCGAGCTTGCCGAGAGTGTCAAGGCTGGACGTTTGTAAGTCGAATCTAGATGTATTTCGACGTTTTGCACAGCTGACGAGATCAGGGTTCCTGATGGCAAGGTGTGCCTCAATGAGCAGGGTGAACTGGCTGTCACCAAATTCGCCGTTGAGCCTGTAAGCGCTTCTTTGGCTGGCAAACAGACCAAGCTTGTGACTGACTCAATCTTCTTCAGGTCTGGTATCTACCTGGAGTTGCAGAGAGATTTGGCATCGGTAAGACTACGGCATAACCTCCGAACCCGTCACTGACACGATGTAGATGAGGCTACACTCCGACGTTCCCTGTTCGAACATACTGGAGGAAGTTACCCTGAGGTATGCCCATCTTTCAAGTGATCTCAGAAGCCAAAGTGTTGACATATCCAAGTTGATCACTCGCGGAGACATCAAAGTCTTTCTTCCGCCTATCGGTCAGTCACGAAACCTAGCCGGTAGACTGTTGACTAACAACTTCAAGGTGGCCTTACTGTCTACTGCTTCGGGGATCCTGCGAAGATGTCGGATGAGTCTGTTCGACTGTCTCTGAGAATCCACGACGAGGTACGGCCCCCAACTCTTCCCGTCAGGCCTCAGCTTACCTCTTGCTAGTGCAACGGCAGTGACGTGTTCGGATCTGACATCTGTACTTGCCGACCATACCTCATCTTTGGTATCGAGGAAGCCGTCAAGGAGGCGCAGAATGGTGGAAGTGGCGTAGTCATCTACTTCAGAAAGGAGGGACGAGCCCTGGGAGAAGTTACTAAAGTAAGTAACTTGCCGGCAGACGCAACAGAGTGGATCTAACTTGACTGGCAGTATCGTAAGGATGATATCCCTTCGTTTCGGGAACACAACCGGCGTTGAGACTCGGGGTACTAATTCTGGGGTAGTTGTCTACAATGCCCGTAAACGCGGAGCCGATCGAGCATCAGACTATTTCAAGCGGACCGAGAACATTGCTGGGGTCAAGGACATGCGATTCCAGGCTCTGATGCCGGACATCCTGCACTGGCTAGGCATCAAGAAGATTGACAGGATGCTTAGCATGAGCAAGTGAGCGGTTATCGCTGGACACGTCAAGGTGAAAACAGCTGACAATGCGCTTAGTATGAAGCACGATGCGATCGTGGGACAGGGGTAAGTTGACAGGAGCCGGAAGGCCGGCCGAGCGGACCAAGAGATCCGATTAACGCGCATCTAGGATCCCGATCCATGAGAGAGTTGAGCTTCCCGAGGAGCTGATACCGGCCGACTCGAGAGTCGAGATTGACGCCAAGATTACAGCTGGTATGTGTCAAATCGAGGTCTAGAAGATTTCCGGGAACTAACGGAAGATCAAGGCTACTTTACGACGGGCAAACGTATGACGACTGAGGAGCTGCAGGCAGTCCAGGGAAGAATCTGGGAAGAGTAAGCCAAATCAACATCTCATCAACCGAGGAGAAATGGAGCAAGAGACTGATGACTGTGGCAGCTTCGACCACTAAGCCGGACGGGCTGAAGGACGCGGGACAGGGACGGGAGAGACGGGGCGGACTTGGCTGTCGCGGGGTGCGTCAGCAGCGACCAACTGTGCATGTCGGTCTGGGTCGTTTGGCGTGGGAGGCTCATCTTGATTGATCAGAATCCATACGATGCCACGGTGCCACGGTGCCATCCGCCCATGGTGTTGGGGCTGAGCGCCCCGAAAGAGGTACCCGGTCAAAGTGGGAGGTCACACAGGGCAATCAGGGGCGATACTGGAAACTTTGGAACGGCCGTTTTCGCAAGCGCCTCCAAGGAGCCGGGTTGTAGAGGTTGCGAGATTTGAAGATGGAGAATGACAGGTCGCTGGTGGAACTCGGGATGGAAGCCTACGGGCCGGCCCCCACGAGGCCGGTGAGGCGGTCATAGGACGTAAATAAGTGTAATTGCGCCTACTTTACCTATGTACAGATACTCTTACCGTTCCCACTTGGAAATTGCATCCTTATCCTTGGGTACACGTGTTATGTGAAGAGCACGTCTTGCTGTAGTTTCTGACAAGTGCAAGAATAGAGTGTCTCCTGTGAGGGAAATACTCCGATGGCTGCGCACCCCGGCCTGGAAGGCGATCAATGATCCATCATATTACCATCTCGACGGCAGAGCGGCCGGGGCTGTCGAAAGATGGGAACGTGCTAGACTGGATTTAATTACCCGGAGAGACAACGTGCACATCTAGGCTTCCAGGTACAGCACGGTTCAGGGCTGCGGGATGGTCCAGCTGTGATGCTGGTCCGAGGCTGCTCTGTTTTGTGAATGCCATCACGCCCCCATCATCGTACATGTACAGCGCAACCCCCTCCTCCAACTGCACCATATGCCAGAGCTAGCACGCTAGAGTGGCATTGGCTAGCAAGGAGCGTAACCGCTGACCCCTCGTGTCTGCTACCGTACTGTATCATTCTCTGTTTCCAGGGAAGATAGTCGTCGTCCGTATCTGCTGCCATGGATGGATGGCATCCAACATGAGCGGTATGCATCTGGGGGACCTGTTGGGTAGCAATGCGACGGTAGCTCGACGGCGGTTTCCATAGTCTCGCTCCCACGTCCTTACCGACCTTTACCAATAGCTCCGGCCCCGACGCGCCCGAGTCTTGTCTCGCTAGGGCGAGCCTTCACTGGCTTCGTGGGCTAGAGCATCCCCGCATGCAACTGCACGGGAAGCCCGCCTGCAGGCCCCGGGGCCCGGGCGTACCCAACGCCAGGGATACTTGGGCCATACACCTCGAGACACGAAGTTGGCACCCAATGCAGCGATGAGCCGACAAGTGGCGAGCAGAAGCTGGCACGCCTAGGCACCACAAGGACACTTTCAGGACGGTCCCAGGGCCTGTTGTTGCGTGATGCTGTGGGAAGAGGCGCGTGGTGAATGGCGGGCGACCACGGGTGAATTTGCTGATGCCCTGGCCTGGTCTGCCCTGGTGATGGGATGGCTCATGTCGGGTAGCGGGTGGACCATGTCCGCACTGCCGCCGAAGCTTGATGACTTTTGATGCATCCATGTTTGTCTCTGTACGTACCGTACCTTCGACGCGTTGGCTAGTTTGTTGTACCTAGCCTTGGGGGGTGGATGTGGATGCCTTGGTTGTTGTCCTGGTGGTTGCAGATTCATATGTATTGCCAGCTACTGCCGTCCACAGCTTGCACGAACCTTACAGCTTTTGCTTTCTTTCCAATGCTAACCCACCTTTGTCTATATTCCATTGTAATTCACAAGGCTTTGCACCCTTGATTGAACAAGCAAACATCATCACACTCGCATACATCTTCGACCATGGCCTCCTTTTCGCGAGACACTCGAAGTGCGGTGAGAGCTCACCGTCGAGACTCGTCGTCGTCATCACACAACACCAGCCGTCAACGACCACGACTTCTCCGCTCCAGCGCGACTGAACCCTCAATCACCACATCCAATGCCATCCGCGGATCACTCGCTGGACCTGGATCGCCACAGAAAGCAACTGATCTGCTGAGCCGCGTTGTCGTCTATGCCCCGCCTCCAGAGCAATCATCAGCCCCAGAGCCGATCCCCCACCGCGCCGAAGCTATTGTCATCTGCCGCGATGATCGAGACCAGTCTCCCACCGGCAGCCCCGGAAGTCAAGACGTAGTCTTGGTTGACTCACCCTCTGGTATGTCGACTCACAATTTCATCAATCACCTGTTCTGGCCCGAGCTGACACCGACCCAAGGTTACTACTTCAGCTTCCCTAGCTTTGAGGAGTGGAATAGGGACAAGTCGGAGGACATCGACAAGGACTCGGATGATTGAAGGGTGAAGGGGGACGAGGGTGAGGGGAACCGGATGGCCTCGAACCGAGATGGCAGACGACATGACAGCGATGAGCACGACGCGAATCGTTCAAGCGGCAGGACCAAGCTCTCGACATAGAGTTGTGCGTCCTGCTGAGGCTCCGTGGAGGAGCAAGTGACAGCGAGGCACAGATCCGGAGGGAGTGGTATCCCGTCGCCCGCCAGCAACCGTACCGCCTCCTCGCATCATCACCAGCGGCGGGAGGACGAGGCTGCGGCGGGCAGGTTACACTCTAGGACCAGGCTGGGCGGATGCCGGTGAAAGGCTTCCTGTCTCATGAGAGGCGACACTGAAACCAATGCTGTACACGATAGATGAGGGACGAACTGCACCTCAATGAGGTGAAGTTACGGGACGGATGAGCAACAAACCAAAAGTCGGGGCCTTTATTAGCGACCCTTGAATGGCGAACCAGACGCCGAGGTTCTGGATTTCTAGCGATGCATTCTGTAAAACATAGTCGACGAAACCAACATGTACATCAAGTCACATTTTTTGTTTATGGGCGTTGTCTGAATGATGGATAGACACCTATTCTGTTTTAATAGGCGACGAATGAGAACGCGATAAATGCATCGATAACGAACAGCACCTATCTCATGTTCTGGCCATGTCAACCTGTGAAGTTCCAAGCCTCATCGCGAATGTCTCACCAGGCACTCAATCGATTCAAGGGGCTGGGGAGAAAAGTCTTGGATCTGGTCTGTGGCGGAAACGTGGCTCAGCTGACCCACACACATTTTTTGTCTTTCTCAGCACGTGATGTAGGCCGCCCTTGCCCTCTCCAAAGCCCACAAGCCTTAGCGCCGGAATAACCATGAGCCGCGAATTTTCGATCCAACTCGCTTAGACCTAAGCTGGTGCACACAAAGCCTGAAATTATTTCGCCCCTCCTCCAATCTCTCCAGTCAGTACCTTCGGTTTTCTCTCCAACGGTTCACACATAGGCCAGCAAACATGGCGGTTGGAAAGTGAGCATCACCACGACGAGCAGCGATGAGGATTATCGACTTACGCGATTCTGCAGGAACAAGAGACTCTCCAAGGGCAAGAAGGGCCTCAAGAAGAAGACGGTCGACCCCTTCACCCGCAAGGACTGGTACTCGATCAAGGTTGGTGGTTTCTCGATGCGATGCGATGCAATGCGCGCTGCTCTGAACACGGCTGACTCGAATTTTTCAGGCCCCTAACCCCTTCAACGTCCGAGAGTGAGTTGCGACGCGAATCGAGAATTTGATATTTTGTGGGCAGCGATTGACCGAATATTTACAGTGTCGGCAAGACCCTCGTGAACCGGACCACCGGTCTCAAGAACGCCAACGATGCCCTCAAGGGCCGCATTGTCGAGGTCTCCCTCGCCGATCTCCAGAAGGACGAGGACCACGCCTTCCGAAAGGTTCGCCTCCGTGTCGATGAGGTCCAGGGCAAGAACTGTCTGACCAACTTCCACGGCCTCGACTTCACCTCCGACAAGCTCCGATCCCTGGTGCGAAAGTGGCAGACCCTCATTGAGGCCAACGTCACCGTCAAGACCACCGACGACTACCTCATCCGCCTCTTCGCCATCGCCTTCACCAAGCGACGCCCCAACCAGATCAAGAAGACCACCTACGCTGCCTCCTCCCAGATTCGGGCCGTCCGACGCAAGATGACCGACATCATCCAGCGTGAGGCTTCCAGCTGCACCCTCACCCAGCTCACCTCCAAGCTCATTCCCGAGGTCATTGGCCGCGAGATTGAGAAGTCCACCCAGGGCATCTACCCCCTCCAGAACGTGAGTCGAAACCCCCGTATTTTTACTACCATTGGAAATTTTCTGTGCGCTGACACGCCACTCAACAGGTCCACATCCGAAAGGTCAAGCTGCTCAAGGCCCCCAAGTTCGACCTTGGTGCCTTGATGGCTCTGCACGGCGAGTCGGGTACGGATGACCAGGGCCAGAAGGTTGAGCGGGAGTTCAAGGAGCGTGTTCTCGAGGAGGTTTAAAAGGCTTTTTGGCTTGTTGGCGCGGGGAGGGCATAGGGACCTCGCGGCTAATAAACTCATCCCTGGCACTGTTTCGGTCATCGCAAATGGCGTAGCATCACAAGGGCGGCTAGGGGATTGGGTCATGTCTCTTTGAATGGTAAAAAAACGTTCAGTCAAAAAGGCGAATGATTTACGATGCGTGACCTGGTTACGATGATGCTGTGACGATTTGGCTTGGTCATGTAGCTAATGAGAAATACTGCTGAGCCGAGATGAGTGAGCCGCAGGTAGACACAAACCGAGCTGATACCCTGTGAATTTTGCTTGGCTCGCTTGACTGCAGTGGTTCTGAAGAGTAGGTATGCGACCTGACGCCACACGAATGAGAAATGTAATCAATTCTAGTGGCCCTCGTCTATTGTCTATGATACCTAGGGTAATGTTACACAGGCAGTTTCTCCATACTGTCCAAAATCGAGGCCGATAGCGGCCCCGCCACCCTTCACGCATTTACAAGTTTACTCGGGCTTCTGGAGAAACTCGACAACCGCTATCGACAATTAGCCTCTGCTACCCCTCGGATTGGAACTATATCAATGGATACTTACCTTGCCTGAAGGCTTCAGGCTGCTCAGAAATGAGCCAGTGCCCGGCATCTACGTCGACAAGACGGAACTTGGGGAAGAATTGGCCGATCAAGGGGATGAGCTCGTCCGGAACATATTTACTCTTGGTGCCTCGCACAAACAGGGCGGGCTTCTCGAATCGGATCTCGTTGGGGTCCTTGTAGGGAAAGTCTCCAAGGTTGTCCAGAGACTTGCCCAGGATGTCCAGAGGGATGCGGAACTTGCGGAACTTTTCGCCAGCGGGCTGATACATGTTGCCCAACAAGAACTGTCGGATGGCGAGGGACTCTTCGTACTCGCTAAGAATCTTGTCGGCCTCGGCCTGACGGGTGACGTTTGCGTCGTTGATCTTCTTCATGCCGCGAACGTACTCGGCAAAGTCCCTGCTGAGGGTCACATCTACGGGGGCGTTGTCAACGGCTACGATGTCGGCCACAAGTTCCGGAGAGCGCAAGGCCAGAGCCATTGAAGTCTTGGCGCCCCTGAGTTTCGATCAGCTTGTCGGTCCGTTTACAGAAGTCGTATGAGTGCTTACATTGAGTGACCGATGAGTGTCGTGTCAGTGAGACCATGTCCTTCGATGAACACTGCTACATCCTGGGCCATGGCAAGGTAGTCATGCTGGGTGCTGTGAGGCGACTCGCCATGGTTTCTGAGATCCTGTGAATTGATCGTTGAGTCTCAACCGCGCTGTATCCTTGATTGGCTGGATGTGCCTACCAAGGCGTACACATATCGTCCAAGATCCCGGGCCAGGGCTCTGTTCCGTTGTTAGGACTCAATTGATGACAACGCATGGGAATTACCAACTTGCTGATGGCTCTGTTGTTCTTCTTGGATCCGAACAGCCCGTGAAGAAAGAGAATGGGGGCTTTCCTCTTGTCGGTAACAGGACGCGGTGGTTCATGTAGATCATAGACCAATGGGCCAACGGCCTGGGAGTACAGTCTTATCCTTGCAGACGTAGCCTGAAGACCCTGGCGACCAACAGCAGGGGCCGTCGTCGTCGCTATCCTTCGTAGGGAGAACATGTTTCCTGTCACGATGAGAGACAAAGATGTTTGTTCAAGAAGCCGATTAGATGTCAAAGTTGCCATTTTCGGTAAGACTGAATCAATCGGAACCGCTTTGCTGCATATATGCTTCTAAGGTACATAGATTGAAAATGGTCTCAAGTGGGCCATGATGTCACAACTTTTTGGTCGCCCATGCCTTTAGCTCGCTGAGGAAACAAAACAAAACAACTATTTTACACACTTCGCGATGATGCTCACCACAATAACCGACATAAGAAACGGAGAGAGAAGGAAACGATAGACGCCGAACGATCACCAGATATACGACGCTCGATCTGGTAACATGCTGGAGGAGGAAAGAGTAAGAAATGAAGCCTGAAGGAGGCACAGTCGAGAAGAATGAGGGAATCGAGAGAGTTTGGGCAGCTTAGCTGTCCCAGATGGCACCGTACGCCGGTATGCCACGCGTTTCGAGACCGTATACGATCTTCTTTGTTATCTTTTCGTTGGCGATTACAATCACGGCCTCGGCGTCAAAGGCCTTGGCCATGTTGAAGCCCATTCGAACAAGGTCGGGTCGACCCTCTTTTTTGGTGTCGTGGATGATAGCGTCTGGAACATGCCTGCGGATTAGGCCAACGATTTCCTTGCCAAAGGTCTCCTCTGGCCGTGGCGTGGACCAGATCAGCTGGGTAGGACACGGCTGCCGGGTAATATGTCCAAGCAGTGGCCCAATTCCAGACCCCGTGCCGATAAGCACAATGCGGTTGAACAGAGTCGCGACACGCATCACCCCACATGTCGGCACACCACGCACCCACAACGCACTGGGAGGGTTCTGAATACAGGAACGCGTCCAATCGCCGGCGTTGGAGACCACTAGCGAGTATCCTTTGGCATGATGAGTCGCCTCTGGGTTGGGGATGGTCGCAAACGAGTGCCACTCGACCAAGGGTCGCCGCGAGATGCGCGTGAAGCTTCCATTTACGGGCACGGTGTAGTCAAAGTGCAGCCGGATTGCATGGTTGGAGAGGACTTCTGCCTCGACCGGCACCTTGCGAAGGAAGAACCATGAGGAGGCGATGCTGCCGGTTGCCACGACCAGGAGCCAGAAGTCTGGACTCTTGACAGTTGCCAGACCGAGGTCTTGGCCCTTAGGTCGAGAGTCGTTAATGGCAAGGATTATGCGCACCCAGAACATGGCCAATGCTGTCCAGCCAGCGAAGCGATGGAAGCGTTCAAAGAGATTGTGATATTGTTTCCGGAACGATGGCCATGCAGTCGCCACCATGGAACACAGCAGCCCGCACAGCAGCCACGATACCACCTGAGTGGCCAGGGAGCCCGATGTGTGTCCTTCGCAGAAGCCTGCATTGCAGACGGTGCCGCGGACCGTTGAGATGACCAACCATGCGGTCGCACAAACCCCCGCGCCGGAGTGAACACCACCCAGGTGATAAATCTTGGCGCAACGGGTCCTAATCCACAGCGGCAGTTGTCTTGGTACCGAGCAGGCAACGGTGTACAGGACGTTGATCATGTTGTCCTGGCGCACGAGCACTGCAGTTGCGAGGTTGATGGCGGTAATGGTACCCAGCCATTCAGACCTTGGCTGAAGGGTGATCACGCAGATCAATGCGGCCAAGTTTAGTATCCCGATCAAACTGAACAAGGTGCGATAGACGATGAAGATTCTGTATCTCAGACCCCTGAACGGTTGCTTGGTCGTCTTGCCAGGCAAGTCGCACATCAGGTCTGGTTTCTCCACCACAGTCGACAGAGTCGACATGGAAGAGTGCGACTTGAGCTCGCCATGGTCAGACACGCCCTTCGTATTCTCATCATGGTGTGTAGATGGCTCTGCATTGCATAGCTTGGCCAATGCCAATGCCTTGAGTGCGTTCTTGTCTACTTTGCCGTTGGTAGTTGAGGGGAGGTCATCCAGGAGATGGAGGTGTGTCGGGATGGCGTAGTAGGGTTGGTGTTGCTGCGTGTGCTTGAGGATGGTGGTTACATCGCTCCCGCATGGCGAAGTGAACCCATGGATCTGCCCGTTGATCAGCAGCGCAGCCGCCCGAGACACGCCGGGGGCGGATGCGAGGGAGGCGGACACGCCATCAAGCTCCACGCGGAAACCCTAGCCAAGTCAGATTGGGATGACAGATGGAAGATGAGATTCAGACGAACCTTTACTTTGACTTGATCGTCTACGCGGCCGAGGATTTCGATTGAACCGTCTTGTCGCCATCGTCCAAGATCACCAGTGTTGTACATGGTGGACCTGGCATTCGTGGGTCAGCCTGCTTTGACGTAGGGTCTACTCTCGACACTACTTACCCGTCATTGGCAAACCGATCCGGTTTGTACTTGTCTTTTGCCTTGTTTTCGAGTCCAATATAGCCTCGAGAAACTCCTAGTCCGCCCGCCCACATGACACCTGCGGCACCCACACCGAGTTGCTTACCGTCCTCGCCTAGGATGTACACCTTGTTGTTTGGGGTTGGCTGACCAATTGTCAATTCTTGTCCCACAATGTGCTTTTGCATGGTGTTGACAATCGTTGTCTCGGTCGGGCCGCAGCAGTTCCAGTACGTGCCGTGGGTGGCCCATAGGTCGGCAAGACTGGGGACAGGTCAGCGAGGGAGCAGGAATGCAGTCTCCGCAGGCGACTTACCTCTTGGTGGTCGGCTCACCCGCTGTAGCGACCGTTTTTATTCTGGGGAACTGAGAAGGATGGTACTTTGAAAGGATCGTGGGAGTGCAGATCAAGACGTCAATCTGTCTTTGTTGTCAGTCGGCCTAGTCAATGCTTAACATAACAAAGGACTGACGGACCTGCTGCAGCGTCGGCTCCCAGTCGGAGCCCCGGAGGACAAGTGTTCCTCCATTGCATAAGCATGCAAAGATTTCCCACGCCGCTGTCTGGGTTAGCATTGATGGTGATATCAGGATGATATACCTACCCATGTCGAAGCTGATGTTGAGAACCGATCCCACACAGGTCCCGGCTGAAACCCCTAGGTTTCCGGGAAAGAGGCACACCAGATTGGCGACATTCTTGTGTGTTACATCGACTCCTTTCGGCTGTCCTGTGGTTCCTGTGATATTGTCAGCGAGAGTCTATGGACATATGCATCTTTTAACTTACCGGATGTGTATATCACGTAGCAGCCCCCGTCTGGTGTTGAGAGGTCGACATGATTGCCTTGATCCGGCTCAAAAGATGTGGTCTTGGCTTCGTCAATAACTACAACGGTCTGGTCTGGATGCTGAGTGGTGATGCGATGCTTGGTCGAGGATAGACAAAGGACGACACCCGACTCAGACTCCTCCAGAATCCGACGAATCGTCTCATCAGGTACAACGCCACCATCGAGAGGGATGTACTGGGCGCCGCAGGATAGAATCGCCCAGATACCAACTACCATGTCTAGCCCTCGTTTGACGACAAGTGGGATCCTTGAGTTAGGGACTACCCCTTGAGCTCTAAGCTGGGCGGCCAAGCTCTGAGCTCGTCCAGCAAGTTCCGCATATGTCAGCTCTCTCGGAGATCCCGAGAGATCACGAACGGCTGTGGCATCCGGACAGACTGTTGCATGGTGATAGAAGGCGGCGGTGACAGTAGGGAATGGACGCTCAAGAAGCTCTCCGTGGCCAAGCCGGCCTTGAGACTCGGGGTGGCGATCTCCCGGCCGGGTATTTGTCACGGCCATGATGAAAAGAACTCTGAAAAGAGAAAATGAAGGTAAGAAGAGACAATGCTGATTGTTGACCGTTGTGGTTGACCCTGAGATATCCCTCGAGACTTATATAGTCTTAGACGACGTGGCGGCGGTGGCAACTCACCCTCGCCAAGTTGATTCAGTGATTCAGTCGTTCATCTTGATGGACGTGAATTCGATAACCAGAGCCATCGGCGTCTCAAAGATTTGGTTGTCCCTTGAGTGTCCCCACGGGGTTGACGTCGTCGCCAGCTATCGAAATTGCCCTTGATTCCCCTGGCAACATGTAGTGCACCTCTGTACGCCGAGGGCACGCCGGGGGCGCCAGCTCTTGTCACAATTACTGTAGCATTCCACGCCCGCCCCCGGGGTCCAGAGTACATACGGAGCCGGCCCCGGCTACGGAGAATGTGGACGGAGCAGTCCGGTGAGGGAGGAATGTGATGGCTGTCAATGGCGATGAGACATGGACCTCACCCGGCCGAGGGATGCTGGGCTGGGGGTGGGTGCCCCGCCAAGGGACCGCAATCACGCACCGACAAAGGAGCCCTTTATCGAGGAAGATCTCTGGGGTAGCATCGCTAGTTCTGATGCGAAATCCCGATGAGATGGATCATTGGCTCTCCCTGAGAACCGGAAACCCGTCAATGTCGGTCGGTGGCAGTGGACCCTTGCTCTCGGGGCGATCATTGACGACTGAGTCCGTCTTGGACAATCCATTCCGCCCTGCCAACGTAGGCACTGAAAGCATGGTCGAGAGATTATCGGCACCGGTGGCTTTGGATAGTGCATTGAGGAGTGTCTTGTGTTTGTCCGCACCAACGTCCTCAACATTACCTGATAGCGCGTCATTCTGGGATGACCTCGGCCCAGGGAACCTTTGATGCCCTTCTTTTCTGCCCTTCTTGGCCCTTTTCTCCGAATCTTACGATGCGCTCCTGGTGATGGATCATTTTTGTTCTCTTCTGGACCGAAAAGTACCTCCATACTTGTCCAATTATAGCTACTTTGCAATCTCGTCTCGATGGATTGCCCCGTCGACCGGGTTGAAGTGATAGATCTCAACCACTTGGCGAAGCGAAATGCGCCATCAAAGCGCTTGGTCGACGAGTTTGTTCCGGTCCTTTTGCGGGAATCGGCTCACGACAGCGCCATAGTTGCCGTAAATTTGTGCTTCGATCCTCAGCTGTTGATTGAGTTGACAAACCGCTCTGTGCTTGACTCCCTTCTAAACCATCCATGACCAGCGCGGCCGTCAAAGACATCGTCACGATGGAGGCGGCAGAAGCAAAACCTCCCCCCGCCCAAAAGAGTTGTTCCATAATACGGTTCCAGTTCGTGAGTTCGTTCTCGTGCGTTGACAGTTCCATCCGTCTGCATGTGTTGGGCCTAGCCAACCGATGGTCAACACATCTTGAAGGCGGCGTTGAGCCTCCCTCATAGTGAGACTTGTAGGGAACTATTGGAAATCAAATTCATGCTTCTAATTAGGGTGCGATCTCATTTACGCGTCTCCACGAGCCCGGTTCGTTGTTCCCCTCGAGGCGAGCCTCGCCTCATCCCTGGAGTAGGGGGCACGCGGCGACTTGCGTCTACTTTGAGCCAGTTCAGGGTGAGGTATATCATAGAACCGTTGTTACACGGGCGGTTGAGAAGGGCGCCGAGACCATGTCCATTGTCAGGCCACGAAGGCTACCGTGTTCGAGGCGGCCATGTTGAGCGAGGAACCCGTGTCTTGTGGGCTCGTGTGCGACATGTTTGAGGACGGGCAGGTCTTGCAGAAGACTATTGATGGTACATCACAACTCTCCAGCTGAAGAACTATCGCCACACAACTAGCAAAGGAGGTTGTTTGCCGAGGTTTGCGGACGGCTGGCTTCCCGCTGTCGAGTCAAGAACTGATGACACATCCCGGGCGGATGAGGCTTGTGATGATGACGAAGTTGAGAGGAACTTGTATCACTTTGCTTTTGTGACTTGAGCAAGGGCAAAAAGAGTGGAGGTTTCTCTTTGGAGGTACAGTTTGAGTCATTGATTGATGTCAAAACCTTCAACGTTGGTGTCTGGACGTTTCTACCGTTGTCGGTTGGTAGTTCATGGCCATGCTTTCAGTGGGCCGATAACTGTTGCTGCAGCTGCCGCATACCAACTCATTCACTTCCGCGACGCCCAAGAGCGGAAGGATAAACTCTCCATCCCTTTCTTTTCTCGTTTGTTCAGCGGCGCCCTATCGGATTGTCCCCCACTGAGGTGAGACAGATTGGTGTTGGCAGGCGGCCCATGCTGGACGCATGTGGTTGATGGCGCTCAATCGCCAAGATGACGGATAAGGCGGTTGACCTACTTCAGGGTAACTATCAGACAATAGGTAGGTGATGGAAAGGAGATGCAGAGACTCTGGCGTTCTGAGTCACGGTCAGTTCGGCCTTTCTTTGCCACGCGGTTCGTTGGCGAAGAGGCGTCCTGGAATGGGAAGATCTCTGTCTTGAACTGCGTGCCATCCTTCTGGAAGACAGACATGGCCGAGGGATAGCACGCCGTCACATCGTGGGTGTGGGTGGGTGGATTAGTCCGGCCGTAATGAATGGATGTCTTCACGGGCAAGGCTACTGGGCACATGGTGAGTGAGGGTGTGGTTGGCGGGCCAGGCCGCGATCTCTGCAGCGACCAACCCAGAGATGTGGGATCTCGTGGGAACTTGTGAGTTGCCGCGGAGAAATCCCGTGCTTGATCGTTGCACCGAACATGGACTGAGGTCATCGTGAATGAGATGAGACTGTTGACTACGGTCGAGTGTCCGATGCCGCCACATGAATGCCTATGAACACCTTGTAAGCCTGTCGTCAGCCTCAACGATCTCCAGTCTCAAGGCCTAGCCTCCAAGTTCAGCTCAAGTTGCCCTTTGGGCATACCTCAGATGATGAATCAGCTACACCCAGTAATAGATTCGCATGGAAAGGGTTGAGTGGCTTCTTGTTCTAGTCCTCCTTCGGGAAGTTCACCAAGGCGTCCATGCATTCGCGTCCGTCTTGGCTCAAAAGCCCATGGCAGCCATGACGACCATTACGAGGCCATTGGCCGTACGAATAAAGAGACCGAGATGCTTCGGAAGGGAAGCAAAAGGTCCACTTTAGACTCACCCGGGTCTCAGCTGGCGACCTGAACGCCGGGACTATCGCTCACACTCCCTTTGTCACTTCTCAACTCTGATAGCTGCCAGTGTCTCAGCTGTCACTCAGCCAGTACCGTGGAGATGGAAATGGGATTCACGCGCAGGCGCCGGGGAACAAGGTCCCTGAGGAGAGACAGAAAGGGCGAGGGATCTGCGTACACCTTGGGGGAAGACGCCGAGTGTCCGGCCGAGGGCGCAGAGCCCTGGTCTGTCACATCTTTTTGAAGCGTGCTAGCAGTGAATCAGTCGAGTGCAGGATCTGAGACCTCTTGCGAGATTTACTGCCAGGATTCGTGGTGGTGGGATGAGCAGGAAAAGGGAAAAAAGAGAAACAACAAGGGGGGCGCTTTAGACCGGAAGAAGCAAACAACGTGAAACATTTCTCAGTCATTTCATAACTCGAGACAGTGCATTGTTTGAGCACACAGGGCCTTGTGCATGAGTTGTATTTGTACAGTGCTCGGTGAGTGTGCGACTGAGTCGCGGGCTTGTCACCAAGACCCAAACCAGGTCACGTTGACAGGCATAATTGGGACTTGACGCTTTTCTTCTAATGTTATCGACTCATTATATAGAATCTCTGTCATTACTTACTAATGAAAGCCCTCATCTGACATCAGAGATGACTCAGGCATCGTTCACCAGACTGTGTGTCTGCGACCAAGGATCAACTCCCTTCCATCAAAAGGCTTCAGTGGTTGCACGCCTCACGTATCTGAGTATCTATGGATAAAACCCAAAAGGTATGCCAAGGACTTGATTGAATGGCTTAGAAAATTGCCTTGAGTTGGGCATTTCTCAGATCTTCAGAGAAATGCGCTTGCGGCCATGTTTCACGGCTAGTTAGGTTGCCGAGACAATCATATCGATTCTTAGAGAAACTTCCTGGATCAAGATAAAATGGATCAGTTATATCGAAAGAACTTCAGAGCTCCTAGATAGAATTCTGACCTCGCGTCCCTGCTTACTCCCCCAGTATTATTAGTCATGAGACTCACGATGAGAGCATTTACTCCTTGACGTAACCTCTTTATTTGATGAGAAGTCTTAAAACATGTAGTTCAGGGTAGCTAGAGCAGAAAAATTGTAGATATGAGAGCTTGGCTGTGGGGGAAGTGCGTACCTAGAAAGGACTGGTGATACTGCCGTAGGAGGTCTGCCGGAAGAAGTACGAGATCCAGGAACAAACGCCTGCCGCGTCAATCAATCTCCATGAACTCCTGTAGATCATTATATGATGTACTCTCATTTGTTCCGTAGTTTTCTTCGGGATTTAGCTTCTATGCGGAATTGTTCAATTTGAAGTCATTATCGCTCCTACATGTATCACTAACTAGAGCGGAAAGGGGCACACTTTTGCGAGTTCTATATATGTACGACAGAGTTTAGGTCTTAGTCAGACGCCCAGACTTTGTGCATATCGGCTCCGGCTACAGTATTTGGACGAGTGCAGAAGAACTAACCAGGGCGGTATGACGGTGGAGCGATCCGCTGACACCCAATTTCACTTCTGAAGCTCCATAGGGTTCTCAGTAGAGGTGATCCGTCAAAGCGTCAGCAAGAGGGAAGCCTAGCTGATGTCCTGACCAATAGAGTTTTCGTGATCGAGCTTTGAGGTCATGCTGATCGACGACGTCCACGTATGATCAACTAGACCCCACACTAGCTTCAACAGGGCATACTTAGCATTTACGTGAGACTTGGCCCAGGAGCGGTGCATCAAGCAGGCTGTAGCTGAGCGCAAGATAGATAAACCGACTCGTGTCTCGGGTAGATGGCCCAAGTCCTAAATCCCCATGCCACTGTCTATGACGCGCGTGGTAGCTCACGTTTCGTCACCTTCTTTTCCTCTCACTCACACACGACCAGCCCCTACTGTGCTACTATGAGTGAAAGGCGATGTCGACTACTTCAAACTCAGCTGTCGTCTGCTGATAAGCAGCTCGGCCAGTGTTGACATCCTTGAATGGGGACAACAGTTGGCTGATGTCCTTCCCAAGGCCCGAGACTGAGCGGGCGGCAGCAGGGAAGGCCTTTTACCACGTCGTTTTCGAGCCGTGGCTCGAGGGGCCAACAAGTATGCTTGGATCGTGGTTTATCAACATATCACTAAGCTCCCGCCCTGCAATCCCAGATGCCGAAGCTGTCAAGGATGTCGTTCGAGAGATCGAAGATGCGGCTGCCATCCATCTCCCCCAATCAGGTGATGCAGCGGCAAAGGCACCGAAAGAAGGGCCAGATAGCGGCGGTATAGATGCTATCTTACTTGGATTTCGCTACCTGGACCATGTTCACGAAGCGACGCTTCGAAAATTCTCCAAGGATATCCCTGTTATAGCCACGCCTGAAGCCGCCGATATTGTCAGACCATGGGGCCATTTCAAGACGATCAAGCTTATTCAAGACCTGGAGCCGTCGATTAAATCGTGGCGTACCCCAGAGCTTCACCCTGGTGAGGCTCTGCCTTCGTGGCTAACACCAATCCGTCTTCCCGGCTTCGCGGTCCTCAACTTTTGTCTTGCTATCGTCTGGACACATCCCACCGACGGTGAGGGTGAGGTTCATGAAGTTATTTTGAGCTCGCCGCATGGAACTCGCTTCGAAGGATCTCTGGAGGCCTTCCACAATGCGGAGCCCAAGACAAAGATGCTCGCCATGCTCCATGGGCTCAAGGAAAGCCACACATTGGGAAGTCAGACTACACTCGGGGCCAGGGGAGGACTCAAAATCTATCGAAAGGTTGGAGGAGTCAAGTATTGGGTTCTGAGTCATTCCAAGTTGCTCTACGGTGGCATTTCCCTATATCTCGCTTGGACTCAAGATACCCAGAGAACTGTGAGCTGGATGCTGGAGGAAGAACAGAAGGCAGACCCTGATGCCACCAAGAAAGAAAAGCCCAACGTCGTGGAAGTCGACAATGGGGGGTCGTTTGTATTGGAGGACTGAATGAGAGCAGTTGGAGTGCTACTTATTGTGCCGCTTGCTGGAGTGTTTTTCATACATGATGATTTCGAGCCAAATCCGACGTTTTTTATGTAGATATCTACATTTGAGATTTCTGAACGGCCCAAGGCAACGATATAGGCATCGAAAGCAAAGTCTATCTTAGTATACCTCTATATTTTGTAGTTGATACTGTTAACTACTGCTTGTCATTGCCTCCTGGACCGATGTACCTCCGCCATTCGCGAGATATTCTCCAGCGCTTGCTTAGTTTCTCTCTTGCTTTTCTTACCACCATGTATTATTTCTGATAGCGTTACAACGGCATGGCCCGAAACAATTACGGCATTTGCTTCTCTATCAAATTGAGTTGGTGCTTGTGGATGATTGGTGGAGTTTTTGGATTTCTTTCAGGTGGTTTGCACAGCCCTGTGCTATGCTAACAGAGACGGCCTGCGGGAAAAGATGGTGTTACTTTGTGGTACTTGCCCGAGGAGAATTGATTGCCGAAGACCGGGATCAAGGCGAACTTTACCGCCTTGAAACAACCGCTTGTGTGAAGACCAATCACATCGACTGAGGCTTCTCAATGGTAGGCAGGGGTGGTACCTCCTTGTCCTTGAGCTCTAGACCCTGATGCCAGGGTCTTCCTTGCAGCCCGGGTGCAGAACCCGGCAGCTCAGCCCAACTTGCCAAGGGCGGCCAAGAAGAGCTGAAGCTGGGCGATGTTGGGCGTGTGCCACGCTGTGTGTGTAGGTTGCGATCGAGCACGTTGTGCAACTGGTGATGAGGTACAGACTTTGTGTAGCGTACGCCCTGTCATTGTGAGCAGTTGCACAGCCTGATTTTGAAGATAGCCGGGCTGAGAGCTACAATGGTTTTGGCGCATTCCCTAGCGAAGCAAGGGGACCTTGGGATTCAGCCCATGCAAGCCACTCGAGGAGTCATGTGCTGTCTAACGCAGCAGCATCGTCAATCAGAAGCTGCCTTACCAGAACGCCCATTGCTTGGCGCCAATCAACCCCCAACCTTCATCGACCCTTGCTAGCGGGCTGCGTGGTTGCGAGTCTTTGAGGCTGGGAGTATGAAAAAGCTGTACCCCGCCCCAATTGCTATTGTCGAGACCTCGCGAGCTCCTGCGCCTTGATCCCCTCGAGTCCTAGTCTCTTGTCATGTATCAGCCTTTCCATGCGTTGGCCCTCGGTGCCATGGCCGTTTCGACGGCCGCCATGGCCATCTCGGAGCCAACAGGGCGACGCGATGCCGGATACCTCTATCAACCAGCGCCGACACTAATGCCCGAGATGCACGAGCTGGAGAAGCTCCAAAAACAGCTTCTTCACCTGGGCAAGCGTCAAGAAACCGCTTCGGTAAACACCTACACAGTTGTCAACAGCCCCGACGAGACATGCGGTTTCCTATCAGGCTCTCCAGGCAATGCCATCAAGTGCGCCAATGGCGAGAAATGCAGCTGGGAGCTTGCACACATTACGAGAATCATGTGCGGATCAGTCGCACATGTGACGTGCTACAATCGAGAACAGGCTCTAAACACGGAGCTCTGTAACGATGTTTGCCAAAGCAATTCTTTCTACCTGCTTTGGTAAGACCCCTAGCTTGACAGATACCATCTTCATATTGACCGGACTGATTACAGCACCGAACGATCATCAGCGTACTGCGCAGTGTACTCCTACGAAGATGGAGTCAAGGACTATCGATGTGCAACTGCAAGCCTGTCGAGGGCCCAGGGCGTGTCATTCACCTACGATGGCCAAAGAGGGCGAAGTTTCACGACATTAACGGTTGCTGGGGATGCCGTCGAGACTCCGACTCCCTCCTCAACCTCTACAACTACAACTGAGGAACCGGAGGAGTCCGAAACCGAGACAGAAACGCCCACTGAATCTGACGATATAACCACAACCATCACTGTTGATCCAGGCAGGGTCACGAGTGCGGGCCCTGTGGAAACCGAACATGGCAAAAGTGACGGTCCCAATATCGGAGCTATAGTTGGCGGCTCTATTGGCGGCTTCGTCGCCCTATCGTTGATAGTATTGGGTGCCATTTGGCTGCTTCGACGCAACAAGAAGAACCAAACTTCCCCGAACCAACCAGCGCCTGTACCACCACCTATGCAGCACCACACTCCTGTGTCCTCAGTGCCACCAATGAGCGAACACACTGGCCTCGTCTCGCCAGCCTCACCAACCCAATCTGACTGGCGAGGTTCTTCGGTTGCTCCGACCTCGACCCAGAGCCCAGTCTCGATGCAAGGCTGGTCAACCCATTCGCCCGCAAGCCAGCCTTACAATGCTGCCCCGCAGAATCCCAACTACCACTAAAAACTTGGAAATGTGAAACGAATGCCGGAGGAAGGTGCGATACCCGCGGGAATGCTTTGAGAAAGGCCGCTGGCACAAATGGGACAGATGTCTCCTGATGGGCCGAATGGCTACGCCTCTCACTCTAGATTCTGTATCATGTTGAAGTTTGTGTTCACTCTGGGGCTGGAATCTCTCCTTCATTGACAAGTATGGATGTTGCTTGGAATATCATGGAGGCTTCGGTAGCATGGTCATCCATGGACTACTTCTGGACTCGGGCAATTAGAAGAAACACATGGGCATTCCTACCCGATATGAAGTGCATATCGGCCAACACTCGCTTCTGTAGATAGAGGCTTTGGCTTTTGCTCAGTAATATAGTGTTTGGATAATCAATACTGCTCCCAGAGCGAGACACACATGCTTTCCCTAAACTGGAACTACATCTTTCTGTGGGCTGTGTTGACAAAAGAGCACGTGGCAGAAAGCCGTGATAGCTCTGAGGAAGTCGCATGTTTCAATGATTCTTCAAGTGCATCAAAAAGGTTGATTCTACCAAATGTTAGGAGGGGCCAAGCACTGTAAACTTCCCAAAAAGGATATGGACACGCACCACTCAGGTCCTTAGGAAAGGAGATACCTGATTCTTGCTGTACCGGGGAGGCTGTAGGCGAAGATAACCTCAAACCTTGGCCACGTATCTAGAGTTACGACTGCACCCTCAAGTGAGGAGCGTTGATTGGAGAGCAATCCCGTCCTCGTTGGTGAAGCAGCTCTCCTGAGAAGAGAAAACTCATGCTCAATGATGAGTTCGATCCAGAACATATCATCTAGTCAGACCACATAATAGAATGAGACGTTATTCAAAGTCACAGCGATCTCGAAAGTGAACATCGAGCCATTCCAGCGATACGCCGACTTCAGCTACCTACACTCTATTTAAGTCCTTCAGTAACCACGGATGAAGCCCACGGAATGAACAAGGTTCGTCGAGAGCCAGCCCCATGGCATACTGGTTCATCGTTCATTTACACTAACAACTGAGCGCAAGAGTATAAAGGATAATCTTGCATATCATACCGGCCTCATAGTTCCCGTAATGGCAATGATGCTGTGAACAAGGTTGGTGCCTTGACGTGCCAAATCTCCTTTTACTTGTCCTCTGAATCGTCGCTCTGGAGTGGCATGCGAATGTACGTGTCATCGAGGAATTCCAATCCGTCTTCTAAAATTAAACAATCTATTTATCTGACCACCTGTATCGGGTTTCAATTAGCGGCATTCTTTTGTTGGCTTTCAGGGAATTTTAGTCTTGGGGTGAAGGCAGTCGAAGTATAGTGATGGTCACAGGAAGATTCCCAAAGGAGAATTTCCTGACAATCGCCCTCCGTGGTGTCTTCTTTCTTGAATCAAGCACAATATCGGCCATCCATCTTTGTGTAAGAATTCTATGAGCATCATCTGATAACAATGCCGCTTCTGACATCAGTCGACATGACGCAGGCTCTCTTGGACCATTCATTGTTCCCTTCGGAATTCTCATGCTCTCAAGAATACTTTCCATGACCGCTGCTTCTTTTTGACTTCTAGAACAGGTTTCATATTCATAAGTAATAAGTAGGAGCCTTTTAGCAACGCCAAAAGCTTCCATGGGGTAGATATCGCCTAACGACTGGAATTGTCACCAACCTTGACAACCACAGATGAGGATGCATATGGCAATGACAGAAGTTTTGGCCATTTTATACCATAGATTGAGTTTAAAATTCAGTTGTTCGTAGTCTTCCTGATGCGAAGGAGGAATGTTAATTTGTGTTGCTGGGCTCGGCATATTAAGATAGGAGTAACGGGATCTTAATTGGAATAGATACCTAGAAAGAGTGATAAACAAGCGGGGAGATGAAACAAGAAGGAAGCGAAAGAGAGATTTGGCGTTGTAGAGTATCTAAATCTTCGAACTTTTGTCTCTCAACTTGAGTAGAGATTCCACCTTCTTGCAGTCGAGCTTGTCGAAGGCGGTCGAAACTCCTAATCCTAAGGTGATTCTTAAAGCGAGTAACCAGAGTCCATGAAAAATGGAGTCTAGTGAGATAAGGTTAACTTTAAGTATCGGCCGGGCTCACCCAAGCTCTTTCAAGATCTCATAGGGTTGTGGGTAAATGATAGGATAGCTCCGAGACCAGCCTACAAAATCACTTGACTTTAATCACTCAACGCCGAGCTGAAGTAACCCCAGAAAGTCTAAAAAGTATTTAGAATGTATGGAACCAGATGTTTTAGATCCAATAATGGGTGTCTTGGCGGGAGCGGAATGTAATAGTTCGTTGTAGGAGCAAGAATCCTTGACAGAGTCCTAGGATTTAAGCAGTCAGGGAGCAATTTAGATAGCGTTTGCTTCTAAATATCTTCTCTCACATACCTTGTATGGCCTAAAGTCTGTCTTGAAGTGTTGCTTTCTAGTTGTTCATTCCCAGTCCTTGTGCATTGGTCGCCATGTCGGGCGCCCAAACCATGGAAACGCCATCTCAGTTTGTCCTGTCACTCTAAATAAACACGAAACAAATATTCCGCCATTGATGAGATGACCTGTTCAAAAAGCGGTGTGTCCTCTCTAACGGTAGCCTTGAAGATGAATCGTTGACTGGCTTTTGGCTTTCCATAACTGACTTGAGAAAACGGACCAAACGTATACTTGTGGTATCTGGACAGAGCCGGATTCGAGGAATCATAAGGTGGAGCGAGGCTTTGGTGACCATGGGCGCTTAACAGGTTGTTAACGTCTGGCACGCTGTAAACCAATACTTGTATAGGTATTCGTTTGGCTTCTTCAGGAGTGATTTTTATACACTGCCTCAGGCCATCCTGTATGTACTTCTAATAGGCGTCGTAGACACCTAGTTGTTGACCAGATAGCGTGGTAAAATGACCGAAGAGGCTATATCGCTCCAACAAGATGCAAAGCGGGAAGGAAACTAGGCCTAACCACTGGCCGTGTTGTAGGGGCGTTATTGATGTCGTTCGGAAGCTAAGAAGCCATCCGTTATGATGCCACTTTTGATAATAGAACTTACGAGAATAGATTACTACTGGTTGCATAGGTAGATCGGAGATTGGGAAGAGTTGTGACGTATCTTGTGTTTAGTCTCCTTGACGTTACCATCCATGAGTCTTAAGGCCACTGTACTAAAGAGACAGATGCCTGACTGAAAAGAGCTGTACTATTGACATGTGTCTGAAAAGAAGTCAAGTATTATCTGAAAACCTTTCTTTATCACCTGCCTAAGGTAGATTGCAATTGATAAGGTTGGATTATTTTGTCCATGTGGCTATCAGAAATAGCATTGTTATGGTCGACCGTACACATCCGCAGCGGTGTGCTCCCATTGGCCAGAGAATCTCTTATCTTTGGCAACCCTGAACAGCCCTTATTCGATTAGCGGGAATAAGCATGCGCCCTTTGTTTGACAGCATATCTGATACTCACACACACCACACGCAGTCTCAATTTCATTTGTACTGTACTCCGTACCACCCGATCGGCAACACTCGTACAAACATGTCCTTCAACCCGGACCAACTCGTTCTCCCACGCCCTAGAGGGGATGTGGCATTACCGCAACCACCAATTTCCGGCCCATCTGAGGAAACCTTCACCAAGACTTTTGGTGCACTTCTCCCACCCGCCAAGTTTCTCAACACGGCCACAGGAAAAGCTGCATACTATGAGTTACTTCCCTCGTCGCCCGGTGATGATTCAAGCACGCCTAGCCGTGTGCTTCTTATTCATGGCGTGCAGACCCCGGCTCTTGGCATGCTGCCACTCGCACGGGAGCTCCATACATCATTCCCAAACGCACATCTCGTACTTGTCGACCTCTGGGGCCACGGTCTGAGCGACACACCTATTGTCCCACACGAAGCAGGACTATTTCACCAATTGCTTGATGATCTACTTGACCAGCTAGAGTGGCCTTCAGCCCATCTTGTGGGGTATTCCTTTGGCGGAGCACTTACAGCTGGATACGTTGCGTCGCGGCCATCGCGAGTGCAGAGTTTCACGCTTGTTGCCCCGGCTGGCCTCCTTCGCTTTACCGATTTCTCGGCCGAGGAGCAGGGCTACTTACGCGGCGGTGACGAAGCCGCAGCAAGGGAGTGGGTGGTCGAGTGGCTGGAAGGCGGCGAGTTGACTGTGCCAGCGGACTGGGAGAAGCGCGTTGAGAAGGGTGAAGTTGTTGCCGAAGCCGTCAAGGAGTGGCAGATGCGCAAGCATCCTGGGCATACCGCTTCTGTTGTTGCCATCGTGAGAGACGGTGGGGTTATGGACAGACATGCTGAGTTTACCAAAGCGGCAGGAACTGGGATCCCGGCTCTGGCGGTCCTAGGCGAGCTGGATAGCTTATGCTCTAAGCAGCAATTGAGCGATCATGGCTTTTCTAATGTGATTGTGGTCCCGCAGGTCGGACATGGTGTTGTGAGGGAACGAGCGAGAGAGGTAGGAGTAGAAGTAGGTAAGTTCTGGGATAGTATTATATAAAAAATAATATAAAAGTATAAGCTAGCTCGCCAAGACTTTCTAAGCTGTAAGCATAATCAATAAGAGATGAATAACGTACATGCATAGCTTGCGTGACAAACAAGTATACGTGACAGAATGTATTTTTACCTTAAAAAATAAAATTAAAAAATTCCTTAAAATTTAAAATATAGCTTAAAATAACTATAATTTTCATATTATATATATTATATAATAACCTATCTTATATAATCTTTAAAATAAATCTAAATAAATCCTTTATAAGGTAATATATAATACTCTCTAGAGAATTCACCTAACTTACGCATTTAGCTCCCTATATCTGTTAAACTAAAAGTAGGGTAATTGTAATGGGACTACTAGGGTTATTTAGGCAATGTCACGGTCTTAGCATTCTTCGATTCGTATAACTTTAAGAGAACAAGAAACCACCATATGAACCGTCCATTTATGCCAGCTACTATATCAACTATTACGTCAACTACAAATCACTCAGTCTCACTGCTTCTTGGAGGACTTGTCCTGAAGATGCTGCTGTAAAAAGTATCCACCAAGCGCGACTCCAAAATACCCCAGGGCATCGACGACACTCTGAACCAGCCAGCCATATTGATCGCCAAATCGTGCCAGGGGGGTTTTCTGAGCAAAGGCACGGAGCTCTCGTAGCTCGTCCCGCTCCTCTTGTGTTCTACACTTAGTTAATATGGGTAAATGTTTAAAAACGTAAAGAAGATGCTTACTGCTAAACAATGCGAGGATCGGTGCCAAGAGGCATTGGCCCAGCCACACCATAGAGAACGTCAACCATTTGTTGACTTGGGGTCAGCGGCAGCGAGCCAGGAGCCACATTCGGGCTCGGCGCAGGGGGGGCAGTGGGAGCAGGTGGCGCGGTGGTAGACGTGGTGGAAGGCGCGGGAGCAGGCACATTATGAAGGGGGAGGCCTGGGCCGGCGGAGGAGGAGGAGGTCTGGTTGCGACGGCGACGGGGTGCCATTGTTGCGAAATCTTGAATATTGGTCTGTCAGAGTCATTTCTTAACACATGGTCATGTCTTGTTTGTGGGCTAGGCGTTGAAAAGAACTTACTCGTGGGAGGGTGGTGCAGTGTTGGTGTGAAGGAGGAAAGAAGGGAAAGAAAAAGTGAGAAGGAAAAAAGAATAATTTAAATATACTGGGATCAGTCAGTTGGCAGCTGTCGGCAGCTGCCAACTATTCTACCAGAAAGTGCTAGAAGTCCCAGCCTCTCAATGCTAGTACAGTGACAGTGCGTCACAGGAGTGACGCATTTTTTCACAATGTATTTACACACAGGATCCTATCAACTCCCGGCCCCAACTCCACCGATTGCATAGAAAGCGCAACACATTAATAATGACTCTATTTACTATCGCTCTAATAAGTTATTATCTCAGACACCCACCACATTCGTAAATAACACTATGTTCTATGCACGTAAGTAAATTACTTTTGCAGGGAACAGAAAACATACTAAGTAGACTAGGACAGCCCTTGGTCATTGTTCTGACTCCTATACCATTTATCCTGCTAACTAAGATAAGTGCTGTAACTGTTACGTAGCAGAGTGGTTGATCTCGACGCGGATCGGGCGGCTCTATTGGACCACCTAAGATAAGTTAGCTGACTGAAGCTGACTGATGAGCTGTCTGACTGATCGGCAGATTATTTAGCCGAGGACTTAACGGATGACTTATTACCTACCTAACTTTAGCTGGAGAAATTCATGCTTCTTTACCATCAAACCTGACTACTTTCTATAACAAAAAGGCCCCCCATAGCGACAATGAACCGGGCGCCGTCACAATGAAGGGGCGGCCTTGTTAGCCATTGTTAATGGCTTTGGCACTCCCTGGGCGATGCTCCTTTATTTCTCTGTAATTTAATTCTATCGCGGAACCACACTAGAGAATGGTTTAAGGATGATGAAATACTGCGGCGTCGAGGAAACACACCGCACAAGCATGGAAGCATCGCCAACGTGATAATGGAAAGCAAGATATATTACAAACCTTAATGCCCACGCCATATTTAAAGAAGAAAAAAATACGATCAAAGCTTTCGCTAATAATTATGTTGGGGATCAAGTGGAGAGGTCTGCCCTAGGAAAAGGGTTATTTTTCTAGTCTTTAAATAGCATAGCGCAGGGCGCTCTTAGAAATGAAACAAGCAACCTTCTTCCCTCATTGCAAGCTGCATACATGGATCTCCGCGACCACGCACTCAGTTGAATTGCCGACACTTCCTACGAATTATTTCCCTCGCGATCGGGTGCACTACAAACGTTTATTATGTCTGCTTCGCTGTAGGGCTCACAGCTGGAGGTCCAAGAAACTGACTGTTGCCTGCGGGTGGGGCGGTATCGCCAGATCTACCCAACGGCAGTGCCCGGTTTTGGTTGCGAGTCTAACTCCATCTAACAAACAATAAGTTTTGCAGCAGCATGCAATTGAAAAGTTATCCCGCCTGAAGGGATAATTCCGCCAGCGTTTACCTTTGCACCGGTAAGGCTCACGCGGGGCGTAGATGAACGGCTCAGTTCAGTCCGCCAAAAGATAGCCCCTTGAGTGTAGTGGCATTAAGAAACTGCAGAGAGTGGTAGTCCGTAATTCAAGCAGAAAGTTAAAAGGTTTGAGCCCTCATAAACAAGGTTGTCTCCCCGGGTTTACGAAAAATCTTATGCATCCCAATGGTAGACCTAAGCCCTCGTGCAAAGTTCGACATGCACATGCATAATGCAAAAGCTAACTGTACGGGCAACCGCCGTAGCCATATGATGTCTCTAGATAGCAATCCAAATTTGTTACAGGTTCGAACAAAGGGTTATAAAAGGGATGCTTCGCTCCCACTGTAGAGATATCAGCACATTGTTCGATATCCCATTTCCGACCCTCCGCGCCTTCAATACACACTCGCGACCTGTCATGAGCAAAAGAGGGGTGCAGCCAATCGGGCCGCACAATCGGACCGCAGGCTATTCGCATCATCAAAGCATGGGTATAAGGGTCATCAGCAGCGAGATAGAAGGAATAACGCCGAGAAAGAGAAGGCTTTAGAAGCTGCTAGAAGCGAGAGAGAGGCCTCATAATAGGTATAAGAAGCCCGAGAGGAGCCGGGCAAGTAGAAGGATAAGAATCAACAGAGTCACCTATTAGACCCCATCTAGCTATCAGCTATATCGCAGCTGCCTTCGTCACTCTTCTTGTTTGATCCCTGACACGACCGCCGTTTCCATGAAGGCCTTCATCCTCCTTTCACTCGCTTGCTTGGCTGTCAGCCTACCTAGCTATGCGGGAACTCGGCAAGCAGATCTCGACCTCCCTGACAGCGTCTATGAGTCTGGTAACGAGGAAAATGGCATTCCCTTCATTCGCCGCATCAAAGCTCATCTAGCTCTAGCCGATCCTACCAGCTTGCCTGCTCCCACCGCAGCCACTTCCAGTAACGCAGCCTTGTCCCGGAGGAGGGGAGCCGGAGTCATGCTCAGTCGCCCGAATCGTCTTCCGCCCCCGCGTTGAGCCCTCTAAGACACTCTCCGAGGAGCCCTCTAAGGAGCCTTATACGGAACCCCTTAAAAAGTCTCCGCTACACCCAAGCCGGCACGTAGATAGGTACTATCTACGTCTAGCTCGGATTGTTCTTATGACCCAACATTACAAAACTATGTAAGATTTATTATCCCGGCTCAAATAGTTGCCTCCAGCTGCGTTCAAACGATAACAAATTCTAGTCCGAGCTTTCTTCTACAGAGGAACCAAGTCAGGGCGGAGGCAAAGGCGGCTACTACCTTTAGTTAACGACACTTGGGAGGACTTACGCTGGATGACGGTGAATGCAATGGGGTGTGCCTTGCCTTTGAGGTAATTGTATTATAACGTTTCTTGCTATGTGTTTGTCCCATTGAGGTAACCATCTACAATATTATAACATGATATGTTTGTGTGCCTTGCATGCACGTTCACCCATTTTGACATCGAGGTCGTGAGCGTCCTCCCTATTCCTGCTCCGTGCTGGCAGGCTCATAGCCACCTAGGGCAGCCGGTTCAACACATATCGCGCGACATCTCAGCTCAGGTATCAACTACTAGCTCACTCCGCTGGGACCACTCCGGGAGAGCCAAAATCGCAAGTCGAGCATATTCTACCGGGAGTTAACTGCAGTTCTTATATCGGTCTGTGCGAGAGGGGCATGGTTCGGAAGTATCGTTCAATGGAGCAATAATAGCCACGACCTCAAGGTGGTCTCCAGAGCTTGGATGAAGAAATCAATAGCATCATCTCTAATAAACTTCTCAGAGAAGGATATCGTCTGGGCTACGCTTTTTTTCCTCCTTGGCCGTTTCCTAATACGGTTGGCTCGCCCGCTCTTAGGTTGGACGATTCGCCGCGAACGATGCGGAGATTTGCGCACCACGGAGTCGTCGTCAAAAAGTTTTAACTCCACCAAACATCTAGTGACATCTAAAAGCTACTTATCGGCCATAACAAAGTTTATGTGAGTGTATAGTATGGAGTATGGCTTGGACATCATAAACGTATATAAGCTGGCTAACAGATCCACGAAGGGGTTCCGACGGGACGGCCCACAGAAAGGTGCCAGTGTCCTGCAGAATGGTGTCCCAGCCCCAGGATCCCGGAAAAGGAAGGGTGCCCACGCGAGGGTGCTCAGGCGCAGGACAAGAGCGCGCGCAAATAGCGCTCCAGTATACTTTAGGCATGGCGGTACTTCAGTGCTTCAGTAACCTGTAGGGAACACGAGTTGCCCATTGAAGGTGGCCCATGGAAGGGTGCTCTGCCAGAAAGGTGGTCGCGGCCATGTAAAGGGCCTCCCATAGAAAGAGCCACGGAAAGGGCGCCCCGAGCGTTGCACCTGGAAGGTGTCGGAAGCCAGGAACCTGGCTCGGGGCTAGCCTAGTCTTACGTGGTGAGCAGTGCGCCGGCCGTTGCTACTGCACCCTTCCCGCTGGACGGTGCTGAGTACGAGTACCGTGTTCCGCTTTCGGCTGGGTATAATCGTCTTTGCCTGGCTTCCGGAGGACATCTGTGATCGTCTCCTTGAAGTGCGCCGGGTACCTGCGGAGCTGCATGATGTTTGCAAAATCGCAGAGCAGACCATCAATGTTGCCGTACAGTTAGGGCAAGAATTAGACGTAAGGCAGCTTGTCCAACAACGCGAGAATAGACTGCAGGTAGTCGGGCGTGTTGTAGGCCAGGCAGGTTGAAGGGGCAGGAACCCCATGAAACATATTGCCCGGGTGGAAGAGACGGCGTTGTGGCATGTTGGTAGCCGAGACAGTCTAAGGCCCTAATAGCCCTCTAACCTTAGGCCATTAGGCTAAAAGGTTATGCCGTACGTATCTTAGTTAGATGCTCACGGGTAAATTAGGCCCTATAGGGCATTTGCGTAGCACTTATAATTATTAAAGCTATAATATATTACTTATATTAAAAAATAATATATTAATAATAAAATATAAAAGTCCCTTAACTTAAGCCCTTATAAAAGGAATATATTTTAATTAAAGGGTCTATAAAGCTTACTTTTATATATTAATCCCTAATAATTATATTAAGTAGGTAAAGGTATTATTCCCCCGTGCTAATAGCTCTAGATTCCTCTATCTTCCTTGTTATACCCTAAGTTCTATGACTTAGGCCCTTGATAGGATCCTTGTTCCATGAACTAACCTTGTCGAGATTCCCAGGCACCTACTATTAGATTTCCCCCCAGAGAGTGTGCCGCGGCCATGATCTGCTCCTCTTTCTAGGCCCGTGCAGAGCCCCTCCTGGTTGCCTCCCTTATTCCTTGGCAAAAGGGGGTAGACGGGATCCCTGAATCCTAGTTGTGATGATATTATTTCACCGTTGGGGTCCTGACCACCATTAACCTTTACACCTATAGTTACACAATCAACACAAAACATTATGGCTTACAACCAGTCATTACCAGCGCTCTCACTGTTTGCTTGCGACACTGATAATGTGGGAGTATAACTATCAAACGAGTGAGCTCTCTGACTGTCCTACACTCGATAGCCATCTTTGAGACGCATCACCCGAAACCGGCCAGATCAAAATCATGAGCGCTCAACAGCACTACATCGCCACTCTGCCTGCATCCAAGCAAGCCTTGGAAGAGTCATTCATCAATAGGGAGGAATTAGCAACTAAGATTCTTCCCGGTGTTCGGCAGATAGAAGATATAAATACCTCTGGCGAAGTACTAAACAAAAGAAAGAGGCATAGGCAAAGTGAGGCAAGACTATCAGGTATGAATGCCGCCTTTAGTATGGTAATGGATCTAATTTATTTGATAGCAAAGCATTCGAAAGGAAGACCCTTAAGAGACTTACTACTTACTCTATGGAAGGTGGGATCTTACGTCGATAGATCGTTAAAAATCACGTAGCAGGAGAGGATTGTTCAAGAGGAGAAGTATAGTATTTTAATTAGAACCTCCTCGCTATTAATTAACGCTATCAAAGATCAAATATCTGGCAAGGGGTGGGATTTGGGTTATATTACGGTCGACAACTCTGATGATCATATTGTCAAGGTTCCGTGAGAATTTGGGCATAGCTTTTAATATATTTTAGAGGACTTGAAGCATATCCTTAAGTCGGAGATAGAACCGGAACTTCAGAGTGGGCCGAACGATGTAGAGGCCACAGAGACTGTCAAAATTGGGTGGAGAGTGTTGGCCTCAAAACAATAAACCATGTAGCGAAAAGATTTAAGGACGGTGATAAGTCCAAGGAAATTTTGTATTCTTTGGTAAACTCTCATATGTATAGTAAATAGCACATAGTTACTGGTTATTTGTTATTTTCTCCTTCCCTCTAGTACTTGAACCTCGCTGCTGTAGGTTTGTACTGACAGCGAGGGTCAACTAATTATGCCGAGCAAGTAGTAGTGACACGTTTAGTAATTTTCCGAGCAAAACTGAGGCAACTTGGTCCTGTTGGCAGATGGGGTGGCTGCGTAGGCTGGCGGCTGGCACACGGGCACCTAGGTGTCCAATATAATGTAGAACCGCAGTCGAGACTACCGCACCTTCGTCGCCGAGCTGTCCTCCTATGGCCTCTGGGGCTACTTTGAGTCCTAAGATGGAGCCATCCCCGCAACTACTGGAATCTAGCGGCCGCAGCTCGCTGACAAGGTTAGTAGCCATCGTCACAACTGACGAAAGCCCTGAGGTTAGAAAGACCCGAATCCTTCCCATAGAGGACGCAAAGCACCACCGTCCATTCTTGCCAAGGTCAAGGTGTAACCTTCGGCACTAAACTCGCAGGCGATGGCTCATTCTGAGGACTTAGCTCAGAGCCCCGTTTTTCAAGACACTCAATAGGCCCTCACTTGATGGTCGATTCTAGCCAGCTGCACGGCGGACAGCACAAAACAATTTCCAATTGGTCAGCCCAACACAGTTCAATAACAGTCCTATATTATCAAACCTAGAGTTGTCGTTGTTACGGCCTATGCATGAGACAAGGGCCAATGCTACCTGACCTAGTCGCCTTCCTCTAGGTTTGGCAAGCCGGCCCAAAGGATTCATGCAGGATATAACCGTATCACAGATCTAATCTCGGAAGGCCTCCAGCTAGTACTGTCTTCCTTGCGGCTGCATAGGTGATCCCTCTAGGTCTCATCGTGGCTCGGCCCCCGGTGATTCTTGGAACACTTGGTTCCCGGGGCTCCAGGCCTACCCGTTCGATACCAATGCCTGAAAGCATTGATGATTCGCTTGGATCCACGGCAAGATACACGGCCTAGATACACCTTTGCAAGGGTATTAACACGGTATGAATCTTCAACTGCGTCCGTGAGGCCGCCGGCTACCGATGAAGCCGAGCCCCTGCTACTCCATCTTCAACGTGTGTTGCGGCCGGTCGGTGTATCTCTTCTGTTTAAGTGGTTCTTCAACACTTTCTGAGACCGGAAGTTGATAAACCGTGAGCGTGATGGACTTGGGTCTGCCTTATACGACCCTATCGTGACACCTAGCTCGGATGATTTCTCCTGTTCTAGGACGGAGGCTTTACGCTAGACATCAAATTACCACCCTATGAAGCTAGTGTGTCTGACCCTACCTACCAGCCCCTTTCGCGGCATGAACTTCTGCAGTATTGAGGCTATGGCATCCCCCAGGTCCCCTCAAAGCTCAGGCGGGCGGTGGCGTACCCAACCATATTCTTCCTCCGAATCCTTGGAGGGTGGGAACAGTATGACCAAAGGAAGACTCCATATGCATTATGCGAGTAACAAGGCACACTCGGATCAGTGACGGTCGGAACCCTGGTTTCCGGCGAAGCTGGTTGGTATGTCAGGGAATTAACCTCGTGTCCAGGCCAATCCAGCAAAGAACCAATGACTATGACTAGGTCTTGTGCACCACATCTAGGCCTTTTCTTCTGGTGCTTCAGTAATTGGCAAGACAGACTCAAGGAGAGGGGCGGATCTGCCTCCAGCCAGAAAGCGGAAACACTCATTCGTTCATGATCACCAGCCAGCAGGCATCTTCAATAGGTTGGGTCAATCATCAAGTGTCGAGTAATCAGTGAGTGGGTTGGGTTTGGCTTGCGAGATGTAAGGATTAGAGACACGATGTTACTGTGGCAAATTGATATCGGGTGCTTGTTTCCTTTTCGCCATCTTGAAGGAGATCTCCGTTCTAGCATTAATCGGTCTTCGCCGTAACTGCTCCACTCTAAATGGGATGTCAAGCCTGCTGGTATTACAGGATCTACACGGAGCCGCTGTCTCTATCTAATTGGCCGATGGGGTCTTTCTTGACATCTCGGCAAGAGTTGAGACAGCCTAACAGGTTCTTCTACCAATTATAAGTTAGAGATGAGAGACTGGTGATATGAATCGAAGAATTACGTAGCCGCATTGGTATCTGACTAGAGAAAGCATCTGGCCCATCCGCAGCACCGCATTGGTGGAATACGACCCCACTACAAACAGTTTTGTGACTATCTATTCACAAAACGACTTAATTCTCCCAGCTATCTTGCGCATAAGGAGATGAAGTGGCAGAGTCAACAATCCCATCGGCGAAAAGCCAGCATCTGAGGGATGTTAGTGAGGCACATTCTTACAGGGACACCAAACTGGGCTCTGACCCAGAACTGGGGCGCAGTGGGGATCAGTGATCCCAAAAGTGGGCTCCCCACCTCCGCTCAGTTCCTTGCTCAGCCCACCTCAGCTCCTGGTCTCGAATCCTCAGCCCCCCTCAGCGGCAGCTCAGCTTAAAGAGGCAGGAACTCAGCTCTAGGAACAGAAACGGAACTTGGTGTGCTTGAGTTTCGTCTCCGAGTTAAATGGAATTTTGAGCGCTTCAAAGATGAGGATAGGCTGATATGCTGGTATCAAGAGATGTAGCCTGACATGGCGAAATGACCGTCCTTTCCTTTTAGCTCGGTATGCCCTTTCCTCAATACGTTGCCGCGCTGCTAGCATGAAAATGAAGACGGTGTCAATCTGGTTGGTGTAGCCGCAAAATCTAGGACCCAGAGATTTTCTTTCAAGAAGATGGTAGAATTTGGGATACCAATCGTTATCCGGATGAAAGAGAAAGAACCAGTGGTCACAGGCTGGATCATCGGCGGTCTGACTCAGTCGATCTTGGATCATCGTATACACGTACTGTGGGAAGTCTCTTTGCGCTATGAGGGCGGTCTGAGCGGCAAGACTGGTTGAAATGTCGTCGAGTTTGGCGGCGATAAGACGTAGGGCTTGGATCCCTTGATAGGTCAGAACCAGATTGGCGCCGATTCCGATTGTCGTTGCGGCCATGTTGAAATACCCGAAGATTTTCACGCTGTCACAGAGAGACTTGCCCATCACTTGCATTTCCGGGATGAAATTTTGGACGCTGTCTGCCACGCCGGAAGCTTTAGAAACGAAGTCGTTGACATTGGTGACCGCGCTCCCTAATTTGAAGATTCCATGTCCTGCTTGGATAGTCTTCATCATTGGCATAGCTTGCGTACCGACCTTCGCTGCCGTCTTCAGGGCTTTTTTTCTCGCCTTTTTGTTGCCGACTATCCAAGCCAATACATCCTTGAGGCCCATTTTTGTAAATTAACCGACCAATAGGATCGACGGGGTCAAGAGAATATGTAAGACAAAAAGGATAACACTTAAGAGGAAATATCATTGAGAAAATGAAGGGCAGGGGAACAAAGGGAGAGGGAAAGGAAAAGGGCGACTCTCGTCTTTTATTAATTTTCTCATCATCCAGCAGTAAAAAATTGGCTCATGCTCGCCATGACGTGCCTCAGCAAGACTGGCCCTTCATTCGGAGGCACGTTTGAAGATGGTGTTGTCCTGTAGGTGGTGATTGGGCTGGATGGTGGTCAGGCATTTTAACGGTATTACCACATGGCTATCTAATGACCAATCGAGCCCAAAGGGGTTTGTTCTCTTCTTTGAGACAGAAGTGAACGTTTGTTTCCCCCACCATACCATCCGCCTTCGCATATGCGAGTCAATGCTACATCAGTGTAAGCGGGTGGTCCTACTGGGGATTGTGCTTATGTGGCTTAGGATCACCCGGCCGTCCGACCGGTGTCTCTGATTTATGGCTGCTTTTGGGTCGGGAATTGGAATAGGAGGGGGACGTAAAACTGTTGTAGAAGGCGGCGACAAACATGCGACGTTGGTAGATTAAACAGTGTGCCAGCACTTTTGAATGTAAACTCTCACCAAATTTCACGCACGATATCACAAGAGCGTGCAGCGTGGCTGCATTGAAGGCGGTTTCTATTGTCAGGCCTCAGAAAGACACACCGCGAACTCAGCAGCTGGAAAATCGTGCCAACCTCAAGGTACTTGGACCACCTATGCCCGTGGTTCTACACCACGCAAGCCAACCTGCATAACAAGTGCAAGTCATGGGATCTCTTAAAATTGGTGATCATTGGCTGTTTCTAGATGTGCGCAGGCTTGTCAACAAATCAAATCAAATTGAGCCTCCGACTCGATTTGATTTGGATCGATTTGGATATTTGGATAGCCCCGCGCTTCTTCCCTGATGCTACTCACTGAGCTGCTCTAGCAAAAAAATCCGCTTAGAGTCTGCCTCACTGAGCTGCAATGACCTGTCCAACAAAGCTGAATAATCGCTGCGGCTGGCAGGAGTTAAAAAGCAACCCCACCCACCCTAGAAGGCGGTCATGACACGTTATGCCATCCTATTGGAAATACTGGGTGGAGGGAAAAATACAGCACAGTACTAGCTGAATTAGGAATTTGGTACGGGATCCTGCAGCCACCGGAGAAATGTAACAAAAACACCCTATCAATGATATGAATGAAATGCGTCTGAACACTCGCAGCCGCATGATGCTCCTCGCCGGACAGCCACGGTGCGAATATTGAGTGTGAGGGGATGTCTGAGGCCTGGTGATGCTAAAATTGCAGTGCAGTTACCTTCGAGCGCCTATGCGCAGCGTGCCTCATGCTTCCACAAGACAACACACGGCCAGTGCCTTTTGCCTTTTTGCCTTGCTTCTAAGACTCGTTCCGAAAGGCATTGGCGGACCCTGTAGGGGACCGGTCTACTGTGTTAATAGTGGCGTGATTTAGCCGAGGTGCTGCTATGGGCAGAGTCTGATTGGGGAGCATCTTATTGGATTAGGACCTATACAATAGCTCAGAAGGTAGTCACATGCCCTTAATAGCCGGCTGGGTAATCTCTAGCTTTACAGTAAACTAGGCCTAATTAGGAAGGCTATATTATAGCTTAAAAAGAAAAAAAAGAAGTATTATAAAGAATAATAATAAAAGTAATTTATATAAATTAAGGTAATTTATATAAATATTTTTAAGTTATAATAATTAAGAGTTTTATATATAAATTAATAAGTATTAATTAAAAAACTAAGTTAAAGAGCCCTTATTAATAGCTTTTTAAATAATAATTATAAATATGAATATAAAATTAGCTTTTAATAATAATTAAATTATTAAATTTAATTTTTTTTTAAAATAAAATATAAGGATATAAGGTAGCTATTAAAGCCGCTAACTAATTAAAATAACCTTAGCTAGATATTATATATATAAGGACCTCTTAAAAGTTTTATAATTAAGCTATTATAAAAGGCTTACTAGGTTAAAATCTTATATATAATAAAGATTTACCTTTAATTTATAATTTTACCTTAATATAATTATTAAGGCTTATTATTTTATAATTCTTTAATTTCTTTTTAATAAATAATAAATATAAAATTAAGATAAAAAAATTAAAAAAAACCTTATTACTCTTTAAGATAATTATGTATTTTATAAATCATTATTAAAAATAATTTAAGAAATATCTTATTAAATGTTTTTAATTTAAAAAACCTTAAAGAATTAATTTAAGAAAACAAAAATATTATAATTTATTATTATTTATAAATTATATTTATAATAAATTATTTTTATAATAAATTATTTTTAATAAATAAAATAAATATTATAAACCTTTTTAATATAAGCTAATAATAAATATTAAAACTATTATAATTAATAAGATTTTATATAAAAAGAAATAATTTATTAAAAAAAATTACTTTTAATAATATTTTTATTATTTTTATTTTTAATTTTAATTTTATTAAATATATTAAAAAAAAGCTATAAATATAAAAAAAAAAAAAAGATTTTTTTATTAAAGATTTTAAAATACTTTATAAATTAATTAGCTAATAATTAGCTAATAGACTATAAGAAATTACTTAGATATAATTATAAGATCTTAACTTAAGAAGCTATTATTATTAATATTAATAATTAGCTTAAAGGAATAAATAGAAATAATTAATTTTATATAAAAATAATATTAAAATAATAAATTAAATAAATAATAAGTAAATTTATTTATTTATTATAAATTAATTACTATAATTATATTATAAGCTTAATAAAAGAGTTTATATAAAAAGTATTTAAGGTATTTATATACAAATAATATATTAACATAAAGCTTTAAAAAAAATAAATAAAAAATTTATTTATAATTATAAATTAAAAGCTTAATAAGGTATTAATATAATATTTTATTTATTAATATATATTTTATAAGACCTTATTAAGAAATAAAAAAATAATAAAGCTATAGCTTATTAATTCTTTTATAATTTATATAATAAATAAAAAAAATACCTAAGAAATATATATATTTTTTATAAAAGACTTATTATATGATATAAAAATAAAAATACTTTTATATTTAAAATATTAATTAAAATAGCTATCTTAAAAAGAAATAACTCTAAGATAATATTAAATAATTAAGTAAAAAATATTATTTTTTTAATAACTTAAGCTATAAAAAAAGCATTAAAAGAAATTCTTTTAATAAATATTTTAAATATTATATATTAAAATAAAATTATTATAATATAAGTAATTTAAATATATTTATATTAGCGCTATATTAAAAATAAAAAAAAATAAGTTATTATTAAGGTATAATAAATATAATTATTAGGGTTATAAGACTTAAGTATATTATATTAAGATATATATTAATAATAATAACCTTTTTATAAATTAAATCTCTATTAAAAATAAATATAAGCTATTAATAAAGATTAATAAAATTAGAGCTTAATATTATTTTATTATATTAGTAATAAAGTAAGAAAATATAATAATTAATAATATTATTAATAAATAATATTATATTATAATTATTATTATTAATTTAATATTTTTTACTTAAGGGATTATTTAAAAATAAAAAAAGATATATATATTATATAATATAATATTTTTTATATTAAAAATAGTTACTTAATAAATACTTAAATATAAAATATATATATTTATAAAAATACTTAAAAAGATTTTATTAAAAGTTAAAAAATTAAAAGAGTTATTTCATAAATAAATAATAAAAAATATATTAATATTTATAAAAACTATATATACAATTAACCTAATTAAATATAAAAAACCTATATATAGTTTATTATATTTTATAAATAAGGTATTATATTAAGCCCTTAGGGAATATATTATAAAAAACTTAGTAAATAAATATATATAATATTTTATAAATAAAATAAAAGCTTTAATATTTTTTATTTTTAAGAAATATATAAAATTAAGGCTTTATATAGATTATAAAAAATTAAATAAAATAATAATTAAAAATTATTATATTTTTTTACTTATTAATAACTTATTAAATAAGCTCTATAGAGCTAAATGTAAATATAAAATTAATATATATAATGTTTAATATAAAATAAAAAATGAATAAAAAAATTATTTAAAAATTATTTTTTATATAAAGTATTATTATTTTAAATATATTATTATATTATTGAAATTAATATATATATTAATTATTTTCTAAATATATATTTATTAATTAGTTATTAATATATTTAAGATATATTATATCTTATATATAAGTAATATTTTTATATATTCTTAGATTAAAAAAAATATATTTATTACTTATAAGAGGTTTTCTAATTAGTTATTAAAATATAGCTTTATAAAATATTATTTAAATATAATTTTTATTTATATAATATTAGGTTTTTTAAATATATTATTATATAAAAAGGTATTTAAATATAACCCTTATATATGAATTTAATTAAGAAATAACTAATATTAAGCTTTTTTAGAGATATATAAATCTTTTTAAGATTTTATAATTTTATTAAAAATTTAGTATATATTATTTCATAATAATAAGTATTTTACTAAAATATTAAAAAAATAATAAAAATATAAAACATTAAAATTTTTTAATTAATGTATAAAAGTTAATAAATTTTTTTAAAGCTTAAAATATATCTTTTAGTTTATAATTATTTTATATAATTAAGATTTATTAAGATTAATTAAAATTAAAATAAATATATTAATTAAAATATTTTTAAATATTTTTATTTAATTAATAAACTTTTAATAATAATTTATTATATATTAATTATAAAAACTTTAAAATATAAAGTAATATTAAGCTATAAAAAAATAGGTATTATTAAGTATTATTAAGAGCCTTAAATATTAGAATTATTATTTATATAGCCTCTTAAAGAAATTCTTAATTCTTATTAATTATTAAGTCTTTATAAATATTATAAAAATATTATTAAAAAAACTAAGAAATAAAGTAAGAATATAAATCTATAAGCTCTTTATTTTTAGCTTTAATATTTAATATTAGCTTAAAAATAAAAACTTAGTTAATAGCTTATTAAAGTAATTAAAGTATAAAAAAGAAAGTATCTAAAAATATATTTTTTATATTAATTAAGAAATTAGCTCTTATATATAAGTTATTATTAAAATATTAATATATTATTATAAGCCTTAAAAATAAAACTTAAATTATAATTATATATATATATATATTATTAAAGTAATAATAAAAGGCCTTATTTCTTATACTAAGTATATATTAAAAAATAATACTTATTATATAATATTTATAATTATTATTAAATGCTAGAAAATTAAATAAAAAGAGATTATTAAATTACTTAGGAAATAAAAAGCTTTAATTAAGTCTCTAAGGAATTATTTATAAATAACCTTATTATTTTAAAATAATATATCTTATAATTTATTATAAAATAATATATTATTATTTAACTTTATATTACTTAAAATAGGGATTAAAGTATTATAATTAATATCTTAGTATTTTTAATAATAAAGGCTCTATACCTAAAGCTAGAGGTCTTAATAGGCTTAAATTAATAATATTTATCTATCTAATTATTAATAGCTTTAATAATATATTAAAGCTAGCTTTATTTATAATAAATAGCTTATATCTTAATTAATTAAAGAAGTTAAAATCTAACCGCTTTATATATTAGCTCCCCCCTCTAATATTAACCTTTTAATTACTCTTATAATTCTTAATTACTTAAAGTAATTAAAATCTTAAAGAATTATACTTTTATTATCCTTATAGAAAGAGATTTAATTATAGCTAATAATAATTATAATTAATTAATAGTATAATAAGAATTATAATAATTTTTTATAAAAACCTTTAATTAAGTAATTAAAATAATAAAATTAATACTTATTAATATATTTTTTAATATAATTAAAATAACCTTAATAAAGAAGTTTATAAATTTTATAAAAATATAAAAAATACTTATAATAAGCTAAAAGAAATAATATTAGATAAATATCTTTAAAGTATTATATTAAGTAAAGACCTTAATAATTTAAAATATATTAAACTTATAATTTTTAATTATAATATTTTTTTTTCTTTAGCCTTTTTTTACTTAATAATAATACTAATAAAAAGATTAATTTTATTAAAAAAAAGCTTTTCTTATTAAAGGCTCTTAAAAAGAGACTAAAAAAAAGATAAGTTCTTAGTAATAAAGAAGATTAATTCCTTAGGGATTTAAAATATAATTAATATATAGCATAGCTTATAGCCCTTATTATAAGTATTAATACCTTTTACTATGCTAAATAAGAGGATTAATAAAGTCTTACTATAGCTAGGATCTAGCTATATAGCTATAGGCGTAATATTAGGAAATAGGGGGTATTAGCGTTATAGGTTTTAGAGGGATTAGTTCTTAGAGTTAGCGTCAGAGTTATATAAACCTAAAAAGAGCTAGCGCTAGGGCTTAGCGCTAAACTAAAACTTAGAGGTATATAGAAGTCTATAGGTTTAATTAATTAAACCTATCTAATTAAATATATAATATATATATCTTAGTTTATATAAATATATAAATAATAGTAATTTTAATAGTAATTTAAATAATAAATATAATAATATTTTTTTGTATATTTAAAAAAACTTAAAATATTAATTAAAAAATTATATAGCTAAGATTAATAATATAAAGAGCTAATAGATAAGATGTATAGGACTATTATTAATTATAAGGGTTATAATATTAATAGACTTAGATTATTATAGTATAAAGATTAATTTATTATCTTAGAGTAAAGAACCTTAAGGTTGGAGATATTTTATTAATATTATAATAATCTAAGAGTAAAATATATAAATACTTAAAAGACCTTAGATTTAATAAATAGGAAACTCTATTAGCTAGGTATAATAAATAATATTTATAAGTATATTAAGTATTACCTAATATACTAAGTTATTTATATATTAAGATATAAGTTATATAATAAATTCTAATTATTATTATTTTTATTTTATTTATTTTAAAAAATTAAGTTTAATTTTATAATTAATATATTAAAAAGTATATATAATAATAATAAAAGCTATAATATTATATTAGTTATTATATATTATATAATAAAGTATATAATATTTATTTTAAGTATAAAAAAATTAATACTATAAGCTTAATAATATTATTATATAAATATATAAAAAACTATTTTAATATACTTAAAAATATTATAAATAATAAAAATAAACTTATTATTAATAAATTCTAAGTAAACTTAATAAAAAAAAAGTAATATTTTATTAATTATTAATTACTTATTATTTATAAATAAATAAATAAATAAAATAAATATATTAAACCTTAGAAAAATATTTAAGAATATATATAAGAAATAAGCTTACTTATTAGGTAATATAATTCTTAAAGGCTACCTTTATATATAATACTAGCTAATATTTAATAATTAAGGTTTCTTTTAATAAGATCTTATTAAAGTATTACCTAAGGTATATTAAATATATCCCCTTAGAGGTATAAATACATATTTAAAGTATTCCTAAGTATTTAAAGATACTTAATTAAATATATAAGCTAATAAAAGATTATTAATATTATATTTTAAAATCTTAATTTAAATACTATAATATAAGGTATAAGCTATAAATATATTATTTAAGATAATATATTAAAGTATTTATAAAAAATTAAATATTTAAATACCTTAAATTAGTCTTAATATTTATTAAAATAAAAATCTTAATAAGATATAATAAATAAGCTTATATTATAAAGCTATTAGAAATCTATTAATATATATATATAATATATTTTATATATTACTTATTAAATTATAAAATAATTAATGAAATAATATTATAATATTAAAAGCTTTATTAAAGCTTAAGGCTAAGCTTAATAAGTAAGAAATAAAAGAAATAATAAATTATAAGCTTATTAATTAAATATTATTTTATCTTATTGAATAAAAAGGTTAATTAATAAAATATAATACTTAAGAGTTTAATTATTACTTAGAAAATATAAAAACAATAATTAAGAAGTATTATAAGCTTATAAATAAAAGCTATAAAAATAAAAATAATAATTAGTAAATATTTAGCTAAAATATTTATAAAAAAATAAAAATATTAATTATAAAAAAGACTTAAATAAAAAAAATACATAATAAAGATTATAACTTAGTAAGACTATAAGAAAATAATTATTATTAAGTTATTATTAAGTATAAACTAAAAATTATAAAGTATAAATTATAAAGAATAAAAATTATAACTATAAATAATTATTTAAGAGTTAAAAAGATTAATATTAGACTTATTATTATTAATAGGCCTAGTATTTATTAGGCCTTTACTCTTAGCTTTAGCCTTATTATAAGTAAAAATATATATAATATAAGCTCTCTTAAGAGTAAGGGGAATAAGGAATAAGTTATTATTATTACTATTATTATTATTATTATTATTATTATTATTATTAAGGCGCTTTATATTATAAGAAATAAACAGAGTATTAATAAATATTATAATATAAATCATAATAAGAGTATTAATTAAAATACTAATAAGGGTATATATAATAAATAACTAAGGTAAATTTTAATAAAAGAAATAAGCTCTCTTTTTATTAGAGATAGCTATAATCTTAATAAATTAAAAGTAAATTAGTATAAAATATAGTAAATAAGGCTTAGTATTATTATAGGTATAAATAAGGTAAGTAATATTTATAAGATTATAAATCTTAGTCTTATTAATATAAACTTAGGCTTGTATATTAAGTTAATAAGGAATATAAAATAAAAAAAAAAGATTTATACTTATAAAGATATAAATAAATTAAAGCTTATAAGTAAAAGTAAGCTTAGTAAGCTAATAATTAGCAATTATGTAATTAATAGTATTTTTAGCTAAGTTAATATATTAATTCTTAATATTATTCTAAGTAATATTATAATTATTAAAGGTAGTAATATAGCGCTAATAAATTAATTAAGAGAATTTATATTATTATATCTCTAGGTATAATAATTATAATATATATAAATAATATTATTAATATTAGTAATATATATTAAGTAAATATCTTTATAGATATAAGTAAGATAATTAAAATATAAGTAATTATTAGTATATTAATTAATCAAACTAATATTATCATTAAATATATAATAAGGCCTAAAAATATAAATAATAATATTAAAAGTAAATATTATAAAAGAAATATTATTATATTATTAAAAGAGAATAAAATATGTAAAAAAACCTTAATTAAAAAATAAGATATTATTATAATAAAAGAAATTAAAATAAAATATACTAAGTAATGAATATTATAACTTAATTTTATATTACTTAAAATAAGAATTAAAGTATCTTAATTTATATCTTAGTAATTTAAATAATAAGGGCTCTATACTTAAAGCTAATAATCTTAATAGGCTTAAATTCATAAAGTTTATCTATATAAGTATTAATACTTTTAATAATATATTAAAGCTAGCTCTATTTAGAATAAATAGCTTATATCTTAATTAATTAAAGAGGTTAAAATTCTAATCTTTTTATATAATAACTCTGTTATTTAATAATAACCTTTTAATTATAATTCTTAACTACTTAAAGAAATTAAAAGTATGTTTATTATTATAAGACGAGGTTTAATTATAATTAATTAGTTAATTAATTAATAAATAATATATTAAAGAAATTATAATACTTATTTTTTATAAAACCCTTTAATTAAATAATTAAAGTAATATAATTAATACCTATTAATATATTTTTTAATATAATTAAAATAAGCTTAGTAAAAAAGTTTTTTAAGTATTATAAAGATATAAAAAATATATATAATAAGCTATAAGTAATAATATTAAATAAAAACCTTAAGAATATTAATATTAATATATAATATAATAATTTATTACTAATTAAACTTATAATCTTTAATTATATTATTTTTTTTCCTTAGTTTTTTTTTATTTTATAATAAGTTTAATTTTTTTTAAAAAAAAATCTTTTTTTATTAAAGGCTTTTAAAAAAAATTATATAAAAGGAAATATTTTATTAATAAAAATATTAAAGTGCTTAAGGATTTAAAAAATAATACTAAATATAAGATATAAGTTATAATATTTATAATAATTATAAAGACTTTTTATATTCTTAAATAAAAAGATTAAAGAAATATTATTTTAGCTAACTAAGATTTTACTATATAGCTATAGGTATAATATTAGGAAATCAAGGTTATTAATATTATAGGTTTTAGAGGGATTAATTCTTAGATTTAGTATTAGAGTTTTATAAACCTAACAAGAATTAGCGCTAAGGCTTAGCGCTAGACTTAAAGGTAAATAAAGATCTATAAGTTTAATTAATTAAATTTATCTAATTAAATATATAATATATATATCTTAGTTTATATAAATATATAAATAGTAATAATTTTAATAATAATTTTTATAAATTTAATAATAAATATTATTTATTTAATAAATATTCATAAAATAAAATAAAAATAAAGCTTTAATAAAGCTAGTAATATTAAAAGACTAATAAAGTATTTTAAGTATTTATATTATAATAATAGGGAAATAAAAATAAATATTAAATATTTAAAGTAATATAATAATGAGCTTTTATTAAGGCTTTATTTATAAACTAAGGAATTTAAAGATATTATTTAAAGCTTTTTTGTTTACTTAAAGATCTTAGGGACTAAGATTTTTTAAAAAAAAAAGGTAATTATAAGGCTATAAGGTATTTATTAAATTTATTAATTAATTAGCGTAACCTTAGCTAGTTATTATATATACAGAGACCTCCTAAAAGCTTTATAGTTAAGCTATTATACAAGGCTTAATAAGTTAAAGTCTTATATATAATAGAGACCTACCTTTAATCTATGATTTTCCCTAATCTATCTATTAAGGCTTACTATTTTATAATAGCTTATATCTTAACTAGCTAAAGAGACTAAATTTACTTTTATTATTCTTATAAGAGGTATAATGAATACTAAAAACTATAACTAATTAATTAATTAACTTATAATTAGCTAATTAATTCATAATATATTAATAAGATTATAATAGTAATATATAAAGTCTTTTAATTATATAATTAAAGTAATATAGCTAATACTTATTAATATAATATTAATATAATTAAGATAACCTTAGTAAGAAGGTTAATAAGCTTTATAAGCCTATAATAGTATTTATAAAAAGTTATAAGTAATAATATTTAATAAAGGCCTTAAGAGTATTAAGATTAATATATAATTCAATAGCTTAATATTAATTAAACTTATAATCTTTACTTATAATATTCTTTTTTTATTTAGCCTTTTTTTATCTAGTTATTATATAAATAAAAGATTTAAGTAAATTAAAAAAGACTTTTTTTTATTAAGAGCTCTTAAGATAAAGCTAAAAAAATGGGAAAATCCTATTAGTAAAGATAATAGACTTCTTAAGGGCTAACTTTATTATTATTATAAATATTTTTTTTAATAAACTAATTATATATTAAAATTAAGCTTATAAAGTAAGTATAATAAAAGTAATAATAGGTAAAGTTGATTACATAATTAAAACCTTAATATATAGATATCTTAATATATTAAATAACTTTTAATATATTTATAAATATTTTTTATTATACTTAGTTATTAAAATTTCTTTTTATTAGGCCCAAGGTCTTTTAAATACTTATATATTATATTCTTAGATTACTATATAATGAATAAAGACTTTTTAATCTTAAAGCTTTTTACTTTAAGATATTTAATTAATTTTTGTCTTATAATAAAATAAATTTATAAATAATATAACCTATATATGAGACAAAATCTTGTATATTTTATTTTTTAGCTCTTTATATTATTAATCTTATATATTTTATCTTTAAGCTCTTTATATTATTAATCTTTACTTCATAGTTTTTTAATTAATATTTTAAGCGACTTCAAGGGAAGTAAAAAAAATGTTATTTTACTCTTTATAAATTATTTTATAATAAGGCATAAGATATATTACTTTAAAGAAATAACCTTAGTTATAGGTAACTTCTTAAAGACTTAATTAAAGCTTGTTATTTCTTAAAGTAATTTATTACATTATAATCTCTTTATATTTAGTTTTTTTTTACTTAGTAATTATAAATATATTATAATTAATATATCTATTAATTATTTTTAAGATTGTTATTATTTATATATTTATATAAACTAAGATATATATATTATATATTTAATTAAATAAATTTTATTAATTAAACTTATAGACCTTTATTTACCTCTAAGTCTAATACTAAGCTTTAATATTAACTCTAAGAACTAATCCCTTTAAAACTTATAATATTAATAACCCTTATTTCCTAATATAGTTATACCTATAGCTATATAATTAGATCTTAGCTATAAGACTTTTTTAATCCTTTTATTTAATATAATAAAAAGTATTAATATTTATAATAAAGGTTATAAGTTATATTATATATTAATTATATTTTAAGTCCTTAAGAAATTCATTTTTTTTTAATATAATCTTATTTTTTATTAACCTTTTTTTAAAAGTTTTAAGAAAAAAGCTTTATTTAATAAAATTAATCTTTTTACTAATATTATTATTAAATATAAAAAAGCTAAATAAAAAAAATATTATGATAAAAAATTATAAGTTTAATTCACTTTAAATTATTAAGGTCTTTACTTAATATAATACTTTAAAGATATTTATTTAATATTATTTCTTATAACTTATTTTAAGTATTTTTTATAGTTTTATAAAGCTTATAAATTTTCTTATTAAGGTTATCTTAGTTATATTAAAAAATATATTAATAAGTATTAGTTATATTACTTAAATTATTTTATTAAAGGTCTTTATAAAAAGCTATTATAATTATTAATATATTATTAACTAATTAATTAATTAGTTAGTTAATTAGTTAGTTATAGGTATTATTAAATATACTTAAGCCTCTTATTATATGGATAATAAAAGTAATTTTAATCTATTTAAGTAATGAAGAATTATAAGGGTAATGAAAAGGTTAGTATTAAAGGGTAAAATTATTATATACAGGGGTTAGATTTTAACCTTTTTAATTAATTAAGATATAAGCTATTTATTATAAATAGAGCTAGCTTTAATATATTATTAAAGCTATTAATAATTATATAAATAAACCTTATTAATTTAAGCCTATTAAGACCTCTAGCTTTAGGTATAGAGCCTTTATTATTAAAATTACTAAGATATTAATTATAATACTTTAATCTCTATTTTAGGTAGTATAAAGTTAAATAATAATAGTTTATACCTTGCCCTAATTATTATCTTTTAAGTCCTTAAGGAATTTAATACCTTTACTAATAAAATAATTTTTATAGCTTTTATTTAAAGAGATTATACTATTTATTAATAATAGAATTAAATAAAAAAGCCTAAGTATAAAAGAAATAATATAATTAAAGATTATAAGTTGAATAAATTATTATTTTATATATTTATATTTATATTCTTAAGGCCTTTATTTAATATTATTACTTATAACTTATAATAAGTAGTTTTTATCTCCTTATGAAGCATATATACGCTTTTATTAATATTATTTTAATTATACTAAAACATATATTAATCAGTATTAAGTATAGTATTTTAACTATTTAATTAAATATCTTTATAAAAAGTAAATATTAGAGTCTTCTTAATATATTATCTATTACTTACTTAATTATAGTTATTATTAATTATCCTTAAGTTTCTTTTTATAAAAATATGAAAATTAATTTTAATCTCTTTAATTAATCAAGGTATAAGTTATTTATTATAAATAGACCACGCTTTAATATATTATTAAAGCGATTAATAATTATATATATAAGCCTTATTAATTTAAGCCTATTAAGACTCCTACGTTAAGGTATAGAGCTCTTATTATTAAAATTAGTAAGATATTAATTTAATTACTTTAATCTTTATATTAAGTAATATAGAATTAACGTATAATAATATAATTAATATTACTTTTTAGAATATATTTGTTAAGAGAGATAAAGTCCCTTAATATAATTCTAATAATATATTAATATATAATTATAATTAAGGTTTTACGTCTAAAATAAATAATAATATATTAAAGCTCTAATAATAATTTATATAGACAAGCTAATATATAAATTGATATAAAAAATATATCTTTATATATTATTTCTTTTTTATATAATTTAATTACTATAATGTATTATTAATAAGGGTTTTACTCTTAGGTTGATACTAAATATTGAATTTAAATATAAAGAATTTATTAATTTTTTTAATTAATGTATTTCTTAATTCTTTTAATAATATTTCTATAATATTTATAAAGGGTAGATAATTAATAAAGATTAAGAGTTTCTCTCAAGGGCCTTATAAGTATTAACCTTAATACTAATGGCTATTATTAATAATAAGTAATTCTAATTATCTTATAGCTTAATATTACTTTATATATTATAGATTGTATAATTAATATGGAATAAATTATAATTAAAAGCTTATTAATTAAATAAAAATACCTAAGATTACGTTAATTAATATATTTTAACCTTAATTAATTATAATAAGTCTTAATAATAAAAAGTAATTATAAAATAAAACCTATATTTTAGGCTTTTAAAGATATTCTTAGTCATTATAGGATAATTAAAGTATTTAAACTTTTTTTATATTTATTACTTTTTAACTATTTTATTAATAACCTAATTATTATTAAGTAATATAAAGTAAAGTAATAATACGAATTATAAAAGCCTAAGAAAACTTATATATTTTTAAAAAAATATTTAATATTAATTATTTTATCATTAAATTAATATACGAGGGTTTTATTTATATATCTTTTTATATACAAATATATCTAAGAAATTTAATATTTTATTAATAAGAATTATATTTAAATAATTTCTATTAATATATTTAATTAGTAAGTATTATAATTAAGTAAATATTATACCTAAATTATATACTAAAATCTAAAAGTTTTAAGATTAATAAAAACTATAATATAATAGCTAATAGTATAAAAAGTATATTTTTAGTTATTTAATTTATAAATAAACTTTATATAATTTTCTTAATTATTATTAATATTATTATTAAAATTATTTTTATTTATATATTTATATAAGCTAAGATATATATATTATATATTTAATTAGATAAGTTTAATTAATTAAACCTATAAACCTTTATTTACCTCTAAGTCTAATATTAAGGCTTAGTGCTAACTTTATTCAAGTTTATAAAACTCTAATATTAACTCTAAGAATTAATCCCTTTAAAACTTATAATATTAATAACTTTTATCTCTTAATATTATACCTATAGCTATATAGCTAAATCTTAGTTAATTATAAGACTTTTTTAATTTTTTTATTTAATATACTAAAAAATATTAATACTTATAATAAGAGTTATAAATTATATTATATATTAATTATATTTTAAATTCTTAAAAAATTTATTTTTTTTATTTATAAAATATTTCTTTTTTTATAGATTTTTTTAAAAGCCTTTAATAAAAAAAGTGTTTTTTTAAAAAAAAACTAAACTTTTTATTAATATTATTATTAAATAAAAAGAAATTAAATAAACAAACATTATTATTAAGAATTATAAGTTTAATATACTTTAAATAATTAAGATCTTTATTTAATATAAAACTTTAAAGGTATTTATTTAATATTACTTCTTATAGCTTATTATAAATATTTTTTATATCCTTATAAAGCTTATAAATTTTCTTATTAAGGTTATCTTAGTTATATTAAAAGATATATTAATTAGTATTAATTATGTTACTATAATTACTTAATTAAAGGTCTCTATAAAACGTTATTATAAGTATTAATATATTATTAATTAGTTATAGTTATTATTACTTATAATTAAACCTCCTCTTATAAGGATAATAAAAGTAATTTTAACCTCTTTAAGTAATTAAGAATTATAAGGGTAATTAAAAGGTTAATATTAAAGGGGAGAATTACTTTATAAAGGGCATTTTAATCTCTTTAATTAACTAAAATATAAGCTATTTATTATAAATAGAGCTAGCTTTAGCGTATTATTAAAGTTATTAATAATTATATAAATAAACTTTATTAATTTATGTTTTTCCCTTTAACTATAATAATAATCTATATAAAAGGTATTGTATTTTTATAAGATAAAATTTTAATTTAATATAATATAATTTTACTATCTTATCTTATTTAATACTCTAAGAAATTAGTATTATTTATTATATAACTAATATATTAATATACTAGAATTATAAGTATTAAGTTATTCTTTAAGAGGTTATTAGAAAAACAGAAATAATTTATATATTATATATTAATATAGTCCTAATATTAAAAAGAAATATAAGTAGCCTTAATAAATCTATAGGTTATAGTATTAAAACTTATAGAGAAATATTAAAAATACATAAGGGCCTTAAGAGGTTATTTACTAAAATACTATAAAGAATATATTTATATTACTAGAGGTAATATATTAAGTTAACCTTCTTAAATATATACACTCCTTTATAAGCTACTATATTTAAGAAATAAGGCTTAATATAAAACTTGTTAAAAGTAGCCTATTAAAGATATATTAACTAACTATATTATTTTAAAATAAATCTTAAAATTTATCTTTATAATATATTAGTTAAGTAATATTATAAAGAAAAAGTATTAAAGAATTACTTTTTATATATAATATAATTACTTATAGTATATAATTATATTAGCTAGACTTATTAGTATATATGTTATATTTTAAGTATATACTTGGTAATTTTTTATTAATATATTTAATATATATTTTATAGTAAATATAAATACTATCTCAGCTTCTTTATAAAGTATAAAACATATATATAAAATAGCTTTAGAAAATCCTTAAATAATATATTAAAATATACCTAGATAATAATATATATAAAGATAATTATATAATTTTATAATAAAATATAGTTTTAGTAAATAGAATATTATACTCCTTAAATATATTATTATACTTATATGTATTTAAATATACCCTATGAGGGTTAAATCTCTTATAAGTTAATAATTACTTACAAGGTTTTAAGGTATTTAAGTCTTTTTTAAGTTTTATAGTTTAATAAAAAGTTTATTATATATGACTTAAGCCTTTTGATATTTATATTTTAAAATAATTAAAATAAAGATAATAGAAACTTTATATAAAATTACGTTTTATTAGAAACTAGAAAGTACTAAGTGCGTACCTATAAGACCTTAAAAAAATACAAGAATATTAAAATACAATTTAGTAATCATAGTTTACTTACCCATAGTAATAAAGGGAATATATACTAAGTATATTATACTAGTAAAACTAATAATAATTAATTAAGGAAAAAAGGGGCTGAAATAAAATATATATTACTTAAACTATAAGTAAGCTATAATAAATATTTTAATAAATTAATTAATAAAATATTCAGTTATAATATTATTAAAAACGCTATTAAGGAAATAATATATAAATAAAAAAATAAAAATTAAATATCATATTTAGATGAATAACCTAATAAATATTATTATTTAATTTTATATTACTTAAAATAGGGATTAAAGTATTATAATTAATATCTTATTAATTTTAATAATAAAGGCTTTATACCTAAGGCTAGAGGTCTTAATAGGCTTAAATTAATAAGGTTTATTTATATACTTATTAATAACTTTAATAATGCGCTAAAGCTAGTTCTATTTATAATAAATAGCTTATATCTTAATTAATTAAAGAGATTAAAATACCTTTTACAGAGTAATTCTCCCCTTTAATATTAACCTTTTAATTACCCTTAAAATTCGTAATTACTTAAAGAGATTAAAATTACTTTTATTATTTATATAATAAAAGGCTTAATTATAATAAATAATAACTATAACTAACTAATTAACTAACTAATTAATTAATTAATTAATTAATTAATTAATTTATAATTAATTAGCGAATTAATAATATAATAATAATAATAATAAGAACTTTTTATAAAAACCATTAATTAAGTAATTATAGTAATATAATTAATACTAATTAATATACCTCTAAATATAATTAAAATAACCTGAATAAAGAAATTTATAAGCTTTATAAAAATATAAAAAATACTTATAATAAGCTATAAGAAATAATATTTAATAAATACCTTTAAAGTATTATATTAAATAAAAACCTTAATAATTTAAAATATATTAAACTTATAATCTTTAGTTATAATATTTTTTTTTAATCTTTTTTTATTTAATAATAATATTAATAAAAAGATTAATTTTATTAAAAAAAAGCCTTTTTTATTAAAAGCTCTTAAAAAAAAGTTAAAAAAAAAAGTATATTTTTATTAATAAAAAAAATTAATTCCCTAGGGACTTAAAATATAATTAATATATAATATAACTTATAACCCTTATTATAAATATTAATATTTTTTATTATATTAAATAATAAAATTTAAGAAATATTATTATAATTAGCTAAAATATAGCTATATAGCTATAGGCCTAATATTAGGAAATATAGGTTATAAGTATTATAGGTTTTAGAGAGATTAATTTTTAGAGTTAATATTAAAGTTTTATAAATTTAAAAAGAATTAGTACTAAGGCTTAATATTAGATTTAGAAATAAATAGAGGTTTATAAATTTAATTAATTAACCTTATCTAATTAAATATATAATATATATATCTTAGCTTATATAAATATATAAATAATAATAATTTTTATAGTAATTTTAATAATAAAACCTAATAACTATATAGTATTATAATAATAATAATATCCTAAGATTAGGCCCTCTTAGTAATAAGATTAGTCCCCTTAAGATATAAATACTAAATTATAACTTAAATAAGAGATTATCTTATAAAACTAAATAATTAAAGCTTAAAAGATATTATTATAATAATAAATAAAGCTATAAGATTAAATAATACTATAATATTAAGAGAGCTATAAAGTAATAATATATTATATATTTTAATAAAAAATATAAAATAATATATTATTATTATTATTTGACTTTATGCTACCCAAAATCGGGATCAAAGTATCATAATTAATATCTTAGTAATTTTAATAATAAAGGCTCTATACCTAAAGCTAGAGGTCTTAATGGGCTCAAATCAATAAGGTTTATCTACGTAATTATCGATAGCTTTAATAATGCGCTAAAGCCAGCTTTGTTCATAATGAATAGCTTGTATCTTGACTAACTGAAGAGGTTAAAATCTAACCCCTTTACGGAGTAGCTCTCCCCTCTAACGCCAACCTTCTGATCGCCCTTGCAATTCTTAACCACTCAAAGAGGTTAAAATCGCTTTTGTTATCCTCTTGAGAGGAGGTTTAACCATAACCAACCAGTCAACTAACCAGTCAACCAACCAGTCAACTGATCAATAACACATTAACGATCGCGATGGCTGCTTTCCGCAGAGACCTTTAACCAAGCGATCAAAGCAGCGCGGCCAATGCCTATCGGTATGCCTTCTAATACGACTAAGATGACCTTAGCGAGGAAGTTCGTAAGCTTCGCAAGGGCGCAAAAAGCACCTATAATAGGCTATGAGAAATAATATTAAACGGATACCTTTAGAGTATTATATTAAGTAAGGACCTTAATAATCTAAAGTATATTAAACTCGTGATCTTTGGTTATAATATTTTTCTTCTTTTATCTAGCCTCTTTTTACCTAGTAATAATACTAATAGAAGGATTAACTTTATTAGAGAAGAGCTTTCCTTATTAGAGGCTCTTAAAAGGAGGCTAGAGGAAGGGTAAGTTCCCGTCGGCGAGGAAGACTAATTCCTCAGGGACTTAGAATATAACCAGCACGCGGCGTGGCTGATAACCCTTATCATAAGTATTAATACCTTCCGCCACGCCAAATAAGAGGATCGAAGAAGTCTTGCAGCTAGGATCTGGCCATATAGCTATAGGCGCAATGTTGGGAAATGGGGATTATCGGCGTTATAGGTTTCAGAGGGATCAGTTCCTAGAGTCGGCGTCGGAGTTCTGTAAACCTAAAAAGAGTCGGCGCCGGGGCTCAGCGCCGGACTCGGAGGTAGATGGAGGTCTATAGGTTTAATTGATTAAACCTATCTGGTTAAATATATAATATGTATATCTTGGCTTATGTGAATGTGCGAATAATAGTAATTTTAATAGTAATTTTAATAATAGATAAAATAATATATAAAATATTTTAGCTAGATTATCTTAGTTTTTAATAAATAAATTATAATTAATATATAGGCTTATAATATAATAGCTAAGAGTTTATTTATAAGAATAATAAATAATAAAAATAATATTTTATAAAAAAGATTTTATAAATATAATACTATTAATATTATTAAGACAAGATAAATTAGATTAAGGTATATAAGAGCCCTATAAATAAACCTTATTATTAAAATAGCCTTAATTTAATATATAAATAAGCTTTGTAATTATAGCTTAATTTATAAACTTATTAATATATTATTATAAATATTAAAATAAAAAGAAAATTAAATTAAAATAATATAATTAATATTTTAAAGATAAATATATTAAAAATCTTATAATACTTAAATAAGATATAAAAAGTATATAATTAATATATACCTAGAGGGTAAAAGCTTATATATTATCTTAATTAAATATTTCTAATATAATAAAAATTATAAGTCTTAGTTAAGAAATTCCATAAAGGCTAATAAGATTTAAGATAGAATAAGTAATTATTATATAAATATATTAATATATTTTATATATAACTTAAGAAAAAATAACTTATATAAGATATTACTTATAATAAAAGTCTTTATAAATATCTTAATTATTAGAAAAAACCTAATTAAAAAGAAACCTAGATACTCTCTAGGCTTTATAATAACTAAGAGATAATTAATTTAAATTACTAAGAATATATTTAATATATAAGTATAAAATATAAGAGAAACTGTTTATATAAGAAGGAAAAGAATTAATATTACCTTAAATACAAGTAAAAAATACCCTAAGTATTACCTTATAAATTTAATAATTAAAGCCTTTTATTAAAATATAAAAAAAAGAAATATTTCTATATATTTAATAATTAATGGTTGATTTATATCTAATATAATAATATTATAAAAAATATATAAAAGTATTTTTATAAATAAATTAACTTACTTAAAAAAATACTATAAACCTATTTATAAAAAAGGATATATAATAATTCATGTTTATAAGTAATATATACCTTTAAGACATAAGAGTTAATAAAAAATAAAATTAAGTAATAATTATAATAAAAAAGAGCTAAATCATAATTGTGTTAATTTATAAACTCTTAAATAATATAATAATAATATATATATTAATAAAAATTTAAAAGTATATAAATAAAATAACAAATAATATAATATTTATAAGTAATTTTAATTAATATTACTTATTATAAGATAAGTATAAGAGATATAACTCAAGTAATAATATATATTCTTAATATTAATAAATTACCTTTAGCTTATGTTTATTATATTAAGAAAAGAATTAATAAGAATATTTAAGGGCGAATAAAATAATTTATTTCACCTTTATTTCCTTAATATCTTAAAGAAAATATTATACCTTAGATTAAATACATTAAAAAGATTTAAGTATACCTTATAGATAATTTACTTAGGAGAGACTCTAAATATAAGAAACTTGAATTAGAGATTAAATTAAAAATTAATATAATGGGTAAATATTCAAAAAAGGCTACATTTTTATTATATATTATAAGAATTGTAATTATAAATATAAAAGACCTTAAACAAGAAATATAATAATTAATAATTAAGTTATAATAACATATTTTATAGTATTAAAAAAAAGACTAAGATAAGATAAATTTATAATAAATAGAAAGGGTAAAAGTAATTATAAAAAAAGTAAAATAATATAAATAAGATATTTATAGAAAACCCTTAAATAAAATGTAAATAAACCTCTAAATAATATAAAAAAAAATAATAAAAAGTAATTAACAATATAAAATAACGCTATTAAAGATAGACCTTAGTAATAATATAAATAAAAGATAAGTTATTATAGAAATAAATAAAGTAATATAAGACCTTTATATAAGGAATATAAGTAATATACCTACTGGACTTTAAGTAAAAAAATATATATAAAATATATTAAGAAAAGGCTACAGTATTAATAAAGTATTTCTTTTTAATAAAACTACCCTTAGATAAATATTGAAATAATAACAAAGGGTTTAATAAAATCCTAGCCTTATATATAATAAAGGTCTATATTAATATTACTATAATCTGTTATATCCTATAGAAACTAAGATCTTAGAAAGCCCCTAGTAAGAATAATATCTTAATAAGACTTTTAACGGTATATAAAAGCCTTATATATAAAGGATTAATATAAATTAGAACAATAAGCCTTAAATTAGGATATTATTTAATTTATCTAAAAACAGTAAAAATAATTCTATTTTAAAAATTTAATAAAATAAGAGCTAATATAAAAATTACAAGAGCTTAGAGATTAATTTTATTTTTATAATAAGAAAAGTTATTAAGGTAATATTATAGGATTAAATTATAGAAGTAATAAGAATATTTAGACTTTTATTAAAAAGATAAATAAGAAATAAGAAAAACAAGTTAATAAAATATATTAATTTTATAATTATAAAGGCGATAAAGAAAATGAAAGCCTAGAGCGATATATTAGTATTATTTTAGCTTAATTTTATAATAGCCTTTAATAAAATAATATATAAACTTTTTATAAGTATAATAAATAAAAAAGGCTATTTAATATAAATTATAATATAAATATAAAGTTTCCCTAGGGAGAAAATAGCTTATTTATATTTTAATAATAAACAGTTAGGTATTATTTTAATTAAAATACAAACCCTATAAGCCTTATTATTACTATTAATTTTTTATATTTTATATTAATATATTGTATAAATACCTTAGGATATAAAGGAGAATTATGATAATAGGTTTTTGAAGAATATAAATATTTTACTTATTAAAAATATATTAAAAATATATTATAAATAGATTACAAAAATAAAGATAAAATATATAATATAAGTAAAAGAATATAAAATATCTTAAAATATAAATAAAATAAAATAAACATATTTTATAAGAATTAAAAGCGCGCTAATAATCTTAATATACTTTTTATGTAAGATAATCTAATTAATATACTTAGTAAAATTCCTTAGGATTATTTTAAATAAAAAGCTTTATTAATAAAAATAGATAAATAAACTTAGAGATAAAAGTATAATTATAATATAAGTAATATATAGGCTTATAAGGTCTATATAGGGCTATAACCTTATAAATGCATAATACCTCTATATTATAGTTATCTAATTAATACTCTTATACAATACTATAGTATTTTATATAAGATTATGATAAAAAAAGCTATAAAGAGTTATAGCTAAAATCTATAAGAAATAGATAAAATACTTATAGATTATAACTAAGGACTTAATTAATAATAAAATAAAGAAATATATAAGTTATTATAATATTAAAGAGAGAGAGATATATAATTATATATTATTAAAATATCTTAGTAAGGAACTATTATTAATTATAGAGATAACCTAATATTAGCTAAATAAGAAATAAGAATAGAAATAACAAGGCTAATAAGATACTATAAGAAAGAAATAAAAAAGACTTAAAGATAATTTATTTATATAGTCCTTTTTTACTTATAGCATAAGGCCTATATTACTCTTTATAAGGGGCTCTTAAAATATTAAAGGTTAATATAATATTATAAATAAAAACAAAAACAATTAGCTTATAAGATTTCTTTATTATAAAAATTATATTTAATATAGAAATATCTCTTTATAGCTATAAAGAAGATAAGGAAATAATATATTATATTATATTTTAAAACTTGAAATATAATAGATATTAATTATATAAAATTCATATAAGAAATATAAAAGACTTAAATATAGTTATATTATTATATATTAGAATAGCCAAGGTTATAGTATAGTATTTCTAAATTATAAAATTAGCCTAATTTAAATTTATAAAGGAATTATAAAGAAAATAAAGGATTACTAAGGGAAAAATAATTAAAAAGATTTTTAAAAATAAGGGAATAAATTATTTATTATAATAGTTAAAAATACAAAAATATTAAAATATATTAATACCTTATAAATAAATTATTATTTTTGTTATTTATTTTTACCTTCAATAGTCTTTAAGCTTATTTAATTTTTTTATTTATTCTGAACTTTGAATATAAATATAATCTTACTATAAAAAGTAATAATATTTACTTAATTAATAAGCTAAGATAATTAATATACAATATTAATAATCTAAGAATTATAATGAAATAAAAGACTAAGTATAAATAAGGCGCTTAAAAGATAAAGAATAGTAAAAAAAGAATAGTCTTTAATATTAAAAATTAAGGCTATATATTTATATTTTATAGACTAAAAGGAAAATTAGAGATATATATATAATATAAAAATAGGATATAAAAAAAAATAGGGATTTATTTAATAAATCTCATTAAAGAGATAATTTACTCTTAAGTCTCTTAGTAAAAATAAAGAGTAATAAGAATACGCTTAGAATTAGGAATAATAAAATTAAAAGCCTAAAGAGAATTAGCTAGAAATATAAGATATAAAAAAAAATACTTATATATTAATATTTCTTAGTATTATTAATATAATAGTAATAATAATAACTATAACTTATATGATAATAATATACCTAATTAAGAGCTTTAATATAAGTGATTATATAAATATATAAGAAATAAAGCTTATTTAAGGGAGTTTCTTAAATAGTAAGATATATATAACCTAAAGGTAATATGCTTATTTCTTGAGTAATATTTATCTTTGAGGCCTTATAAGCCTAAGGATTATTATTATTATTAAATAAAAAAAAGAAAAATAACAAAAAACCCTTAGTGCTAATTATAATAGATATAATATATAAAAATAAGGGTTTAAATAAAAGAGAAAGAAAAAATAAAATAAAAGTATGATATAAAATGGGAATAAAAAAAAACTAAGACATAATGAAAAAAATGAAAAAATAAATAAAAGAGAGATATAAGGCTAGCTTTGTATTTTCCTTTAAGGAATAAAAAAGCTACGATAATAGTTCGTAGAGTAGGCTTAGGCGTATTATTAAAAAAAATACAAAAAAAAAAGATATTATATAATCACTAAGAGCTAAGGGTATTTATAACTATTAGACCTATATATAAGTCCCCCTTAAATTAACCGCGGGCTTAGGTAAAAGTTTACCTTTGTATAATAAAAGGAATATATATATTATATATATAGTAATAAAGAGATATATAAAGTATTTTTTCTTACAAGGGTTTTTTTTTTAGTATATTAAATAAAGAGGTATTCTAAGTCTAGTTAAATAGGTAAGAGAGTAATATAATAATTATATATTATAGTAATTTTATATAAATAAATTAAAAGTAAATCATTATTTAAATAATTCCAAAAAATATTATATATTATATAGTTATTTATTAATATTAAAACTATTTATTTTTAATAAATAATAAAAATGAATATTCTAATTAAAATTATGTTAAGTATCTTAATTTAATTAATAAATGTATAATATTACTTTCTTTTTAGTAATTACAAAACCTTTATAATTAAAAATATAAATATAATATAAAAAATAACAATCTTTAATAGTAATTAAATAGTTAAAATATTAAACTTATTACCTTTAGGGACTCTATAAAAAGTCTTTAATCTTAATTAAGTATTAAGTACTAATTAAAATTACTAAGGTATTAAGAAAAAACTTATAAAATAAATTAGCTTCCTAAGTATTTAACTTATTACCCTTTGATTTTAATATTAAATATTACTTAGAAATATAATATGTTATAAATAGTTTATTAAAAAAAAAAAAATTATATAGAATAATTATTTATTAATAAAAATATCTTATTTATATAAATTAAGAAAGTAAAGTTAGTTTATAAATTATTATTTAAAGTTTAATAAAATATTTTTATTTTTAAAATAAGACTATTATATTATTAACTTATACATAAATATTTATTATTAATCTTACTTATTATTAAAATTACTATTAAAATTACTATTATTTATATATTTATATAAACTAAGATATATATATTATATATTTAATTAAATAAATATAATTAATTAAACCTATAAACCTCTATTTACCTCTAAGTTTAGGATTAACTCTTTTTAGGTTTAGGCAAGCTTTAATACTAACTCTAGGAATTAACCCCTCTAAAACTTATAATATTAATAACCCTTATTTCTTAATATAATTATACTTATAGCTATATAGGTAGATCTTAGTTATAAGACTTTTTTAATCCTCTTATTTAATATAATATAAAGTATTAATACTTATAATAAGGGTTATAAGTTATACTATATATTAGTTATATGATAAATCCCTAAGGAATTAATTTCCCTTATTAATAAACATATACCCTTCTTTTAGCCTTTTTTTAAGAACCTTTAATAAAAACAGCTAGGTTTAATAAAATTAATTCTTTTATTAATATTATTATTAAATAAAAAGAAGCTAAATAAAAAAAGAAAAATATTCTAATTAAAAATTATAAGTTTAATATATTTTAAATTATTAAGGTTTTAATTTAATATAATATATTAAAAATGTTTATTTAATATTTTCTTCCATAACTTATTATAAGTATTTTTTATAATTTTATAAAACTTATAAATGTTTTTATTAAGGTTATTTTAATTATATAAAAAGGTATATTTATAAGTATTAATTATATTATTTTAATTTCTTAATTAAAAGTGTTTATAGAAAATAACTACTATAATTATTAATATATTATTAATTAGTTAATTAGTTATAGATTAGTTAACTAGTTAGTTAATTAATTAATTATAGTTATTATTAATTATAATTAAAGTTTCTCTTTTAAGTATAATAAAAGTAATTTTAATCTCTATAAGTAATTAAGAATTATTAGGGTAATTAAAAGGTTAGTATTAAAGGGGAGAGCTTTTATATAAAGGGGATTTTAACCTCCTTTATTAATTAAAATATAAGCTATTTATTTCAAATACAGCTAGCTTTAGCGCATTATTAAAGCTAATAATAATTACATAGATAAACCTTACTAACTTAAGCCTATCAAGACAAAGATATTAGTTTAGAATAATAATATTAAATATAAATAATTGCCTAGGGGTTTTAGTTAAGCTTTCTACCTCTTAGGGTTATAACTATAAAATAATTTCTTTTTACTTAGTTTTTTAAGAGTTAATAATAATTATATATATAATATTTTAAGTCTTTTTTTTAATAAATACGTATTAAAACAGATAAGCCCTCTTAATATACAATTAGTAAAAAAGCGCTTTTTTAATAAAACTAGGGTTATGATTTATATTGTAATTATATGAAAAAAGGCTAAGTAAAAAAAGAAAAATATTATAATTAAACATCATAAGTGTAATTAAGATTAGATTATTATATAATATACTTAGTTTAATACTATAAAGGTCTTTATTTAATATTATTACTTAGAGCCGATTATAGCTATTTTTTATACCTATATAAAGCTTATAGAGCTTTTTAATAGAGTTATCTTCGTAATAAAGAAAGGTATATTAATATATATTAGCTATATTACTTTAATCTACTAATTAAAGGTCTTTTTAAAAAGGTATTATATTATGATTCATTTAATATATTATAAGCTAATTAGCTAAGTATAGACTAATTTATCTATTAGCTATATATATTATTAGTTATATCTAAATTTCCTCTCATAAGAATACTTAAAGTAATATTCATCGCTTTAACTCATTAAGATTTATAAGGGTTATTAAAATATTAATATTTGTTTGAAAAGCTATTATATAAAGGTATTAGATTTTAATCTCTTTAGCTAGTTAAGATATAGCCTACTTGTTATTAATAGAGCTAATTTTACGGAATTATTACATGTATTAATAATTACATAAGGCTTATTAATTTAAGCCTATTAAGAGCTTAGGCTTTACCTATAAAATCTATATTAATAAAATTATCAAGGTCTTAATTATGCTCCTTTACGTTATATTTTAAGTAATATAAAGGTATAATATACTATTTTATTTTATATAAATATTCATTAATACCTTAAATAATAATATAAGATTTCTTTTAATTTTTACGTTATAATTATACTACTTATTTTAAGATTAAATATTTATAATAATTTCTTCTTCTAAGGTAATATAATCTTGATTACCTTAGCTAATCTAAGACCTATATAGAAGTATACTTAAGGAAATATAATTAAAAGTATTAACATATTTATAATACTATAAGAAATAAGTTAAATTTAGATAAATAGTATTACCTAAGTAATACTTATTACTACTATAAATACCTTTTAAAGACTTATAGGGAAAGCTATTAGTATTAGTTACTAGAAATATATATATAATAATTACCCTAAAGGGGAAATACTTATAACCTCTTAGTTAAATATTAGCTTATATAACTTAGCTTATTTATTACCTTTAGCTAGGCATTACGTAATATTATACTTAAAATACCCTTAATAAGAAAATTTATGAGCTTTATAAAAATATAAAAACTATTTATAATACGGTTTAAATAATAATATTAAATAAAGGCTTTAAAAATATTAATATAAATATATAATATAATAACTCAATATTCATTAAACTTATAATTTTAAATTATATTATTTTTTTTAATTAATTATAATATTTATAAAAAATTTACTTTCCTTAGAAAAAAGCATTTTTTATTAAAAGCTCTTAAGAAAAAGCTATAAAACAAAGCATATTTTATTACTAAAAATATTAAATTCTTTAAGGACTTAAAAAATAATATTTTATTTAAGGTATAAGTTATAATACTTATAATAAATATAAAGACTTTTTATACTATTAAATAAAAAGTTTAAAAAAGTCTTATAGCTAGCTAGGATCTAGCTATATAGCGATAGGTATAATTATATTATGAAATAAGGGTTATTAATATTCTAGGTTTTAGAGGGATTAATTCTTAGAGTTAATATTAGAGTTTAAACCTAAGAAGATTTAGCGCTAAGGCTTAGCGCTAGACTAATACTTAGAGGTAAATAAAGATCTATGAGTTTAATTAATTAAACCTATCTAGTTAAATATATAATATATATATCTTAGCTTATATAAATATATAAATAATAGTAATTTTAATAATACTTTTAATAATAATATACCTTTTATAATTCTTTAATAAAAAAAGAAAAAGAAAATAAAAATATAATCTATTACTTTTACTATTACTTTATATTAAGAATTAAGAAAAGCTAAAATAGCTTAAAGATCTTATAATAAAAATAAAAGATCTTACTTAAGAGGTAAAATATATTTAAAATTAATTTCTATCTTGAATAAATATTAAGTAAAAATATATACCTAATATTATTATACCCTTAGTATAAAAGTATTATTCTCCCTATAAAAGAAAACCATAGGTAGGGCTAAAAAGAGGTTCTATTACTAAATACTTACCTTATCTTATATATAAATATAAATAAATAAATATATATAAATAAAATATACCTATACTAATAATATATTATACTTGAAAAAGTAATAAACCCTTTATAATTAAAAATTATAATTATAACTAGATTAGCTATAAGGCATTAGATTATATATTACGAAAGTAAACTAATTTATATTAAATTCCCTTATAATATAAAAGTAAATTATTAATAATAATTAATTATATTTAGGCTACAGACCTTGATTCTTTAGAAAACTAAAAGAAATAAAAAATAATCTTAACCCTCTATCTATAGACCTAGCTAAATAAGTCCCTATAGGGATAATAATTCGAGCTAAGGGATTTATTTTCTAAAGACTTACTAAGATAAGATAAAATATTCTCTTTAATATAAGATCTTAGATTAATTTAATTGATATTAATCTTATTTAATAGTTAAATAAAAGCTTATAATAAATTATATTATATTTAGCCTAAAGTTTTTTTAAGAAAAAAATTTATTAAGAAAATACTTATTAATTTATCTTCTTTTTTTTATTAAGGATAATAAATTATATAAAGTATACTAAGTCTTTATAAAATCTAAGATTAGCTTAATAAATTATAATAACATTCTCTAATATTATTTTATAATATATAAAAGTATTATTATTTATTATATTATTAATTTATACTATTATTATAATATTATAACTACAAACCATAAGTCTATTCTCTAAGAGGTTATTTAAAATAGAGAGGTAGCCTATATTCTTTATATTAAAGTTATCCTAATATTAAAAAAAAAGGATATACTTAGCCTTAATAAACCTATAAGTAATATTAAAAAAAAAGTCAGAGAGAAATCCTATAAGAGCTTAAGGGTTTTAAAGTATTCTTTAATACAAATACTATAAAAAATATACCTATATTACTAAAGGCTCTATATTAGATTTACTTTCTTAAGAATAAAAAGCTCCCCTATAGGCTATTATACTTAATAAATAAAGCTAAATATAAAACCTATTAAAAATACCTTATAAAGAATATAATAAATAGATATATTAAATATTTAATTAATAAAATAAAGGTATTTATCCTTTTTATATTTAAAAATAATAAGAAAATACATGTATATATTAATTATAAAGAGTTAAATAAGGTTATAATTAAGAATTATTATTTATTTCTTTTTATTAAAGACTTAATAAATTAGCTTATTAAGATAAAATAGATTTTAAAGATTAATATCTCTAATATATATTATTAAATAAATATTATAAAAAAGGATTACTAAACGACTACTTTTTATTTAAGGTATATCTATCTTAAGTATATAGTTATACCCTTTAGTCTTATTAATCCTTTTAGTATATTTTAAGTATATATTTATTAACTACTTATTAATTTATTTAATATTTAATTTATATTCTATATAAATAATATTTTAGTTTATTTATAAATCAAAGAGGAATATATTAGGTATTTTAAGAGGTTTTTAATAACTCACTAAAATATAACTCTATAATAAAATATTAAAATATAAATTCTATAAGTAAAGTATTAAGTTCCTTAAGTATATTATTATTCTTAAAGGTATTTAAATAAGCTTAATAAGGTTTTAATTTATTATAAAGTCATAATTACTTATAGGGTTTTCAGATATTTACGTCTTTCTTATATTCAATAACTTTTATAAAAAATTTATTACTTATTACGTAGTAATTATAAGCCCCCTTATAGCTGTACTTAATAATAATAAAATAAAGAAAAAAAGTAATATTTCTATATAGATTAATATAAAAGAATAATTATTTTAATAATTAAAAATTAGCTTTTATTTTATAATAATTTATTAATATTAAAACCCTTTACTCTTAATAATCATTAAAATTAATACTCTATTAAAGTTATCTTAAGTATTTTAACTTAATTAATAAATACTTAATAATAACCTATTATATATTAATTGTAAAAACTTTATAACTAAGAGCAAAGATAAGCTATAAAATAATAAAAGCTTTTAAGAATAATTAAGAGCTTAAAGTATTAAGCTTATCATTTTTAAAGACTCGTAAAAAAATTCGTAATCTTACTAAATTATTAAGTGCTTAATAAGGCTATTAAAGTATTAATAAAAGACATATAAAATAAATTAGCCTACTAGGTATATTACCTATTCGCCTTTAACTTTAATATGAAATATTACGTAGCGATAAAAAATCTTATACATAACTTATTAAAAAGACTAGATTATATAAAGGGAAAATTTTCTTATAAGGATATCTTATTTATATTAATAAAAAAGTTAGATTTAATATATAAACTTTCAGTAAAAGTCTAACGAAATATTATTAACCTTAAGGGCAAAATAACCATATTATTCACATATATATATATAACTAGGGCTATAATAAAGGGTCCCCCCCCCTTTTATAATAATATATTACAGAGCTTTAATTACTATATAATATCTATTATTATGTCTTAATATTAAAAAGTAAGAAAAATAAGCGCTAAGGCTCTATAGATTACTAAGTAAAACAAGGATTTTAAGTAAGCCTTTAGGGACCTATTTATAGGTAAAGTTATAATGTTAGAATAATATATCTTATACTTAGTTATAAAAGAGCTTATAGAGAGTAAAATAATATTACTCTTATACCCTTTATAATAATTTAAGGTATTAATTAAAGATTTATAGGCCTAAGATTGATAATATTAAGAATTTATAATAAGGGCTTAAAGAATTACTAGAAAATATAAAGGTTATATTATTAATACCTTTAAGATATTATATTATAAAAAGATATTAATTATCCTATAGCAAGATGTAATAAAAATACAAATCTTTTACTGATATTATAATAACCTAAGAGTAAAATATATAAATATATACAAGACCTTAGACCTAGTAATAAGAAAGTTTTATTGATAAAAGATTATAAAAAATATTTAAGAATATATTAAAAGCTACCTAATTTATGCAGGTATCTAAATACCTAGGTATTTGCCCTATAGTAAGCTATAATTATTACTATTATTCTTATACCTATTTTAAGAGATTAGCCTAAACATTATTATAGGCGTGTTATTAAGTACTTAGAATAATAATAATAATTATAATATAATACTTATTATTATATATTAAATAATAAAGTATATAATATTTATTTTAATTTTAAAAAAGCTTAAAGCTATAAAGCTTATAGCCTTATTATATAAGTATATAAAAAGCTACTTTAATATATTAAAAGGGATTATTAATAATAAAGATAAATTAATTATAAATAAATTCTAAAAAGACTAAATAAAAGAATAGGTAATTTATTACTAATTATTTACTATATATTACCTATAAAGAAATAACTAAACTAAATATACCTATTAAATACTTAAGAAATACCTAAGGGGATATATAAGACATTTACCTAAGAGATAAGTAATATACCTATTGGATATTACTTATATATATAATAATAATAAGTATCTTATTACTAATATTCTGTTAATATAAGCGCTATTTAAATATTACCTTAACAGTATAAAATATATCCCATTAAGAATAAAAATAAATATCTAAGGTATTTATAAATACTTAGAGATATTTAGCTAAGTGAGGGTTATAAGCTTTAAAGTATTAATAGAGGGCCTTAAAGTTATAAACAAAGTATTATATTATAAAATATAAAGTATAGGTTCATTATTTTAGAGACTTTACAAGAGTCTTTATACAAAGTTAATATTTTAAATACCTTAAGCTAATACCTTAATTTATAAAAGCTAAGATAAGAAAATACTATAAAAAATAGATATATATATAAATCTTATTAGAAAAGGATTAAGAGATATATAATATATTTTATATTTCCCTCTTAGAACTATAAAGAGTTATTAAAAGCTTAGGAAAAAACTATAGACTTTATTAAATCTTAAAAATAAGGTAAATAAATAAAAGGTAAAAGAAAGTATTATATATAAAAAGATAAATAAAGAGATATTGTATTTTATTAAGTAAAAAGGCTAATAAATACAATATAATACCTAAGAGATAAAAGTATACTTATAAAAGATATAAATAGTAAGAAAAAAATAGTATAAAATTATAAAAAGAGAATAAAAAAAAATAAAATAAGATATAACTAAATATAGATTAAAACTAATATAATAAAATAATAAACTTGATTAAAATAATAAAAAGATATAAAAAGATATAAAAATAATAATTAAAAATATAAACTTAGGTAACTTATAATTAAAATAATATTTTAATAATATTAATATTAAAAATAATAAAGCTAGAATAAAAAAAACTTAATATTTATTATTTAACTTTATGCTACCTAAAATAGGGATTAAAATATTATAATTAATATCTTAATAGTTTTAATAATAAAGGCTCTATACCTAAAGCCAGAGGTCTTAAGAGGCCTAAATTAATAAGATTTATCTATATACTTATTAATAGCTTTAATAACGCGCTAAAGCTAGCTCTATTTATAATAAATAGCTTATATCTTAATTAACTAAAGAGATTAAAATCTAACCCCTTTATATAATAGCTCTCTTCTTTAGTATTAACCTTTTAATTACCCTTATAATTCTTAATTACTTAAAGAAATTATAACCTTAGAATTATATTTTTAATAGTTTTATAAAAGAGGTTTAATTATAATTAATAATAACTATAACTAATTAATTGATTAATTAATTAATAATATATTAATAATTATAATACCTTTTTATAAATACTTTTAATTAAGTAATTAACATAATATAACTAATATTTATTAATATACCTTTTAATATAAATAAAATAGCCTTAATAAAAAAATTTATAAACTTTATAAAACTATAAAAAAGATTTATAATAAGCTATAAAAAATACTATTAAATAAATACCTTTAAAATATTATATTAAATAAAAACCTTAATAATTTAAAATATATTAATCTTATAATTTTTTTTATTTATAATTTAGCCTTTTTTTATTTAATAATAATATTAATAAAAAAGTGTATTTTATTAAAAAAAGCTTATTTTATTAAAAGCTCTTAAAAAAAAAGCTAAAAAAAAGTAAAATTTTTTTAATAAATAAATCTAATTTTTTAAGGATTTAAAATATAACTAATATATAATATAACTTATAAGCCTTATTATAAATATTAATACCTTTTATTATATAAAATAAGAAGATTAAAAAAGTCATATTATAGCTAAGATCTAACTATATAGCTATAGGCATAATTATATTAAGAAAAAAGGGTTATTAGTATTATAGGTTTAAGAGGGATTAATTCTTAGAGTTAGTATTAGAGTTTAAACTTAAAAAAATTTAGCGCTAAGGCTTAGTATTAGACTTAGAGGTAAATAAAGGTCTATAGGTTTAGTTAGTTAAATTTAAATAATAAAATATATAATATCTCTATCTTAGCTTATATAAATATATAAATAATAATACTTTTAATAATAGCTCTTAAGAAATATATAATTATTATAATAATAATTTTTATAATATTTAATTTCTTAATAATTATATATATAAATAAAAAACGAGATTTTATTTAAAATATTATTTAATAAAATTAAAAATATTATAACTTAATCTTATATTACCTAAAATAGGGATTAAAATATCTTAATCTATATCTTAGTAATTTTAATAATAAGGGCTCTATACCTAAAGCTAGAGGTCTTAATAGGCTTAAATTAATAAGGTTTATCTACCTAATTATTAATAGCTTTAATAACACGCTAAAGCCAGCTCTATTTATAATAAATAGCTTACATCTTAACCAACTAAAGAGGTTAAAATCTAACCCCTTCACATAGCAGCTCTCCCCTCTAACGTCAACCTTCTAATCGCAATTCTCGATCACTCAAAGAGATCAAAATCGCTTCCGTTATCCTCGTGAGAGGAGGCTCAACCATAACCAACCAGTCAACCAACCAGTCAACTAATTAACAACCGGTCAACTAATAAACAACACGTCAAGAAGATCATAATAGAAAATTAAAAATATAATATATATTAATAAGTAATATATTATAATTAATGACTTAATAATTGATTATTTTATTATTCTATAGAGCTAAGAATATAATCTTTATAAATTTAACTTAAATATAAAATAAATATCATTTTATTTTTTTAAATTTAATAATTACTATGAGTTTTATAAAATATTATATTAAAATTTAATTTAATAGTATTAGTAATATAAAATATAATAGTAGAGCTTATAAGTAATTATAACTTATTAAATATTTAACTTAGGATTATTTTATATATCTTACAACATAAAAATTATTTTAGTTGTAATTAAAGCTTATAATATATTAAGTAATTACGTAATAGTTAATTAAAAAAAATACAATAAGCTAAGGGGTTTTTATAATACTTATATAATACTTTATTACCTTATTTATTAAATTTTTACTAAGAATTATTAACCTTTATTTAAGCTTTAAAACTATTAAGGATATACTTAAATAAATATTTAAAATACTTAATAAAAAAATATAAATTAAAAAAGAAATTAAAGTATTTAAATAAACCTAATTTACCTCTAAATATAAAATAAAATACCTTTAGCTTATAGTAAAGCTTAATTAAGATTAAAAACCCCTAATATTATTATTATTTAATTTTATATTACTTAAAATAGGGATTAAAGTAGTATAATTAATATCTTAGTAATTTTAAGAATAAAGGCTCTATACCTAAAGCTAGAGGTCTTAATAGGCTTAAATTAATAAGGTTTATTTATATAATTATTAATAGCTTTAATAATACGCTAAAGCTAGCTCTATTTATAATAAATAGCTTATATCTTAACTAACGAAAGAGGTTAAAATCCCCTTTATATAATAGCTCTCCCCTCTAATACTAACCTTTTAATCGCCTTTATAATTCTTAATTACTTAAAGAAGTTAAAATCTTAAAGAATTATACTTTTATTATCCTTATAAGAAGAAATTTAAGTATAATTAATAATAACTATAATTAATTAATTAATTTATAACTAATTAATTAGTTAATAATATATAAATAATTATAATAACTTTTTTTTAAAATTTTTTAATTAAATAATTAAAATAATATAATTAATATTTATTAATATATCTTTAAATATAATTAAGATAATTTTAATAAGGAAATTTATAAATTTTATAAAAATATAAAAAGTATTTATAATAAGCTATAAGAAATACTATTAAATAAATACCTTTAAAGTATTATATTAAGTAAAAACCTTAAGAATTTAAAGTATATTAACCTTATAATCTTTAATTATAATTTTTTTTTTATTTAATTTTTTTTTACTTAATAATAATATTAATAAAAGAATTAATTTTATTAAAAAAAAGCTTTTTGTATTAAAAACTCTTAAAATGAAATTATAAGAAAAATCTATTTTTATTAATATATAAAATTAATTTCTTAGGGACTTAGAATATAACTAATATATAGCATAATTTATATCCCTTATTATAAATATTAATACCTTTTATTATATTAAATAAAAAGATTAATAAAATTAACTAAGATCTAACTATATAGCTATAGGTATAATATTAAGAAATAAGGGTTATTAGTATTATAGATTTTAAAGGGATTAATTCTTAGAGTTAGCATTAAAGTTTTATAAACTTAAAAAAAATTAGCAATAAGGCTTAGCGCTAAACTTAGAGGTAAATAAAGGTTTATAGAACTTTAATACTAACTCTAATAATTAATCTTACTAAAACCTATAATATTAATAACTTTTATTTCTTAATATAATTATATTTATAGCTATATAGCTAGATCTTAGCTAATTTTATTAATTTTTTTTAATTAATATAATAAAAGGTATTAATATTTATAATAAGGGTTATAAGTTATATCGCATATTAGTTCTATTTTAAGTCCCTAAGGAATTAATTTTTCTTATTAATAAAAATTTAGCCTTTCTTTAGCCTCTTTTTAAAAGCTTTTAATAAAAAAAGCTTTTTTTTTAATAAAATAAATCTTTTTATTAATATAATTATTAAGTAAAAAAAAGCTAAATAAAAAAAGAAAAATATTATAATAATAAATCATAAGTTTAATATACTTTAAAGTATTAAGATTATTATTTAATATAATATTTTAAAAGTATTTATATAATAGTATTTTTTATAATTTATTATAAGTATTTTTTTATATCTTTATAAAGCTTATAAATCTCCTTATTATAATTATTTTAATTATATTAAAAGATATATTAATAAGTATTAGTTATATTATTTTAATTACTTAATTAAAGGTATCTATAAAAAGTTAGTATAATTATTAATATATTATTAATTAATTAATTAATTATAGATTAATTAATTAGTTAGTTAATTAGTTAGTTATAGTTATTATTAGTTATAATTAAATCTCCTCTTATGAGAATAATAGAAGTAATTTTAATCTCTTTAAGTAGTTAAGAATTATAAGGGTAATTAAAAGGTTAGTATTAAAGGGGAGAGCTATTATATAAAGGGATTAGATTTTAACCTCTTTAGTTAGTTAAGATATAAGCTATTTATTATAAATAGAGCTAGCTTTAGCGTATTATTAAAGCTATTAATAATTATATAAATAAACCTTATTAATTTAAGCCTATTAAGACCTCTAGCTTTAGGTATAGAGCCTTTATTATTAAAATTACTAAGATATTAATTATAATACTTTGATCCCTATTTTGGGTAGTATAAAGTTAAATAATAAATATAATAATAGTAGCTATAGGTATAAATATATTATATATGTCTTCAATAACAAAGAAAAACTAGCTTCAGGATTAAATAACTATACTATTAAGAAACAAATATAATTAAAGAAAAAGGAAAAATAATAAGCCTAGAATTTAAAAAACTAAGAAGACCACTAACTATAAGGCTATAAATAAAAAAATATAAGTAATTACTATAAAAAGCCTTATATTCTATAAATAAAGTATATAAGTAATAATACTTAGAACTAAAAGTATAAATTAAAAGAGAATAATTAAATACTTTAATAAATAATAAAGCTAAGTAAAACTACTTTAGCTTGATAATAGTAAATAAACTTAAGCTATTATAGGGGCATAAATAAATACTATATTTAATTCTTAACTTAGAAGGAACCCTTTTTAATTATAATAATAGAATTATTAATTATAAGATTAATTACCTTAAGGTCTTTATTAAAAGAAAAAACTAAGAAATATTATTTAATATTATATGTAATAAGTAATATAATCTTATACTTAGGTATTTATAGTTATAATAATATAATTTATATTTTAATTAGAGAATTAGCTAGGTATTTTTTTTAATAATAAAGTACCTTTTATAATAAGTAATAATTTAAGAAATAATATTAGATCTTAAATTTTTATAAAAAATACTAGAAAAATTAAGTAAAAGTAAATATAAAATATATCTTTACTTAAAGAAATATAATATAAATATTATAATAAATATAATTAATTAAAATTAATTAAATTAATTAAAATTAATAAAATTAATAAGTAATTATATATATTATATAATAATTCTATTTATTAGAGAATAACCTTAAATAAGTTAAAAAGATATTTAAAAAACATAAATTAAAAATATCATATTATAATATTATATTTATAAAAAGCTCTTTATAAAAGAACTTGAAATAGATTTACCTAAATATATATATATTATAACCTAGAGATTAAGTATATTAATAAAAAGTAATCTAGCTTTAATAAACTCTACTTAATTAATATATTATAATTATTAATATTAAGAAATATAATAATGATATATTATAAAAAGAATATATTAAAAAAAGTAAGTTATTTATTAAATACCTTATTATATGTATTTTTTAGAAAAATAAAAAACTTTAATTTTATATTAATTTTAAAATACTTAAGATTATTATAATTTAAGATTATATATTATTATCTTATATTATTTAATTAAAAAATTAACTTTTTAATACAAAATAGTTTATTATATGTAACCCTAAAGGAGCTTATAACTTTATATAAATTAAAAAAAAATAAAATATAAAACTACTTTTTATATTAAATATAAATTATTTAAATATCTTATTAATCCTATTAGGCTTATTATTATATTTATTATATTTTACAAAATAATTAATTATATATTATAAAAATATCTAAATATATTTATTATATATTACTTAGATAATATCTTTATTTTCTCTAAAATACAAAGAAATATATAAAATATATATATAAGGTATTATAAATACTATAAGATATTAAGTTATTAAGAAAACCTAAGAAAAATAAGTTTTATACCTTAAAAATAAAATTCCTTAGATATATTAGTTCTTATAATAAAATACATATAAACCTTAAGAAAATCCCAGTAATTAAAAAATAAAAAGAATTAATAAATATTAAAGTAATATAATCCTTTTTTAATTTTATTAATTATTACTATAAGTTTCTTAATAAATTTAAGAAGATTATTATATTATTTATTAATTTTATAAATAATCATAAATTATTTATACTTAGGGACAAAATTAAAAAAGCCTTTAATATAAATAAAAAATTTATCTTAAGTAAATTTATACTTAAGATATTTAATTTATCTTAATAAATTAAACTTAAAATATATATCTTAGATTTTATATTAAGGGCCTAGATTAAATAATAAGATACTAAAGGACTTTTATACCTAATTATATTTTATTCTTATAAGTTATATAAAATAAAACTTAATTACCTTATTTATAATAAAGAATTCCTTATAATTATTAATACCTTTAAAAAGTTTTAATATTATTTCCTTAGAAGCTAATATTATATTAAGGTATATAGATATTATTAAAATATTATTTATTTTATATAAACTCAAGAACTTAATAAATAATAATTATAATATATTAAATATCTTTTAGAATTTAATTATATTATTATTTATATTAAAAGATTAAAGAATAATAAGGCTAATATTATTAGCTAATAACTTAACCTTAATATTAAAAAGAATAAGGTTAAATAATTATTATACCTTATACCCAAAAGATATATATAATAAGAGTTTATTATATATACCTAATAACTAGTATCTCTATTAAAATACCTTATACTTATTAAGAAATATAAATAACTAATTATAGACTTTATTAGTTATATATAAAGATATTAATAAGAAAATAATAAAGCTTAGACCTATAAAGGAAAAATCTTTATCCTTAATAAAGTATTTTAAATTATCTGTAATTATTATTATTACTAAGCTATATATTATAATAACCTAAAAGAAACTACTTATATTATAGAATAATACTATAATAACTATAACCTTAAGAGTATAGTATAAAGAGAGATATATAAATATAAGAAATATTATAAAGAAATTAAAGAAGTAAATAAAAATCTTAGAACTACTTATATAATAAAATAAAGTAATTTACTTTTAAAATAAATTCTAAGAATATAATAAATAACTCTTAGATAATACAAATAAATAAATAATAAATTCTAGATAAATTATACTATAAACTTATATATAAAATATATATTTACCCGCTATATAGATATTTAGGAATTAATAAAATCCTAAAATAAGTTAGAATAATATTTGCTATTCTTAATATAAAGAAAATTATCTTAAAAAGTATTAAATAATATAACTTTTATATAAAAACTAAGGTATAATACTATATACTATATAAAAAACTATAAGTACTCCTAGTTATATAATAACTATAGGATTTAATTATTATAGATTTTATTATAAAATTACCCCTATTAGAGAAATTAATTATAAATAACTTCTATAATAATATTCTTATTATTATAAATAAACTTATAAAAAAAATTTATTTTATATTATATTAAGCATTAATAATAATTAAATAATTTTTTTACCTTTTGATTTTTATATTCATAACATATATAATATACTACTTAAGATTATTATACATTAAGGACTATTATTTACTTTAAAGTTTTAATAAAGCCTTATAAGATACTTAGGGATTAATTATAAGCTCTTTATTTTATATTATAAAAAGACTAATAAATATACTAAATATATAAATTAAATACTAAAATATTACTTTTAATATTATATTAATTATAAATAAACTAACTAAGTTAAGAAGCTATTAGCTATATAGCTAGCCTATAATATAGCTATAAATAAGAGTATAAAGATTATATTAGCTTATATTTATTTTAGATCTATATTAGATATTTATTAATAAATAAGAGATATAATTACTAATTTTAAGGTAATTCTTATTAATAATTAACTTAAAAACGTCTATAATAAAATATAAATAAAACTTTAATTTATTAAGAATAAAATAATAAATTATATTAATAAAAAAAGAATTAAGAAATTAATTTTTTTAAAGGGAAATATAATTTACTTTATAATAAAAAATATTACAATAAAATAATAAAATAAAAAACTTAATTATAAATATATTAGATTATATAAAATTAAATAAAAAATCTTAAAATATAAATATAAATTAAACTTATTACCTAAGGTTAAGCTTTATTTAATTTTTTATATATTATTACTTAAATTAATAAAAAATATTATTTAAGCTAAAACTAAAAATAAATTAAAAACTAAAATTCATAAATTAGAAAAATATATTATAAAGGCTATCCTTAATATAAATAAAATTTATAATATAATAATATATTTTATTAAATAAAAACACTATCTAGACTTAGAAAATATATAAAAACCCTTAAAATACCTTATTAATATATAATATTTTTTAAAAAACTTTTATTAATAATACTAAGTATAGGCTTATTAAGACTAATAATATTCTAATTAATTAAATTAATAGCCCTAAGGGAATATACCTTTATAACTATAAATAATTCTTCTTAGAGCTTACTTAACTCCTCTAAAGCATATAAACTATGCTTAAAAGCTTTATTACCCCGCGCTTTAAATAGCCTTTTTTACTTCTAGATATAAGTATATTTAATTATTACCTCCTTAAAAATAGCCTTTACCTTAGCCTCTTTATCCTCTATATACTTATACTCTTAGATATTTTTTATTACTATTAAGATTAATAAAACCATTATAAAAAAGCTAATATATACCTATAAAAAAAAGCTATTTTAGCCTTATTATATATAACCTTTATATTAATATAATTAAAATAATAATTAAAATAATTAAAGATTACTTTATAGGCTAAATCTTAATAAAAATAATATATATAAAATATAATCTTAAAACTAAAAGCCTTAATATAAAAAAAAAGACTTTATATTTTAGAAAATTTCTTTAAAAAAATATATTTAAAAACTTAGCCTAATATTATATTAATAAGAAATAAGATTTTTATAAATTAAAGTTATTTATTAATAATACTTAGTTACTAAAATTAATCTTAAGAATAAGATTAATAAAAAAGAGACCTTATATTATAATTATAATATAAGCTAGGCAAGGAAGCCTAATAAAATACCTTAACTAAGTAATAGACTAAGGGGATTAAATTTTATTCTTATTAGTCCTAAGATTAAAAGATAAAAATATTAATTTTACCTTAGGTTAAATATTAAAATAATTAATTTAATTAAATAATAATAAGGATATAAAATATATTTATTATATTTTCTTATATAATAGCTACCTTAGCTATTAATATAACTTAGTTATACTTCATACCTTTAAGTATATTACTAGATATAATACCCCTATCATTTAAGCATAGCGCAACTACTCTATCTACTAATATAAACCTAGCATAACCGGTTTATCCCTTAGGAATATACACAATCATTATATTTTATTAGAGAAAACAAAACACACCAACCACACAGCCAAAAATCTTCTAATACATCTTTCTTTCAGTGACTTTTCGAAGAGGGATTTCACACACTTTTCCGTAATCTCAATATCATAGAAAATAATAAGGGCAACTAATCAATTGATAGTAATAATAATCACGCCAAAAAAGAGAGCCCCAAAGCTCCCCTTTCTCGACTTAATTAGTAAAGAAGATGATAATAGTGGAAGGTCTAAGGCCTCTAACTCCTTTTCTACGTACAAGAAATTGCCCAATAGCCCAAAACGGCTTAGCACCCATTTCCCCCAACTCAATATTAAAGGGGAAAGCTACTACATAAAGGGGATTTTAACCTCTTTAGTTAGTTAAGATATAAGCTATTTATTATAAATAGAGCTAGCTTTAATACGTTATTAAAGCTATTAATAATTATATAGATAAACCTTATTAATTTAAGCCTATTAAGACCTTTAGCTTTAGGTATAGAGCCTTTATTATTAAAATTACTAAGATATTAATTATAATACTTTGATCCCTATTTTAGGTGGCATAAAGTTAAATAATAATAATTAATCTTATTTATTAATATAAACCTAGTATAACTAGTTTATCCCTTAGGAATATATATAATTATTATATATTATAAGGTTAAATTACTTTTTAATATTATATATAATTCTAAGTATATAAATTTTATATTAATTAAATTATAAAATTAAAAGTTAAGCTTAGAAATATTAATACTTATAATATATATAAATAATTAAAAACCTAGAGCCCTGTCCTAAAGGTAGGAGAATTTTCTATATTACCACCTCCAGATACTACTAACTGTCAGGACTCGAGAGGTAGAGGTTATAGTTCTGACTTACCAGAGTTGGTCTCTCCGAGGACGTGTTGAGTGACCTGAGATGCCAAAAGGGCGGCATCCGCTTGGTACTGTCCAACGTTGCTAGAGACATTGACATGGGACATCAATGACTTCAGGTCGGTCGTGGTAGACCACTGGCGACACGATCAGAGACAGTTTGTGGATAGTTGTGATGAGAGAAGAACTTGAGATAGTTCTTGGCGGCCGGCTTGAGATATGTAAGGAGAGACTTAGCGCTCCACCCCGAAGACGTTGGAAGATAGTACCCGCCAGCTTGGATCAAGGGTTTTCCCACACTGCGGCCCACGGCCAGATTCCACTTGGACTCGGAAGAGGCCTCTGCCTCTAGCGTCCAGGTCGTGTTAACAAATCCAGCATTCGTAACGACAGCGTGAGGCTTTCCACCTGGTCCGGTGTATGGGTAAACTTGGAAACGATCAGCATTTGTTCGGGCGGCGGTTGCCAATCAACTCTTACTATCCTGCGCAGTCGGGTTAGAGGAATTCGCCCTTCAGAAAGGGGTAGATGGATTCACTGGCTCGTTGCCTAGTTCCACGGCCCTGACAGATGGCATGTATCGTGCGATGTCTTTGGCAGCAAGGATAGCGTTGGTCAGATTGTCGCTGCCCCGGTTCAGCCCTGGCACTTAATGAGTCGCTGTTCGATGCAATGGGGTTGTCACAAGTAGGATGTACCAAACACAGAGAGACCAGGATACTTGGCGGTTGCTTTAAGATAACGCTTTCCGTAGTAAAAGCGTCTGTCAAAGGAGCCCGGTTCAATTTCGTAGTAGTAAAGATATTCGTCCAGGTCTGGTTTGTATTCACCCCAATCACTATTTCCACAGTCAGCGGAAGTTCTTCAATCTGGCCAAAACCCTGCAACTGACTCTTCTCCCGCCCCAGGCGGACATCAGGCCAGACTCCGGAAACGCTCTTCAGGTTTCCCATGCACTTGAGTGTGAGGCTCACGTTCTGGAGGTACTCTGCAAAGCCATAAGCAAAGCTACGCAGACAGCCAGCTCATCCAAGTTGATCAATGTGCTCAGGATGGGGAAGCAAACGAGAATCCAACGGAGCAGGGTCAAGAAGGGCACTTCGATCTGGCGGGCTTTTTGGGAGACTGAGCACTGCTGAGCCTGCGTCACAGGCTGTAACGATTGCAAGAATGGCGAGGAACTTCATTGTCGTGTCTAATGACTTGCAGCTCGGGTTTGGAGTGAAGTAGATGAGAGCGTATATCCTCAATGTGTTGGTCAGTATTGTGCGTGCAGAAAGCATTCCTTTTATACACGGTCACTCAAGTACACGTAAAGAGCTTGCAGCAACACATTTAACGGGGTTAGAGATGCCAACTCATTTCCCGGCTCCAGCTCCAGCTCCAGCCCCCGCCCCCGGACCCAGGATCTCGGGAGCGCGGGGAAAGTCCCGTCGATCGAGCGTATACGCGTACTGCTTGCTGTCAAATTGCAAGCATTGTTCGGTCGCTTCGCACAAAGCTGGCCCGAGAGTTGTACTCTCCGGCTTTGTTCTCAACGTTACATACCGAGACAAGTCAGGTTTGGCTACCCAATAATCGGCATCTGAAGCAGACCCAGCACCAAGTCGGATGAGTATAGCACCGAAAACATGATCCGATAGTCACCTGGTGTGCTTGCTTGCCCCATGGGGAAAGCAGCGGAGTGTCGGGGCGGGTTTTCGTTTCATTGGCTATTTCTCCGACCCCTGCTTGGATGGTCTTCACTACAGAGGGCTTGACTCCACGAATGCAGGGTAGTGATGGCATCGATTAAAATGAAGTGATCTAATGATATGAGAGGTAGTCAGGAGAGGCAAATTCTTTTAGGGATTTTCTTGAGCAAGGCTTGAAAGTGCTGGCTTGTTTGTCTCAAAATTAGACAGGAATGTCAACGCTTCCTCTGCGTCAGATGAGGTGTAACAGGGGCAGACAGTCTCCCCAGGATTGAAAGGAATTGCTAAGTTGAAGAGAGTCCAGTCTTGTTTACAATCGACGGTTGCACGACCGCCTTCAACGCCCTCTGATCATGCAAAAAAGTAGCCTCCAGATCCAGCCAGTGCTTGATAAGCTCAACACGAAGCGAACGACTGTCGTGATCGCATCCGATGCCGTTATTCGCCAAAAGTCTCACTGGGCGCCTGCAAAGACCCCATCTGTCCCCAATCATCGGGTTCCATGGTAATATAGATTTTTGGCTCTTACTGGCACTATTAATGTATTACGATTCGTCAAGTCCCCTTGTTATACAAGATGTGCCCCGGTTGATGCAGCTTCTAAGCCAGGGTCCTCCAGAGGAAGGTGATGCTCCAGGAGGAACCTGACTATCCACTTGTCATGTTTGTGCGTTTGCAACTCGCAAGGCTTTAGGCAGGTCTCCTGGAAGATGTGTAGGCACTTTTTCTAGAAGCCTTGTAAGTTGACAATCAAGCACCGTGGAGTTATCACCTACCGAGTTTGATAGAGATGGCCAGTATCTTTCAAGCTCTGTAATGGCTTCAAAATTTGACTGCAACATTGCTCGAATCTCAGCGGCATCATGCCCATCGCCAAACATAAGCATATGAAGCAAGACGGCCGAGGAGACGACTGCCCCGTACCCCACTCCTACGTAGATTATCTCGCAATCTGGAAGTTCTCTCGATAGTTTAATGAGTCGACTCTGAGAGGCAGCATGCTGCTTGCAAAGCGCCGCATACGCTTTTGACTTGCTGGTTTTCGGTCGATCGATGTCGAGGAACTGAAAGAACAGAAGAGTTGAGTAATGATGAAATCCAGTATGAAGGGCCATAGAAGGGCCTCCAAGTCCTTTCCTGGCGTGACAGTGGACATTCTCATCACTCATTCTTTGTCGTCTGGAAGCCCGGCTTGCCAGAGGCGAAGGTTTTCCGCAAGTACTGCGACACGTTGTTCAACAAAGTCGTCGGTGAGCTCACCCTGAACCAACTGCTTATTCAAGTCATGAATTGGTCCAAACTGCTCTTCCAGCATAATATTGTATGCCCACAGACCCGGGGTAGCCTGGCGGACAAGATCAGAGTCAGTTGAATTGCCATCGAGGCGGTGAAAGACATATTCATCGATTGGTAGACCCAAAGCCTGATCAGAGTCTCCCATGGCCCTCCGCAAGTTGCATCCCGCAGAGCACCATCGGTCGGCCATGTACAATGTCCACCACACTCTGCGTTTGGTTTCACGCAAAATTGGAGAGTCTTCAGGGTTCGGAGTGTCAAATCCGAGAATTTCAGCCATCCGTATGCCAATGCTGATATAGAGGGCCTCGGACTTTGAGTCCATGGCCGAATATGAGAGGTTGGCGAGAAGAACGCAGGTCTGGATATTTTCTAGGCAGACGTTTCCCACGTCGGAATGTAGAAAAGCCTTTGATTCAGCAAAAAGGGAGGATTCCATGGAACGTAGTCTTTGTTGTGGATGAAAACGGCAGCCAAAAGCCAGAATCGCGTAGAGCGGCCCGCGTTTCAAGCTCGAATCGCGCACTTGAGTCCGGAGGGTGGGAAGGTGAAACAAGCTATGAGGCCTGTGAAGAACGTAATGGACGTAGTTTTCAAAAAGATCCTGAACCATGTCGGGAGAAAGATCAAAGGCTCGAGTTTGTTTTGTCGAGCTTGTAGTTGTTGTTGGACGATAAGCAATGGTGGCTATTGGCTTGCTCCCTTGTTTAAACGAGCAGGAAAGGTGCCGTCGAACGCATGTGTCGCATGGTCTTCCGGGTCCTGGGCGGAAGCATTTCTTCCTTATTGCCCTACAATTGGAACATGCTGTGAGGTTTCTCATTAGTAATGCTCCTGGGCCACTTGGCGTTGGCGTTGAAATGCAATGAAGCAATTTATTAGGGAGAGGGTTTACATGCCTCTGCACCCCCAAAGATGGGGAGCGGGGCTGGTGGTTGAAATATCACGTGCTGTGTATCTGACGAGGCAAATGCAATGGCTCAGATCCTTGGCTTCTACGACCCCCGGTTCTCCAAGCTTCGCGACTTGATGCAATAGTCCATCCCGTCCGGACATGATATCGGGGCCAGTCTGTGCCTGAACATTAATGGCGACGAAAATGTGGTGGAAATATTGGGGAGAGGGGGGCTCGCTGACCCATCGATCGAGAAGGCCTGGCCCCTGTCGTGCCTCCGCCGGGGCTTTGATCCAAGAGCCACTTCAGCAGATGGGATGCGAGCCGGACTCAATCACAATCCGTACGTCGCTTAACCCCCTACTCACAGACGAGGGCGCCAATACTGCGTTCTGGAGATCCGGCGTGTTGGGCTCAGTCAACGGCCACACGAACGCGAGGGCCATGGTCAAGATCCTCCCCTGCTTCTAGCTTGGCGGCAAAAGTGCAGAAGGTGGCCATCGCCTCCTGTCCACTGAGGCCATGGAGCTGGCGCTCACAGAGCATGCGAATGAGGTGAATTTAGTCACAAGGCGTCCCGGGAGACGCGGGCTTGGGATATACCTCACCGGACCTAGCTCAGGAAGCGTCGGAGGCAAGCTGCCAGATGGTCGTGTTGGATAGGGTAGTGGATGGCGCGGTTCGATCGTGGTTGTGGACCGACACAGGAAAGTTACGATCACGTAGATCATGAACAGGATGCTGAGTGCAGAGCATCCTTCCCCAGCAGCGTTTATTAAGAGAGTTTGGGAGATACTCAGAGTCTGCAAGAACAACTTCGGAGGCACATTATTATTGACCAGAATCGAAAGAAGTACCAGTACCTCAATTTGATCTACTATAGACAGGCCACAGTCATATCTATTGGGTTGGAGTTGCCGAAGGCGTAGCTTCAACGGGTGGAGGAGGCGGCGGTCCTTCTTCCTCCTTGGCAGGGGTAAATGCTGCCCCGTCCAGTGGAATCTCTCCCACAGCTCCTCCAGATACTTCGGTTCCGTCAACATTGGCTGATGCTGCTGCCGAGAGCTTCGAGTAGTTGACCAGCGAAGCCTCGTTTGGCCTATGAGAGTTCAGTTAGCAAGCTTCAAGCCCGAGTTAAGGATCTCTCTTACGGATTGATTGCCATGACTTGGCCGTTTTGGCAATGGGGACCAGTCGCACAATAGAGATAGATGGGGTCTGTACTGGTCAAAGGCAAATTAAAGGTCCCAACCGTAGTCTGCCCAGCCTCGAACGGGATGTGCCCGCTATGGATGGCTCCAGCCACCGTCGCCTGCAACGGTTGACATGGGGCGTCCTCGGCACTCTGAGTGACTGTGTGGTTCCCTGAGCTGAACTGGAATTGGATTACGTCGCCAACCGCGGCCCTGATCAAATTGGGAACAAATGTGTCCTGGGGACCGCCAACCACCACCGGTATAAGCCTATTGGCTCGTCGCTCGAGGGGGGGATTCGTTCGAACTACCATGTCTTAGCTTTTGGGAGTTTCAAACACAGATCGAGGTACTGACTTGTAAATTGCCTCTTCGTTTCAAGCTTCGGTAACAGAGCCGGCTCTGATTGATGCACTTCAATAAGCGGCATGGCGACGACGACTGCCGCCAGTAGCCCATATGCCAACATTAACATGATCATTTATCCTTCGGTAATGCGTAGAACAAGGAGAGGCTGTGAATGATGTATCCTCCAGTGATACCTTCAACCGCCCGAGATTGTACTCGGTAGGAATTACAGTGAATAAGACAGAAAGAACGAAGAGAAGAGAAAAGACGCCAGCGCTGTGGGATAGATCCAAGGTAGGATTCTGGAGTCTTTGGTCACGCCACATCTCTTATAGATAAATCTTGGGGGTTGTAAATTCATTACAAAGACGGGCAACATCCACTCTTGAGCCCTTGTTTGCAACACTCGAAACCACCCGAGAGTGGGCGAGACAACAAGAATGCGCAATGCGTCGCTAATATTGCCCAAATCTTGCTCCCGCGATGACGAACTCTTGTCGCATCCATGTCCCAACGTGTAGCCAAGCCGTCTGAAGAGGTTGTCTCAAACATCGTTGCAGGTGTGCCGAGAAGACTGGCTCCAGTCATCCCTCGCCTGTGATTGGATCATCATGGAGACGTTTACGAAACAAGCAATTAGAAAGCAGCTGAGATTCAGTTCTGATGCAAATCAGGCACTGACCTTTTGTGTCATCGCCCCTGTCAGAAGAGGTTTCATTGATCGGGATGTGGGCGGTGGAACAGATGACACCCTAACTTTGGTGTCCTGAAACGTGAAACTCAACGGCCCATGAAGATCTTGAAACCAGGCTCAAGCCGCTGACAAAGCGATAAATCCGTATATCCAGGCTTCAAGCTCGGAGAATATAATCGGCATTCGGAGTGCTGTCCATCACATACGACCATACCCACCGGAGAACTCGGGATCCCGTCCGCTCTCCCATAGATAAGCCGGTGAGGGGCGGATTAGTAGTTGGGTCGGTGACGACCAGCGAATCCCCGCTGTTGTATGTTTTTTTACCCATTGATCCAGCAACTCTGTCTCATTTTTGCACTATCATTCCCTAAAGTTGCACCTTTGGCCAGCCAGAATGACCCTCGTGGGTGTAGAAATCTTCTCCCCACCTTTTGCCCTTGCCATATGTTCCTGACCCTGCCCTTTGAAGGTGCCAAACCCAACAGCGCTTGCTCTTATAAGCAGTCCTCTACATCTTCTTGACCCAGTTACTTACTCGTTTTCATTTCAAAGATTATGGTGCTGAAAACAAAATGGCTGTCATATGTTGTTGCCAATCTGACCAGCATCACCACCGACCTCAGCACAAACACCATACCCCTCAGTGCGAGGGCTCAGGGGAGATCCATCATGTTATCACCGCTACGAACGCACCATCCGCTTCCTGGTCATGAGCTAGTGGCTTCTCAAAGTTCTCATGAATCGCCCTGTCAGCCCCGCCCGGCCCGTTTGGCCAACGCAGCTTCCTGTTGAATAGAGCAAACGTGACATGATTGCAATATGCCCTGCTCCTGCGTTCGTGAACTTGGTTTGCTTCGATCCTCCAACACTATTGCATGCCTTTGTGAGCATTCTTCTATTCTTTTGTCCCCATTATTCTCAACAGTAGCCCAGAAGCAACCCCAAAATCTCCTCATTAGCCAGTCTTCTAACCAATATCGACCCCATTTCGTCGGCCAGTTCTCCTCTCCAAGCACGTACCGACCCTAGCCTTCTCAGTCTCAACCCGCCAGTGACCTTCCGCAGACCGGCCAGAAATCATAGTGGTCACGATGCTCAGGCTCAATATTGTCGTGTGTATGTTAGTGGCGGGTGTAACAGGGGCGGCATGCCTGTTGGCCTAGAACCCTGAGCAACACGAGGATCAGAGCGCCCAGTTTGTTGACGACAAAGGCTACGATAGCCTAGAAGAACAGAACGACCAGTCCTCCGACCAAGAGAGCCGTGATAGTTCCGAAAGCAAGGCCAAAGGAGAGCCTGTGTGGCTCCTGCGACACATCGACGACGAAGGCGACCCCAGGCAGTGGGCACTCTACATGTTTGGGAAAGTATACGAGCTTCGTGTCGTACGGAATGCACCCTACCGCTACTCAATCATTTGTTCTCCACGATTCGAAGCACACGTCACCGACGGTGTCCGACTATATCCGAGAACGGGCTTTCATCATATGAGTCCAGAGAGACTCTGCGTGGGAGGTACTCCTGAGCTTCACATGACCTACTACCTTGCCGGTTGCTACATCTGCATGGTTGGGAAGACACGTTTGACACCAGGTGAGGTTCAGCAAGCTTTTAGCAGGGTCAAGGTCGACTTTGGAGTGTTCATTGCCACTTTCCTTTGCCAGAGCTTCCTGGACAGGTTTCTTAAGAAGATCATTGCACGAAGGGATCGAACCCCCCGCTGCAAGAAGTCTATCAGCCAGGTTATCACAGACAAGCGATTGACCAGGTTCAACCCCAGGTCGAAGAGAAGACTCCATGAAAGCCAGGTCAACCATGGTGGACTGTTTCAAGGTCAAGAGATACCGGTCTTGGAATCGCAAACGAAACCAGATTCTGTGCAAGATGGCGATCAGGCGAGACAGGAAGCATCGCCTTCTACTTGATAACTTGACAACTTGACAACTGAGACTGATTTCTCGAGCTTGAGGTGATCTATCTCTGATTACTGTCACCAGGACCGTTGTCATGCGGGTAAGTGTCAGTCTTCTTGGGCCTGGCCATTCTAACACATGAATAAAACTTATCAGATCCAGCCAAAGCGCTTCCAAGCGGTCATTCATTCAGACTTTTGGAGAGGTTTATTTCGACGGGAGTGTGGCGTTTACGTTTTACTCTTTGGTCAGTGAGTAGGAGTCGAGGCTCACATACTACCTAGCTGAAAATCGTTGTCGACCGCGCTGGCTCATTTGCTCACGAATCACCCATTTTCTCCTTCGTGCTTTGAGATTCAACAATAGCTGGTGAATGTTTTCCTTCACAACGGTGATCCCTCCAGAGGACATGTCCGCCCTTCAGTTGGCATAACACACCAAGAAAGAGGAAGAAAAACATGAACATGGTGGCACGCAGTCCTCATAACTCCTCTGGTCAAACTCTCAGGTGAGCCGCAGATACTTATGAGGGATGGCTTCTTATACTCTCCTGAGATTACCTTTGCCTGAGACTAGGTAGTCAACGCCTTTCTAGGCAAAGACGTTAAGAGTTAGGGTTGCCTCACGGGGTTTGCCACGTCTGGTGACATTTGAACTATGTTTGTTCTTTCATCCTCCATCTTTCACTTGGCAGGTTCGTTAAACCTGCCCAAGATTCATTTTGATGCTGGTTACTGGAAGCCGGTCCCCTACCCTATCCTTCCCTCAAGAGGAATCAAGAAACATATGGATTGCTGATACAGCAGGCCCAGTCACTTGCTTTGGATGATTTGCCAGAATGAGGCCGTGGCTGTAGATAGAAAGATTGCGCACGGTTCCCTAAACAATACCACGTTAGTTCTTCAGCGGCATCGTAACGGTAGAGGACAACTGGGAATACACCTACCTCTGTAACTTGTGCTATGTTCCATGTTGAGGTAGACAAGGACACTGGCCTTGAAAGAAGTTGAAACCTCAATATCAAAATTGCGTATTCTGCGACTAAAGGGGGGTATCACTGAACGGTAGTCAGCCTGACTGCATCAAGCCCTTCCATCTGCCTCGTTTCCAACATCTTGCCATCAAGCAACCTAACTTTTCTCCTCTCACGTTCACATAATGCCCGCTCCTTCAATTCCGTGATATCAATTCCTCGTATGGGTAAGTTCAAGTTCACTTTCTCCCTACAACCCATCTGACAAAGTTGCCCACCATTAGCATCAGCCACAGTATCCAATATCGCAACCCGGAACTGTGTCCACTCCTCAATCGAGCCCTTGAATCCTTCAGAATCTTCATCGCTCGTGGTACCGCCAGCTTGTCATATGCCGATATAGCCTCTTTTAGCGAGTGCCCGTTGGAGAGCTGCTCCGCTAAGTCCCAGGAATCACACAGCGCCAAGTTGGCACCAAACCCAGCAAATGGGCTCACGGCATGGTTGCTATCCCCAATAAATACCACGGGCAGCTCGTTCATATTACCGTGGGAAAAGGCTGGCTTGTCTCGTGCGTTGTGTGAAAGAACCGTCTTTGGGTCTGTGTGCGCGACAATAGTCCTAAACGGCTCTTGCAACGCAGCACCTAGCTCAAGACCCCGATCGATCACAGCTTGGACTTGTTCTGAATTTTCCAGGTCAAGCACCGGAACTGGAGTGGCTTCGAGATGCCCAATACCCCAGAAGATGCTATTCTTGTCAACCGGAGAGAAGAAGCATGATATGCCGGTTCCTGACAGCATGAACCCCCAGTCTTTGTCCACCGGAGCAGGAGGATCATGCTCAAATCTCGATATGCCACCTCGAAGAATGGCCCCGGCAAAGTTGAGATTGTCATCTGGTCTTAAAAAGGCTCGGATCTTACTGCTAGCGCCATCTGCAGCAATGAGAAGATCACAGTCCTCGTCTGTGACGATGTCCTGGCTCTGTGTCTTTCTCGCAACCTGAACCCGAACTCGCCCATTATCAAGTCGGTGGGCCGAGACGCACCGCGTATTCCATTCAACCGCATCGCTCGGCCCAAGCCCTTCATGAATGGCTTGGCGGACGTCCTTTCGCGGCACTCGTATGCTGGAAGAGGGTAAACCTTCGATAGGCTCGTGCCTCAGGGTGATGTATTCCTTCCAGTCAGGCGCCCAGATCTTGAAGGCGCCAGCCCCATCAAGCCCTGAAACAGCCTTGTCGATGATCCTATCGAGAAGCCCCAGCTTCCGTAGCGCGAGGAGCCCTCCTGACGTGTTGTAACCGGTGAGTGATAGACTGTAGCCCTCGCGCTGAGCTGTGATTTCTGGAGAGTCGCGATCATAGATGAGGATTTTTGGCGGGTTCCATGCGGGGTTCCAAAGCCTGCGTAGCCCGACGACAAATGCCGATCCAGAAATACCTCCTCCAGCAACGATGATCGTCTTGCCTTCGAGGAAGTGGTGGCTTGGGGTCTCATTGCCCATGGTGACTGTTGGCTATTATCTCCACAATGCGAAGTGGTCGAGAGGTGAGGAGATCCATCGAACGCAGAGCATTTTCGATAAAGGACACATCGTCATTAAATATACTTGTTACACAAACATATCGACAATGGTAGTCGTAAATATTCGTTAGGGGCACGTCGCCAAGTGTCGCCATAGTTCGCTAGCCCCCGTTAAACCCGAACGGCAGTTGAGCCGTGCATTTACTGATTTCCCTTCTCAGAATACGTATTGCCTATTTCGGATAGGTCACGAACACCGTCCAAAGGGACCTGACGGCCACAGTCACTCCCGCGATATGTTTGGTGTAATTTCTTCTCTTAAAACGGCTCTTCAGGGGCCGTGGGGAAGAGTAGGATTATTGTTCATTGCGTAAGCTTCGCGTGAAAGATAGTGCACGAGAAATCATGCGACCGTTGGCTCACTGATCCCAGAAGCGTCGTCACCAGGCGGATATATCTTCTTAATTCGGAATTCATTACCACGGAGGATTCAAAGTGTCTACGACGTAGCAATGTCGCTCCGGGCTTCCTTCCAGAAGAAGGTTTCTTCGGTCACACCCCAACATTTGCCGGGCGCAAGTCGACGGGCACTTTTCAAAAGGGCACGGCCCGGCATCTTGATGCCTGAGAGAGAGATGATCGTCGGCGCTCATGACTACCAGAATACCACGGGAAAAGACATGTGTGGTTTTATAGGGGCATCTCAGGAAAAGCACTCGAGCTAGGTAGCCTCCCCTGCACTTCTCAGAGATCTAGCCTTACGAGTGCGGGACAGTCGCGATTGTAATGCTCGTCGTCTCATTCGCTCGTCATCTGGCTAGCCAAAAGCTGGGGCGATCCAGTCTGACCAACACGGCGCTTTGAGCAACAAATATCCAGATATCTTTATTGAAATTCTTAACAACTCAAATTGGAGAGACTGCTAAACACTATTACATCGCCATAAGTGCAAACATCTGGGTAGGATGTCACTAATCAGCCTAGAGGTTCAAGATATTCGGAATACTCCGCGACCTAGAATTGGTACCTCCCCCCCTCAAAATGTCAATGAAATTCGCACCATCACCCCGCCTTCACACCCGCTCTCCTCAAACCATCGATCAACCCCACCATGAAATATTCCCATCGCCATCACCACAACCACAAAAAATTCCACCATCCTCTACCACCAACATAAACCTTCTCCTCTCTTGCCGTCATGTCGTCCGAGCTCTCCGCTCCCCCTGTCCTCTCCACCCCGGACGACCATATCCTCGAAATCCCTGCGGCCGACTCCCTCCCCACATCCTCCCTTTCCAACGATGCCCTACGCTCCACATACGAGGTCGTTCGCACGGCCACAGAGATCCGCGCTGGAGGATGGCGGCGTGTAGGGCTACAGTTTCCAGACTTCATGCTCGTTGATGCACCGCGTGTGGTAGAGGCGCTGTTGAAGGAACTCGCTTCCCAGGACGAGCGCGAGGATTCGGCCGAGGACAAGGGCAAGGGAGAGAGGAGGATCTACATCCTCGCGGATAGTAGCTACAGTGCCTGCTGTGTCGATGAAATCGCGGCCGAGCATGTATCTGCACATGTTGTCGTTCACTATGGCCGCACGTGCCTTAGCCCAACAAGTCATCTCCCCGCGATATATGTCTATACGAGCCATGACCTAGACTACGATGCGACGCTCGCCGAGCTGGAGAAGGAGTTCAGTGACAAGGAATCAAAGTTGGTCGTCATGGCGGACCTCACATATCAAAACCACGTCGAAAAGCTCGTATCTCTGCTTCACGAACGAGGCTTTGCCAACGTCGTATCAACAGCCGTCACACACAACCCCGCGGCCCTCATCCCCAACCGCAAGATCATTTCCGACGCCGATGTTAGCGACGAAGAGCACTGGAAGTCTTACTCCCTTATCCACATCTCCGATCCTCCTTCCGCCCTGCTTCTCGCCCTTCACTCCCGCTTCGCGTCCCTACACATCCTCTCCACACCCTCCCCGACACTCGAGAACCCGACCTTCCGCACAGCTGGTCTCCTGCGACGCCGCTTCGCCAAGGTTCTGTCTCTCGCGTCCGCCGGCGTCATCGGTATCCTTGTCAACACTCTCTCGGTCGCCAATTACCTCACCTCCATCAATCTTATCCGCGAAAAGATTGCCCGTGCGGACAAGAAAAGCTATACTGTCGTCGTGGGCAAACTCAACCCTGCGAAACTCGCAAACTTTGCAGAGGTCGAGGGCTGGGTCGTTGTCGGATGTTGGGAGAGCGGTCTTATTGAGGATGATACTGGATACTGGCGGCCTGTTATCACACCATTCGAGCTCGAAGTCGCCCTGATGAGTGAGGAGGAGCGAGTCTGGGGAGGAGAATGGTGGGGAGGTATTGAGAAGCTGAAGTTGGATGACAAGCCTGCTCCTGCAGAGGAAGATCCGCCTCAAGCTAATGGCCATGAGGATGACGTCGCGGAGGAGGATCAATTCGACGATGTCCCTGGTGGCGTTGAAGGCGAAGAGTCTGCACCACCTGAATTCGACCTCCGCACTGGAAGACTCATTTCTTCGAGTCGGCCAATGCGACTACCAGTTCGCAAGAATCCCTCAGCCGTCGCAGGTGCTATCACAGCCAACGGTGACGCAAATGGGACATCTCATCAAACAGAAGCCCTCATCAAACACTCAGTGGGTGAATTGGTGAGCATCAACGGTGTCGCGAGTCCAGGTGCAGAATTCCTCCGATCGGGGCGCACATGGCAGGGTCTGGGTGGTGACTTTGACAATGAAGCGAGTACCCTTATTGAAGAAGGCAGAAGTGGGATCGCGAGAGGGTATCAGGTTGGCGAGGGAGGTCGCCATTGAAGGCAATCCGGACTTGTTCATATATGGCGATACCAGTTTCGGGCATATGGCGTTTGGAATGGGAAAATAGACCACGGGGATTGAGTCCAATTTATTCTCACTTCATTCAAATTTGTAATTTTGCTCATAAGTTGACTCGTGAAATGATGAGTCGTGCTATATACAAGAGAATCATGGCTAGGAGCAGCCTCCAGGGCATTCACTCCTCACTTACCATATCAATCCAAGCCTTCGCGATAAACCGTTCAACATGTGCAAGGAAATCCGGAAGCAGATCTTTGCGGGCTTCGTAATACGTAGAGACAAGGAAATCATCAACATTCAGACATGTTGGTCGTAGATCCATCCATCCAAATCCTTCAAGTATAGGAAATTCTTCTAGGGGCGTCATAAAGCGTGAGACCAATCCTTTGGCCATCATTACATCAGTTCTTCAGCTCGTTCCATTTTTCGTCTGCCGTACAACCTCGTCATTATTGGGAGGGAGTAGGGCTCATCGCCCATGGCACATTTGTAGTGCATGGGTATCTATCGTCTCGAGACAAATAAAAGCTCGTGGGGATGCGATCATCGCATGGTCATTAGGTTGGGTATTGTGATATTGGGGTAGTCGTATATGCGGAGAGCAGGTGACAGCCGAGGAATGTGTCTCAGACTAGCGCAGCTCCATGTTATTTTTGGATCGTTTTGTTTCAGGTACTCGACTGAGCCGCTTAGACGTAGACACGACGAGAGTGAGGGCGGCTGCCGCTGTAGCGAGAGCCAGAGCGAGATCGGCTGCTTCGGTGGCTGTGGCGGCTGGAGTGGTAGGAGCGGCGGCTGCTGTGGCTGCGGTCGTAGGCGCTCATGTGGCCGCCATGCATAAAAGCGACGACAGCGGTGGTGAAGAAGAAGATAATGTTCATGATGCCAAAGGCCCAGCAAGCCTTGAGCATGGAGCAGGGCTTGTCGTTGACAAGGTTGTAGCTGGGTCCAATGACACGGACATCGCCCACGGTGACATCCCAGTCCTCAGCGCGGCGGATGCTCACACAGTCTGAGTAGCGGACATAGCGCAGGTAGTAGACGGCAGCGATGAAGGCACCGAAGAAGAGGATGTCGACGAAAGCGACAAAGTGGGCGTTGGTGGAGGACCGGTGGTAGCTGAAGAGGGTGAAGAGGGTCCAGGCAAGTGCGAGCACCGAGACGATGAAGAGGATCAGGATGGAGTCGGGAGTGAGAGCGTTTTGCTTGACGAAACCATCGACGAACCAGGCGAGCATGCCCATGCAGGGGATCTAAGGTACTGTTAGCCATGTAGAGTCGAGATTGAAGCAGAGTAACTAACCAGAGTGACGATCTGAAGGACCCGAAAGAAGACGAACAGCAGCGCGAAGAACATTTTGGCGGTGTTTTCTCTGCTATGCGACTATGCGACGAGGGTGGTGGTGATGGGGATTTGCGCCCAAAAGTCGCAGAAGCGGGGAGTTTGCGACAATAGCCGATGACGTGTGCGACGACTTATACGAGGCGGACGAGAGAAGGAGGGCAGCAGAGAGAAGCGAGTCGCTGTCAATGCCCAATAGTGATGGCAACTTATATTGTCGTTGGATGGATGATAATGAAGGAGAGGAAAGATGATGGAGAGTGCGGAAGAGACGTCTGTTTTGTAGCACACACAAATAACCTCAGTTCGGTTCCAAGCTTTCCCAATCCAATCCATCCCACACACGCCAATTGCCTTTGCATCTAGGATCCTTGGTTTGTGAGGTGGCTGGGCTTGGAAAAGGATGGCGCAGGGCCACGAGGAGGGGGGATGACCCTTGTCAAGCACACCCCTGCGATTCTGGTTTTTTAGTGGTTGGGCGACCCGTTGGCGTGTTCCTTGTCAGCTCCTCCAGGGCCTTGGTCAGCTTTAGCTTCTCCCGTCTTTTTTTCCCACGCGAGGTAGGGCGTAGAATTGGTAGGTTGGGGTTTCATGCAGAGACTTGAAGAAGAAAAAGTCAATTTATTCGAGGAAAAATGCAGCCGGAATTGGGATGAACCGCTATAGCCGGCCATCCTCCATAGACATGGATTCATGCCCAGTTTCGGCATCCCCAGACTTTTACAGCTCATTAAGGCATTCCCTCCATCTCGTCAGAATCATGTTTCCCTGCCGGCCGTGCCGACTTCTTGGACATGACGTCGGGCTTGGCACTAACCATGCAAGCACTCTACACGGGTCTGGTGCGATAACGCGACAATGAGAATTGATACCCAAGACAGAAGGTGGAAGAACACAGACCGAGATGCCGGGAGGGTAAGGATAGATGTTCCAGGCCTCCCTTCAGTTGCGACGTCATCAGAAATCGCGGGGTTGGGGAACGGGCCAAACCCCCGAAAGCTCCCCAAAAAAGAAATCGCCCAGAGAAAAAAACAGGCTGGCTGGACGGCCAAAAACACGAGATTCAGAATGCCCTCAAGGGTCGCCGAGAAGGCGGCCCCAACCATCCAGTCAATCACGTCTTTTCGGCCCCTGCTTGTACCTCAATAGCGTCCTTTGTTGTCTCGGCTGCCAGTGTCAAAAAGCCAGGTGGCTAGGAAATACCCACGAGATTCTATCTCGCCAGGTACAGAAAACTCAGGAACAGGCGAGGCGCAATGCACACTCCCTGGGCCGTCTCGCTCGTTTCGGACACAGACGAAGATCGGATCGAAATATGCGGGAGGCGGGTAAGTCTCCTTTTATCTCGGTAGCTGCAACTCCACCGTCGTTTACGGCTACTCCGTAGATATAATCGCTCAGGGTCCTGCTTGGCGGAGACCTGCAGCTTTGGTGTTGTTAATCGGTGGCTGGGAGACGTGATCAACAGGTACGATCTGTTCCTCCTCGAACTATCAATTAATAGTGGGGTGATTAATTCAATGTCCAGCACATGGATGCAGACATTGTGCCTATTCGTGGACCATTGCATTACTGATTTACCTCTCTTCTCTTCCTCCTCGTCTCTCGGGGCTTTTCCTCCACGGTGTCCCGGGTCCCGGGCTAAGAGACCCACCCAGCACCGGACTTACATCCCCCGCTGCCCCGGTTCCTCTCCATCCCCGCACCTCCCTTGGTCCATCATCTTCATCTGTCTCCCATTTCTCGTCCGCAACCCAGCAGTATGACCTCTCGTGCGCCCCTTGTCCAATTCTATCACCCTCTCCGCCCTTCCATGGTGGTATTCTCGCTCCCGCTAGCCTTGGACTCAGATGGTATTCGACCCGATCAGTGTGCAGCACCATCTCGTCATCCACAGAGACGGACGCCAGCGTCTGCAAGATTCCGTAGATAAGCACCCATCGGCCTCGTCGCGCCCTCGCAGGATCTACATCATCGGCTCGGCCACTCTTCTCAAACCGTTGGAACGCCTCAACGAGCTTGTTGGCCGCAAACTCGCTTCCCAACTTGAAGATGTTTGTGCTCTCTGTGTAAGCAAGTTGCACTCTTCTCTCCAGCGCACCCATACGGCCTCCGCTGGGGGTCTCTGACCGTTTCCCTCGTGATGGCATTTCCAACGGCGATATCGACTCAGGAAGCAGAGGGTATGGGTGCGGGATATGTGGGAACCGATGTTTGTTGTCAAACTCGATCAACATGTCCGTCATCGGCACTTCATCAGTGTCTGCTTCAAACATGCTGCTGCGGTTCTCCGGTACCATCATCCACTTCCGTCCCGATCGCGCCTCTGAGACGTCCCAGACGATATCTCGGTTGACGAGGAAATCGTACAGCGCGCCGAAATCCTTTTGTAACGCCCTCATCAGGGAACGTGTGAGCCATGTGTCCTCTTCAGCGCTGGTCTCTGAAGTAACAGACTGGTTTCTGGATCGTGCTAGGGGTGAAGGTGGCCAGGATCCGTATACTTGCTGATAGTGGCAGTACAGCATTTCTCTGAGTCTCTCAGCTGCGCCCCTCGCCTGACCAGCTTCTCCATAGTGTGTCCACATATCATCGTACTCGAACCCAGCCAGACGTTCCTCCGCGGCGTTAACACGGTCTTGCATCTCCAGGCTCGCCTTCTCCAAAAGGGCTCTCGAGATCGGTGTCAGGGACTTGTAGTCCTTGCACATCTCGACACTGGGGAACATGCCCGTGCAATGCGTGAAACACTGCCTCCAACCGTCCGCCCATCTCACGCCCTTCCCTTCCGCCCAAATGAGGAGTGACACTGCCGTTGCCGGGCTGCATCTCACATCGTCCAGGGCGCGACTGCGAATGTACCGCACTATTTGGCCAACGTTGTCGTTGTACGGGGGCATATAAGTGTCGAGACGCACATGAAGGTCCGAAAGGGCTTGTTGCAACGAGAAACCGACGATTGAGGCATGGCATAGCAACGCGAAGACGTTGCGGGTGGTTATTTGGTGCCGGAGCTCTTCGATTCGGCCAAGGTTCCGAGGAGGGGGGAAGTACATCTCGTATGAGATTTGACCTTCAAAATCCCCAATGCTCGTACCTTCAGAGGCTGGGGGTGTAAGTGGCTCATCGGCGAAGCCTCGACCAAGAGTTGCACCGTAAGATCCATCACCTGGTGAGAGAGGTGGAGGTATATCTTCTTCCGTCGATCCTTCACGCAACATCGTGATGAGCGGGCGACTCCCGGTGCCCTCGATGATGTGTGACGATAGACGGAAGCTCGGTAACTTCTGGCCTTTGCGACCGAGAAAGATGAGGACATCCCCATTGGGATCCCACAACTCCGGATCTTTGCGGAGTTTGTTCCACTTTCCAACCGGACGTCCTCCGCCTAGCCACCTCTTCATCTGTGGCACCGGTGCGGACGGTGGTTGTGGGATCGCAGGCAGCTTCGTCGTCGGTGGTGGACCGATGGGAGGCAGTAATGTCTGCGGACTAGGCGGCGAAGGTAAGGGATGATGAGAAGACGCATACGGTGTCGGCGTCGGCGCCGTTTGTATCATCATCGGAGAGTATTGAGCGTTCGTGTGACCCTCTTCTTGACTTGAAGTGGTGCTTGGTAAAGTATTTGCGACACTCGGAGGTCTATCACTGCTCCCCCGTCTTCCCCCCTCTTTATCCTTCTTGCGAAAAGCAAACGTCTTTGCCAATCCTTTTCGAAAATCGTCGCTCCGCTTGTCTAGAATCGTCCTTAGTCCGCTCCTCTCGATGCCGCTTCCATCTTCTATCCTCGGCTCCGGTAGTGTAGCTCTCCTCTGCGGCCAGGCATCTGATGAAGTAATCAGATTGCTCATGTGTACGTCTCGCCTCGTGTCCCCCCTCATCATTGGGCTTTCCGGCGGGTTCCAGCCTCCTCGGATTCCCGGTGATGGCTCGCCAATTTGAATCTGCGGCAGCTGGTTGGCATACCTCGGGTAAGAGGCGCTCGTGCCCATAGGCGGCATGGGGAAGTCGGGGAGAAGGTCATCATTGCTGGAGACCGTGGTTGTAGATCGAGGACGACTGGTGCTCTCATTTTGTTTCTGTTTGGTCGCGGTGACCTTTTTGCGCGCGATCGCGCTCCGTCCAGACATGTCTTTGGTGTGGCGTCGATTCGGATCGAGGGTGTAGTTGTAGTTTTCGGATAGTATCGATCATGGATGAGATGATGGCAATGCTTCGCGTCAAACATTAAAAATGGCGATTAGGTGTAAAGAGCCTTTCTGGAGCTCAGTGGTAAGAATGACGCTCGCTGTTGTGGAAAAAAAAAAAAAAAAAAAGAGGTCGAAAGTTGTCAGAGATAGGTTCAAGATGCAGACCACGACGATGAGTAGACTGGCCCAGAGGAACCAGCATCGGACGGAGTTAGGAGATTAGTCAATTCAACTGGCTCGACTCAGGTAATTGACTCTGAAGATGCAAAACGCCGTCAGACGCCTTTCGCTGGACCGCGGTCGAGCCCTAGATGGTCCCCCCCAGAGTTCTTATACACCGGGCGCAAGAGCGCACATCCGAGGCCGTTAACTGGATGCCCCGACGTCAGTTGCGCCCGCTACACCGGGAGCTTGGTTAGAGCCCTTGAGCCCACGAGGATCGCAGCTTTTTCGTTAGCGCAAAAGGCAAACTCTGGTCGTAGCTTTTTGGCTTCGTTCGGGGTCAGGGCCGAAGCTTGTTTCTGTGCCGGAGGGCCGGGTCTGGAGGGTGTTGCTGCCAGACTGTCAAGGGGCCCTGCTCTCTTGGGCACGATGTATCGTGAATAAAGTCAAGGCTGGTCCACTTCAATGTCGATCGAGAATCAAGCTCGGGAGCTTTGACTAGAGAGTGAGCTTTGGTGTTGTAGTCCAAGTTTCACCCTCACATCGCCAGGTGAAGAAGCAGTGGGACTTGTCAAGGTCAGGATGATTCCAGACGAAAAGATCCACAGCCCAGGACAAGGACGTGCTCGCCATTTAGATAGAACCCTTCAGTTCTATCCCGTCTCTCCATGTTGACCTGGCAAAAAAGAATGACCATCTCCGGAATTGGCATATGTGTTGATAAGGATGGTCTGCCTCAGACCCTGGAAGCATCCCGGAACTTTGCGATATCTCTGTGCCGGCCTGCTGATAAGGATGACAGCACTACTACGATTACCCTTGAATGAGACGGGCTCATATAAAGAGCAGCGAACAGTATCACCAAAGGGCAATTCTCAAATTGGGCTAACGCGACGGGATGGTAGCATCGTGCCGAACCGGAGAGCGTGAGCCCCCTGAGTGGGTGGCCCGCCTTTCTTTTTCGAATCTTGGGGAAGTGAGCGATCAACAGATAACGGGGAGAGTGTCAAGTGGAGTGAGGTGCTCACCCGTTGCGGTTTGTCATGAGCGACACAAATCGCTAAGAGCCCCCCATGTCTGGGGGCCTCCAGGGTCTGGCCCGCGGGGACCGAACGGTGCTTATCAGGCGCTCGCTTGCACTAACTAAACACAAGTCTACCATCAAACCGCGGGCTAGAACGAAGGTTCAACAATTGAGACACGGAATAACCATCGCGAAGATCATTAAGGAGGAGAGTCAACTTCGGGATAATGTGCGGCATTGATCTCCTCCAATGTGAATCAGCCACCGCGCGGCGCGGTAGGGGTCCAAGTCTGACTTGTGCATGTGATTAGCGGCGCAGCACTGAACCTATCGAGGTGTTGATACTGATAGTAATAATTTGCTATGTCTTTTCTTTGACAGCCAAAAGTGATTGTTCTAGATTCCTGACACGGAACTTTGCGATATTGACAATCGAGATGGAAGTGTCCATGCCACGCGCCTTTAGCCATGAAGTGGGTGGGTGGTCATCTGGCACATGGCTCCAAATTACATCATCGCAACAAGAACAAGCACAAGTTGCTGATTATCAGTTCAACCAGCACGCACTTGGTAAAATAGTCAAAGACATGTCTTGGCCAGGTAGTGAGTGACCTCGGTAATTAATTCAGAAACGTCAACGAAACACTCCGCTTATCCATGGCGACATCACACGCATTGTGTGAATCAATGCGAGACCAAGCCACCAATACCACTGGCTTGCACCCATTCACTTGTGAGACAACAACCCATTCACGCAAGAGATAACAGTTGAGAAAAGTGATTCATCTTTTATTAACAGACTGACGGCAATCTACCATTGTGTAATACACAAGAAACACCCAAATAAATGTTGACGCGTTCCAACGCGTTTGTCAGTCCTGAAGGGTATCTTCCGGCCGTTTCGCATAACGTTCAAAAATCATACAAGAGACGAGTAGGCGTAGGAAACCATTACCACCGTCATTCTGTGACACCAAATTGCTTCTTCTCACACATCGCTTAAGCACCGTAGTGGTTCATGGCGGGCTTGGTGGTGTCCGCGTGGGCCGCATGACCCCGGGATCGCATGAAAGCCAAGCCCTCCATGACAGTCAAGCCAGTAAAGATGGCCCAGATGAAGAAGCCAAAGGCGACGGCAGCCTGGGCGGATTGGCAGGGGGTCAAGCCGTGGCAGTCGGGGACGCCAATCTTGGCAGCCATGGCGATGGAGCCGGCAAACCAGAAGATGGTGGTGATGGCGAGCAGGCCGAGGGCGGCGACGCTGTGGTAGAGGCGGGAGGCGAAGAGGGGCGTCAGGGCCAGGTAGAACAGGATGATGATGGACCAGACCGAGTTGAAGAGCATAAAGGCAAACGACGAAGGGGTGTCGCCCCAGCCGCGAGGGTTGGTGATGTCGACAACTGGGCAAGTGTTAGCGTGGTGATGGTTGTGAGGGAGCCCACAGTTCGGACTTACCATATGCCGTCAGACCAAGCTCAATGATGAGGAAAATCGCCAGGACGGCGTGGATAATGGTGATGATTCCCATAGACATGGCGACGGTTTGTGTCGGGCTTTAGGTGTAGGAATTAAGCTTGTCTAGAGTGAGATTTGAGTTCTGGGGGCGAGCACTGCAAGATTCAGGTCGGGGTTGAGGAAAGAGAAATCTAGATGGTTAGCAACAACGAGGAGCGAAGGTAGCACTTTAAGAAGACGGCAGCTTCGGCATGATGGCAGTGACTTCACTGTAGCAATGACGGAACTCTGTCAGGTGGCCCAGCCCATTCAAGGAAACGAGGCCAGCCCAGCCCTACCGGACAAGAAAAGTCGATACGTCAGGACAAGCCCACGGAATAGCGCATTCGCTCTTGGTCGGCAGTCATCAAGTCCGGCTTGAACCCTTCCAAGAGCGTCGTCGACCAACCAAATGCATTCACACAAGCAGCGAGTGGGTGTGAAAGAACAGCAGGTGGAGCGAGGATCCCTCCGATGACGACGACGCTGAATGGCTGGATTCCCGGTTCGAGAGCTTCTTGTCACGGCAGATTGGGTGGTGATGGGCAAGAATGGCAGAGCGTGGCGTCGCGCGAATGACGTGTTGTGCTCAAGATTTGCCCATCTTCTGACGTTTTTGGTGTGCTCCAGTGAAGCCTTGGCAGATGAGGTCATGCTGCGTGGCTTGGACGTGGCTCAGTTTAACCCGGCAGGAAACTCTCCGGGGCAGCTTCAGTGCTAAAGAGCGCTAGAATTCCCCGCTGAAGAACTTTGGGGCTCAAAAAATCTTATGATACCAAGAAGCTTGAACCCGAACACGAGGTCTCAGCATTCCTCAGCCATCAAAACAAGCATCATCTCCTGACGACGACGAGCCGCCCGACGCGACGACTCTTTTGGTTCCGTCGCCTCCGATTCCCCAATTGAAGCTTGCGCGTTTGCCGTGAAACTGAAAAAACGAACACAGCCTTGGCTCGGCAGCTGAAAGCCGTACGGTAGCCAATCCATTTTTAGCGTCGAAGGGTTCATCCTGGTTTTTGTGGCCTTGGCTCCAGTGGTTCTTTCGGAATGTGACGACGGCAGTGGAAATGCGTTTCATGGTCGGCCTCAGGTCTTGCGGCCTAAGATCCATCCAATGAGTCCCTTGGCGCTTCCATGCTTTGCTGGTTAGCAACCACTGGGCCCAACGTTTCACGCGAACGGCCTCGAAGGCCTCCCAACCAACGAACACAAGCCCAAAGGATATCAAATTAACCCTGTCGCCAGGCTTCAAAATAAATCACTAGAAATCAATCAGTTACTCCTGTATCCCATCTATTCAAACGCCCTAACCATCCCGTCAATGCCTCAGAGGCCTCTTTTACCCCGATCCTCATACACGACCGTCACAGTTGTTGTCTGAACAATCGCCCGGTCACCCTCATCGCTGTCCTTGCGTGGGTCCCAAAGCCGCGTTTCAGATGCAGCGTCTCCAAATTTGTTGATGGACTCTTGTCGTCGAAGGTGCTTGATCATCTTTTGCGGCTGAGCACCTGTTTCATAGGCCTTGACCTCGGTCTCTGTTGGTTCGGCCTGTCCAATCGTCTTCAAGTCGAAGCCAGCTTCTTCAATATCCATTCCGTATTTGTCGACTTTTCCTTTGTTTGCGACGCTTCCGATCGTCCGGAACGGGTGCCCTCGCGTTCCCTTGCTGCCGCTTACTGCATATCCAGCCGACGACCCTCGTTCGCCAATGAGCTTGGGAGCTACGTGAATGAAGAACCGTCGGAGCGTTGTTAATGAGGCGCATATCACAAGAAGGTTGGCTTCAACATATCTGCGACCCTGTTAGCCACGGTCTTCCTGAGGATGTGACGGACTTACATCCAGACCACGGCACTGGAAATAACCCAGGTCGTGTCTGTGGTGGTGAGAATCGGCATCAAGAGTATCAACCGAACGACCGACGTCACAAGTGTGCTGTATTTCGGTTAATGACCTTCAACCCAAAATATCCCCTCAACTACTCACGCAGATCCAATCCCAAACAGCAGGGCCAGTCCAGCCTTTTGCCTCGGCGGCATCTGCAAGCGCATGATCATTGGCATCGGCATCACCAACAGCAAGAGATCCGACGCGATGCCAAGCACTGCAGTGCAGATGTAGATGGCCGGTCGGTTCACACAGCTCCCCTCAGTCACCCTCACATCCCAATGCTTGTTGAAGGGTTGACAGCCAAAGATGATGGCGAAGAAGATGGAGATGTTATACCCAGCCACAAGGAAGAGGACGAAGTACACGCTCCACCTCCACCAACGTTGTGGTGAGAGCTTGCGGTAGAAGAGGATCAGCGACATCTTGGAAGCACCAGTGCAGATTGCATAGAGAATTGGCGAGATGACCATGAACTGAGATTATCAGCGATCCATTCACGTTGGTCAAGTGGCGCAACTCACCTTGCTCCCAAAGATGTAGTCATTCAGCGAGAGTTCCCATGCGTGCACTCCCATCAGACCCAAATAATACGATCCTGCTGGGAGTAAACATCATAAACACTAACACGATGTCGAGCTGACACTTACGAAGAGCCACGGCTTGAACTGCGATGGAGGATAACCACGCGAGCATAAGGCATGCTATCCACACTCAGCACATATCCCAGAAAGCAACCAAAGGGGCACATACCTGTCTCTCCATCCGCTTTCCGAAGAAGCCCCAACTTGACGTACATGAACTGCAAGAAGAAAAGAGCCGCTATCGCCATGCCGAGACCCGATACCACATACGACTCGATCTCATGCCGCCGTTTCGGGTGCTCAAAATCGACATCGTAATCATCCGGCGGTGCGACTGCCACTGTGACGCCGTGGACGACTGGGAACTCTGGCATGGTGGTTTCTTCTGCCGCACCCAGTTGCCAGAGGTGTCTTATGCAGGCTGGGTGATCGATGAAGCTCGTTTCTTTTTCGCAGATGCCTGTATTGCTTCTCGTTTCGTATTAATGCCAACGTCGTCGGATTCAAGAACGCTTCGCAAATCGGCTTTGATGAAACACAATCTCACACCAGGTCAGTGATTCAACACCGCAAACTCGAACCGAAAAGAGGAAATGACAATCAACCCAATGAACGCTTTCTCTAAAAGCAAGCAAAAGAAGCTCCACGAGAAGAGAACCAACAGTGAACAAGACCCAACAACCTGGGGACTCCTGCTCTTAAACCATCTCCCCTTTAAACCCACGAAACAATCCTTCAATCCTCCAAGACCACTTTTCTTTCCACAATCCAGCATCAGCCTTATCCATCTGCACAAGGTACGGGCCATCCACTGCCCTGGGACACGCTGCAGGATGCAGTCGTGAGACGGAGTCCGCAAGGAGATGCCCGAGAGGAAGGTCTCCACTGATGTGATGGTGATGGGGATCAGCGGCCGGGATGGCGTTCCCATGTGGGATGGCGTCCTTTCGGGGGCTTTCCGATTGCGGGGAGTGGAGAAAATGGTGATTTTATCGTCAGATGTCAGATGCGTCTTTGAGTTTAAGATCTGATTGCCTTTCGAAGGATCGATATGGCGGGCGCTGAGGACCAGTTGGTGATACCTTCGCAACTTCAACTACACTCCTAGAGACCTCCACCGTTAGTTTTGTTCATCTTTCATCCCCTTCTCAAACAATATGACGGCAATCCACAATCAACAAACGCATTTGCAGGGGTCGGGTCAGGACAGCCAACATCTCCACCAGATCCATGACTCGGACTTTGCATACGGCGCGCACGGTTAACAAGACAGCGCATAGTTTCGTTTCAGCTACAGTATTTTATATGAGTGGACATTACCGGCTGAAATCTTTGCCCAAGAACGTAGGACAAAATAGCCATTATAGCTTCAAATAGTCAGGTGCATGGGTCGATACGCCAGTCCTTCCACATGACAAGGCCCAAGAGCAGGGGCGGCATGAAGAGTTAATATACTCAAGAAATTATATTACTACAAGTTCAGCTCCCTCCCTTGGATATTTGCTTGATCGCAGCATCATATAGCTGATCCGTACTGCCATCCTCCCCCGTCTCCATCCCGCTCCTCTCATGCTCTACCTCAATCTTTGTCGTCACAGTAATCTGCTCGTTGCCCCTCCGCGACGACGGCAGCTCTTCAAGATACACAGTCTCCGGCTCGGGATTGCTCCTCGAGCGCACCTTTCCAACATTGGGCCTGCTTCCTGATAACTCGACAAACCCGCCCGTGTGACGGCGATGCGACTCTGGGCCTGAGGGATTCGAGCCGCCGCGGTTCTGCACAAATTCGACCAACTTGCCCAGAACTGCAAACTCGAGCTTGAGCTTGATCGAGTAGACGACCACTTTTATCCCTTGCTCCAGCGTGTAGTGGTTCTTGTACATGATGACCAGGAGGGCAATGTCCATTGCCACGATGACAAGGTTGATGATGAAGAGGTGCCACATGAACTTGCGCTTGCTTCCAAACGACGTCTTGAGGATGTCGACCGTTTTCCAGATATACAACCCCGAGATGATGAACTCTTGGGCGCAGAAAAACGTCATCTGGACCTTCTCCATCATCTTGTACAGAGGCGTAGTCTGACTCCCATTCATGCTTGACGAAGACCTCGTAACAAACAACAACACCGTCATAGTCGTATGCCACGTAACTCCATTAAAAATAATCATCCAGAATACGGCGCGCTGGATCTGGATGTTGCTGAGAACTAGATGGAGTCGCGAGTATAGCACGACAGACTGTCCGCTGATGAGGAGCACCCAGCCGACGCTGCAGATGGCCATGCCGACATACCTGACGACGAGATCGAAGTAGTCAATCAGCCAGCCGAGGGTATATGGCACAACGCCAAACGCTGCGAGTAGAAGACTCCAGAAGTAGAGGCCTCGACGGTGCTTGAACGTTGTGAAGATGAGTGCGAGGAGTTCGAGGCCGTTGTACAAAGCCAGAGCCGAGCAGGCCTATCAACAGATTAATCACCGCTACACCACGCTTTCGAGTAGACGTACAATGACCATGACGGACTCGGAGCTATATGTCAACCCCGTCACCTTGCCATCGCCGGCGCTTGTCACAGACATTATGTCCCGCCGATCGCTCAAACGTCAAGGACAGGAAGAGATGTATCGAGTAAGACGAAGACTACTCTGAGCGGGAGGGATGTGGGGACGAAGAAGGTTTAAAGGGTTTCTGGTTGAGGCAAAAACCTCCCTTACCCAACCCTCACGGTTAGCATCGAATTACCCATTGAATCCGGGGTCTCCATGGGGTAGAATCCGGGGGCGGGGATTACTGACTCGAGCAATGTCACAACATGTTATTCCTCCCTCAAGTCTCCCGACTCCATACTCCTCTAGCCTGTCCATTCCCCGGAGTCTCGCGTGAGCAAAAGGGATGGGGAAAATGTTTCGACCATTCGCACAACGAGAACTGGCGGATGGTGGAGGAGCCATGACCTCACATCCTTGCCCACGCTGGGGTTCAAACCAAGCTATTCTATAGCGCCGTCTTCTATTGGTTGTTTCCACCGGCGAAACTTGCCTCGAAAGGGCGAGTCGTCGTTGGGAATTACTTCTTTGAGGTGATCGTCGAGAAGGGTAATTCTCTCCACGAGGTGATGTCAAAGAGGAAGCTCTGCGAGTTTGTTATTAAACAAATAATATTTCCAGAACCTTTTTAGTTGTCTGATGCCCCTTTCTTGACGTCGTTCTGAGATGCAAGTTTAATGAGCCACCGTTACGAGGCGCCTTCTAGAACAAAGGCGTTTGCCCACCCAACTCTAATTAACAGCTTTAACGACAACCCATACGCGGTAAAAGGTAGTGCAAGAAGAGACATATTCAATTCTTCAAATCTATCTTCTAATCATTATCATCTCATCATTCCTCTACTTGAGGCCAAAGCAGTTGGCGTAATAAGTCACAGTAGCGCTCCAGTCGGAAAAGACGCCGACGACTCCAATCTGTCGGAACACATCCAGCAATTTGAACACGTCGCCGTCGTTGTCGACGATTGAAGCAATGGTGGCATAGTAGTAGTTGCCGTTCGCACCGTTCTTGAGGGGACCGGATCGCTCCAGACTCCAGGTGACAATGTCGAGACCGAGCTTCTTGGCCTGGATGGCATACTCGCTGGGGACAATCTCGCCGTTCTTGGGAGTGACGAGGTAAGGCAGAGGAGGCGCAATGTATTTCACACCATCAGCAGCATAACGAGTAAGGTTGGCGATGGCAGTCTTGAAGGTCTCGGGGGTGTCGCCCGTCTCGTCGAGGTACATGGCCTGGCGGGCAAACTTGGGCTCGGCCTTGAGCCAGTACAGCATATCATCGTACAGGAAGCTCTGCAAGAAAACGTTCTTGGGCTTGACGCCGGCCTCCTTATACTCGTCAATCAACTGCTGCGCGTACTTCTCCTGCGTGTAGTCGCCCTGGAACGGCATCTTGACCTCGGGCGTCTTAAGCTCCGGGGTGTGCTTGAGGCCGAGCGACTTGGTGAGCTCGATGTGCTCCTTGAGGCTCATGACGGTGCCGCACGTGGCGTACAGGTCTGTGCGCCAGTTGGGCGTGCCATCAAGGAAATCGACGGCGTTGGTGGCGCTGGCGTTGAAGCCCTCCATCTTTGCGCACAGCGTCTTGAACTCCTTGAGAGTGATATCGCTGGTGCAGCACTTGGCCGAAGCCGGCTTGCCATCCTTGGCCGCCGTGAAGGGCTGCGTGCACTTCTTGTTGAGCTCGGGGATAGTGACGATGTTGGTCGTGTAGTGGAGGTCGCACTGAGAGTGTCGGCACACGAGCTGGCGGTCCTTAGTGAAGGCCACATCACACTCGAGGATACCAGCACCCATACGGGCACCGGCAAGGTTGGACTCGAGAGAGTGCTCGGGGATCATGAGGGTACCACCACCGCGGTGAGCAATGGACCACTCCGAGGGCTTCTGACGCTTCTCAGAGCACGACTGGAGCTTCTTCTTGAGGGGACCCTCGTCCATGTTGTTGGCGAGGAAGTAGGGTCGCGGGCCAAGCTCAATCTGCTTGATGGGCTTGTATTCGCCATAGTTGGGCTTAGGCGCGGCCGCAGCAGGGCTCACAACCGCAAGACCGGCGAGGAGGGAAGTCGAGAAGCGCATCTTGGACGAGAACGAGTCAATTGATAGACACAAGAGACAAACGGCACAAGGGAACCAAAGCACCAGGTCGGTCTGGTGAGGAGCGAGGAATTGAGGCCGCAATTGAGACTGAGGCTGACCAAAACACCAGAGACATCAATACAGCCTGGGCACCCTCCAGGTTTTATGGACGTTCAACCACGTCCTGGGAACAGCGATCCGCGACGGATAAGCCTATTCAGGAAGTTCACCCAGATGACGTCGCAGCGAGGGTCCCGTCTCGCAGGGACGGGTCGATTCCTCACCAGACATGGCGCCGCGGGTGCTCCAGCTGGTGGTCCTTCGCCGAGACCTCGGTGTTTAGGATTGGAATAGCCCCAACCCAGGCGAAGGGATCATGACGCCGATCGCAGGCTTTCACAGGTCAACGTCTGCAGCAAGAACACATGGTTTCGGGAGCTCGCGGTGGGCACACAAGCTCCCCTGCCCACGAGGAACGGTATCTCAACGGGCACGTGTGGAGAGGAGGCTGGTATCGTTGGAGGACAAGAGCGGGGGAGATACTCTGCAGTGTCGCACTCAGAGGATCAGCCGTGGTCGATGCGTGTTTAGTTTAAAGCTTATGATTCGTCATGCAGGAGCTCAATTGGAGGACCCTAGCTTAGAGCTATGCATATCCTGGTTAAGGTAAACACCAATATCCCCGAGACAAATCTTTAATTCGCGGATGAATATCTCTATCCGGGACGGCCGAGTCGACAAGGCTTGGCAGTCATTTCATAGCCTGCATATGCATTTTGGTGAGCACGTGGAGGCGGCCTCTTGGTGTTATAGCTCGTCCTTAGCTCCATCGGCTGCTCGTATCTTACGAACTGCTTCAGTCGTCGTCTTGAAGTGCTCGAACTTCGGTGCATCTTCCCCGAGGCCCCAAGCAAACACCCCGCCCACGCTGACCTGCGGGACAATATCGTCCGTCTTCCTCTGGATACTCTGCTCAGTATCGAACGACCACCATCGGAGCTCTCGAGGATCCCAATAGTAATAGCTCCCATCGTCGTCGTAGCTTCCCCCATCTCGTGCACGGGCAAATGATTCAGCCACATCGCCGGGAATCTCGTCGTGCCAACTAAAAGCACCCGTCTTGCCTAGATCTGCCCCAGACTTGGGGTCCTCGAGTAGTTGTGTAGGACAGCCTATCGGGTTTGAGGCATCGCATTGTTCCGTCATGAACCACTTGACATAGTACCCAAACCCAAGATTGAGCCGCTTTGGCGAAGCACCGCGGTCAATATAGCGCTGGACGGCGTCTCGTGAGTCTGCAACGCCGCTGTGGTGCCTGGTGATGTTGTCGCGACGGTTCATCAGATCGTACGTCATGACGCTGAGAAAATCGACCTCTTTCATGATTCTAGGGACCGTATCGGATGTGAATGCCATCAAGTCGACTTCTTTGCCAGGCACCGCCGCAGACAAAAGCTTGTCCGGCCCAAGGGCAGCGCGAAGATGCTGGAGGAGCGAGACAAAGGCCTCAATCTCCCATTCGCGCTTCGAGTTCGGTACCAGCTTGTAGTCGTCACGGTTTCCTCTAGTTTTCACGTCAGTAAGTCTTCGGTCCGTGTCAATAGAGAGGGCATACCCTGGGTACTCCCAGTCAATGTCGACGCCGTCTGCCCCGGTCGCATCAACCATGGCAGCAACCTGACGAGCCCATCGCTTCCTCGACGCTTCGCTTTTTGCACCTTCCTCGAAACCTTGGGTATCGCCCCATCCTCCAATCGCCACCATGACTTTGGTGTCGCGTGGGAAGCTAGAACGGACCTCGTTGACCGTGGTGAACAGAGGAAATTCATCGGGAGTCTCGTCGACATTGAAGACTTCGGATCGCATAAAGGCAAGAATGACGTGGGATACATCTCTGGTGTCTTCTTTTCGGGGAACAACATTGTGCTGGCTGGGATACAGTCAGTGTATTGTCCAACCTCAACTTCATGGTATCCTTCCACCTCTCGTAACGCAACAGAACTCACCCAGTCAGGTACATGATGCAGCGGAAAGGCTCTTTGCTAGAATCAGCAGTCACCATTGCTGAAAGCGCCATGAGCCATGCGCAGAAGAGGCTCACGAAATGCATCTTGTCGGTCTCAATTATGACAAGAACAGTGTTGATATTGACGGAAGGGAGGTTGGGTGGTGAAGACCCACCCACTCGCAGGTGTTGGCCACTGCAGCTGACCATAACACCGTACGTGTAACAGCTAGAGGCAGACTATTGCAGCTCATGCAGTACTTCCAACTCATCGGAATAGCGCAGATGCTCCTATATTTTCATTTTTTATCCATCTTGATCAAATCTTCTGCGTTCCCTTCATGGACTCTTTCGCGCATGCAGATCACTTTCACTCAGCCAGATACGGAGAAGTTCATGGCAGCCGGCTAATACGCGACTCGGCCTTGATGTGGTTGTGTTGTGTATCTACAATATAGTTAATTTAGGTGTATTGTTTACAGGATATGTTGTTGCTTTGCTTTGTTAACATGTTCGTTAGACAATGCCATGGCTCTTCAGGATCCGGCTCAGCTCCTTGAGTTGCACCGGTTTTGAGAGGAACAGGTCCAACCCCGTCGCAAACGCATCTTCTTGCGCTTCTTTCGAAGCCAACCCAGATATGGCAAATATGTGGCACCGTGGAAGGTGCTTCTCTTTTTCGAACCCCCGAATCAGGCGAGTCGCCTCGAACCCATCCATCACCGGCATGGATATGTCCATCAGAATACATCGATAGCGTCCACCTCCGTCTCGGTAGGAATCAACGGCTTGTCTCCCATCTGTTGCTGCGTCGTAAACATGGCCAAGCTTCTTCATGAATGCTTGGAGGATCCTCATATTGATGGCATTGTCTTCCACAAGAAGGAATCGGGGCTCGCGAGTATCCTGGGGTTTCTCTTGAGCCGGCGGTTTAGGGGTACTGGCTTCGTCATTGGATTCCGTAACTTCGAGACGCCGTCGTTTGGCATCGCTGCTCTGGTCACTGGGTTCGTAGGGAGTCTCATCGACTTCTGGTGGCGGAGGGAGCCGGTCAAGTATCGTCGAGATGCTCGAAAGCTCAGCAGCCGATGCCTGCAACTTCACCCAACGCCTGAAACTAAGCACCAGGGCCTTGGCCAGCTTTCTAGGCCCAATACTGAGCATCATAGACTATCAGTAACTACCAATCATCGAATTAAGGTGTGGGGGGCTAACTTACGGGCGAGAGATGAAGCTGAACAAACCCCCGTTGAGTTTTTGCAATGACTTGTGCGATCTTTCCTTCTTGCGAGCTTCTGCCACACTGTGGCATACGACAATGACGGGAGACGAGGATTCGTTGCGCGGTTGTTTCGTGAGGAGTCCAACATGGTTCTCGTCACAAAGGATAAGATCTGGCAGAAACTCTGACCTCTCATCCATGGCAACAACCTGCATGCGCAACCAGTCTTGGCATATCTTCTCCAGAGACCTCTGTTCGTCAAACTCCTTTAAATTCCACTGAGCAGGGTCCAAACCACTGTGGGAAGGCGAGAATCCCAATACCGCTACGCGCAGACGAGACAGCTCAATCACTTGTGCCTTGAACTCGTCCCGTTCGGTTACTGTCTCAGTCGCCTCGAGACTAGAAACTTGAAGTGGAAGCTTCACAGTCGCTCTCGTCCCCTTACCCACCAGACTCTGGATATGAATCGAGCCACCAAGTGCTCTGACAAACTTCCTCACAAGGCTAAGACCAAGACCGGCTCCCGCAGAGTGCGTGTCCTCTTGTGTGAAGGGCTTAAACAGACTATGGTTGAGATAATCCGGCCCAATTCCAGGTCCAGTGTCGATAATGTCGATGTGAACAACTCGGTCTCTCGACCCGCGCTGAGTAGGCGGTTCTTGGTAGGCCGCTACCTTGACGAAGCCACGATTCGTGTACTTGAGCGAATTTCCGCAGAGATTCATTATGATCCTTCGAAGCGCACCCGGTTGAGATCGGAACGTCCATTCCACTGTAGGGTCAATGTCCAGAATCACCACGACTCTTTCAGAGCTCAGCTGCGATCTGTTGTTTGTACTCCCAAACGCACCCGAGTTCTCTGCAGCATCTATGCCATCGAGTCTAGTATGCGGATGGGCATCAGTGCTTTCCGGTGACTCTTGATTACGGAAACGAAACAGGGATTGCTCTTGGTAGGTGTGTCCGGCGTGGACACATTCGACGATTTCTTCCACCAACATGTCCACATCCAGATCCGAAGCAATGTACATCATTCCATCCGACATCGAATTCCTCTGGGGAGGAGATTGCACGCCCCGTCTCGGAGGCCGGGTCAGATGTGTTGGTGGCTCTCTTGGACTCTGGATAAAGTTGTTGATCTTTGACCAATCAAGCAAATGATTGATCGTGTCAAGTAAGGTGCGGCCACAAACTTCAACAGACCTAAGCACATCGCCTTGGAACACATCCAACGAAGTGTCGCGGAGGAGCTCTGCACACAGGACGATTCCGTGGAGCGGTGATCGCAACTCATGGGAGAGTGAGCTGAGAAGACTGGTGGATGCCGAGGTGACAATCGAGCTGTCCATCATTGCCACGTCGGCCATGATGACTGTGCCAAATGCCGATAGATAGCTGAGCTCACCCTGAACAGTAAAGATGCGTGTGGGCGTCATGGTGTAGGCAAAGCAGCCCGAACACCAACGCTGCTTGTTTGAATCCCAGAGGGGCACGAAAGCGACGCTGCGGGCTCCTGGGAAGAGATCTGCAATGACTTTACCCTCATTCTTGCGTGAAAATACCTCTTCACGCCGTCGTGGGAGCTTTGCGTGATCACTCGGGTCATTCTCGTGCCCAGTTGAACCTTGACCAGAAACAGGCGTGGCTTCTTCTCCAGAACGGCTACTCGAAGCCAACACCCCATGATGATCAAAGTTGAAAATCTTTCCCTTTGGGTAACGGCGAAGCAATCGTTGCAAATGTCGTTCAGGGAGTGATTGATTGCGAGCTGTTGGATCTTGGCCATCGATGCTGGACGATATAGAAGTCGAAAACCCCAGGACACTACAGGTAGCTGGCGCTGTATCCGAATTGCTCGAGGATACGGAGTTTGCATTGAACTCGCTGTAGTTTGAGGAGGAGGATGAGGAGGATGGCCGCCTTTTGGCACTCGAGTTGCGTGGTAGGCTTCTACGGCCAACGAGGCCAGCAAAAGATGCAACGCTCGCGTCCAAGAAAAGTACACCCTCAACCTCGATAGATTCCCTCAATATGTTGGCAGCTTTTGAGAAAATTCGGCGTAACTGTATGTGTCGGGGCTGCTCTACCAGCGGTATTGATTGATCGCTCAATGGACCAAACGATGCGGGTGTCCCGGCTTCAGTGGGACTAGCAAGAATAGAGGGCTCTGCCAGCGGTCTAATCTTTTCGGGCTCGGTGGTGTCGACGATGGAGCTGGGCTCAAGCTCATCTTGTCGACGTTGCAAGTCTTGCTGCCCAGAATTCAGGGAGCCCTCCTCGGTGGCAGGATTCGTGTCAAAGGCGTGGCTGAAACTGCCCTGCCAGCCAGACATTGTGGCCTTTCCCTCGACATAGCTCCCCAATCCGCGCACCATGCGCTCTGCAGGGCGACGGCCCTCACCAGATCGTCGCAGTTCTAGATGGTTCAGGATGGCTTTCGAGACATCCTGCATGAGGTGAATGGACGCATCATCCAGGCCTGGGCGGGGCTTCCCATCGAAAATGCAGAAGACGCCAATGTTGATGCCCCTGGGGGACTGGATTGGTACACCCGAGTAGAACCGATTCCGGGGCCAGCTTTGGCACAAGCTCTTTTCTCGGAAGATGGCGTGCTCAGAAAGGTCGCGAATGACGGTGACGGGGAGCCCCCCAGCGGAAGGTGGTTCGGATGTCGAGTCCGACTTTTGAGAGGTAAGAACGTGCTCGCATACTCCAGAGGACCTAGGGATGGAAGTTCCACAGAGCCAGAGTCGCTCTGAGTCATGGGCTGGTGATTCGGCGTTGGCGGATATGCTCAGCGTAGGCGTGGCCTCGGCGATGATGTGTTGACGCTGGCAGTCGAACAAGGAGATGAGGGCACGAGAGGCTCCTAATCTCAAGACAGCGACCTGAGCCAGGGCTGTCAGGGATGGATCAGAGCACGAGTGCAGTGCAGACGAGGGTATGGGGTTTGCGATGTCATTGCGGACCGAGTTCGCAATCAGGATCGAGTCGTATCTAACATGGACGGAGAATTAGACGAACTCTTGCACCGCCAGGATGCTTGTGGTCGTGGCGAAGGGGCCCAGCTGGAAACTGACAGGGGGCATGACGTACTTGAACGTTTCTCGTTCTCGAATTGCCTCTGTGGTCCCTTCAGCTGCCATGGTCGAGACTCATGCGCACGAGCCAAGGGTTGCGGAAGTGGAAATGCGCATTTAAGAAGAAAGATAGGGCTCAACAATCGACGGTCTCGATTTGTGTGCAGACCAGTCTGAGACCCATATGAGCAGTAGGCAAGTTAGGTAAGTAGGGAGATACAGTAGTAGGTAGTGACTAGGTACGGCCATGGATGGATATCGCCACATTGAAGGAGGTGGGGTCATTCTAGACCCAGATTTACAGAAGAAACGGGCACTAGGCGTGGTGTAACAAGGGAGCTACGGCGCCAGGCGGCCACCATCTGACTTGTCGGCTCCGATCGGGATCGAACTTCGATGGCAATCGACATGGATCTCCATCGTTGGATAGAGCCACCACCAATAACCAGTGTCTTGTGTTCCTTATTTGGCTTTGATCGATGTTATTGACGACATTATGTGGGGAGGCTTCTAGCTAATCATGCTATTCCTGTTTATGAGCATCCATTAGATGCGATTTGAAACCTACTTCTCGATTCTCCCATTCTAACAGGCAAGATTACTAGGATTGAAACAAGCTTTTCCACATCACAGTCGGGACGAACCACGAACCCATTTCCACCGTAAGTAATGCGGTAATAAAGCGCCAAGCTAGGTACTTCACTATTTGTGTTCAAGTTATTCATCCGGGCTGTTGTGACCGAGTGATACGTTGGGCAATAACTGTGGGAGATCAGTTCGTAGAATTGTAGGGTAGGCAGGTACCCGCCTCCACCGTGCCCAATCTGAGTTATCGGCAGTATCGACACTGTACAAGCTTCCTGAAGCTGGGCTGCCATCTTTTTTTTCCAGCCTCAGATGCGAAACATCTCGATCTGCAGTTGACCAGTTTCAACCAGGCTCCAGCCCATCATTCCCATTGTACAAGATCCGAGCACAAGTGTCAACACTTCAGCTCACTGGAGTTGATTGGCCCCTGCTCTGTTTCTAATTCGCAGCTTCTTTGCGCCTACCTTCTCCTGTTCTCTATTCTTTCCAAGCTGCGACTCGCGCCGTCCTCCAATCATCCACAACCATGTTCGAAAACACCTGCACGCTGCCCCTGACCGCCGATGTCTTCGCTACGGCCCTTCACCCTACCGAGCCGTTGCTCGCCGTTGGTCTCTCCAGCGGACATGTCGAGACCTTTCGATTGCCTCCCGGCACCGGCTCTGACGAGAGCGCCGACGGAGATACCAGTGTCCTTAGTGATGGAAAGAGTATGATTGACTCTGTCTGGCGCACGCGAAGGCACAAGGGCAGTTGCAGGTCTCTTGTTTATGCCCATGACGGCTCAGGTAAGCACCGTTGAAGCCTCATTTGCACACTAGGTCAATACTGACAGGACACAGCCGTTTACTCGGCCGGAACCGACTCCCTCGTCAAACATTTTGAACCGACCACTGGCCAGGTCATTTCCAAGTTCGCCATCCCGAGTACAACATCGATGCCTGATGCGCCTACCCTGCTCCACGTCCTGAACCCTCAGAGCCTCCTTCTTGCGACCGACTCAGGCGCCTTGCACATAATTGACCTTCGCGACGGCGCTCCTGGCAAGAAGCCTGCCCAAACCCATTTCCCCCACGCTGACTACGTCTCCTCGATCACACCTCTGCCGCCTACCAAGGAGAGCACTAGCGGATTTCCTAAGCAATGGGTCAGCACTGGTGGTACGACCCTGGCTGTCACAGATGTCAGGAGAGGAGTGCTTGTGCGCAGCGAGGATCAAGAAGACGAGCTGCTAACCTCGTGCTTCGTCCCCGGCATGGGTCCCAAGGGACACCGTGACAATGGCATATTGGCCATTGGCTCCGGATCTGGTGTCCTGACACTCTGGGACAAGGGCGCATGGGATGATCAACAAGAGCGCATCATTGTCGACGGCGGTAAGAAGAGCGGAGGTGAAAGCATCGACGCCTTGGTGCTGGTGCCCCAAGAAATGGGACTCGGAAAGAAGGTCGTCTGTGGCGTCGGTGATGGAAGCCTTCGTGTCGTCGACCTGGTCCGCCGTGAAGTCGATGTCTCGGCCAACCTGCGCCACGATCATATGGAGAGCGTTGTGTCTCTGGGTTTCGATTCGGAGAACCGCCTTATTAGCGCTGGAGGCAAAAGTGTCAAGCTGTGGGAGGAGCTCTCGGAGCTACAAGGTGGCAACGAGAGCGACGACGACGATGACGAGGACAGCAATGACAGTGATGATAAGGAAATCAACTCTGGCAAGCGAGCCGCGGATAGTGATAGCGACGAGGACAGCGACGACGAGCGAGTCGCCGAGATGAAGCGACGGGCAAAGCGACGCAAGGAGGTGCAGAGCAGCAAGCTGGGACCGATGGGAGCTCACGGCATCATGGGCTTTGATGGTCTGGATTAAAAAGGGGAGGCGTACGTGGATGATATTTTGATGGAGGACAACTCACGTTGTGATACCCTGTGAACATGGCTCTGGAAAGGAAAGCAAAAACGGTTATAAACATGGATAGCAACCCGAGACAGTTGCTAGCTGGCATGTCGTATCGAATGGCATTGGTAATTCACACATGCAATCAGAGATGGGAAACAAAGTCTGGCCATATTATAAGTTGGCAAGAAGCCTTATTGATAACACTAGCAGTAGAAGCTAGCTATCCGGCGATTCAAAGAAGTCCGTCCTAGGAGACGGACATCCAACGACCCGTGTGCGGTTGGTGGTCTTCCGAAACGAAGGCATCACAAAGTGAAATAACCAAGAGCCCCTCCATCGAGTCGAAATAAAACACGCCTCGGCCGATGCTACACGGCCTTTGAGGGTGTATTCTGGGGCCCAGCGGCCCCGTGGTAGTTCGAAGCCTGACAGGCTCCAATCATGAGACTCTTCCAACCCCGAGTCTTGACTCGAGGTGTGAGATCGTCTCTTGTTTGGTTTGAGCAGAGGCAGCTGGGGCTCCTGCTCTTGAAACATTAGGTTTCAGAAACTCAAATGGTGGCGTCATCCCCAGAACTGCTCAAGTCTTGAGCATCCTTTGAGACGGCCGTCAATCGCCATCTTGTAGAAGTGTCAGGCCTCGGGTTCCGCAGAGCGCTTGCGCACTCGCCGAGCCGGGCACTGGCTTCTCGGGCTCGTATGGCATGCCCGATGGTGTTTGGGGGGCGGTAGGTAGTGGTCGCATGTCGTGTATGTCGCATAAATTCATCTCAAGTCCGAGAAATCGGCGCCATCGGGTGTACAGTATGAGAATCGGAGCCTCAGGTGCTCGCAATATACAAGACTGGGAGTACCGAGTCTAAGGAGATGGGAAATCTGAGTAGGGAACCCCGTGGCCCTAGACACCTGGGAGATTGATGTAGCTCCAGCAGGCGTCTTCTGACTTGGGGTGCGGTTCGGCTCGGTCCTCCATGATGTCCTCGTCGCTTGGAGCAGAGAACCGGGTTGACGAGCTCGTGGTGAGGTCGTCGTCGTAGATGATGACAGCAGGGAGTGTTTTGGACTCTCGAGCGATCTCCCTCGCTGCCCTTGAATTGCTTCCTTCACTGCCACCGCGCTCGCGGGGCACTGGAGTGCTGCTTTCGGGAATCATTTCGCTGCCGCTGAAGGTTGTCGGGATGCAAATGTGCGGGATCCCCTTGCGTAAACTCACAGCCCGGGCTAGAGTCACAGCCGAACCGCCGCCGACACTAATAACACAGTCTCGGCCGGAGATTCGAGTAGGTACAGTGATAACGGCGGAGCTGAGGATGCGAGTGTCGAGACCTGGAATAATGGCCTGAATCTTCCGAGCGATCTTTAGTCGAGAAGGGCTCGAAACGATGAGCGGCGACGACAGGCGCAAACTTGCGAGCTCAACTGGCAGTAAGTTGATGGCCTTGGGGCCGACGACGACACGGGGAGACGGGCTGTGGGCCGCACGGCGGGATCGCAGACGAGGAGTTGCACCAGGAGAAGCGGCGCGCGAGGACCGAGGAGTGACGAGCGCGGAAGCCTTGACAGCGAGGGCGTTGAGCAGCTTGGCGCGGATTGCGATGAGGTCCGGATCAGTGGCTTTCTGGGGTGGTAGCCTCTGTAGGGTGCTGCTAGAGCGGATCTTTAAGGCGGACGGACGCTTGTCGTCCGACGAAGCGGAAGCGACGTTCATCTGAATACTGAGACTTTGAGCGCGCACGACATCAATGCAAATATCGAAGAAAAAAAAAGGTGGTTGATTGATGGCAATGAAGTTGACGAAAATGTAAGGGACCTGTGGGAGGAGATGACAATGGCAAGGGGGAAGAATATGGGCAGATGAACATGACCTGGAAGCGAAATATTGCTACTGCTAGCAGCAAACCGAAACACGCGTGCCATTGTCCATGGGAGCATTTTGTTGTGTTATTCGCCACAATATTCAACGCCACCCCTTGCTCTAACGTAAAGCACGCAAAGGCACTCCCGGGACGAGAAGCTAAGGGAGTCAAACAGCGGAGCAATGTCTCCGTAGAACAAATGAAACCATTCTCTTGCGTTGTTACCGCACAGTGCATCTAACATGCTTTTCGGTCCCTGCATCAAGGACGGAAAAAACCTGCAAGACCCTGAAAAAATGACGACAAAGAGGGGATCCAGAGGGCCACGGGATAGACCCGTTGATGTCAAAAGACGTCAAAGGGAAGTGCGGTGGGGAGCTTCGGACCCTGGAGGGACCGCCGTTGAGGGGGTGAGGAGGTTTTCCGTCCCGTCGGCTGTCTTGGCCGGAGTCGTGGCTTCGGGATGCAAGGCTCTAGCGTCGGGGATGCGGGTCCCATGTTAGCTTCCATCGGAGCAGATTCCCGTCAACTATGATTGGTCATGGCCGCCCAGAAAGGCTTGACTGCGCGAGTCCTGTACTGCCATCCCTTGCTGGGCAGGCTTGAGACAATTGCGCACCTCTATTGCGATAGTGGAATAACAGACTTGTATTGAATCTACTGCAATACCAGAAAGTACCCTAGCTGGGCCATAATCTGGATAACAGCGCTCAGGCGGTTATGATAGAGGCAACAACGAGAGTCAGGTCAGAAAAAGAAAAAAAAGAAAAGAAAAGAAAAAAAATGAGAAGTGACTGAAATAGATGGAGGGCAATGCTTGGGAAAGCCGAACTTGCGATGGAGAAGTCACCGAGGGCCGGATGCCATCATATATACGTCTCTCCTCCGTAGACGCTGATCGTTTACCCAACTTTGCACAAGTAGCCGACGCCGGTGTGTGGGTAACCTGGATCAAAAACCGCGGAGGCGGGCTTTCGGGAGGGGAGGAGGGAGGGGGTTGCATCGCTTGTGGCTTGGGAGATCTGGGGAAGCCACAGCTTGAGGCTTCGTGATTCATGTCGAGCACGTACGTAATACCATTTTTTATCTTCTTGATCTCGTTACAAACAATTTCGCAGAGATCAAGTCCACCTTATTTCCATCTCGTCGCTCGATTCCGGGGCGACTGTGTGCTGCAGTATCGCAGAACGCATTAATTATTCCGGGCAAGGTCAACTGTCACGTAGGCACCTTCCGTAAACGACGGCAGCATCCTCGCCAATCTCATAACATGGCGAGACTGGATATCTTACGGCAATCTCGTTTTCTCCTTTCTTTTTTCTCTGTATAGATCTCAACCATCCATCCGTCCGTCCGACTGTCAACCATTCTCCTTTCCTGCCTACGAATGAGTTGCGTGGCAAGCTCTTTTCACGGTCATCGCCGTTCGTCGACTTCGGTGTTGACCCTTTATGTTTAGAAGTTCGATGCCATCGACGCTTGCGCTACCGCCCGACTCCGTCCTCTGATATCCCAATCACCTCTGCTATCGCAGCGGATGCGGCCGAAACCCGGGGTCTCGCACCCGCCCTATCTTATCTGATAGCGCTACTCCTTCCTGGATGCCCAGAGCTGAGCCATGGCCGCGGGCAGCAACGTGCCTCGGTGAACTCTGTCTGAAGCCAAGAATCGCCTCCACCTGCAAGATAAACAGAAGCAAGTTGGATGGTCACAGCGATGAAATCCATGTCCTTGGTGCCACAACCTCCGCGATGGCGCCCCCTTCCCCGGCCATGCTTGATCTAGCGCGCGGGCTGGAGGACCGAAGCGAAGCCATCACATGCATTACCTTTCCAATCGAGCTCTGTTTGTCATCGCCACCTTTTCTTGACAGCGATTAGGCGAAGCGTCCTAATCTGTGGCGAAGAGTTTACCCCGGACGATGGACTGATGCACCCGTCGATTCGGTCCCAGCCCAATGGTTGCTCCAGGCCATCCTCCTTATCCCCCACGCCGTCGGCGCATTTCGACCTGCTCCCCGCCTTCGGTGATAACGAGCTGGAAATTTTTGACATCCCGGATGTAGCTCAGGGTTACAATTTCACCAGAAGTTACTGCGCACAGGCAAGCTCACCGGGGACACAAGAGATGATCTGCCCTGACCGTCCCTGTCGTTCGATGTCATCCTATACCGAAGATGGCCTCAGGGACCCGCATACGCCCACTCGAAGCCCCATCCCTGGCCATTCACCGAGCTGAAGGAGGCTGATAAGCTATCTCTGGAACAAAGCTGTCAGTGCTGAGACCTTGAACTATCTGCGCCAAAGTTGGCCGCCGGCTCCGAAAGGCTCCAGCACCACGCGACAACGGCCCCATCCGAACGCTATTCTGACTCTGGGCCGATTTCCGCAGAGTCAGTTGGCGTTTTATACTTTAACTCGACCATGTCCGGCCGATTCACAACTTTTGTTTCGACTATTCAGACATCATCTCGTCTTCGGCTCATCCAATTGCCTGCCAATTGGTCTCCCATTTTGCTCTAGGCTGTTCATGCACAAGAGTCGATCGACGCTGAACCCCTGTCTAGTGTCGACTCCTTCAACGATCGCCGTCTAAGACCACATTTATCAAGTCGAAGCGAGCCATCATCGACCCATCTCTCTTTCTCCTCCTTTCAACACCACAAAAATGGATGAAGATCAAGGTCCGCGGTCCATCGTGCCCGAGCAAGCACCCAGAAAGTCGATCGGCCAACGTCTCAATGGCATCAGGAAAGCATTCACCACCAGGCATGGCCTTATTGGCGACTACAACTATGGCTTCCTCTTTCGACCAAACCTGCCCTTCATGAAGAAGAGCACTAATGCGAGCCCCTTCTTTGGCGTCAACGATAAGATGCCAGTTCTCTTGGGTCTTCTCCTGGGTTTTCAGCATGCACTGGCCATGTTGGCTGGTGTTATTACTCCTCCCATGATCATTAGCAGCAGCGCCAATCTGCTACCTGATCAGAAGCAGTACCTTGTGTCGACCGCTTTGATCGTCTCAGGTATCTTTTCTGCTGTTCAGATCACTCGTTTCAAGATCTGGGGCACCCCGTACGCGCATCCTCCCAACAATGTCCTGATTCTTCGACTAACTTGGATCTCTTTTTAGGTACTTCATTGGCACTGGTCTGCTTTCCGTCGTCGGTGTCTCTTTCAGTGTCATTCCCGTTGCCCAAGGCAGTCTCACTCAGATGTACGCCAACGGATACTGCCCTTCCGACTCTGAAGGCAATCCCCTCCCTTGTCCAAAGGGCTACGGAGCCATCATCGGCACATCTGCAGTGTGTGCTCTTCTGAACATCTTGATCTCATTCATTCCCGCGAAGTTCTTGCTGCGGGTGCTTCCCCCAATTGTCACTGGCCCCACGGTCATGCTCATTGGTATCAAGCTCATCAAGTCTGGTTTCTCTAACTGGATGGGCGGCAGCGGAGTCTGCATGACGGCTACCGAGGGACTGTTTGCCATGTGCCCGGATATTAACGCGCCTCACCCTCTCCCCTGGGGATCTGCAGAGTTCCTGGGCTTGGGTTTCTCCGTCTTCTTGACCATTATCCTGTGCGAACGATTCGGTTCTCCTATCATGAAGTCTACCTCGGTGGTTATCGGATTGTTAACGGGTTGCATTATTGCTGCTGCTTGCGGTTACTTTGATCGATCCGGCATCGACGCTGCACCTGTGGCCTCCTTCGCCTGGGTTCACACATTCCCGCTCTCAGTTTACGGTCCTCTCGTCCTCCCTCTCATGGCTGTTTATCTCGTTTGCGCCACCGAAGCGATCGGCGATATTACAGCCACCTGCGATGTCTCGAGACTCGAAGTTACCGGAAAGACGTACGAATCGCGTATCCAGGGCGGTATCCTCTCGGACGGTCTTGCTGGTTGTATTGGCTCTCTCATGACTATGACTCCCATGTCCGTCTTCGCCCAGAACAACGGTGTTATTGTCCTTACCCGTTGTGCCAACCGCAAGGCTGGTCTTGCTTGCGCCATGTTCCTCATCATCATGGGCGTCTTTGCCAAGTTCGCCGCCTCTCTTATCGCCATCCCCTCCGCTGTCCTCGGTGGCATGACTACCTTCCTCTTCAGCGCCGTCGCCGTCTCGGGCATGTCTATCATCACCCGTGGCGTGCCGTTTACTCGTCGCAACCGTTTCATCCTTACCGCTGGCTTCGCTCTGGGTTTTGGAGCCACTCTTGTCCCCAACTACTTTGACAAGATCTTTACCTACAAGGGCGACAACCGCTCGCTTCAGGGATTTTTGGATGCCATCACTCTCATCATGGAGACTGGTTTCGCCGTTGCTGCCATTATCTGTGTCATCCTCAACCTTGCTCTGCCGGAGGAGATGGAAGACGATATCGATGCGGGACGCTCGTCAACGAACATTGCTATTCACGAGGAAGCTCAGCCTGATAAGACCACCACTGAGCTGAGCAGAGAGCATAGCATTGAGCAGCAGAAGCAGGGCTGATGACCACTTTACGATCGTTACGTTCTTGAAAAGGAGTTGGAGGATATTCAAACACACTGGCTTTCTATACACGCACATATACCCATACATTTAATAAACGCCATTTAGGCTTGAATTGGACTCGACATGACCTGTGAAGTTGACGACAGATCCAACAGATGCGAGACACAGGCGGCATGCATCTCGAACCCCTCTTTCTGCCTTGCCGCAGCTCCGATAGGCGCCACAATCTCTCGCCTGATGTACAAATCTCATCAACACAAGCGTGCGAATCAGTCCCCAGAACGATATCGCCTTGGACAAGGAAGCCCTCAGGTGTGATATCGCGTGAGCAGCAGTCAGATCGCAAGCACAAGCCATCCAGATATCACAATCAACAGGCTTCAAAGATTCAAGCTAACCCTAAATTACATCAAAGGGAGTGCCTCAGATATCATCAGATTTTTGCACGCCCTCACGCCATCCTCCCCTAGATAGAGACAAACGCCGATACTCCTCTGCTCCGACCCAGCCAGATAACTCCTTCAACGCTGATGCAGCCGATACCATGCATCTCACAGACAAAATCTCATCAGCTCATGCCTCCGTAGACGACATGTTGTCGGCCCTCGTTCTTCTCCTTGTGGAACTTGTTGACGTCTCTCCTATGAAACTCCTGTACTTGTCCCCATTGCCCACGGTGACCTTCTTGAATACATTTCTGCAGCTCTCCTTGCTTCTTGATCTTGCAACGACACTTGTTCGGAGTTCCAACAAACTTCTCCCTCGCAGTGGAGTTGGGGAACTGAATGGACAGACGCTTGAGGTTCGGCCAGTTGACATCGTCACTCGCTGCTACTGGGTTGTTGAGTGCCAGCCGGGCCATGTTCCAGTCCATCTCTCCGTCCGACGGCGAGGGTTCATATCGTCGAGCCGCGAGATTGGCGTCACCCTTGCGCTTCTCGATGGGCGCCAAGGCACAGGCAGCCCCATCTTTGCCCGACTTGCGACAGTTACAACGTTCCGGGTTCAAGTTTGTGTCTTCGTCAATCTGGACAGTCACAAAGGATAGCTTGCCAGTCTCAAAGCTTTGCGTGAACAGGACAAGCATGGGTTTCGGGGGTCGACGGCGCAGCAGCACTCCAGTGGTCTTAGCTCCTGTAGAGATGCTGATGCTGCGGCCGTCACTGTTGGACGAGTTGCTGTTGCTCGATATGCCGCTGGATACGCTAAAGGAGCGCCTGTTGTTCGTCCCGTTCGTACTGTTTGATGGTGTCCCAATCAAAGTGTTTGATCGACGAGGGGAAGGGGGCTGTCCGACTGGTTTCCGAGGTATTTGACGAGGTGGAGCTCCTCCAAAAGGAGACTGCCATTCTGGAGGCGACGACCGAATTGGTCCGGGTGAGGTCTGCCTTGGCAGGCCAAACGCCTCAGGACCAGTCGCTTGTCGTTGATGGATCGTTGAGAGAGACGAAAAGCGACCGGAAGAAGTCCCATTGCCTCCGTTGAGTGGGCTACTCCCTGACATTACTGTCGGAGATGATACTGAGAACCCGTTACCGTTGTTGCTAGGTGGTGAGTTGCTTCCGGTAAGCGTAGTCGAGAGCGAGGCGATGGAGCCACGGCCAGGGCGTTGAGGAACTGCAGAACTAAAGGTAGCAATAGAGCTCTGTCGGCTGCCATTGGGACTTCTGGTGGTACTGGCTGCGGCATCACTATTGGTGACCAGCGAGCCCTCGGTCTCCTTTGGAACCCAGAGTTGAATGGTGGCCTTCTCGATGAGTTTTTTGTCGCCAATGACAAACGCAACAACGACCCCGTGATATGTAGAAGTAGACCACACCTTGTATCCGGTGATAGCTTGTTGGAACTTGAGGATGTCGCTCATATCCATAAAGGTCATTCTTGCAAGCCTCTCGTCACGGCGGATAAGTAGCTCTTGTGGTATACCGGGGCCAGTTGGGAGGTCGGGCATGGCATATTGGGGATTAACAACGGCCGAAGTGATATCGAAGTCGATGACTTCAGCTACTGAGTGTTAGTATTGAGCCCACGAAGAAGTCAGAGTCTCACATACTCTGTTGTCTAGGCCGACCAGATGCTGTTTGTTCTGAGCCTGACATGATGATTCTGAATCGACGTCCATCTGCACCAAGACGCCGGAGAAGCTTGGCCTTCTTTTCGACACTTGGGTGGGAGCCCCTTAGAGGTCTACAATCGGTTAGTTATCCATCCAACTTGAAGTTAACAGGGTCAACTTACACCTCGAGCAGCTCCTGCATCATCTCATCTTGGGTCACCACATCGACCAGAGGAGTCGGGTCTTTCTCCGGCCAGATGATAAACATTTCGCGCCTCAGTATTGCGGTCGATAACTCTGGTTTAACAAGCTCGCGACCGAATCGACTGCACTCGAATGAAAGATCCTACTAGGGTTAGCAACAATCCCAAAAACTTGGCTCGGAGCTGCTCACATCTTCAAGTTGTCGGGCATAGGAGGGCCAGTGCGAGATGTCCCGATCCGCCTCCTGGAGAGCCCGAGACCCTTGGATCCTTCTAAACAGCCATATGCACTTGAGGAGATTAATATATTGATCGATAGGTGGGACACGGTCCGTGACCAGCATGCCGGCTTGGAAGTTGACAGTGCTGCCCCTGAAGTTCATGATGAAGGCATCGGATAGCTCGCTTAGGTCGAAGTCGCTCTCGGTGCGATACTCTGAGTGGCCAGTAAGGGCGGCAAATCGGAATTGCTCTGCCAGGTTCATAGGTACTTCCAGGAGGACCGTTGTGTGCTGCTCTCGCAATCTCAGGGCTTCATCGAGGTCAGGGATGAGAACTCCCATGAGTCTTTTGATATCATGATGAATGCCGTCGAGCCTGTAGGCGATGTCTGCGTGCATGTACTCAATGTCTTGTCGTACTCGATAGAGAAGATCGCTTCATGGTTGTCAGCCAAAATTCCTCAGCAACTACCCTACCAGTCATACTTACATCTCAAACGGCTTCAAAATATGGAGGACCTTGGAGTTGTGCAAAATGATGCGTTGGCGTAGCCGGTCGGCTGTGGGTTGAACGAGGATGTTCCATTCTAAGTTGCGGAGCGGGCCGCTTCCCCCACGATACCGTATGTTTGATTCGAGAAGTTCACGGCATTCTCGAAGTGTACCGTCATAGTCGCCGACAATCTCTATCAGTGATCTCCGATCCCATCGCACTCTGGTCTTTACGCTTTGTCTTTCTCTCTGGAGGGAATTGTCCGCCTGTGTAATCACGCTGCTGAGGATGTCGAGGTTCTCGGCAAGCCCTCTCACATCTCTCCAAAATTCCAAATACTGTTTTGCTGAATGACAGTCAGCATGACTAGTTGAACAAAAAAGGAAGGAGAGAATAGCTCGATAGAGTTTTGAAGGACATCATGTACAGGAGTCGAGCGCAAAGGAAGCCAACGACGGCGATGTGCCCAGGGAGCCTTGCAAGGCAACCCAACGTGGAGGTTGGAAACACTGGTTGGAGCATTGGGCACTTACTTGCATTGCGATCTTCAGACCAACCGGCATCATAAATCTCCCAAGCTAGCCGCCCAAGACTGACAAGATCTCCAATCTGGAGAGGACCTGCCATCAGGTACGATTCCGCCGGTGTCAAACAAGGGCCTCAGGTGGCATGAGATAGATGTTGGTGGAGGAGTGAAGGTGATCACTTGGCGCAGCGTCGACAAAAGTAAGACTATGGAAAGAGGTGGCAAGCAGGAGCTCCCTCACGGGTGCGTGGGTGGTATCCTCATAAGAGAGAGATCCATAAGCCAGGCTGTCGGTTGGGAGGCCACCGAGTGAACAGTAGGACAGGGCTTGGTTAGAGGGTATCTGAGGGGGATATCGCACCGGTCCGCCGTCTGAGAGGTGCGAAAAAGCAAGGGCCGAAGAGCCTCTTGAAATGAGAGGCAAGAAGTGGGTGTGCAGGACTTGGTACAGAGGCGTCAGACGCGTACGAACTGGCTGAGACAGGACCAAACAGCGTGAGTCCAGCCCGGGGACAAAGACAGAAGAGCTCGTGTGCCCTGCTTCCAACCAGGCAGCGGGGGTAACGGAAATTGGGAGGGATGGGCGGTTGTTCCGGGTGAGAGAGATGGTATCGGTCACTCATGCGGGCTAGCACACGCACATCTGCTTGAGCCTGGTCTCGGTGGGGTGGGCGTTTGGAAGGGCACAGCAAATCGAGGCGGACGTCGTGCCATAACTATCTCTCATCCTGGACACCTGGCTCTCCGGTCATCGATGCCGTAGGCCGTCGGAGAGACGAGAGGGATTTTCCCTTATCAATGTCGGACAGAGGGCGGTTGATAATGGGTCCTAGTCATCTTGAGCCGAGTCCCACAACCCAAGTTCCGAGCAAGCTTCCCCGCGTAAAGACTTGATCGTCCCCAGGTCTTCAGCTCGGCTTGGCCCCGTCCGTTTGCCTGATATGTCTGGGGGCTGTGCAAACGCAGGGGTAATGTATTGGTGGTTCAAGTGGCACAGGAGGCGCTAGGAACCCCATTATTAGCGGCCGGCTTCTGACGCGGTTGGAACGTATCGGCAAGGCAGACACATGGATAAGGCTGTAGGGAGCTTGTCGCCAAGCTAATGACGAGTCTGCCTAGGACGTATAGGTCACACGATGCGTGAAGAGGCTGAAGCGGCGCGTTTTGCTTGGTCGGTTGTTGATCCTTGTTCAATGCTGTGCGCCCGGCTTTGGTGGTGTTTGTCGCGCCCTGCGTCCAGGATACCAGATGCGTTACTTAACTATCACTGCCCCAGATAACCGTAATCTGAATGTTGGTTCGCTCCTTGCCTATGCGTGGTTTAATTGACTTGACTTGACGACTGCATCGACTTCATGCCAGCTCTTTGCTCGGCCTGGCTCTTGAACTGGCCTCAATCTAGCTCCAGCTCCGAGTTAGCACAAGAGGGCCGTTGACGGCGATACACCAGCGCAAAGATGGAGGACTTTGCACAATTCAACCAAGGGCACCAAGCTGAAGCCCGGAATAGAGAGGCACCGGCCATGGACAGCGACATTGAGGAAATCATGGGAGATCCCGACAATCCCAATGAGATTGTCACATTTGCGCCCAAGGAGGCGTTCAAGTTGGGATACTTCGACGTCGTCTGCTTGGTGGTGAACCGAATGATTGGTAAGTGTCTTTGGTTTTCGCAAACTCGCAATTGAGGAAGAGAAAGCTCTCAGAACTCAAGCAATTGGACGATCTGGGGATGTTTTGTTGAGGTTGGATTTAAGTTGCGAGAAAGGTGTCAGTGACAATCCAAGTGGGGATATCCGCTGTCATGGCAAGATCGGACGAAGGATCGATCGCTCTTGCTTGGCCAGTGCTTCAGTTTCCATTTGTCAAGCGAGCGATCTTCGTTTCTTGAACTTGGCGTCATCCCCAGATCTTGAATTGTACACTTTGCCGACATTGCGATGGATCAATCCACTCTGCGCTGCGCCGTGCATTGTGCATTGTGCATCGTCATTCTATGATTGCTACCCTGAAGCTGAGAAGATGCTGACCAGAAAACTACAGGAACGGGAATCTTCAACTCGCCTCATCGTGTGATGGAAGGGACTCACTCGACGGGCGCTTCGCTTCTCCTATGGTTCGCCGGGATGATCTATTGTCTCGCCGGCACCCACGTGTACATTGAATACGGCCTCAATGTACCCCGATATGTCATCAACGGGGTTGAACAGAGTGTTCCTCGAAGTGGCGGTGACCTTAACTATCTCCAGTACGTCTACCGAAAGCCGGCGTACAGGAAGGGCACAGTACTTCTGAGCACTTCTCTTTTCGCGATTGGCTTCATCGCATTGGGCAACATGGCTGGTAACTGCATCAGCTTCGCTATGAGAGTGCTCATGGCTTCAGGGCAACGTGACCCAGAGCCTAGTACCGTCAGGGGTGTTGCCATTGCTGTTGCCATCCTGACCTGCTTTATCCATACATTTTCTCGAAGGGGTGGTATCATGCTCAACAACCTGTTGGCCATCGTCAAGGTCATGATCCTGTTACTCATCATCGTTACTGCTATTGTGGCCGGTGCTGGTGGATTGAAAGACACCAAGAATGTCATATCCGAAAACACCACTCCTTCAAAAGCCTTCAGCGACTCCTCAAAGGATGCAAACGGATATGCCCATGCATTTCTTGCCATCATCTTTAGCTTTTCTGGCTTTGAGCAGCCCAACTATGTCATGGGCGAGATCAGCCGACCTAGACGGAAACACCCAGTTGCCATGATCATCGGCATCAGCACTGTCATTTTGCTTTATATGGCCGTCAACATTTCCTATGTAAGTACGAGTTCATCATAGTTGGAAGCACGCATTTGCTAATCCCTCTTAGATGGTTGTCGTCCCCGCCAAGACGCAGGAAGAAGAAAACGTGGCGCAAGCATTCTTCGATCTCACTCTTGGCTCCTTGTCCAGCAGTGACACTGGATTCCGAATTTTCAACGCCTTCCTCGCTATTTCTAGCTTGGGAAATATTATTGTCATGACATACACCGCTGCGCGCGTCAAACAGGAGATTGCCAAGGAAGGCATCATCCCTTACGCCAAGTTCTTTGCTCAGGATGGAGACATCTCTCTGGGACGCTTGCTGAACTGGTTCTACCAAAGGGGAATGTTCAGTTCTCTCTGGCGCATCCGCTGGTTCTCCCCTGAGGACCATCGTGAGAAGACACCAGTTGGTGCCTTCATCCTGCACTTGGTCTCATGTTTCATTCTCATCTTTGCCACTTGGAGGATGAGCAACGATGATGCTTACGACCTGCTCACGAAATTGAGCGCCTACACCATCAATGCCTTCTTTGGCGTATTCCTTGGCTTGGGTATTCTCATCCTGCGTTTCAGAGGCCCGCCAAAGACAGATGCCGACGCGCCTCACAACCCGACCTCACCTCCTCAAACATGGCGCCAGATGACAGGCAAGCATTTCAACCCTGTTCTCAGTGTCGTTTGCGCCACAATCTATACTGTTGGTGGCCTCTGGCCCATCGTCACAACTTGGATCAAGCCCACGACAAAGATTACACAAACACTCACATGGTGGCTTGTTCCCACCATTTCGTGGTCAGTCATCGGAGGAGGCATCATCTGGTTCATCGGCTTCGTTGCGTTTGCCTGGCGCAGAAAGAAGAAGAGAAGCGAGATCTTCGTGGTGGAGAAGAAACCCGAGTTCGAGCTGGCCGACGACTTCACTGAGTCGGGAGGCAAGCCAGGCCGAGGCAGCGGTGGCTATGTGCTTGTCCACGAGACGGTGTACCACAGCTGGGAGGCAGATGAGAATAACGCCCTGAGGGATTTTGACACGGGGCAGTATCAGAATCAGACAAAGGAAGTACCCATGCATTCGACGAGTCCATACGCAGGAACAGACTTTGAGGGGTTCTACGAAGGAGGTCATGGACAGCAGCACAACGGAGGAGGGTATGGAATTGGATATAGGGGTAACTGATATACTTTAGAAGCTGATGGATAATGGGATACCAGGAAAACAATAGGCCCAGGATGGGTTACTTGGGTTGGTGTTTGGGTGTCATAGTTATTTTACTTGTCATTAACCTTCAAGTACTTTCAACCAAGGTCAGCTAATGACCGTGTCTATGATATTGGATGAGAAGACGCGAGGGTTTTTTACAACACTAGAGGCAGAATTTGACCAACTCATCAATCAGCGGCCCCTCCCTCGTGGGAGATCTCACAGCGGTAACTCGAAAACCACCACACCAGTGTACCAGACCATAGAACCTTGATCCACCCGTCAACTTGGTCAACTGTTGACAAGGTCGCCTCCACCACATTGTTCCACTTGTTCAGACGAAAAGACATCTCCTTGGAGTCTCCAACCTCGACGACCGCATCGAGGAGATCCGGACGGACACTGCCCACAGCCCTCTTGCACCCGTCCCCGTAGTGGAGGAGGATCCCCAGGACGCAGTCTGGTATGCCATCCGCCTCGCCCCGGCAGAAGGACAGCTTGGTCACACCACACAGCGGAGCCGACGAGTAGAGATACTCGTCGTCGAGGTCGTTGTCCCAAGGGGACCAGTATTCGTCATCGAAGCCCCCATTCTGCAGTTGATAGTGCTGGCTGGAGCTTCTGTAGGGTACCCGTGGCGGGTTTGCTTCATGCCCTTCGTTCGGGTCGGGGGACTCGAAAGCCAGTTGGGGTGGCTCGTTCAGCGCATCTTCGATATAGATGCGTGAAGGACTCGCAGATGGCGTATCCAGCAGAGTCCAGACGCCAGGGTGGCGCCTCGAGTGTAGGCCAATGTTCCACATGCGACCCTGGCTTGTTTTCATCTGTGGAAAGGTCAGTACGAATTGTTTTATGCGACGCCAGTAAACGTACCACTAGGGACTGGATCCTCCGAGATTCTGGTCTACCGACGTCGTGAATCTCGACCCGTGACTCCCAGAGCTCCGTCACTAGCTCGCCCTTGTCCACCGGCATGTACAGCCAGGTTACCGTTGGGTGTTCTTCTGCTGTCTCTTTGTAGAAGATCATGTCTTTGCCGGCAAAGTGAGGGCGAATCACTCTGACAGTTTTGTACCAGCAAGCTGAATAGCCAACGATGTCCGGATGGTTGCATTCGAAAAAGGTGAATCGAGGGATGCGATAACTATATCCTCCCTTGTGGATGCGAAGCCGTTTCTTCAAAGGTTGAGGAATAGACCACATATGCTCGGGCTTTACTTCCTTGGTGATTCCGTGAGACACAGCTGACAGTTTCCGCAATTTGATACCCTGCCCAAGATGTCAGCAGTGATTACAGGGAGGAGGTGTGGCTGTACGTACGTCGGAGTGACTGTGAAGTTGTCCTGGTTGCTGAAATGAACTTGCCCACCACCAGAGACCAGGTTCCGGAGAGACCCGGGGAGCTTCTTCAGAGTTCCCAAGCATGACTCTCCTGATGCCCAAGTGATCTTGGGCGACATAAAGAGTGTCGATCTTGCTTGTCCGGGGCACGGGAACGGCCATCACCCCCTTTGGAAACCGCAGGTTCGACAGTTCCGCAACGTAGGCAACGCCATCAAACATGACATACCGAGCCCACACGGGGTACTTAACCATGGCCATGAACATGGGCTTTCGGTGGGCTGCCACGCTAGCGACCGATTCTGCGAGGGACTCGGCGTGCGACAGGGCCAAGGCTGAAGCGCACTGCTGGGCGATATCGATGGACACTTCGGGAGGCAGCCACTTCACACTGGTTGACACAACCTGAGCAGTTTTCGAGATGAGCCAGTTCTCCCGTCGTTCGCGAACCACCTTGGAGGGGACAAAAGTGCAAGCCACCCGTTGCAGGACTTCGGGGATCCGAGACGGCGCGATGGCCTCAAGGCATTCACCGTGACAGACCACCCTCTCTCTGGTGTAGCTGGAATCCTGCAGCTTGATCATGTTGTGTTCCATTCCTGTGCTTTGGAGCTCTGAAGTGAGAGTGATGCCGGGAGCTTCGTTCTTGTACCCTGGTAATGTGTCGATTACTTCGATGACACCCTCTGGGTTCTGACGGATCACTGAACCCGGTAAGAAGATGAAAGCCACAAAAATGAAGAAAAAGCCTCACCCAAGATAACAAGGTCGTTGCAGTCAAAAACATCGTTTTGACAGAGACCACACCAGGGTGGGAGCCAGTGCTTGGGACGTTCCCATTCTCGAGGAGAGCAAGTACCGCACCAGCACATGTTGGAATCGTCTTTCGAGAAATCAAGAAGATATCATGTAGTTGGAAATGTTGATTGAACTGAGTAACGTGGTATCAGGAGACGAAATGTCGGATGGAAGACTTTCAAGGTGTCAAGGCAACAATGGTGTAAATAGGTAGGTAAGCTGTTGGTCAAGGTCAGTATGTGCAGCAGTGTGAGAATAATATGAGGAGGACTGAAACAGGTTGTAAAATTCTCCATTTCTGGTTAGCGTCGATGCTGAATTTACCAAAATGGCAGTTTTCGCGTGCGAGCCATTCACTTACACGAACAACTCAGAAAACAATGAGAACACAATGGAAATATTTCTCCTTCGAGCGAAATATGCTTGACACAAGATCATATAACAAGATATTTCTTCTTTCAGCGAGATATCCCATAGGTTGTGCTTGTAGAGGAGCTGGTGCGAAGTGAAGCTATCCATGTACGTTTCTTACCCTTAACACCCTAGAGCGATCAGAAATTCAAGGGTTCACCAATCTTGGGTTGGAGGCTAATTGATCATGATCATCTTTCTTTTTCTTCATCGATATTGGAGGACTTAGTCCTTTAGACACCGTCATGTCCTTAGTTTCTGTAACTCAATAACAACAGGCCTTGCGTAGTGATTGAAGTGAGGTTCAAAACGGGAGATATCAACCATTCAAGTGGATATAAATTGCTGTATTTACAAACACACCAACAGCCAACATCCTCGCTCTCCCAAACAAAGTCCATGTCAAGGGCCACAACGAGCACAAAAGAATCAAGAGGTTAAAGTATTTGACAAAGAAACCAAGATAGAATAGGTACCTAAACGGTAAATCAAGAATGACGCCACGCTTTGTTCTCCCCGACATCCCAAGGCCCATCCATTTTTTTCGCATATACCCGCCCATAAAGGTAACAATTGGTAATCCCGGATTTCTAGCTAAGATGCAGAACCTCGTTCTCGTTTGACTAACACTACCTTTGTTTTGTTTGTTTGTTTGTAAATTTACCCCGTCTTTCTTGCTTTCTTGCTTTCTCGCTTGCCTTCTTCCATGAGCGCCCTTTCTCGTTCCCGCCGTTTTAAAAAAGAACCGCTGTCGTTTGGACAAAAAATTATGATATCATTATTGGGAGTGTTGTGGCCGTGCGCATGGGTGTCTCATTGGAGATCCCTTGCTTTGCGAGCCAGAACGCGCACATTGTCGACAAAGCCCTCGACGAGCTCTTGGTAACGGTGCGGTTGTCCACTGCTAGCTCTGCGGCCTTGGTCGACGAGGACGGTGGGGTTGAGCTCAATCTCGAGTTCGTGCTCCTTTTCCATCCGCTGTGCGCCCTGAAAATCGTTAGTACGGTGTGTTGAGGGTGAATGTTGGGCATGGAAACTTACACCTGGGCCAGACGCTGCGTGTGTGACCTGAGTAAGGTCAACTTGGTAATGTCCGTGGGTATAGCTGAGGCGATCTTTGTTTCGATCAGGCTGGCGATCTGGATGGTTCCCTAGTTGCTCCAGCTCTTCTGCAGGACCGTCCCAGTTCATTTCGAGATTGATGCTGATACGGCAGTCCATTGGACACTGAGGGAAATGGATGTCGAGATCTGCCACACGCGCCTTGATGATCTTGGCAAGAACCTCGCGGGTCTTTTGGTCGTAAGTTACTCTGGCGCGGACGCTCTTCATCCTTGAGCCAAGACGACTGCGGATGCACCCGGGAATCCGCGCCTGCAGCTCTGGCGGAAGCTCGAAAAACCGGTCAACTTCTCGTCGATGCTTGTAGTGAACTTGGACACGGTTGCCTCCATTGGGAGCGCGTGGATGAGTTTGTTTGACAATCTCATTGAGGAAGTCGTTGAAGTATTTGTGCTGTGCCTGTCGGTTGTTAGCATGAATCAACCTCCGCCATCAGACCTAAACTCACCTCAGTCATGCTGCTTCGGAAGGCAACGCGCTGGGTTTCTTGCAAAACACATTCCGAGTCAAGAGCACGGTCTACTCGATGGTTGGTATCCTTGTCAATGAGTGTGCCCAACTTTGCCTCAATCTCAAACTGGATATTTCGGCTGACAATTTCGCCCATGTCAGGAATGCTGATGATGTTGACAAACAAGAAGTCAGCCACTCTTCTCGAGATCTCCTCGTAAGGCTTGACACCGGTGATGCTGGGCTCCCAAGCACCGAGAATGTCTTGCGGTCCGGCTTCGGCTGGAGGAGCAGGGGGAGCGGGTGGGTTGGCTCTTGTTGACTCGGGAGAAGCGTGACGACTGGTGCGGTTGCTGGCCTCGGGTTTTCCGTTGATATGTGAATGCACTCTCTTCTGCAACACAAAGTTTGCGTGATTGGGCATCTTGTTATTCAACTCTCTGACATCCTGCGCCCAAACTGGCGGCTGAGCGCGATTCCTCCGCTTCTTGCGTGCTTGAACCACGGGTGAGCTAGGAGGCTGTGATCCACGAACGGATTGAGCAGCATGGCTGCCGTTGACCCCACTGGGCCGAGCGCGCTTTTCCTGATGCTCAGGTTCTTCTTTGGGGCTTAGGTCGCGATCCTCGAGCTTTCGTTTCGCCGGGGTTGTCGCGCGTTCGCTGTCGATAGCCATGGGCTGAGGAATAGAGGCCTGCCGGGCCTTCTGAACTTGCTGCGCTTGTTGAGCTTGTTGCGCCTGAGCCTGCTTGGCTTTGGCGTCTGCTGCAAATGCGGCGAGGGGATCGGGGTTACTTTGGAGCGATGGTACACGTGTTTTTGGACTGACGGATGCGCTTGGTGCTCGTTCGCTGTGAGACTGAGATCGTCGGTGCATGTCCGGGGCAGGCGAGCCGTAGCTGCTAGATATACGCTTGACCGGAGGGGGAGGCGGTGGTGGTGAGCTTTGTACTTGTGCTTGTGCCTGTGCCTGTGCTTGCGCTACTGGAGCGGCGGCCGCGGATAGCCTTTGTTGATAGGGACTGGGCGGCTGCGCAAAGCCACTTGCGTTCGAAGGTTGTCGAGAGCCAGCAGACAAAGGAGGCCCAATCGGCGTCGCAGGTTGGGAAGGTTGTCGATTGTATTCGCCAGGAGGCGGGCGCGATGCGGCGACGGGGCTACCGTGACTGTATGGCGGCCCGTATGGGTGCTGAGATTGAGCAGAGGTGGGCGTAGGAGTTGAGTGTGTCGATTGGGAGCGTTGATGAACAAAAGGTTGAGTGTTAGTCGCAACGGGTGGAGTGTGCGGAACGCTATGCTGCTGTTGCTGTTGCTGAGCCGCGGCATAGGCAGATGGATGAGCTTGGGGCCCGCTTGGGGGGCCTTGAGAAAAACTTTCCCGATACTGCGGTGGATACTGTTGACGCTGTACCGGGCTGGCCATCTCCGCAGGGGGCTGCGTAGGGAAAGGATATCCAGCACCACCAGATGCAGATGGAGTCACCGCAGTTCGATAGGGAGACTGAGCTGGAGCTGGGCCGCTGGGTGAGCGCACGTCGTGGAAAGAACCCGCAGGTTGAAGAGGCGGCGGCGCAGGACGCCCTGGATATGGACCTGGCCCCGGCGTTTGATACGGTGAGGGAGGGGGGTATGCCCCGGCAGGGGGTTGATGAGGCGACTGCTGAGGGTGCGACGGCGGCCGCGACTGTGGTCGTGACTGGGACTGTTGGTGTTGATGATGAGGACGGCCAGCATGCGGAGGATACTCCTGCGGTACCGGCTTGCCCGGCGAGGGCTGAGGCGGTGGTTGACGATTGTAGTCGCGATAATACTGCGGAGGAGGAGCCCCAGCTGGACTCTGGGGCGGACGATGATGAGGCTGCTGTTGCGGATGAGGCTGTGAATGCTGTTGAGGCGGCGGAGGGGGTTGTTGCGGCTTTGGAGGAGCTTTGGCCGGAGCGCGGTCGCCGGCATCCGACGTGTTGAGGACAGATCGAAGATCCATGGCAACGGATTGAAGCCGAGGGTGGAATTTGCGACAACACTACGCCGCCCTGGGTCGGCGCGAAGGAAGACGACGACAGAACAATGTCAGCGGCAATGGCCCGTCTCGCATCAGATCGTCGACGCGACTGAAGCGCAGCAGAATATGAACAGATTGTGTCCGCGGTCGAGGCGGTGGTTTGGGCGGCCGTGGGCGATGATGGATGGCGTTCGTCGTCGCGCCAGGGAGAAGGCGTCGCAAGCGGACATGGATGACTGGGGGGATCTTTAAGCCGCCATGGCGAGGCTGCCACGCTGTCGAATTGACGATTGACGATTGATAGCCGATGATCGCAAACGGGACGAGATGGACGCGGCTGAACGGCGGACAGACAGAAGGAGAGGCTGGCGGGTCGTGGAAGCTGCGTGTCACTTCAAATGGCCATGATCGTTTTGCACGCCGGAGTTGTTGGTGTCTTGTCGTCGTTTTCTGGCGACAAAGAAAGATGGGCGACAGCCTGGCGCTAGAGCTCCAGGGGTGCCCAAGCACGTAGCCTGGAGGTCAGAAAATAAACGAGACACCAGAACGGCAAAGATGATCTAACTCTTCTCAAAACTTATCCATATATTTACATAAATGTCTTAAAATGATACCTTAATCTAGTAAGTGCATTAGATATTTCTTATATATTATTTTATTGCTTTTATTATGTCTTCATAGCTGCCTTTAGAGAAGGATAATCTTATTTGAACCTCTTTGCCCGGATGTCTTGTCTTTTTGTCGACCTGCGTGCCACGGTACATGGTGACTGGGCAGAATTTGTTAAGGATTTTCTTTCTTTCTTTTGGCGGTCGTGCTGCGACTGATGGCGGATACCTGGGCGAACGAGCGAATCAGTATGGCGAACGAGGTACCGCTCATTTCGACCCTGGGGAGCTTAGCACAATTTCAGGTCAGGTTAGCCCTGAGGTGAGACGCGCTACTTGTCACTCCTCATCAGGGCCCGGCAGTAATGCGCCAACTGAGCAGCAGGCATTAGATAGCTACCCAGATGCCGTGCGCTTGATTGTGGAGGCCAATCTGTGTTCTATTTCAGGGGCTCTACATGAATGGTTTGGTCCTCAGCCTTGTCGCCAGTGATTCCTCATGGAACATTTCTCTTCATCGCAAGACTTTGTTTACAAAAAGTTTCAAGCTTCGTGCTCGTACGTCGACGTCATCCTTGTCAGTAGGGGTCTTGGGGAGCTTCTGTGCGCTCAAGCTGTGACGATAGAGATGATCATCCTGATACTGATGCAAAATAAAACTCCCGAGCGGGTATCAATCTGTGATAAAGCCCCGATATGGAAAGTCGTGAGTCATGGAATAAAATGCACTGCTGATCGCATTGTGCTCTGGCCTTACTCCCCGAGGCTGAAAGATGCATAGAGCTCTATGAAGCATGTGCACTAGATAGTCGCACGTGAGAGAGTGAATGGAACTTTGAAGTCCAATCGATCTATCAGAACCATGATTTGGCAATGAACAAGATACTGAAAGATTCATCTTCGATTTCGTGGCGGTGATTATGATATGGCATCCCTGCGGATGTCCTTATCCTGGAGATGGTACAAGACTGCACGTGCTTCTGGGGTTTCACTGATCTCTGTGATAATAAAGGCAGAGGCGCCTAGCGTGGCTGCTCAATTATGCCAAGATCGAGTGTCCCGCGCCCGCGTTTTGCGCTGAATACTGAGTCAAGCCGCGTTTTATCAGCCGTGTCTCTGTGACGCAACATGTTCCCTGTCGCGCGGAATCTCGCGATGCTTCCATGCGATACCCTCTTGAGTCACGTGGGGTGCTGAGTCAGTAAGGGGAGTTATGTAATCTTGCACCTGCCTGGAAGCTCTCGCTGGTCCGTGCACCCGCTGCAAGGCAGAGCTGTGCCTGACGTGGACGTCCTCGAGTTACTCTTTGGAGCAAAACACCAACCGATCCATCTTTCTCTTATTCCCCCAATTCTCTTATCGTCTCCTTTGTTGAACCCATCATCGACTCCTCCGTATTTGGGCTCTGCATATGCCCCTGGGCCTGTACGGAAATAGTCCCTTCTCTTCAACTCGACCACTTGTGCCACAGCAACCGCTCGCGTCGCCCCTCGCTCTGCTTCAGACCTCTCTCGCACGTCCCTACGACCCGTCGCGATCCCTCAAGATGCCTGGTATCGTCTCGGCGACCGGCGTCCTCGCCTTCCTCACCGATGAGGAGCCGGAGCTCAAGGTTTTCGCCCTTCAGACCCTGAACGATGACATCGACACTGTCTGGACCGAGGTTGCTGCTGTGCTGAGCCAGATGTACGTCATGGTCACGACTCGATCTTGCTGCTCCTGTGTTTCCACAAACTGACTTTCGTGTTTCAAGTGAGGCTCTCTACGAAGACGAGTCCTTCCCCGAGCGGCAGCTTGCTGCCCTCGTCCTTGCCAAGGTCTACTACCACCTCCAGGCATACAATGACAGCATGGTATTCGCGCTCGCCGCCGGCGACCTCTTCAAGCTTGATGCTCCTGGCGAGTTTGAGGAGACCATCATCTCCAAGTGTGTCGACCAGTACATCGCCACCACTGCTGCCAAGAAGTCGGCTCCCCAAGCCTCCAAGACGACCGATCTCCCTGAGCTTGCTACCACCTTCGCCAGCGGCACCGATGCCGTGATGTCGCCCACAACGCCTTTCTCACAGACGACTCTGCCCCCCAAGTCACTTCTGTCCCGCGACTCCATCGACAACACCATGCTCGAGGCGACCTTCCAGCCTGCGTTTAAGCAGGGTCGATCCGGCTCTATCGCTGAGCTCCCCTCTCAAGCCACTGACTCGCTGCAACGGGTAATCGATAGTCTCTTCGAGAGCTGCCTGCAAGAGGGTCGGTACAGGCAAGTGGTGGGTATCGCTGTCGAGGCCAAGAACCTTGATGTTCTCCGACGGGTCATCAAGCGTGCGAGTGACGATGAGAAGAAGGCCAAGTCCAATCCTCTGGAGAACGCTCCTGGCCCCACCGAGGACTTGATGGAGTACACTCTTGGTGTCTGCATGGACATTGTTCAGGAGAGAGGCTTCCGAACTGAGATCCTGAGCCTGATTCTCGACCTTCTGAACGAAATTCCCAATCCCGACTACTTTGCGATTGCCAAGTGTGTCGTGTACCTCAACTCCGACGTGGAAGCCTCCCGCATGCTTCGCACTCTTGTTGAGAATGGCGACCGCACCTCCATCGCAAACGCCTACCAAATTGCCTTCGACCTTTACGACAACGGAACACAGGAGTTCTTGGGCAACGTCATGGCGTCCCTTCCCTCTGGAGTCCAAGAGAAGTTGGCCACAGATGAGAATGCCGAGGAATCCAACGAAAACCAATCTCTCCTGCAAAACAAGCAGGAGGCTCCCGAAGATGAGCTTCCCGATGAGACAGCCAAGGCCTACCGCAACATCAGGTCTATCCTCGACGGCAGCAAGACGATCCGCCTGAACCTCGAGTTCCTCTACCGAAACAACCGTACCGATCTGAGCATCCTGAACAAGGTCCGCGATAGCCTCGAGGGCCGAAACTCGATCTTCCACACCGCTGTCACCTTTTGCAATGCCTTCATGAACCAGGGAACTACCAACGACAAGTTCTTTCGCGACAACCTCGAGTGGCTGGGCAAGGCTGTGAATTGGTCCAAGTTCACCGCTACTGCCGCGCTTGGTGTCATTCACCGAGGCAACCTCACCCAGTCTCGCAAACTGCTTGAGCCCTACCTTCCTAGGCAGGGTGGACTTAGCAGTGGCTCCATCTTCAGCCAGGGTGGTGCTCTTTACGCATATGGACTCATCCATGCCAACCACGGCGACGAGGCCTTGGATTATCTTAAGAATCAATTCGGCCAGGCGGAGGAGGAGGTTGTTCAGCATGGCGGTGCTCTTGGTCTCGGTATTGCCGGGATGGCCACTGGGGACTGGGAAATCTTTGAGAAGCTCCGAGAGGTTCTGTTCCAGGACTCTGCTCTCAATGGTGAGGCTGTTGGTCTGTCGATGGGCCTCATCATGCTGGGCACCGGAAACGGCAAGGCTCTGGAGGACATGATCACCTATGCTCACGAGACCACACACGAGAAGACTGTTCGCGGCCTTGCCATTGGTATGGCTCTCATCATGTACGGTCGCCAGGAGGGAGCCGATGTCCTTATCGAGGGTCTCCTCAACGACCCTGATCCGACACTGCGATATGGTGGTATCATGACTGTTGCCCTTGCCTACTGTGGCACTGGCAGCAACAAGGCCATTCGAAAGCTTCTTCACATTGCCGTGAGCGACGTCAACGATGATGTGCGCCGAATTGCGGTTATGAGTTTGGGTTTCATTCTCTTCCGCAAGCCGGGAAGTGTTCCTCGCATGGTTGAGCTTCTGTCCGAGTCTTACAACCCCCACGTCCGATATGGTTCCGCCATGGCCCTTGGTATCTCGTGTGCTGGCACTGGTCTTGACGAGGCCATCGACCTCCTCGAGCCCATGATGAAGGATCCTACCGACTTTGTTCGACAAGGAGCCTTGATCTCCCTTGCCATGATTCTCGTTCAGCAGAACGAGGTCCTGAACCCCAAGGTGTCGTCTATCCGCAAGACTCTCAAGAAGGTGGTTGGTGATCGCCACGAGGATGCCATGACCAAGTTTGGTGCTGCCCTCGCTCTGGGTATCATCGATGCCGGTGGCCGCAACTGCACCATTGGCCTCCAGACTCAGACGGGTAACCTCAACATGGCAGGTATTGTCGGTATGGCCGTCTTCACTCAGTACTGGTACTGGTTCCCCTTCACACACTTCCTGTCCCTGAGCTTCTCGCCCACATCCATCATCGGACTGGACCACGACCTGGAGATCCCCGACTTCAAGTTCCACTGCGCGACACGACCCAGCCTCTTCGAGTACCCGCCTGAGCAAGAGGTCAAGGCCGAGGAGGGACCCGCCATGATCGCTACTGCTATCCTGTCGACAACCGCCCAGGCCAAGCGACGTGCCCAGAAGAAGGAACGTGCTCAGCGAAGAGAGAGCATGGACATCGACAGCGCCCCTCCTAAGAACGTCGGCGACAAGATGGACGTGGATGAGGAGAAGAAGACAGAAGAGGCCAAGGACAAGAAGGAGGGTCAAGAGAAGGAAGAGGCCGCCTCGACCGACATCAAGAAGAAGCCTGAGAAGGAGAAGGTTGGCTACGAGATTGAGAACATGACACGAGTCCTCCCTGGCCAACTCAAGTACATTAGCTTCCCGGCTGGCCGATACAAGCCTGTCAAGAAGGTGAGATATAGTGATCCAATAGTTGGGACGAGTTGAACTAACGCTTTATAGCCTACCGGTGGCCCTCTGCTGCTCCATGACACGCAGCCAGATGAAGAAAAGTCCCTTTTGGAAGAGAAGCTCAAGAAGGTGACAATCGAGCGGGCCCCTGTTGTTGGTCAGCAAGCCACTCGTGGTGGACGATCTGACCAGAGACGGTCGCTGCTTGAGGGCCTTGTCGACCCCTCGCGGCCAGGATCCAACAGCGCCATGATCGGACAGCTCCTGCGCAACCAGAGCCGAGGTTTCGCCCACTTGGGAGCTGAGCCCCAGACCCCTGGCAATGTGGGATCTGGTGCTGCCGCGGCCGCAGGTGTGCTAACGGCGGTTGACGAGGATAACGAGGGCGATGAGGAGGCCAAGACACCTCGTGAGTTCGAATACTTCTCCGACGGTGATGACGACGACGATGATGAGGAGGAAGAATAAGAGTAATCTGCTGGCACCGGGCGTCTCTCCAAGATGAACAGGGGCATGCTATGTATACTACAGGCAGGCCATGTTCTGGGGGAAAGTTGGATTGTACAACTAGAAGGGTCGGCGAAGGGAATAGAGGAGCTCTGGGAGAAGGCACCATGGTGTATAATACGTCTCGAAGGGATGTGCACACGGTCAGAAGAATAGAAATTATCGGACTTGTCCATCATGACAGGGCGAGTCTTGTCAATTAATGAATGGACTTGTCTGACTTTGATGTAACAACTAGCTTTTGATGATTTACAAGGGACAACCGAGGCTGTATTTACCAAACTCCTCAACCCCAAAACGCCTCTCTACTCGATAAGAGTATCGCTATGAGTTCCCATACAACTTTATCCATGCTTTGGTGGTTGACTCCCTGTCCCGGCAGGACATTCGGTGCAGACCTTCATGCGATGCCACGCTGTAGCCAGATTCCCACGGATATTCCATGTGGCGGCATGGCTCTCTGGCTGTGTGTTGTAGGACTCATCCGTGGCCTTGACGACAAATGTCGCACATCGCTTCTGGCCCTTTGATGCTTCATCTCCCTCAAATGCGGTAAGCGGCACATGACCATCAAACTTCCAGCGTCGCCAGGCCCAAGAGCCGTGGCCGAGACAGGGAGACGGGGCGCCGTCCTTTGTGGTGCAGTCGGGGAGGATAGACGCTTGAGACCAAGTCTTGCCGTTGTCGAGTGAGACGTCGACGCGGATGATGGAACGGCCGCCCCCTGAGTATGCGTAGCCTGTGAGCGCAGCTGTCTTTGTGTGTGCCTCTGAGCTGTCCTTGTCTGGACTTGACCAATCGCCGAGTTTGCAGGTTGTGATGGCGCTTTGGACTGGTAACTCTTGGATTGCAGGGGCAGTATCCCAGTCCACATGTGTCTGATTGGGTCCAAAGCATTTATAGTCTCGTCGCTGCCATTGCGTCGTGCTCTCCTCGTCACTAAGGGCGATGTGGTTTAGCCACTTGACTGAGCGTGCAGCTACATGGCCTGGCACGATGGCCCTCAGGGGAAACCCGTGGTCGCGTGGGAGTGGCTGGCCATTCATCCCGTAGGCGAGAATCACGTCGCCTTGGGGGTCAATGGCTTTCTTGATGGGGATTGACGCGCCGTATGCTTCTAGCCCGGAGAATTGAACGTGCTTGGCCTCGGATTCGCCCGTAAGACCAGATGATAGGTCGAAGCCAGCATCTGCGAGCACGTCTGAGAGCAAGACTCCTTCCCAGCAGGCGTTGGAAATGGCACCGGCGCTCCAGGGGAGTCCACTCGTCTTGTGCCCAGAACCTTCGTTCATGTGGCGGCGTCTGTTGCCGGAGCATTGGAGCACAGCAGTGACCCTCCGAGGTTGGAAACGGGATTTGAGGTCGCCCAGAGTATATTCTTTTGTTGTACCATCAGGGAGTTCAACAGTGAGGGTGTGTGTATCTGCGTTCTCGGGGATGGTCGGCACCCACATGTGGTTGCGAACATAGAAGAGGTCATTGGGAGTGAGGAACTCTGTAGTCATGGCATCTGCTGGGGTCTCTGCGTTTCTGGGTTTATCCGTCATGGTGATCAAATCTGGATGTCGGCTAGGGTCGTCGGCGAATGGATCTTCAATCTCTTCCTGTGCTGGCTTTCCATTGACGAGGTCCGCAGAGTCGACGTAACCGATGAGATACTGATTCAAGATGTCATAGACATATTGGTTCTTGTGGATGGCAAATATGTCCCAGTAGGGGTTTATAGAACCGCCTGCGGCACGGAGGATGACATTGCCTCCAGGATGGGCGCCAATCCACTCAGTAATGTCGTAGACCTTGTCATCGTGTATGACCCAAGGGTTGTCAGAGTGAGCATCGTGCTTGCGGACTTCAGAGATGCGATACCGAGGGAGAGAAGGGTCGCGGGTGTCGGAGGGAGCATCGCATCGCGTGGGAGGAGCTTTGGCGAAGGAGTAAGCAGCGTAGAAGGAGGCAGCTCCAGCGAGGAGGATGGTGATATAAGCACTTGGGTATCTCGGTGTTGTTATATGAGGGTTTGTTGATGAGGCTCTCGCTATGGGGGAAGTAGTAACCAGGCGAGCTTGTGCCCTCGGAGCAGCTTGTGGGATAGGCAAGGATCGTGAGCGCCTGGCCAGGCGTAGGAAGGGTCGCGAGAACATGGCCAAGGCAGCTGGAGGTGGAGGTGTCATGATATCGAAGGAGGAAGCATCACCAATTGAGGTTCCGGGACTTTGTGCGACGGTGATTTGAGACCACCTGACCGTGCGGCAACTGTCCCCGGTCAACAAGACCACGAACAATTACAAGATGACGTTTGCAGAGTCAGGTCAGATCTCAAGACGAGATCGATGTCCGGGGGATGTCAAGGCCATGTTTGTTGAGCAGCGGTCAACCGGAGGCGACACGTGGACAACGCCGGGACTCGGAACAAGGAAAACAGCAAGAGATGCCGAGACACGAACAATCATCGTGAAAGGGTCACACTCAAGAGTCGCGTTTTGCACAAGAATCGCCCTTTTGGTCGCCGATTAGAGGGAAGCAATCGCCGATGGATGCCGCAGGAAGCCATGACAAGTACGTCACTTGACACCTATGAGAGGGGCATGATTGGCTGACACACCGAAGGTGACCCCAAGTGGAAGCTGTCTGGAGAAGCGGGAGCTAGGGTAATTTAGTGGACGGGGCCCCTGTAAGTCACCTGCAGCTACTTTTGAGATTGGCGATGCGACGTTGATAGGGGATGGTAACAAATGTCATTCATTTGAGAGGTGAAGCAATCGCCGAAAGAAACATTGTTGTTTTCTATCTCGGGTCTTTTTGCTATCTTTGGTTTCCTGCGTGAGACACACGTGTCTTGTCTCAAGCTGACCGCAATGGAACTGCCATCTGTTTCCCCTCATGTCTCAGCCCCCAATGTTGTAAGCTCCTCTTCGACCTTGACCCAAGTCCGTGGCAATAGAGATCCCTCGAGCCAGTAATTCCCTTCGTGATCCTTGCCCTTGATCACCATGACATTCCTAGTCACTATGCTCTGCTTCATGGTCGAAGGAGATAACTGTATCATGGTGCCTGGTTTGTTTGTCCTCGTCTCTGCCCCCTCACCGTGCCGGATCACCGCCGGACTAAAGTCGGCAGCCTGCATAATCTTTGCTTTTGTCCAGTTGCTGATGAGCACGAGCAACATGTTGGGCTCTCCAAATAGCAGTGTGGTATCTATCTTTTCTTTTTCAGTTATGAGGGCCCGCATTATCGCTCTGAGTTGGGGCTCAGTCGTCTGCGCTTCGAGATGCTGACGGCTCGCAACGGCTATTGGACCTATCGGGCCCCTGGCCATCGCTGGCGAGAGAAACGTATAAGCTGCACTGGCTAGATTCTGGGTATAAACGCCAGTCGTCTGCATCAGAGACTTGAACCGATATCTCAAGTTGACCGTTGTAAGTGTTGTCACCGGGAGTCTTCGGGGATCTGATGATGCGATGAGCCTCGTTGTCCAGGCTGCCAATACATCACCCTCGCTGACAAAGGGCTTGTCGTCACCGGGAGGTGTCGTCACGGCCGCCTCTCCCAAAGCCTGGCGCATCAGCTTTGCGACAGCTTCTTTGGGCAGAAAGATGGACTTTGATTGACAAGCTCCCTGCCAGAGCAGATCCCAAAGGAACCACAGACCGAAGAGAACCAGCTTCAAGCCGCTGATGCGTTTTTGGGCGAGATGCAATTCCTCTTGCGCTGTCTCCTCCATCCCGCTCGGTGGTTCAGCAATCTCGTAGGCCATGTCATCTCTCGCCCTAAGAACCGGGAGGACCTCTGACTCCCTCCCTGCCATCACAAGAGACCAATTCTTCAGCATGGCCTGGAAACCCACGGCGTCCATGGCAGAGTGTGGCCACACAAGCGAAACCAGGGTTGCGTCCGAGAATGATACGATCCGGAGTGACATCTGAGGTTTGTCGCCCTTGAAAAGGTCAGATCCATTCACTGGATCGTCTTTCGTCACGGCAAACTCTTTAAACTCTTGGGCTCCAGGATGAATCGATGGCTTCTCAGTAGCTTTTGGCATCGTTTTGCCTACGGGGTGCTTGCTGATGCTCATGTCGAATGCCTCGTGGGTATATCTCACAGCTGGCCTTTCAGGAGTAAACTCTCGGGGAACGTGAATCTCGAGTCTGCCATCTTCCTAATGAATTGTCAGATCAGATCATTCTCGTCGTGCTGGAAGGTGTACATTTAGTCTCAGCCGACCACCAAACTTCCTCCAGTCACCAATATCCAACAGCCTCGTCAGCGATGAATGCAGTTTGTCTGCGTCGAGGACATCGTTGAAGCAGAAGGTCCAGGTAAGAATCAGGTCCCGAAAAAGATATGTGTCGTCGAGCAAAGACGTTGGGTATACATAATCGCTTTCAACTTTAGGAAGCTGGCCTCGTTGTGGGTTGGTCCCAAAGAGCCCCCGGATAGCGTCCATGGCGGTTGACAGTCGAGCTCTTCAGAGTTGAATGACATTCCTGAACGACACGGGCGGCTTAAACGCTATTTAAATATCCATGCACTAGGAATTCTACCCAAGCGTCTTCGTTTTTGACCACCATTGCTCACGTGTGGGTGGAGTATCTGACTTGTCGAGATCTAGTGCTGATGCCCGAGCCTGAGCGAGGGGCGTTCAATGATAACAATTATGGGATGGCCGTGAGACTCAGCTGACGTTCAAGACGGACACAGAACCCTGTAATGGACCGGATAGCCGGTCGTTTCAGATATGACCATTGACTTTACTCCGTTCAGGCTCTTGGTCAGATTGGATGTTCAACTTTGTATTGCCAAGTGTGTCTAATAGACAACTCGACTGTTCACTCTGGGATTAGATATTGACCAAAGCCCCAACAAATAAATGACCAGGACAACAATGCTCATAGAATTGGCATAAGGTCGTCATGGTGTCCATGGCAACCATCTCCAACAAGTATTAATCAAGTCCGACTGAACAACGTTTCTCTTCCAATGCCTTCCATGGCCAACAAGGTTCTCGAGCACCCGACTTGCTCTCTGCATACCCCAGCAACATTATCTCGATGTACCGAAGCCCTGCCGATGGAATGGGATATCTATGTGGTAAAAGTTCGTTGTTTATCACCGAAAAAGTTAATCGCATCCAGCTCCAGCCTCTGTTCCAGCACAACCATCCGATCCAAAGTCACCACAGCCATATGACCCATAACCAACAGCCCCAGAATAACCATCAGATCCAGAGCCTCCAGCGGCAGTGCTGCTGGATCCCACGCCGCAGTCGTCTGCTGAACTGCTGCCGTGCCGTGTCCCGTGTCCGAGTTCGAGGTCTATGCCGGTGTTAAAGGCGGATGAACCTGTTGTGACGAGCTTGACTTCCTCTAGAGGTCCGGTGAAGAAAGGTTCCTTTTCTTTTCCCTTGGGAGATGGCTTGGATGTGTCGGTGGGGCTCTTGTCTGAGGAAGACATGGGGTGCATCCTCTTGATGATAGCCTCGCTGTCAAACTCCTTCTCGGGTGTATCCTTTCTCCTGTTGCTCTCCTTCTTCTTGTCGTACCGCTTATTTTCGACATTTCGAAACTGATCCGTGAAGAGGATCCACGCCTTGTACAGGTTTCTCGGGTCTAGCATGATCTTGGGCATCGTGATGAGCAGGAGCTTGAAGAAATTGCCCAGCGTCGTCATGGACTCTTGGAGCTCTCCTGTTCGGTGCTTGCGGAACATGTCGACGGCTATCATGCCGACAAAGGCGAGTAGCATGAGGCTGAGGATCGCGTAGGAGAAGACGAAAGTTCGGAGGTCATTGGGGTCAATGGACCAGGGGTTTTGGCTCTGGGAGGGGCCGACGGTGTTTGGGACTGGACTCATGGCGACTTCGAGTGAATTTCGTCTTCGTAATGAAGAAATCGAAATTTCGAGTTGTTGTTATTGGTTGAGAGTATTTGAGAGTCGAGTTGACGATGGTGATGGAGTCTCAGCCATTACACAACAAAAGATGACAAGTTGGGGAACAAGACAAAAGGACAACATGCCATCTATGTAAGTCACCTTAATAAGAGCCATCGTGCATGAGAAAAGCTCGATCTTTAACCTTTGTAAACAATGAAGTTATCAACATGCATTGCATTCTGCGGAAAGCTTGTCCCTGAATACTCCCGCGTGGAGTTTCCAGGACTCAGTCGATTTACATAGAGTCCCGTGACTTGGAAAGCCAAGTAATCTGTTTGAGAACTATATGAATTGGGTTCAGGCAAGTTAGAAAGTATAAAAGGTGTACTCCCTCTTCCGAGTTTAATTCACGCATGTTGTTTGTTGTCGGCGTTGTCGATGGGAAACAAACACCCTCGTTAGAACATCATAAAGAAAGAGGGGAGATGGAAACCGTCAGAGCAGTGTCAAGAAACTGGCGAACGGTAACAAACAATGGGATCCCCAAACAAAGCATCTGCCGCCAGAGGTGGTGATGATTCACCATCTCCCTCTCCATCACTTCGAACCCCATCCCTTCTCCGTCGTGTTGGTTCCGTGAGAGCGCACAGAAACGACCTCTCTGAGCGCCTCGGACTCTTGAGAATGATGAGTACGTATGTTCTCGCGCATATACAGAGATGCACTGACATTCAAGACCCTTCGAGCGCCCGAAGGAGGAGCAAGTCTAACCCCCAAGTGGCTTCGCCGCCAACCACGCTGCGATTTCTTGTCCAAGAACCGCCTTCTCATCGCAGAGGGCTTCCTGCTTGGGACCGTGCCTTTGACGCTGTCTACCACAGCAACAGCAGCCACACTCCAAGCTTCTCCGACACTCTTACCAGTTTCTTCGAGAATCACGGACGCTCAAAGCCAGACTCAGGCTACTTTCGCCTCCCAGACGACATCCGCCTGCGAATATGCAACCTCATCCTTCCCGTCGTCGATCGTCCCGTGCGTCTAAACCGCCTCTTCTTCACCCGCGATGTCTGGCGTGAAGGAGACCTCGCATCGCCAACCGACGCTCTCCTCCCTCTAGCTCCGTACCTCCAAGTCTCGTTTGCCTTTTGCGCCGACTTTCTCGTGGCGTTCCTCCAGAGCGTCACGCTGCATGCCGTCTTTTCGCCCTTTGTCGGATGCAGGGTTAACCCCTTAGCCACGACCTGGCTTAATCGCTATGGACCGTATGCGAAGAGCATTGCAGTCGAGGTTGACATGTCGCGTTTGGGTTGTGGGCCGGCAGATAGTGCTACTTGTCTTCTTCCCGATATCGAGCACGTTGAGGATCTCGTCTGCGAGTTTGTAGACTCGCAACTAAGACGGAAAGAATCTCTTCCCTTGCAGAGTCTGATTCTCCTCTGTCGACGGTTCTACGGCCGTCGCGGTCCTTCACTCTCAAGACCAGACACGGGACGTTCCAGCGGGGCGAGCAGTAGCAGCAGAGCCAACTCAGCCGAAGACATGGGGTTCCAGTCTCCCGAGATGTACGCGTCCATGGACGAGCTCCTGAAGCAGATGGCCGAAGAAACCGTGTCGAGTCCATTCGAAACGCCGATGCCGTCGCCGTTGCCACAATCAGGGTACTGTCCAAACTCGTACCTCCTTTTCTGCAACCACATAATACACCTCAAAGGACGAATCAATTCCCTACGAATGTGTGGCTTCGATGAGACGTACACGACTCGGTTAATGGCGACATTGTTCTCAGATGTCAACGGCGGACAGGCATACCGGGTAGCACCCTCGACGATATGGCCTAGACTCCACGGGCAAAAGTCTTGTCTAGACGCTGGAGATGGATACACAATACTAGACGATCACCAAGTCCAATCAGCCTTGAACGCCCCAGTAGCGCACCGCCCCTGGGAAGGATGCGTGCAGCTCCCTCCCTCAACCCCCGACGAAGAAGGAAACCCAAGCCTCCCGTCCATCGTGGGAGATCTACAAAGACTAAGGAGTCCATACGCAAGGACAGTCACGAGTTTGTCGGAGCGGACGTGCGATCAGATGCTCAAGGAAACTGGGGGACTTGGAAATGGATCCGATAAGAATAGATTTCTGCGGTTCATGAAAAAGTATGGCAAGAAGAAGAAGCAGAGGACTCTCACGAGGGAAGCTTTTGCAACATTGTGACGAGACACATGGGACAAGATAGATAGAACGGAAGCAGCAATGCATCTAGGTCATTAGGACATTAATATGGGAGCATATGATACCCTCATCAAAGCGCGCTCAATCAACCATGGACGCGTGTACTGATTCTTTTCCCTTCAACCGATTCTTCCGTTTGTGTTGGTGCAAACGCCACGTCCATCATCCACACATCCATCCCGTCAAGTAACATGTTATTGTTTCTGCAGAGACTATGACTTGTTAGCACTTGAACATATGGACCAGTGTCAATACTCACAATCGCAAAGCTACTCCTCGACCGGATCCTCTCTCCAAACAGTACCAGGACCCAAGGGATGAGCGTCAATCCGCTGGCAATGCCACCCAGAACACAGCCAGCATTCTTCAACCCGAGATTGCCAAACATGATGCCAGTAATCACCGGGAACGCTCCACCAAGCACGTTGCGGCAGAAACTCTGAGCAGCCAACGCCGAGGAGGCGTAAAGGTGATACGTATCAGCCAGGTAGTTAAACGTGGCCAAATAAACCGAGTAAATACCCCAATTGGCAAGCCCAATTCCAATGGCAATCGAGTAGTGGCTTGTACTCGTCGGACTCAAGAAGGCGGCAAACAGCCCGGCAGGAAGCAGTAGAGACGTGATGCAAGCAAAGTACAATCGCGCCTCTGGAGCATCCGCTGGGAAATGCTTCCTGATAAACAGCCAAAACTGCGATACGGACTTTTCATCGCCCTGTCCTTGCCACAGAGGATGCTTCATCAAGTTCTCCTGAAGAATGCCAACCACGGTCGCGATGATCGCTGACGCCATCATGGCAATGTAGACACGACTCGACATGTCAAAGTTTGCAGCGTACAGGTATGGCACAACGGCAAAGGACAAGTAGAGAACGCCCCATGAAAAGGCAGCCCAGAGGGAAAAGCAGAAGACGACAGGCTCTGTGAACAAGAGGTAAAAAGGTCGCTTCACCGACGTTGCAATCATCTGGCCCAAAGGGGGTCGCTGCTCGTCTGCGGCCACGAGCCATCGAACTCGTTGCAGGCGTCGTTCCCTGGACTGGATGCCGTTGTACTCGAGTTCCGTGTGATGGCCAGGGTTGGTCTTGATGGTCGACGTGGATGAGCTGGCGCTTGTCTCTTCTGGAGTGCTGGTAACCCAGACTCCATAGGCGCCAGCCTTTTCCGACTCTTCATACCACTCGTTCAGCTTCTTGGCCTTTCTCGACAACAACACAGACCCTCGAGTCTCCTCGAAGAGAAACAGAATGGCAATCAGCAACAGACCATCCATGATGACCTGATGCCAGAATGACCACTTCCATGCCAAGGTATCATCAGTCAGCCCCTTCACAAAGGCAGCCGAAACCAATGGTCCAGCACCAGTTCCGAATAGAACTGATCCGCTGAACAGTGCCATGGGGGTGTTTCTTTCCTCCTTCTCCCAAAGATCAGCGAGGACTCCTCCGACGACCGAGCTGAACACGGAGCCTCCGACTCCGACGAAGAAACGGGCAATCAGCATCCCAGCAAGGTTTGGCATCACAGAGCAGACGGCCTGAAAGATGACATAGACAAACCCAGCAAAGACAAAGACAGGCCGACGACCCCAAATCTCAGATACCGGAGCAAGGACCATGGGAGCAATGGCAAACCCCATGCAGAAAGTAGTGATTCCAACAAGAACGGCCAGGTGTGACGCCCCTAGATCCTTGGCCATCGCGGCAGACGGAGGCGAGTAAGCTCCCGCAGTATATGCTGTAAACATTGTAGCAATACATGACAACGCAAGCAGAATGTTCTTTCGTGCTGCCGGTAACGTAAAGGGTGATGCGTACGGCCTAAGGTCGGGGCACGGTGGGAGTTCCTGGGATTCGGAAAGGCCTGCCTCTTTTGGCAGTGGCGGTGTTGGCAAGGCGGTGTTGAGGGTTAGATATAGGTAGGAGATGGGCTCGTCTTCGTTGAGTTTCGGCTGTGGTGTCCTAGATGGAGGTGTTCCTTCGATACTGATCTCGAGATCGCCAGGATCTCGATTCCAAGTACCGCCATCCTGACTGGCCTCAATATCTTGAGCCATGTCTTTGTGTCGAAGTCTGTTTAGACTTCTTTTCGTGTGGATCTTGGAGTTCCTCGCCGAAAACGATCGTTGTAAGTCCTGACGGCTCGAGTTGTCACAGGATAAGATCAGGGAGGAACAGACAAAGAGATAGGAGGAGGAGAGACGAGGAACAAGAGAAAAATGCAGTGGTCCAGTCTCCGGGGGCACAACCCCGGCATTATCAATGCTGGGGTAGCGGGAGATGAGGAAAAGGAAACGGGATCTCGACGGGAATAATCTCTTCCTTGGCACTGGATCCGCCCTCTCCACGCCGGACCGCGAGTACGAGGCCAACGATTCGCTTGAGCGTCAGCTGCCGAGAGACGCTAGTGCAGATTCTGTGCACCCGAAGTGGCATCGAGGGTGAGAATCTCCATTGCGGCGCGGCACTGAGATGGATGGTAGCCTGTGAGGGAGGGACTGAGCGTCATGGTTGGTGTTGACGAGGGATTGCCACCAGTCTTTCAGCAGACGTCTGATGATATCGAGCATGTCTCTCAACAGAAACCTTGAACAAAAAAGCAAAGACGGTAGTTCCCGGGCAAGCATCCCAATTTGACATGCCGCCGCCCTACATGGACATGTTGCATCATCCGGCATCCCTCCCGTTGTCAGCAACAAGACCCGACTCCCGTTCCCGGGGCTGGCGCCCTCGGGAATAACCTGGACGTGACGTTGGAGTCGGCGCCAGGGACGCCAAACGGCTAGCCTAGCCCTCTTAGTGGCATCCAGACCTCTTGGCTTTCGGGCGCCATGACCGGGCATTCTCGAGCTTGCCCAGGGAGTTGCAGCTCTTCGCACATACCCGAGGGAGAAGGGCCACGAACTGATTGGGTGTCGGGAGAATCTCCAATCAACAGCTTGCACAGAGAGAGCATGTCGTCAATGCCACCATGCCACGAGGAACCAACAGTTTGCAGCCCCGAGAACACCAACTTTGCTTGGCGCAACCCGACAAACCTGCACGCTCAGACGCAACTTCGGAAATGAGGGGTAGGGGTGATGGAATATGGGATATTCCCGACTATTACCGGGGCGCCATCTCGCCAACAAAGATCTTAGATTCGAGGGATCTCGTGAGAGGTGATGGGGTTGGTTTCGGCTTTGTTTCCCCACCATTTCCGCTTCGGATCTTGGCCGCATGGAGGTGCGGAAACCAAGGGTTCTCCGGATGCCCGCGTGGAGTAGGAATGGGGCAGAAATTGATATTGATTTCAAATCATCTTTGATGTCAGTTCGGTTGATGGGAATGGAGGTCCCATTGAGGTTGAAAGAAGGTGGCGGATCTGTGTCATCACGTGACCAAACAGATGACCACCTTTCAGCTCACTCTGGCGAGCCCGTTCTACAACTGAACATTCCTAAATTTTTGGTGTCTTGAAGAAGTCAGACACGGCATACTTGGTGCAACAACTATTCCTGCTTCCGTATCAATTCGGAAGTTCGTGTTGTGCATGGTGATACCTGTCCGTCATGTCCATCGCACGTATCAGAGTGGCTCCCACACGGCGAGGCTCAAACTCCGGTGACGAATTGAGATTACGGAGCAAAAGGAGCACAACTCCTAGACAAACTAGAGAAGAGAATTCAGTGCATTATCCGACCCGTATTATGAAATCATGACTAACTAAAGACCATGGCGTGAAAAGTCGGCTCCAAATCCCGAGCAATCCCCATCTCGGGTCCCATCCCGTGCTTTCCTAGGTAGCCGCTATTCCCTCAGTCGACATCGTCCACAGTCGTTTTCGCGTTTTCTTCCTCTCCATACTTGACCCCAAGCTTTTCACCCGCCTCCTTGAGCGCCTCGTCGTCGTCAAAAGTGCCGTCATTCCCAGAGATGGGGGCCTGGGCCGGCTGATGTAGAGACTCTTCAGCACCCTCCTTGAGCGTCCCATCCTCATTGACATAGTCCTTGTGATACAGCGTAAAAAGAATGACGAGGTACGTCTCCTCAGTCTCCTTGTTCCGCAGGACGTATCTGAGCTGATGTGAGCGTCTTCGGCCGGACCTGAGACGAGGGTAAACGAAAACGGGGTAAGAGAGATATCCATAATAGGAACGTACCCTCTACGGCTCTCTGAGCCGCAGGGACGTATATCAACAAGGGACTTGCGTGCAGCAGTGCCCAAAAGTAAGGAGAGGGGCATATCTTACCTGAGTGCTTGACCATCCCAGTACTTCATGATAGGTAGCTGAAAGCCGGGCAGCTTCAATGCGAGGTTGGAAAAGTCGAGGTAAGGGTTGAAGAAGTCGAAGCCGTAAGTCTTGCCGTACTCAAACACCCACTTCTCTTTGCTGTCTGCTCTCAGAGCCCACTTCATACGGGCCTTGTTGTCAAGAGGAGCGCCAATGTCCTCGCGAGTCTTGAGACCAGCCTCATCGCCGCCTTCCTTGAACCATAGGCCTCCCTTCGCTTCATCATACTCACCGGTGCCCACGTGGATGGTATTGAAGGAGCTTAGAGCCGGGCCGTAAAGAAACGGCTTGTCAGCGTATGCATCACCTTCCAGACCAGGATCAATCCACCAACGCACAATGCTCATGGCAGTGCCGAACCCAGGAGGAAGACGATCGCGAATCGGGTGATCAAAGTCATTTCCAAACTGCAAGTTGGCGCCATTGATCCCAGTGCCCTCCTCACTGGCGGACTTCTTGGGGGTGAAGCGGAATGAGATGCTGTACTGGTCCTGGTTATAGGCGTGAGGCTCCGTTGAGAAGTAGGCCGAAGTCTCTGGTGAGTTCCGAGGCAGGCCCTTGTAATCCTGGATGCGGACGTTGAGCTCGATGTCAGCTCGGTCGCTCTTGATGATCATGGGCTCGACCGTGTTGACAAGGACATCGACCTGCTGCTTTGAGTCGTAATCGGGACCGGCCGTGACCCGAAGGACGTAGTTGTTCTCCGCCATGCTTGTCGCTTGGTGTATCTGTCCGTTTGCTACCTGTTGTCTTCTTTCTCTATGTGCTGCCCTTGGGCTTCGTTCTATGGATCCGGCTAAGAGCGAGGTAAAATCTTTCAATGACGTATGGGCCAACCGCTAACCGATGATAACAAGAGAAAAAATGATGGGCAAGGTATAAGAACACAAATGAAGAAAAGAAGGCTTCGCAATGCCGCCGCTTCGGTGTTGATAAACCGGAAAGTGGCACTGATAATGGTCTTATAAGTTGATGACGTGAGTGCTTTTTCAAGCCGTGAGTCGCCAGCACATGCCAAAGAGCACCATCACTGGTTCCATCACCAACAGGCGACGGCCACTAAATTTGCTCCGCTCGAGACGGGCATTCTCCCAGCAAAAACTTGTGCATGAAAATCGCGGACAAATAAGGGACTTGCCCGCATCTGGATTCTTTCGATTTTGCTGGATCATGGCGTGTGCGCCGGATGCAGACATCATCTGGCAGATGCAAGCAAGCTGCAGCCTTTAGATTCTCTGCCTTACAGTGGACGAAATGTCCCCAACGGCTGCAACTCGACACGCTCACCGCCGCGACGCGTCTTTCGTTGGCGGTGCGGCCCCCATGCTAATGCTTCCGTATGGAATCCACTGCCAAAGAAGAGGTGGCTGTGGCGCATAATCACCGGAGAACGACTTCATTGAGGAGCATCTGGATAGCTGCCCTGGTTTGTGCCTCAGGCTGAAGATCGCCTTTGTTAGATTGAGGGTTGCCACGTGACGCCCCACATCGCACCTCCTCAAGCGGTGGCTGGTCACTCATGAACTACACGTCATTCAAAAATGAACAACACTTGATCATCTTCATCTCCATCACCAGTTACAGTGTATTACTTAGGGATCGCTCAATTCTGGTATTACATGCCCCTTTGCTTCTACTACGCGTCATTACTCCGTTTCGTATGGCCCACGGATAACACCCCGCGATACGACGACAGGATATGCCTTCAGACTCCCCTCACCCTTACAAAGCGAGAACGGTAAGGATAACAAATGTTCGAACTGACCAGCTGACAGGCAATCCTGTTCTGTAACCTATTAACAAGAACTTATACACTCTATACCCCAAACGCCAAACTGCACTGCCCTCGTTACAGACTCTGAACCAGCATTGTCTAACTGTCGCGATTCCAAACTTGATCACTCAGGTCGGGGTACCATCACCCCCGACCCCGATCGGGTCTGGGCAATGTGCGCCTGCGCATCAATCACTACACTATGTCAGCAAGTCGACAACAACAAGCATGCCTTGGGTCTGGACCTGTCGGGCGCCAACTTACACTGCATGTCCATCTTGGACCTCGAAACGAAGTAAAAGTCTTCGTTGATCTTGTCCTCGTCTAGGCCGTCTGGATGACACGAGCAAAACTCAAAGTCGGTGCACAAGGGTACAAGATCTGGCGTTGACAGTCGACTATCCCGAGGCGTCATTGGAGTCCAGTCCTCCGCCAGGATGTCTCTCTCATCATCAATGGGATCATGAACCTCGATGGATTCTTGGGGGGCCAAGTGGCACCAAGATCCAGCATGCGAGAGCCTTTCGTCCCTTGGGAGGTGAGAGGGCCGGCTACCATCGTTCCAATCAACCCGAATGTTTTGAGGGGCCGGAGCCCGGCGTCGCTTACGGGATCGGGGCTCTGAGTGATCCCCACGTTCCCGGCCAGCTCTCGGGGAAGACGAATCGATCTTGGCCGGCACTGGATCTGGGAACAGTTGTGGATCACGTGACCATGGCACTTTACCACCAGAGCGAGGACGAGCGTCAACGTCACCCATGTGGTCAGCCCCATTCGAGACGGTTGTGCAACGACGCTTATGACCATCGCCGAGATTGCGCTGCTCGGCTCGGCCTGCGGGTAGCGATGAGTGCCTAACCGTTTCACGAATCTGCTGGTGGCCGAGCCGTGAGGCTTGGCCCAAGGCTCGATTGAGTTCAGGTGCCGGCAGGGACTGAGGGAACAAGATGAATTTATGGTGCGACGACATATTGTCGTTGTAGATGATGGGGTGGAACTATGCCAGGTGTCTGGATGCAATATCAAGGCGTCAGCCGAGGGCGACGACGAGGAGGTCCCAGTGTGAGTTCTACGAAGTCCTAGTGGGACTCGAGAGACTCTTGGGGGTATCAAGTGATGCAAGTCAATCAACGAAAAGGGGTGGGATATTTTATGGCTGTGGATTGATGATGGGAAAGAATGAGGATGAGAAGGGAAGAGATGGGAAGAACGGGAGTCGAGGGGGGCAGAGCTGGGCTTTATGCCAGAGGTCCGGAGGTCAAGTCCCCCGCGGAGCCAATCAGCTTGCCGCGCTCTCAACCTCACACAACCTCACCCCAGCCTACCCTCCCATCCAAGTTCTCATTGCAATTCTTCATTCGTTCTCGATCGTATCTCTTTTGGGTTTGAGCAAAAATGGCGTGCAAAGGAGCCTCAAGAAGCACCCTGCCCTACTACCTCCTCGACCAATCCAAACTCTCTGCGTACGCTCGTCGTGGGCGATTCTCAGGTGCCATTCATTACGAAGCCCGTTTGCCAGCTATCCGCCATTTCGTGCGTTGCTTTCGAGACCACGATTGCCGCCTTCTGCGATTTGGCGAACGATGATCTACTTGGCTGACCTAGGTTGCCTCTTGGTCACCTTGGTAAATGCTGCTCGAACTGGGAGGCCTAGGTCATCCACCCCTCCTCCCCCTATCTTTGGTGTCCACTCCCATCCCAGTGTACATGTCGCGCCCGCGGAGTGGGCGGCGGAGTGTGAAGCTGGTTTGCTGTATTGAATGAAGAAGTGCAGTGATCCATGGATCCATCTTCCATCTGGGGTTGTCGGGGGGTTGATGGCGCCGGTGGGTCTTGTCGCTCGTGCCAGGGTGGGCCCGCGGGAGAAGGCCGGCGGTTTGGTACATAACCTTTAGCGGGCAGCACCGCAATGGAGCATGTACCATGGGCTGGCCCAGCTGGGCTCAAGCGGGTCCTGGCGCGAGAGAAAAGACCCACCCCTCCTGCCTTTGAGGTCCGCAAACAAGCATACATCGACACTGCATGTATACGTACCGCAAGAGACGATGCGACATAAGAGGTTATCGACAGTGAATCACTGTCACTAATACCGGTTTTTATCAACTGAGTACATGGCGTAATGAGAAATTCGTGGGGAGGTGTTAATTGTACATCACAGTCCGTAAGAAATGATGACTGGCCGTGACGCCTGGGCACGGTATGGCTCGTCTGCTACTTAGAACTTGAAGAAGGAGGGGGTGCAAAATCTAACTGACGCGATAAAATATGCAGGTGTCTTTACTTCGGTGTTGGATCTAGGGTCTGCGTGTGCGTAGTCCTAGATCTAGGTAAGGAAAAATACCCAACCCGGTCCATAACACCCCATGACGCAGCATTCGGTATCCATTACTTCTCATCCTTCCAGGCCCAGCCGAACCCGCAGTCGAGCCTGCGGTGCATCAGCAGAGCCCACCCCCCTCCTCTCACTCCCTCCCTCCCACGGGTCGAGGTAAGAAACAGCAGCAAATGCAGGGGTGCACCGCCGCCGCCAGGTACACGAAGCGGTACGTATTGCTGCTGTACTGTCAGCCTCGAGCATGTGCACACGCAACCTCGTTTTTTTTTTTTCGTCTCAAAGACTTGGCTGCATGTTGACCATTGTCATTTTGGGTAAGAAGCGTAACGCCCTGCACGCAAAGGGTCCTCTAGGGATGTACACTGACGGTGACATTGAACCTTGAAGCCTGGTGATCTTATTAGATTGTTAGATTGTTAGGTTGTTAGATTGTTGGATTGTTTGAGTAGGTATGCAGGATCTCTAAAAGTGGGGTGGCTCTAAGCCAATTGAAAGAAAACATTCTGGATACCCTCTGATGAGATATACTTCCAGTAAGATGCTGCTTCGCTTCTGAAGCGAGTATTTCTTAACTGCATGACAGACCCATAAATTATGAGAGCTCAATGACCGACAGACGTTGCTTCGACACTCGATTTCGGTATCGCGTATTGATCACGTCGCCCGAGGAGCGTGTCAAAGCAGCTGTCAAAGCATGTTAGCTTTTTTACTCCCTCTCTTTTTGGAAGAGCCCTGCTTCTCCAGGCATCCATCACCATTGCAACAGATCTAAGCGGTCTCTTCATACGGTTCACCAATCAGCAGCTACCGGATAAACCGATCCGGGAAGACTTGACCAATCTCAGCCTTGACGGCAGTTGAATCACTCAAGCAGCCTCGAACAATGGTTGTTTGTTCAACGCTTTGCATCTTATCAGACCACCGGCCGTCATCTCTCGGTCATGCTCCCGAGATTTCAAGTCTCGTCTTTTGTTTCCACGGCTGACATATGAGGCCGCTCTGGATGTCAAGGAATCTGGTTGACGGAGACACGTGGCTGTGCTCCCTCACTAGCCACATCTCTTCAATAATCCTGGCCTGACGACCAGGATGGGATCCAGATCCTTGCAAGGCTGCATCATCCCATCCTGCCCCAACAAGAGCCGTTTCAACAAATGCGTCATCATGTACGCATTTCATCCCTCAAATTCTCTCTTATCACCACAAAAAACTGCATCTGTATTGTCGAAAGTTAAAGCCTAACAAGTCCGGTAGAACCGGCACACTCGAAACCTCATGATCGGCACCTCGTTTGGCGAATGGATACTCATCCGCCTCTCTGTTGCCTTCTTTCGTTACGCTCCTCTTATTTACATCTTTTTGATCCTGCTGCTGCCTCTTGTTGCGCCTTTTTCCATCGCCTTTCCGTCTATTTGCGTGCTTCTTGCGGCGTTACTCGCTGAGGGGACGTTTTACGCCTTCATCTACCGGCCGTACCTTAGACGGCTTAAACGGAACGCCGTTCACCCGTCACCGTTGTCGCGCGAAGAGCGGAGGGTATTGTTTGATCGGTGCTTTCGAAATGTACCGTTTCCAGAGAGTTACTTGACGTGGTGGTTTCTGGGCGCTAACCCTGATGATATTCGACGGGACAACATCAAAGAGTTCCTCCTCTGGGCTTTCTTTGAGCGAGGTGATGGTTCCGTTGATGAACCAGATGAGGCGGTGGATGAAGAGCTTGAGCAGTATGTGACTCTGCTTGAGCAACGACTTGGACGACAGTTGCCGAGCGGCAGAGGAAACGTCCAAAGTCTTCGTCTCACTCTCGATGGGATCACGACAACGTATCGTGGCCTCGCCTGGTACGTGATCGTCTTCTTCGTCGATCAACTCACGCATCTTGCATTCCTCTGGCACGGCTTCGAGTACTATCGTCGTCCTCGATCATCTGCGATTCGAGTATTCCCTCCGCGTCCGCAAGAGTTGTGGCCAGGCCGGACATCCCCCTCCTCTCAGCTCAGCTACTGGCATCGCCCACACACCGCCGAGGGCCAACTGCCCGTCGTCTTCTTCCACGGCATCGGAATCGGGCTCTGGACTTATGTGCGTTTCCTGGCTGGTCTCCACAAGACGGACGATAAGAAGAGAAGCGTCGGAGTCATCGCCATTGAGATTCTACCCATTTCGTTCCGCCTCACGTCTGCCATCCCAGACAAGGCTGAGTTCCTGTCCCAGATGACAGCGATCCTGGACTACCACTGCTGGCAGAACGTTGCGCTCGTGTCGCATTCATACGGATCCGTTTTGACAACCCACATGCTGCACTCACCCAGCCTGCAGCATCGTGTTCCCTCTGTGGTACTCATCGACCCCGTCACAATTATGCTGCACCTCCCCAATGTGGCGTACAACTTTACACGGCGCAGGCCTAAGAGGGCCAACGAGTGGCAGCTCTGGTACTTTGCAAGTACCGACCCAGGTGTTGCGCTCTGCCTGGGAAGACATTTCTTCTGGCGGGAGAATATCCTCTGGAAGGAGGAATTGCTGACGTCTCTGGGAGACAACGGCTTCAAGAGGGACGTCGCAGTGACCTTGGCTGGCCGAGATCTCATTGTCGACACTGCATCGGTCGCGGAATACTTGGAGGATGATGCCGAGACTTGTGTGGAAGGTGATGAAGGTGGAGTACAAGTGGTCGTGTTCCCGAAGCTAGACCATGCGCAAGTGTTTGACGACGCTCCGAGTCGCAAGACCTTGATCCAAATGGTCCGGTCGAGATGCAAATCGGGAGGGCTGGCACTTCCATAGTTGCAACATTGGTAGAGTACCCAATAGACAAACGCTTGCAAGAATACATACTATATCAAGCCTTATTTACGCGACTTGACCATGTCGCCGCCCCAGTCAGTTAGATCTGCTCGTATAGGAGTTGGCCCGCTTTGAATGACGAGAAAGACAACATCCTCGTCTGTCTCGTTCTTGATCTGATGTTCGGTCCAGGCTGGGACAAAGGCAAAGTCCCCGGGCGATAGCTCGTGATTTTTGGGGTCAGAGTCCACTGACTCACTGACGGCCAAGATACCATTCCCAGAAACGGCGTAGAAGATGGCGTCTACAAGGTCAGAATGAGGTTTAAAAACAAGAGTGAGGGGATTACCTTGTTCGCTGTTGTGACGGACGGTTGAGTTTTGGTGAGGTCGTGCCGTGAGGACTATACTGCGTGAGAACTGATGCTCGAATATCATGAGCCTGGATGCGCTCTTAAATGCTCACCTGATACACACATCCTGTCGCATTTCCCAACAACGGCTGGCCGCTCAATAACGGGTCCTTCAACAGTCGGGTGAGCCGGCTCGAGCTGTTTGGCACGAGTTATGTTGGCAGAGGCGGGCATTATCATCGGAAGAATCTCCGAGATAAGCGGAAGCAACGCGCTCATCATGGGTAGGTGGGTGTAAGTTGTTTTGACTGGTGTAACGGGTGATGCAGGTGAGACACTTTCAAGGTTCGAGGCGTGTGGATTAAGTTGTAGGCGTGAGATTGTAAGCGGAAGGATTAAGACGTGATTATGAGCCTCTCAATCGCTGAGTATTAAAGATATGGCGCAAAGTAGGAAAAGAGGTGAAAGATGAAGGTATTCCCATATGGTGATGAAGCTCAGATGACGTCGACAAGTGGCTCACGAGACTGCGATCGACGATACGACGGGCGAAACAACAGCCTTGGGGATGACACTCAAGACGCAATAGACATTATGCTGGACCAAACCAGAGATCAGGGCACGTTGCAGGGACGGGCGGGATGACCTGATGACAAAGGGGCAAATTTGGTGTTTGTTGTTTTCGATGGCGGCGCTTCGAGATGTCGAGCCCAAAGCCGTTTAGTTGGGTACGTACCGGAGGAAGCAACCGAGGCGACTGCAGCATAATAAACATTGCACAGCATAATGGTTGACATAAATAATAGTGACACCTTTGTGCAAGTCCCCACATAATATGCGTTCTTATTTTTGGACAGGTTCGTCAGCGTTAGGTGCCGGCGTCGGAGCCCGCAGGTGCCGACCCCCGCTATATTGCCCTACGTGCATCCTTCCGTGATATCACCACCTCAGCTTCACGACACCTAAGGCAGAAACCCCCCTCGCTTCTTGTCATCTTGGCATACGGGAATAAACCCTCTTCTTCTTCCCTAGAAAAGATCGCCGCGACCCTGCTACAGCTCCCATCGTCACCTAAAAATGTCGGATCCCAGCGACGCTACGTCCGTGCCCCCTGGACCATCTGCGATACCTCACTCTGTGACGCCGAGCCTTTGCCCAGACTTGCTCGGGGAAGGACCAAACCCCACAGGTAGGTTCCGATGCGACGCTGCTTCTGATTGGGGTCTATCTCTTATCACCAGCTAACCCGTTCAGTAGATGACGGCAATCCATCAGAGTCGCATTCATCAACGTCCGGGGTCTGCCTCCTTCTGGATCTTCCCTCAGAGCTCATAACCACCATCCTCTCTTACCTCTCGCCTTTGGAACTTATAGGTGTATCTGAAACATGCCGTGAGCTTCGCGAGCATGCGCTATCCGATGTCCTCTGGCACCCTCTCGTCCAGGAAAACGTCCCTGATGTGACCCTCACTAGCCCTCACCCATGCAACAGCTATCATGAGCTCTACGTCGCCCATGACCGTCTGTGGTTTCTCCCCCGCCACAAGATCTGGTTCTGCGATCGCGATCTCACCGGAAGGGTTATGCTTGTCCGGTATGACCCTCGCCGTGGATGCATCGAGGGCTACCAACTGCTGGCAGCTCGTGGACGGCCTGACTATTTCCAGTGGGAAGGCCATCCCAACGTTGTGATCCACGATTTCAACCCTCAGGTCAGGCTTCATCTCGACAAACCCATTCTGCAGTTCCATGCAAACGTGGAGACGGACGTGAGCAGGTTCTTTAGCCGCCCTGACGCGAACCGATATGCGGATGAGATGCCCATGGCGCTGGAGGATCGTGTCGACGGCATGTTTAGCAACTTTATGCTCGCGCGTGAGCTGGAAAGGGATATAAGTGACGAGATGATTTCTGGGCGCTTCCCCTACAGTCAAGTATGGCCACCCCCTGCGATCCCTTCGGATCATCGCACTCGTGGTCAACCAAACTTTGTGGTCACCGGCTTGCCCTTCTCTGCCCCGTACGACAGGCCCAAGCGAAGGGACGAGGTATCGGAAAAGTTGTTTCACATTCGCCAATGGATGGAGATGGCGGGCGGCATGACTCGCCTTGGTCGGGCTGCTGGGTTGACTGGCATCGTTAATGTCCTGCGCGAATTGCATCCAGCAGCTGTTGGCGGTTTACCTGGGATGCATGTTGGTGAAGAGTTGATCACGTATTCGACACTCGATCCGAAGCTTTATACGCCCACGCCGTTGAAGCCGTGGAGGGGAATCTATGCTGGCGACTATAGCACCCACGGATGCGAGTTCTTGCTCGTACATCAGCCGGACGATGACGATGACGAGCTCTTGACAGATGAAGCGCTGGGTATCGTCCGCTTTGAGATAGAATCAGATCAGGAATGGGAAAAGAGAAAGGCCGTGGCTCGCACCCACCGAGGACGACTGGAAGCCATCAAACTAACCGGCGACCCCAACGTACCACGCGGCGAAATCTCGTTTGTTGCAGAGGATCTCGGACCAGGAGGTTTCGTCGGCGAAGCAAATGATCCGCACTTTGGCGGTGCGAGGATCGTCAACAGCAAGGGGCACGTCTCCGACACAGGCTTCACCTCGAGCAGTTATATCGACGGTCAGCTCATCCTCGTCAGCCATGACCGGTTGGCTCATCATTGGATTGAGTTTGGGCATGTGAGTTGCTTTCAGAGGGTGGACATTGATCAGTTTTTGAGCGTGTGAGCGAGATTGAATTGACTATTTAGTGTGATGGTCACATAATACGCCCAGTCTCATGATGGGTTTGATGGGCTTATTGAGTACAAGTAGTACGGAGAGGTCAGTGGGCAAGTCTCTAGGAGAATGCTGGTCTATTCAAGGCTCCACGAAGAAACGATTCGGGCTGTAATAACATGTAATTAATGAAACTATCTCAAGTACAATGGCCGTGTCCTGTATGAATTCTATTCCTAGGGGTGACTGGTCTCGTTCATCAACTCGTAGGCTAACTAGATATGGCGACTATAAACGGCGCCATCGAGTCTAACAATGCCCATCTTCCTTATCCCTCTCTTCTGATAATTAGTCACGCACCATCCCTCATTACTGTCTTTTGGCCTCAGCCCTCTGCTGTCTAATAGTCGTACTACTAATCTTTGCCGCAAAATCCTCCGTCTTGCTAATATCACCCTCCCCAACCTCTGTCGCATCCAGCACGTCAATCTCAAACACCTCTAGGGGCCTCCACCCTTTCTCCGCCCTGCGATCGTTGATCGCTTTCCCTCCGCTCCGCGTCTCTGCGGACACAACGATGGCGTCGGCGTCTTCCTCGTGGATTGGCGGGCCGAAGGGGTCGCGGAGGATTATGCATCGGACGAGGATCCTGCCCTCGCGGAGGGAGGCTACTAGTTCGCCGGGTTTGGATGTTGTTGGGGGTTGAGGTGCTGTTGTGTCGTACTCTAGCAGTGTGCTTAGGAAGGAGAGAACTGTTTGTACACGGTCGTCCCAGGATTGAAGCTCTTCGGCGTATTTCTTCTTTGCGAGGAGTTCGTCGCTGGATATGCCGATGATGAGGGTGCACGTCTCGGTCGACTTTTTATCCGGGATTGCCAGGAGGAGGGCGGAAGCGTGAAGGAGGAGCTTGTGACCTGGGTGAAGATGGTCGAAAGTCCCGCCTAGACAGACAGTCTTGAAGCCTTTCTGGAGGTCTGATGATAGAGTGCCGGGTTCTGTCGTCAAACTGATGCCGCCTTCGATAGCCACGAGCTGACTCTGTGTAAACGTCTGCTTTCCCTCGGCGAACTTGAGAAACAGGGATAGCAGCTCGTAGCCCGCCTCGCAGCTTGGATGGTAGACAGTCTTCCAGGGCCTCCTCTTTGTCGCAAAAGCAGCAAGGTCCAACACAGCAGTGCAGTTTGCCTCATACCCGCCATCAAAGTCCGGCTCATACCGCCTCCCAAGGTCATGATCAACAAGAACAACCCTAACATCCACACTGCCCACCCCAGCGCCAATATCAACGGGAATATCCTCCTTTGCGCAAATGACGGAGACAAGGGTGTACAGACCCGCAAGAAGAGACTGCGCCGTGGACCAGCGGATGGACTTGACACGTGGGGCTGGACCTTCAAGGAGCGGGAGGGCGAGGACGATGACGAGGGTTTGGGGCGTGGGAGAGGATTTGAGCTTGAGGAGGAGGGAGGTTAGGGTGTCGCGGTATGCAGCGGAGAGTGTTATGGGGGATGAGGGACGGGGTGGTGATGGGAGGAGAAGGAGGGATGGTGTAGATGACATGATGGGTGAGGTTTGACTTGAACTATCGAAGTTGGGTCTAGGTGAAGGAATTTCTCGTTCTAGAAACTCAAGTGCAAGTAACCGATAGAGAAGAGGGCGCTTGAATGAGAAATTGCACGTATTGTTCAATTCATGATGAGAGGTCAAGAGTTGTTGTCGCGACAGAGGTTCACTGCGGATTGAAGCCGAGGTTGTACCCCGCTATTATCATTACGTGTACTTGCATGGCATTCCTTGAGTTCCAGGCTGCGGATGCAAGCAAGCAAACAACAAGGACCTTGCATAGACTCTAAACGTGCTTGTTTGGATTCAGGTTCAGAACTTTGTAGATGTGATTGCTGAAAAGCCATTGGCTGGCACACAGGTTGCATAGGTAAAGGGACCAGCTTAGAGCCAATTTCTTGGTATATTTTGCAAAGGGTATCACAGAATGATCCAGAAGATTGCAACCCATCAGACTCTATACCTAGAGCATTTCATGCTCCCATTCAGATACAATGCAATGTCATCAAGATATCCCTTTTAACGTCCCGCGTCTGTACCCTGGGACCCGTCCTTTTTCTCTCTTCTCGTGGCGTGATCCGGTCTGGGCCAGAGCTGTCGGCGCATGGCTCAGCGTTGGTCGTAGTTTTTCCTTTTTACTGTTTTTTCATGTGGTGCGTTGGTGGTTGTTTTACTTGGACTTGGCCTTTTCAGCCTGGGCTTGCTCGTAGATCCAGTCGTTCAGACCAGCACGGTTTCTAAACCACAGCGTTAGAATCTCTCAAAGGAACAGATGTCAGTGATTACTTACCGTGCAATCTCAAGAGCATAAAACTGCATCCTCGGCACAAAAATAGCCGTATCCTCCTCATACTCAACCTTGGGACTGTTCCTGACCATGGTTCCAAAGTTGTAATCGTCAACCGTCTTCTCATACGCCATCATGAACTTTCGCCAGCGCTCCTTTCCGCTCTTGCTCTTCATCTCGTCCTCGTTCACGGTGGCGGCGGGGTCGAACTCGGGAAAGGCCTCCTTGAGGTGCTCCATGATCTCGTCGTCGATCTTTGTCAGGCGGAGGGTGGAGCCGCGGACGCGCTCGAGAATGGCCCAGTAGGTTTGCATGTGCTGGACGGCCTTGACTGCGAACTGCTTCTCGATCTGCAAAAGTGTCAGTTTGTGGTTTTGTGAACCTGGTGCTGGTGGAGGCTTACGTCTTCGTTGTTGCCGGCGTTTTCGGCGTCAAAGTTCTTGGGGATTTGCCCGCCGGCCATGCTATCGAGGGGATCCATCTTGATATTTTAGCTGTAGCTCAGCTTGTGCGTGTAGTGATAATTGAATGTGAGGTTATCGTTCAAGTTGTCGTTGGGCAAAAACCTTGAACGTGGGGCAGATGTTTGATGGAGGGGCAGAGGAAGAGGAAGATGTGGGGGGATGATATCAGCGCATAGTGCATGCGCCTATCAACACTGTCTCTCTGACACTGTGCAAATGGTGCCTGCGAGAAGTTGGTGGATGCTTCATGTTTCTGGTAGCAGACTCCAGCATCATCTCGTCTCTCACTCAATCTTTGCATTTCTCATAATTCGGTTGTATCGTATACATTGAGTAATATCACTTTTTATCGGAGGCCTCTGTTTCGCATCTAGTGATGTGACTTCAGTTAGCAATACCAGCCGCCGGGTCAAAGAGTGGCGAACATCACGGACAACCTCATATTTGTGCACCATCTGCAGAAACACCAAACCATTAAGGACTCATGCCACATTTGGTGGTCAATATTTCTATTCGATAAGTTATTGGTTAACTTTGTAGCTGTATACACATCTTTCCGTTCAGTATCCTCATGCGCCATCGAGTGTCATCAACGCAGCGTTGTGCATTTCACTTCGTGATCGCTACTCATAGCTGCAAGGGAAGAGGTTGTTCTGCCTGACAGGCATCTCCTAATACATGGCCCAAATTCGACCTATCAGATTTTCTACATCATGTGGTTGAGGTCAAGCGCGCCTCCTGTGCTCAAGCAAGGGCTGCAACACCACTCACTGCCAACACCAGTCAAACTAGTAGCCTACTGACATCGGATCGGCTCGTCGGGATTTCCAAGCCCCCGAACATTTCACCAAAAGCCTCAATATTTCCCAGTTCGGCAGGCCGCAAGCTCGGGGCTTCTATCCTCCCGCTTCCGTGTGTGATATCAGCGTTGGAAGCCTGAACAATATTTCCAACTCGCTTGGGAAGAACAATACTAACGCACCCTCATTATAGTCTGTGCGCAACTTCAACCTCAGTTTGGCAACATGACATCCATGTCATTGCTTGATATTGTTCTTTGTTCTCTTACTAACACGGGTAACATATCTGCGTCGTCATGTCGGCTACTGAAATGTCTTTCATCGCGCTTCAACTTGTGCTCTTCATGATTTTTATCTTTGATCCAGATTGAATTACTTCAGATGTCGACTTTTCAGATGCTTTGCTCTTGACAAGATGCCCAACATCGACATGGCTAACATGGATTCTCAGGCTCCTATCAACATGGACTCTCCCAACTCCAATCCTCCAGCCCAACAGGCCGCCAAATCATCATGGCGACAACTCTTCCTCTTCACCAGAAAATCTCACACAGGTGCCCTCATCGCCGCCATAATAACAGCCGCCTTCACAGCCGCCTTCAAGACCGTCCTCGCCGTCATCCTCGGCAAGATCTTCGATGTCATCGCCGGCTTCGGAAACGGCTCCCTCGGCAAGTCTGAAACCTTGTCCGACATCTCCATGTGGTCTCTTGTCCTTCTCGGCCTTGGAATCGGCAACTGGATCGCTAGTACCGCTTTCCTCGCCCTCTGGGTCGTCTTTGGGGAGTTGCAGGCTTGCAGTGTGCGACGTGACATGTTTGCTAGTTTGTTGGCAAAGGACATGGCTTGGTTTGATGCGCAAAAGGAGGGTATTTCTAGTCTCCTTGTTCGGATTCAGACGTGAGTAACTCTTTGTCTGCCATTGGCGTCAGGCTGACATTTTGACAGACAAATTCGAGAGCTTCAACTTGCAACATCCCAAGTTCTAGGCCTTCTCGTCTGCGACCTCATCACGTCCCTAGGCTCCCTCGGAATCGCCCTCTACTATTCGTGGAAACTCACATTGGTACTCCTGGCCACGCTCCCAATTTCTGCCATCATCCTCTCGCTCGCCACACAACGACTCGAACCCGCCATTCAAGGCCAGAAACGAGAAATGGCCGCTGCTTCAAAGTTTGCCGTGGCTTCCATCACCGCTATCGATCTCGTCAAGGTGTTTAACGGGTATGATCAGGAGGTGTGGCAGTACTATCCTGCCATCAAGGCCGCGGCGAAGCATTACCTCGTTCAAGCACAATGCAACGCGATACAGATGGGCTACGTCGCCTTCTGGGTTGTGACAATGTTTGTCGTCGGATTCTGGTATGGCGTTGTTCTTGTCAATGATGGTCTTCCGCCAGGTCATGTGTTGACAACCTTTTACGCCACTCTCGCATCGTTCCAGGGCATTGAAGCCTTGATGCCGCAGTGGTTGGTCATAGCAAAGGGCATGTCGGCTGGCGGGTTCCTGTCGAGCATCACGTTAGATTTGAGAGGCGGTCGGGCTGTCAAGACCATGGCTGGATCGTTGAAGCCTGAGAGCTGCAGTGGCGATATCGAGCTCAACAATGTGAGTTTTAATGCCCCCTGACTACTCCAGCCTGATCTGTGCTAATTGAGTCTAGGTGAGCTTTGCATACCCTTCCAACCCAAACCAAAAAGTGCTGAACCGGTCTGACTTCTTCTTCCCCGCCGGGGAATTAACTTATATCGTCGGGAGGAGTGGCTCAGGGAAGAGTACCCTCGGTAACCTCATAGTCGGCTTCTACGAACCAGCAACTGGCCAAGTTCAAGTAGACAATCACCCCCTACGAGTTCTCGATCGACAGTGGTTACGCGAGAACATCACCTTGATTCAGCAATCCAGCATTCTTTTCGACGAAACATTCTTCAAGAACGTGGCATTCGGCCATAGTAAACCCGATGAGGCGACGCGATCCGAGGTGATCAGTGCCTGTGACACAGCACTACTTCAATCTACACTTGCAACCCTTCCTGAGGGAGTTGATACATATGTCGGCGTTGATGGCTACAACTTGAGCGGCGGACAGAAGCAGAGGTTAGCACTCGCCAGGGCCCGACTTCGAGATCCTCCTGTGCTCATCCTTGATGAAATCACGAGTGGTTTGGACCAAGTCAGCAGAGCTCTCATCATGGACGCTATCCGAGACTGGCGACGCGGCAAGACGACAATCATTATTACGCACGATGTGTCCCAAATCGAGCCTGATGACTTTATCTACGTGATGGACAATGCGTCTCTGGTCCAGGAGGGCTTCAGGCGAGACTTGGAACGACAAATTGACGGCGTCTTTGCCACGCTTGCATCAATCATGCCAGGCGAACCGGAGACACCGATAGAAATCATCATCACATCCCCCGAAACACCAATCTCCCCAGTATTTCCTCCACCAACAAAAGCATCAAGGTTCTCTCAGTTGCTTGTCGGAGAATTAGAGAGACGGTCCCTCAGTCCGGCCCCGACCAGCCTATCACGACCTGTATCGCTGGGAGCAAGCACAGCAGCAGCCCTTCGTCTCAAGACGGCTCAGACCTGGGAGTCTGAGACCCCCTTGGAGCTTGAGCGACCAAAGTCGGTAGCCATCAGCTCGCCGGCAGCGATATCTGAGAAGCACAGTATAGCGCTCAGGAGTCATAGCAGCATAGACGCCATAGACGCTTTAGAAACAGCAGACCCGACAGTTGATGAGCCGCGGTATCTGTTTGGAGGAGCCGATCGTCGGAGGAACAGGTCGAAACTCAGACTGGCCAGGTTCAACGAAAAGACTACTGCAGACGGCATCGGCAACGAGGCTAAGGACCTTCCTCCGCCAATGTCCCTGGTGGCCATTCTGAAAACCGTTTGGCCTGCACTCGGATCTCAACATCGAATAATTCTCGTCCTTGGAGTCTTGACGTGCTTTGTTGGAGCTGCAGCCATTCCCACGTTTGCGTATTGCTTCTCACAGCTCCTAGGAGTCATGTGGTCGCCCGGAAACAAGTTGGCTGAAGGACGGAAATGGGCCATCTACCTCATCATCAACGCCGTCGCTGACGGATTGTGCACTGGCGGTGGTCGCTATCTCCTCGAAGTTGTCGGCCAAGCCTGGGTCAACGCCATCCGCGTAGAGGCGCTCAAAAGAATCCTCCGACAGCCCAGACCATGGTTCGACAGATCGCGCAACTCTCCCGGTCGCATCAACGAGTGTCTGGATAGGAACGCCGAGGAGATGCGCAACATTGTCGGCCGATTCGTGCCCATCGTCATCGTCGTGACAGTCATGATCTCGGTGGCCGTCATCTGGGCGATGGTTGTGTCTTGGAAGCTGACTCTCGTGGCACTCGCTCCTTTGCCGGTCGTTATGGGCTCCGTCAAGGGATATACGATTGTGAGCGGAAAGTGGGAGGCGAACTGCAACAAGGGGGCTGAAGATTCGAGTGCGACTTTGACAGAGATATTTCTCAACATTCGAGTCGTGAGAGCGCTCACGTTGGAAAAGTACATGAGCAATAAGTACCTCAAGACTGTCACCCACACTCTTGGCCTCGGGAAGAAGAGAGCAGGATACACAAGTCCCCTCTTTGGACTGTACCAGTCGCTCAACTATCCCCTCACCGCGCTCGTCTTTTACTACGGAACGGTGCTGCTGACGTCTAAGCAGCAGATCACAGCAACGGCCGTGGTGCAGGTGGTGAACCTGCTGCTGTTCAGCATAGGCACGTCGACGAGCATCCTCAGCACGATCCCGCAGGTGACGATGGCTCAAGCAACGGCAGCTCAGATGCTGGGTTTCGCCAACATGCGTATACCACTGTCGGCAGAGAACCGGGTTATGCAGAAGCCAAGTTCACCACTACCAGTGCAGTTCAACCATCTCGGATTCTCGTACAAGCCGGGCTGTGAACGACCAGTCTTGCGGGGGTTGTCGTTTGATGTGCATGCTGGAGATTGTCTGGCCATCGTGGGTCGTTCTGGCTGTGGCAAGTCGACCGTCATTTCGATGTTGCTGGGCCTTTATAAACCTTTGCAGTCCATAATCCCAAGGGCGGCATCACCGCTCACTTTTGCTGGCATCTCATATGTTGACGTCGATATCGAGCATCTCCGGTCGATGATGGGATACGTGCCGCAAACACCATTCCTCTTTCCAGCCACCATCGCCGAGAACATTGCCTATGGCCTTGGTGAGCTCTCCCCATTACGACGGATCCAGAACCTCATGTCTGCAGCGCAAGCAGCTGGTCTTCATGAGTTCATTGTGTCACTACCAGAAGGATACAACACAAGGGTCGGTGATGGCGGACAGGCCCTTTCAGGCGGACAAGCACAACGGTTGAGTATCGCACGCGCTCTAGCCAGGAATCCACTCCTCCTCGTCCTGGACGAACCTACCAGCGCACTCGACGCAGAAAGCTCCGAGATGATTCGACAGACGATGCAGAAACTAGCCAACAAGTCGAGACGAAATCGCGGCGGAATGGCAATCGTGGTGGTGACACACAGCAAGGAGATGATGGCGATTGCAGACCGGATCGTGGTGCTTGAAGATGGAGTCAAGGTTGAGGAAGGGACATATCATGGATTGATGCACGCAAGAGGGCCTTTTGCGCATTTGATAGGTAGCGGAGGTTGGACGGGAGATGAGTCGTCGAGGGCTAGTGATAGTGGCGGAGGATTTCCCAGTGTAAGCGGCGACGAAAAGCTGTAATTTTGAGGGTCGTGATAGCGGGTATCGTCCATCTTAGTGGTGTTGAAGAATTTCCTTGGATATCAATCCTACAATCAATCATTCAATGATTGGCTCGAGCCGTTGCATCTTGTACCACCTTGATTGATAATGCAACATCCATCGGCATCGGCATCCGTAGCGCATCTATAAATCACCACTGTGTCGTTGGTTGCGTCTCCGTGGTGGTTCGCGCGGGCTCACGGGCAAAGGGAGAGGACCGAGAGAGGCCCTTTCCTCATGTATTCCCTGGTCACGGGATTCGGGGGTCGGGATGCTGATGTAACTCCTCCGAAACCACTTAAGAAGAGGGAAGCCCCGATACCCGCGGGGAAACCCACTTCCCGGATTAGTGATCTCCAGTCTCTTACAGTGACACCAAACAAAGGCCAGCGAGTACCAAACATTAACATCCATTCTAGGCTGCTCAACAGTACAGCCACTTGGGGGACGCACGTGCTTTTCTTTTTTTATACATTCGATGCTGAGTAATTGATCTGCCTGCCTTGGGAAAGAGCGATTGGTTTACTTGTCGACGACGCGCGCCCTTTGATATCGGATGTTCAAGTCCGGACATCATCTCTCACCTTCGAAACACCAGACACACTCACATTGCACATACACGTATCAACGACAAATTCATTCGATCGCCTAGATGTCAGATAAGCCTCTTCCCGCCAAGCGGCGGGGCCGTCCCTCTTCCAACACCCAAGAAGTCGATGAAGCAACTCTCAAGGTAAAATCCTCCGTCAACAAAAATCCTCCGTTTCCTCATTCGGTGGATATTCAAACTTACACATACAGGCCCGTCGCGAGCGCAACCGTGAAGCTCAAAACATCTTTCGCAGGCGTAGACAAGCCGCAGAGGCTGCGCAGGCCAAGCGCGTGCGTCGCCTAGAAGAGGTGGTGGAGGAGATGAGCTCCATATTCATGGCTTTTGTCGACGAGGTGCTCGAGACCGAGGCGGTGCTAAAGAGTCAGCCCGTCCTCGTGGGGAGTCTGAGGAGGTCCATGGCTAGGATCTTGAAGTTGGCGCATGAGGTTGTTGGGCCTGATGAGGGGTGTGAGGGCGTCATGATGAGTGCGCTGCCGACGAGGGAGAAGAGCGATGAGGACGAGGACGAGGACGAGGCGATGGAAGTGGAGGGGAACAGGGAGGAGGAACCGACCAGGTCAACTTCGGAAACTTTGAGCACGTCTCCTGATTCCAACGACGACACCACGACGACTTCGGATTCATCGCAATCTTCAGCTCTAACCGTTCCCCCCAAAACACCACAACCAAGCTTCATGCTCCAAGACCACCCCTTCCTCAAACCCTCCCCTCCTCCACAGCCTTTTGCATTCACGCCATCCACACCCATACCCATACCCCCTCAAATCTTTGCCAATGGCTGGATAGGAACTACACCAGCAACACCAATGCGCAGGATCGACTTTGTCCCCTCACCGTCTTCCCCTCTATCTCAGGACTCTTTTACGTACCGCCTCGCTAGGGCTGCACTCACAGTCGCATACCTCTTCCTCAGCAACGACCCGCACATCCGCTCCATCACAGCCCCCGAAGCTCGTCTCTTCAGCAACCCCCTCCGCGGCAAGGCAAGAGACGAGATGCTAACCCGCCTCCGCTGGCTCCTCGGTCCCGGTCGCCCCGAGATGTACCGAGTCGTCGACCTCCCCTACGGCCGCTACGGTCCCCACGTCTACTCGCGCGCAGAGCTCAACCCCCAGACTGTAGAGGACGTCGGCTGGCCCTGGCCTTCAAAGCCCGCGGGTTCGCAACTCTCTGGCCTAAGCAGATTCTTCAGCATCATCGGCGTCGAGAAGCAGCTCCTCGCCCTCGGCGCAAGGGTAATCGACCACGAGACCTTGGAACTCAACCTGACCAGTCCGCCATTCGCCCACTGCCTCACGGATCCCGGCGCGGAGCAGCCCGCGAGCTGGAGCTTCGTCAACTGCTTCCCCTTCCCAGCCCAGCAGCAGCAAGCCAAGTCCAAGTCAAAGTCCGACATGGCCATAGTGAGGCTTAGCGCCGGAAAGCTCGTGTCAAGTCTGGCGCTAAGGGCCGTGTGTCTCATGCGAGGGCCGGGGTTCCCGAGGGACGAGATTGGGAGTGCTATCGAGGAAGCCATCATCACGACATGACAAGAGGTGGCATCAGATATGGATAATCAAGAGCGAGGAATTAGATGGAAGGCGTTGGAGGATCAAGACAAAGGACAGTTGGATGGATCGGAATGACCAGGCTCATCTCAACTAAACGGGTTTCATGAAAGACAACATATTCAACACGGCATTTATTTATTAGGTGGCAGTGGAATTATTGATTGATTCCTTGGCTATTAAACAATCGCAACCTGTATATTGGTATCTTGGTTCCCTCTGTTTTGTCCGTCATAACGTCGTAACCCGTCATATCAGTACAATTATATGCACATGTCCGGTATATATCCTCCTCTTTCTGTCCTGTAAGATCTAATCAAACAGATGGTGAGCTTGATCCCTCATCTTCTCTTAGATCTCAACAGTGCTTCCCATGTAAAATGCCTCCTCCACGACTGCTGCTGTTGCTGCTGCTGTTGGCGAGGTTGTTGTTGCGCTTGTCGTCGTGGTCCTCGAAGCGATTGCCTTCTGGAAGGTTGCGGCCGTCGTGCCTTGTTCAATGCCACAAATCTCATAAACCGGGCATCTTGGCTTGGTGGTATCGTCGTACCATCGCTCGTTCTCAAAATGGGGTCGTCCTTGAGTGTCTTTGGGTGAAGCTCCAGAGTTGCACCAGCATATTCTCGTCCCAACTTGGCTGCCTCCACAAGACCAAGTAGGTCTATCTCTCTGGGCTGCTTTTCCGTCTCTTGGGCTTTTCTCCTCCTGTCTGAGCTCTCTAGTGCCTCCCTCTGCTCCGCCGTCATAGGGGTCTCATCCTCTTCGGGTCCAGGGGTCAAGTGCATCCTGTGGAGAATGTTTTCCACGTGTCCCATCTCTTGGGGCCCTTGTTGCTGTTGCTGTTGCTCTTCATCTGCCTTCTTGCGCCTGCCACAGCAAAACATCTTCGAGAGGAACGCACGAAGTGGTCTCCAGACGGCGTACCACGCGTGCGAGATCATGGTGAATAGATCTTGAACGATGCTATCCGGGATTTGGCGAATCAACGCACCCAATGGAATCGACATGATGCCAAACAGCAAGCTCCATCCCCATTGGGCACCTGTAAGCGGACTGGTGTCGAACGCTTCACCACCCTTAAAAATGATGACGAACTGACCCGCCACCGTGATGAGTTGCACTCCAATGAACCATGGATTGCGCAAGATCCCCTGGTAATAGATATCGAGTTTGTTGTCTACCCGGCGGCAGTTGTGCTGGTTGAAGAACTGCATCCACACATAGATGTTGAGCACCAGAGTCTGAAGCTTCTCGATCTCAAACTCGGTGTCGGGGTTGAACAAGTCCCATCCGGCGTAATGCACAGTGAAGACGACTGCCAGCTGGTACATGGCTTGGCCCAGGATCATCTTCCACATGGTGATGCTGACAATAGGGGCGTTGCGAGGCTCGGGCTTCCGCTTCAAGAAATCCGGTGACGGATGGTCGGTGGCATAGCCAAGCGAGGCGAAGATATCCATGATGAGGTTGATCCAGAGCAGCTGGACCACAGTAAAGATGGCATCACCAACGAGCTCGGAAACAACCGTGATGATGCCTGCAGTAATGTTGATAGTGAATTGGAACTGACCATCATTAGTCTGGCACTGATAGAGCAAACGAGAATCTTACCTGGCAGAACTTCTTGACCGCATCGTTGACTGTTCTTCCCCAGGCCAGAGCCTTGACAATTGACGCAAAGTTGTCGTCGAGTAGGATAATCGAGGCTGCTTCCTTGGCCACTTCTGTGCCTTGGATGCCCATTGCAAATCCGACATCCGCAGCCTTGAGAGCCAGGGCATCGTTAGTACCGTCACCTGTCACCGCAACCGTCTCGTTCATGCGCTTCAGATGAGATACGAGAAGCAGCTTATCCTCGGGGCTCGATCGAGCAAGAACTTGTAGCCGTGGGATGACGGCGTCCAGCTGCTCTGGAGACAGATCTCGAAACGTAGGTCCGTCCATAGCAATACCACCAGCCGTGTAGATGCCGCACTCAGCCGCTATCGCCTTGGCCGTCAAGAAGTTATCTCCCGTGACCATGCGAACAAAGACTCCAGCAGCTTGGCACTGTCGAACAGACTCAACAACCTCGGGGCGAAGGGGATCGCGAATTCCAAACACGCCAATACAGATCAGTCCAGAGGCTAGCCATTCGAGGTTGATGGCGTCTGGATCATCCTCGGGGCCCTCGAAGATGTCCTCTTCGCTGAAATCCCGATAGGCCAAGGCCACCGGTCGCAGCATTCTGCAAGCGTAGTCCTGTATGGTGTTGCGAAGGCTTTCACGATCTGTCTCTGACATGCGGGCAATGGGTATTCTGAAGGTGGGATCCGACACAATGAAGGCACTATACTCTAGGACAACCTCTGCAGCACCCTTGACCAATAGTCGATATCGACCATTGGGGAGCTTGATGAGAACTGCCATCCATTTCCGAGACGAGTCAAAGGGAAGAATGGCGATGATTGGGCTGTTGGCTCTCTCCTCAGCCAAGCAACCCATACCCAAGTGTTCACGGCTAAATTGCAGTAGAGCTGTCTCAGTGCTTGAGCCCACAAAGGCCATGGAGCCAGAGTCATCGTTCTCAAATGCTGTTGAGTTCAGCGCGATACTGTCCTTGATCAACCTCTTCGATTCTGGTGACAATGACTTTGCGAGATCCACCGAGCTGTCACACTTGATGGTCGAGGCGCGGGACATGGACGTATCGGGGTCAGGGGCGCCAAGGTCGGTATCGTCAAAGTAGGACTCGAGGCCGATGCGTCCAACAACGACAGTCATCTTGTTCTGGGTGAGAGTGCCTGTCTTGTCGGAGCAAACACAGGTTGCATTGCCCATGATCTCGCATGATCGGATCAGCCGCACCAGATTGTTGTCTCTAAGCATACGCTTTGCTGCAAAGGCTAGCGCGATCGTGACATTCAGAGCCAGACCCTCGGGAACAGTGATAACAACGACCGTGATAGACAAGATTAGCACATGCAAGAAATCCTCGGCCTTGTCGGAGGGACCCCCTGTCAGGTCCTTCAGCCTGATCATGAAGCGGATGAACAAGATCAGGAAGAAAAGGGATCCAGCAATAGCACCGATGACGATGAGCTGTTTACCAAGGCGGCCGAGCTTGGCCTGTAGTGGCGTTTCCTGGACATCGTCTCTCAGAGACATGAGAACGCGGCCGTAGGTAGAGTTGACACCGACAGCTGTGACAAGATAATGGCCTACTCCACTGGCAACAGTAGTTCCGCTCAGGATGAAAGGGTCGGCCTGGACTGTGTGGAATGGATCATAGTGGTTCGGGACAGATTTGTGAACAAGGTCTGACTCTCCAGATATGGCGGATTCGTTCATCTGAAGGCTCGAGGCTTGAACAAGAACACCATCCACGGCCACCACGTCACCAGCTTCGAGATGCATGATATCACCGACGACGACATCATACACAGATATGCGCTTCAGCCTGCCCGAACGCATAACCGTAACATCTCTTTGCTGCTTGCGTTCATTGACCTTTTTGAACTTGTGGTTCTTTTGCCAGTCGGTAGCAGCGCTAGCGATTATGATGACGAGGATAGCAACAACGATGGTGACACCATCCACCCATTCAACGCGCGAAGAATCGATTGACTTGTCGACCGACTGGTAGATGCCGATGGCGAGCGATATGGAAGCCGAGATGGTGAGCAGGATGATCAGTTTGTCGTTGAACGCTATCCAAAGTAGCCTCAAGAAAGATTTCTGGGCTATTTGGGGAAGACGATTAACACCAAACACTCGTTTTCGGTCGGCATAGTGATTATCGCGATGTTCGAAAAGGCCATTGGGGAGTAGCGGCGACGGCGGGGGAGGCGAGGCTGCTGAGAGAACAGGAGGTCGTTCTAGGCGGCCAGAGGCCACAGCCTCGTCAAAGGTAACGGTGCCATCGAGGGTCGTCTCGTCGGCACTGAGACCGGATGATATATCGGTGCGCAGACCTGCAGCCAAGCCCAACAATCCGCCAAAGGCGCGAAGCGCGGGAAGACTCCTTGCAGTCACGAGTTTGTGAAGCTGCGTAGGAGTAAAGGCAAAATTGTTCCCCTGAATAGGTTCATCGTCGCCGAAGTCGAGGGAGGAGTTGTCGTCGTTGGTGAGCTGAGACGTTATCTGGTCGTCGGTCTCGGGTTGGAGTTGGAGATGGTGTCGAGCACCCTCAATTGATGATTCGCCGGAGCCGCCATGGCGTTGATCAGGAGCAGGTGTGATTTCGTCCATAGATGAAGAACACAGAACGAAGTCAGAAAAGGAAGCACCAGAAGCCGGGTTGGGCGCTGTGCCACGGGGAAAAGAGAGGGAGAGAGGCCAAAAAAGAGAGGAGAGAACGGAGTCGGATCGCGATCGTTGACTGTGGAGGAAGCGCTGGAACCGGCCGCGTGGGGGATTGGTGTCGGACCGGAAGGGAGCAGCGGGCTCTGTCTACCCCAAATCAGTTCAAGCGTCAATAAAGAGCAGCAGGAGAATAAAGAACCTTAAGAGAACTTCGTCATTTGCAGGCCGGCCCCACTGCGGAATGACCTGGAGAGCGTCTCTGACTGGCTGGTGATGGTGATGCCCTTGTTGACAGGCAATGAGGATGGCCCAGCTAATGCCAGGTTATCCGCTGTGTACGGTTCCCCCAGTAAGAAAAGCCGGAGAAACCTCGCACGTCGACGCTATTCGTCTGCCCTGCAACACACAGGACGACAGTCTGTGGATCAGTGCTGCTTGGTGGGTTGGGAGTTGATCAGTGCACCACTTCCATGGGTCGCTGTCCGTCATCTCGGGGACGCCGAAGCAGAAGCCGCGCAGGCCCTGGATTCTGGTCTTTTTGATCCTCTTGGCCTGCTCGTCGTGATGGTCTGGTTTTCTTGGCTGCTGCATATTGTGCCGATCAAGAGAAAGAGGCCGACCTAGCGCATGCGGCATGTCAGCGTCGTCGTCATCAGGCTTGGCGGCGGAGAGTCGTGTATCTGGATATCATCTCAACAGAGCGAAAGATGATGTGAGGAGCCGGCCGAAGGTGCCGAGAACCCTCGACGTCTGGTGATTTGAGGTGCGTCTTGCGCAGTGAGAGTGCCTCCTTCCTGAGCAAGATTTGGCAAAGCTGGGCAAAGTCTTGGCGTTGAGGGATGCCAAGAGTCCAGTCTGGTGGCAACGGTCGTGCCTTCCTCAGAAAGTCCAACTACCGATTCTTGATTCTTGCTTCAGTCCTGCCGCACTGGCCATGTTGTAAATATCCAAGATGGGTAATAGGACAAGTGTATGGGTCCTCGTCTATTTTCAATATGTCTATCAAGGGCAGTAGTTGAAATGAGGTCGATATTAACATCCATGAACCTCAGGATTTAGCCAGGTACAGGGGAGAGGTATCGAGTGGAAGCCCGCCGTTGGCCGTTGGAGGCAGGGACAAAGCTACAGGGCGCCTGCCGGCACTCAAATCCAACAGCAAGGAAAGTGCATCCCACAGCATAAAAAAACTCGTCAAGAAGAGCAAGAAACACAGACACAAACCACGTGCCCCCAGCGCAAAAGTCCACTCCCTCCCTCCGCTCCATCCCGAAACAACCTCATGATTCTCGTGGGGAGGCCTCACACTCACACATGGACATGGACACATCCGCTCGCGTCCACCCACAAACCACCAAATGCAGAGCGTACACGGGCACAACAAGGTACAACAAATGTGATGATTGCTACCTTGTTCTCTTTTTCCTCACTTTGCAACACCTTCGTATTCGGCACACAGAACACATCACATGACACCGCTCAAGACATCCATGAGCATTGTTCTTGATGTCTTCTCGTGCGTTATGAACTGTTCATTGACCAGGGTCCTCCAAGACTCGTCTCGTCTGCAGTAGCCAATTGACTCTCCCCCCTCTTGATTCGATCGCTTCGGTACCCTGCCGGCCGAGACATGCTACCCTCGGATCGCTCTGTCGATTCGGCGAGTGCCATTTCCAGGGGCTTCGAGTTACACGGGAGACGATCGGGAAGCTCTTGACGTATTGCGTTGCAGAGGCCTTAACGGGAAACTTGTTCAGCTTTGGGAGCTACGAGGCCCACAAACAAGTGTTCGTCCGGCTGTAAGAGGAACCTGAAGCTGCCATGGCTCAACAAGACGTCCAAGACAAGTTCGACTCATGTCCAAGTCCGGTCCCTGCTTCGCGAAACTCAGGGTCCTCAGCGGTCACATTCCCCAGCTAGTTCCCGAATATCGATCGCATGTCAAGACATGGCGATGTCTTTCGCTTCCGTCTGGTATGTGCATGGTGTCTTGTATCAGCTTGTTTGTACATGAGATTCTTGGTGATAAAACTAGCAACCTCACAAGGCTTTGGTGTTACTTCTAGTTTGACCTCAATTCCCAAACCATTCGGATATTGACAATCTGGGCAATGGCTTTCCGTCAAGCCCCATCATTGTCCTTCTTTCACTCCACTTTATCCCGATCCCTATCCACAGTCTCGGTAATGGTTCGTTGACGGTCTTGAGGTTAACATTCAGTATCACTTGTCTCATTTTACTCCTATTCCTGGAGTCCCATCCACCGGATCTTCCCTCATGGTCTAGTCTGACAAGACATTGTTTCCCACATGGCTCTCCCCAGGCAGGAGGTCTCATGTGTGACCCGTCTACGCCAAGACTCTCAGAGTCTTGGTGTTTTGACATGGACGCTCCTCTTCAATCCGTCTATGGACAAAGATTAAAGATTGCACCAGCCGCGCTCGAGGTCGAAAGGATCCTTTCAGGGCCCGCAGGAAACTAGCATGTCGGCACAATGCAGCTCTTGGGATTCCTCCTAGCGATGGCCTACCCAATGTTCCTCGTTCCTGGGACACAGGCCCTACCACATTCCTTTACATCCAGGTCAAAGGAACTGATTGCCCCCAAAGTGATGATCATATCAATGGTTCGTCGTTCCTACCTCGGCGTTATAGCACTTCGTTTGCTCATCCGTCTTGACAGTGGTCCCCAGAGGCTGATGTTTGGTACGACCGTCTACCAGATTCAAGCCTTGGTAACTTGACTTCGTCATGCTATCACTCCCCTGGGCTGTCTATGCTCTTCCCATCGACTTGCTGTATAAAAGGCGGTGCCATCTGCCTGCAGACCGTCGGTGAGGGGGAGATCAACTCTGCGGCATCGCTCATGGCTCTTGTTTTGTCACCCAGATTCGACCTCAGCAGGACCTACTTTCTCCTCGCCGGGATAGCCGGTGTCAATCCCAAACATGGCACTCTGGGCACCGTGGCCTTGGCTCATTACTCTGTCCAGGTCGCTCTCCAGTACGAGATCGATCCTAGGTCCCTCCCCTCCAATTTTCCCACGGGCTACATCTCGTATGGCCGCAATCAGCCTCACGAGTATCCTTTCATCACATACGGGACTGAAGTATTTGAGCTCAACGCCCGACTTCAAGATGAGGCCTATGATCTTGCTTCCAAAGCAGAACTATCAGACGCCGATGGGCCGCGGCAGTACCGCTCCTTGTACGTCCGCATGGGCGAGTCATACATGGCTGCTTCGCGACCACCAAGTGTTGTAAAGTGTGACACAGCTACCAGCGATGTGTACTACTCCGGAAGCAGGCTCTCGGAGGCATTTGAGAATACGACTTCAGTCTGGACCAACGGGACTGGGGTCTATTGCATGAGTGCACAGGAAGACAACGCATTACTCGAGGTCTTGGTCAGGGCTGCAATTGAGAAGCTCGTTGACTTTGAGAGGGTCATTGTCCTCCGAAGCGGTATGGCTCTTACATTGTTCTACACGAAAATGTCTTGCTGACAACCACAGGCTCCAACTTTGACCGCGCCCCTCTTAACCGATCCGACCTCGAGCACCTCACGGATTCTCAGCAGAACGGCTTCTCTATCGCCATCGACAACATATACAATGCTGGTGTCAAGATTGTCGAGGGCATCGTCGAAAACTGGGACTGCAAGTTCAAGGGTGGCGTCAAAGCGGATAATTACGTGGGGGACATCTTTGGCAGCCTGGGGGGAGAGCCAGACTTTGGGTTTGGAAGCCTCACCTGTGGAGAACGTGTCGCTCCTGATGGCAAGGATACTACTTTGGCGATGAAGGAGATGGACAGACGGAAGATCTTGACTCAAAAGTCGTTGAGAAAGGTATAATTCGGGTGATGTAATGTTGGCCGCGAGGTCGGTACGCGCCCGAAGCGTTGCGATTGGAGTGGTCCGCTTTCATTTACGGTTTAATGCGTTTGCCTGCTGAATTCGTATTCTGTGGTAATAGTTCAAGATGTTATGGTAGCTTTCGAGACTGAGCTGGGATGGTTCCCAGAAAACATGGATAATCTGTGAAAGATGAACAAAGAAGCACCCATGGCAGCAATATCGAAAGACAGGCATTTAACATGTATTTTATTCACCATGGTAGACGTTATAACTATTTTAATCCCAACCTATGCACCCCCAATATTGATCCCCCTTTCCATCACCATGTACAACCTTGTAAATCTAGCCCAGTTGAACCCTCCTGCGCCAACTCTCTCGTGTACCTAGTTGTAGCATCCAAAGAAACCAATCGCTCAAGAGAATCCCGTCATAATACACTGTTCTTTTTTAATAGTCATTCTTCATGGGATACCATCACCACTCTGGCTGTGTCCATTCCTCCTGCTGAGGGGCAGCACAGAAATTGTCCCATCCAGACGCAATCCAGAGCAGAGTAAAGTGAAGACCCAGCAAGATCAAACTCGTTCCTAAGCCCCAGGCGCGCGGTCCGCTTGTGAAGTAATCTCTTGATGCTTGTGGGTAGCTCGTTAGTCGAGGTAGGCCGAGGTCCAGGGCGGCGACGGCCACTAGGGGAATAGCAATGTTGAGCTGCACCATAAAGGGCCAGCAAGGGCGAGTCAAGGAAGTGATTTTGACAGCAAAGAGGCCCAGGCGGATGATGTAGCTCAGAAGAGGCAAGCTCGGTCCTGCCATAGCAACAATCTGAAGGAGAAACATGCGCAGCCTGTCTCTCAAGGCGTTGGAGGTAGTGGTTGGAGGCGCCAATAGCAGTGGGGGGGTCTGCGAGCTCCTCCTCTCGTTCAACTCTGGCACTTCAGAGGCGTCTCCCACAGTGGCCACGATAGAACTACGACGACGACCCTCTTGGCTGCGAGAAAGAACCATAGAGTGTGCGGTACGATGACGAGAGACGGATTGTCGGTTCGGATCCAGGCGAGAGCTCTGTGTGCTCTTGGACGGCGACAAGTCTCGCGAGGTAGGCCGAGCTAAAGCACCAAGCTCCTCAAACTTATCCGCTGTGCTCGAGTGGTGACGGTGCCGGGAACCTACATGAGAGTAAGGGCAAAGCTTGTTAGGAAGTAAGACTACGGAGCTTACCGGTGACTGGGGTACCCGGGGGAGCGGGCGAGTCAAGATTTTGGACTCGGCTTCCATTCAGGCCAAGTCCAGGGGCGGCTTCTTCCCTTACCCCATTGTCAAAGCTCATTGTCTCCCTCATGCTCATGGCCTTGAGCACCTCGTTGGCGCTGGGCCTTTCGGCGGGGTTCAACGACAAGAGCCTCTTGAGGAGCTGATAGAGCTTGGAAGGAAGGTCTGGGCGCTCACGTCGCTCATCCTGGAAGCCCTTCCACTGTGTGATCTCTGCTCTGAGCTCATCGACATCCTCAAGCTCTTCCTGGATGGCATTCGCGCTCTTATAGGGAAGCCTTCCGAAACACATGAAATACAAAATCATGCCGAGCGAGAAGATGTCGGACTTGGTGGTGAAGTTTGCGTAGCGTCCTGAGACCGGATCCAGTTTGAGGACTTCCGGGGCGCAGTAGGATATCGTTCCAGTGGTCCCGGACGAGTTGCGGATAACATTTTCAGGCTGGACTTCACCAAAGTCGCTGATCAGGCAGGTGAGTCTACTGCCCTCGTGGTGCAACAGACAATTGCTCGGTTTGAGGTCACGGTGGATGTAGTTGGCAGCGTGGAGATATGCCACACCAGAGGTGATATCTCTGAAGAGTGAGTAAATCTCATCAAAGGATAGTTGGCGATTGCCATGGAAGAGGTCAACAGGAGGGTCGAGTTGGCCCTTGGATCTTCGGCGCATTTGGGCCTTGAGCTCTTCCTTAGTGGCCTCGCGAGGCGCTCCACCGACAATGTACTGGTGAAGATCGCCGCCATTACAGTACTGCTGGAGAATGAAGGCACAGGCTACACTGGGCCCGAAGCGAGTGAGCTGGAAGTCCTCCAACCAGACATGTCGGTACGACACAAGATTTGGGTGGGAGAGCTTAGCAAGTAACTCGACCTCGATGAGAACCTTTTCAAGCCAGGCATGGTCGTCTCCGACAGGAACTCGTTTGCAGGCAAACTGGCCCAGTGGACAGCCGTCAATCTGGTGGCGCACAAGTAGGACGACTCCCTTGCCTCCTCGACCAAGCTCACGTTCCTCGACAAAGAAGGAATTAAAGTAATTGGGACTGAAAGCGTTTCTTCGGATTCTGCTGCCCTCGGTATGCGCAACACCAGGTGTACTCGAAAGGAACTCGGCGTTGCCGTCGTGGAGCTCTGGAGACGGCGAGGTTGGGCTTGGAGAGCTGCCAGCGGCGCCGAGGGCAGGCCCAAAGAGTCTCCTCACAGGGCTCGGAGGTGCATGTTCTGGAGTCGTATCGGGGTTCGCGTTGACAGCGCGAAGCATGCGAAAGTAATCAGGGTCGACATAGCTCTCTCGACGAGGACCAAAGGAACGATCAAAGGTGCGATCATCGGACGAGTCAGGACGGGTAAGCGGCTGATGACATGTCGGACACTCTGTAACGGCGCGGATTTCGAGGCGATGAGATTGAGAGTCGCGGACGACAATGGCGTTGTGGTGGCGGCTGTAGAGGTCAGCAGGCGTTGGAGCAATGCGAGGTAAGGTTACTATGACGTACAGGACGATCTCCCGGCCCTCATGGGGCTGGTAGGGAATCAGCGACATGTTCTCGAGGCAGAAGCATCAAATTGAGGAGAAAGCATCGCAGTCATGATGCGCTGAGGGCAAGATGACAGGCGATGATAGAGGCGGAGGGGGGTTTATGGTGGGAGAGCTTTGGAGGAGGTGCAAGAGGAGGGTTTCTCAGGTGTGAAGCTCGGAAGAGGTGGTGGTGTTTAGTGGCTGCTGACTACCTACCTACGGAGGAGCACAACCTGGAAGGGACCTAGGTAACATGCCCTGGGGATACACCACCACGTAGTAATATCCGACAGGTCGGATGAGAGGTGAGTCATGCAAATGAATGTGTGTTTCTTTGAGGAGTTTTCTTTGTTTCTGCTGTCAAAGTTGAATATTTCAGTGCTCGTGCAAGTTGTGCGCTGCAGGGTAAAGCGAACTGGTTGGGAACTCAGTGGGCTTATGACAGAATATGGTACTAGGAGAGGTTCCGAGCTGCTATTTTGCCGCTGCAGTCCTGGAATATGGCCTCCATCAAGCCGAATTCTGTTATAAAAAAAAAGAAGAACAGAAAAAGAATTACAGCTCATTGCCTTAGAATAGGAAGCATACGTGCAAAGAGAAAAACATGGCAAAAAAAATTGGTAGCTTCTCTTTGAAGAGCGTGTCATCCTTAGTGCAGGGGCCATGCTACTGCGAAGTTGTTAGATGTGGGATTCGAACACTCGAACTGCAGAAACTTACATCTTCTCTTCTTGTGCGAAAAATTAGCCTATAAGCCTCCGTGGGGAAGCACCGGCCTGGTAGGCTGACTCAGCAGTTCTTTCCCGTCGTTCCAGAAACCTGCCAGCCTCTCCCTTGCAAGCCCATTCACTCACAAAAGAAAGCATCCATGTCACAGAAGCAAATTTACCCGGGACCCGCCTTCTGAATACAGCAAACCGCGGAATTCTCGAAACTCGAAACTTGGAAGCGCCCTTCAAGCCTGGATTGTTGCTCACAACGGCCGTCTCTGGCAAACGACGGAGGAAACAAGCGTTATCACAGAGCAAACGGGCTTTACAAAGTTACAAATCAACAACTGGTTCGCCCCTCGACGGAAGGACGCGAGACTTGCGTTGGAACGCACGCTGTTGGAAAACCCTCAAGAGTTCATGTCAGGGTACAGCGTCGATGCGGCCAAGACTCTCAAGCATTTCTTCGCTACTGTTAAAGAGTATGGCTACCTCCCCGAGGCAGGCAAAACCTTGATCGCAGAGTCCACAGGGCTCAGCACTAGATCAATTGTCGATTTATTCGATAAACTCCGGGAGAATCCTCGTTTTAATCACGCCGCTGCTATCATCACGAACATGGAAACGCCAGATTCAATCGTCCAAGGAGATGCAGCGCAACCCGTCAACACCCCGATCCCATTGTCGCCCGCATGCTCAGTCACTACCCCCAGGCCTTCAGTACCAGTGCAAGTGTCGCAGCCTTCAGCACCACCACTGATACTGGTCGAGCAGGCCGCCGATACACTTATAGCAGGTGCGGCATCACCTGCTAGCACGAAGTCGCCGAAAAAAAGGAAGCACAGCAGTGCAAGCTTACAAGATGGCAACATGTTCGCGTGGCACCGAGGCCGTCAGGCCAACCTCACAATCGAAGTCCAGCCATTATTGCGCAACCATCCTGGCGTCCAATCCGCTGCATGTCTCAGTTAGGGACAGAGATTGATCGGATTCATTGCGCCTGATACCATCTCGGCCAGTCAACTCCAACAGCAGCTGCAATACCACGCTGAGCCCCGCGTAATTCCTGATCTGATTTTCGCACTTGAAAGGATCCCGCTCAAGGCAAACGGAACTGTTGACTTTGAGACACTGGGGACAACAGCATTGCAGTATTTTCCTACCCAGGCAGCAGGAGGGTTTGGCTGTCCTTACTGCAATAAATTCTACAAAGATGCATCTTTGGCTGCGGCTCATCTACAGCGCCACACCGGCCCATTCTTCATTTGCTCTGTACCGAATTGTCGAGCGAACGTCGGCGAGATCCCCATGACCCACAGGTGCGTGCAACTCCATATGGAGGAGCACAAGAAAAGAGAAGACGTCAACCCCCCGGGACCTCCTCCAGCTCGACTTGATGCTAAAGAACACTGGCAACGGACACCTCAAGAGATCCGGGAATACATCGTCCAACTGTTGGCCCGCAAAGTTGACAACGGCCACATCCGAGATAATGCACCCCAAACTATCGATACAAAAGAGTCCGGCAAAACGACCAACATATGGCATAAGAGGTTGAAACAACAAGCTGCTGCTCTAGCTGAGGATGCAATTTCGAGGACGACAGACATATCGGAAGAGACACAAGCTCAAATATTGTCATACAACCTTGAGCAAGTTGAGAAAGGCAAGTTTCAATACAGTGACACTTGCAACCCGCTAACATCTAAGATCCAGGGCTCTCGTCTGGAGGTGAAACTGCTTTCACGAACTGGGGCCGCATGTGTCTCGGTCCCCGCCCTTCCTTGGTGTGGGTTACAGAGCGATGCCCACGGGACGCCCGCTTAGAATGGACTACAGCAAAAGTCAAGTCAAACCGAGCAGGGCTAGTCATGGACTTTGATATCCGCTGCATTAAATGTGCTAAGGAATTTGCACTGTACGAGCTATTCCGATCCTATGGAGTTCTGGCAGACGACGATGACACCGAGACGATCTGTACAAACCAAGATTGCTCTTATCCCCGGGTATATCGAGCGCTCTACTGTTCAGTTCACCTCGTATCTCAGACGTTGTCATCCCACAGCAGGGTCTTCAAACCAGAGCATCAAAGCCTCGTTTTGCAGAGACTCCAGGGAACTGGGGTTTGGAAATTAGACCAATCATCAAATTTTAGGCTTTTCCTGAACAGACGCCGGCTGCCCGGCGCACCAAGGTTTTTCGCTCTAGATCTCGAAGGGCATCTCTCAAGGAAACCGCCTGTGGTCGAATAAGCTGCCGCCGTCGACATCGATTTGATGCATAGTGAGAGCAATCAGATCATGTTCAATGTTAACATTGACAATCCTCCGGTTGCCAATGACGAGAAGCATTCCCAAGAAGCCGAAACCCAAGATTTTTGCCTCAATCTCCTCAAATTTGGGACTCGAGATTATTGGCAATACAACAAGGAAACCTTGTCAGGAGAACGAGTTGATCCTATCCGAGCGTCGACCATCATTAAAGAGAGCGGCATCACGTCTCAAGACTACATCGTAGTCTGGCATAAAAACCACGCGGATGTCATTGCGTTGAGACACTTACTCTCGCAAGCTGGTGTCCAAGGAGTTCTACCTCCGGATGACCACGTTATTCGGCTTCCCTACCTTTTTCGGCATAATCTTGACCTTCCGAAGGGGGTGGTATGTGCTCTCGAGTTCCTGTTCAGCATCTTCTTCCCAACGCATCCACTGAGGTTTGATCACCATGACGCCTTGATCGACAGCATAAAAGCTGCCCTGATGGCCTTATTTGCAGAGAAATTATGTAACGGGGAGTGTAAGGACGACCAGAAAAGAGATTAGGCCTATGTTTAAATGTAACCTAGATTTGTTGGAAGGCACGATTACGCTTGTGCATCACTTCTATGTGCGCATTGCTTGTGTTGTTCTTGAGGCTATTGCGACCTTCCTTTGCAGGCTACAATGTGGCCTTCCTAATTAGGACTAGATTACGAGGCTTCTCCGACCGATCTTGTGGCCTTAAGACGACCGCCTTCGAACCTGTACACAAGGCTCCAACCTACTTGACGTCTTCTCCTATACTATCGTAAACTCAACCATGGCCGACCTTCGTTCAGCGTGTGATCGCTGCCATAACAAAAAGCTACGATGCACAAAGATACCGGGCTCTGTAGTTTGTGGCCGCTGTGTCAAGGCTGGCGTCTCTTGTATCTTTAGCCCTCCTGCTCGATCACTCCGCCAGCCCGACAATACCGCCTTTGACTGGTCTCCTATGCTTGAGTTCGACAGCCAGACGTTTGATCCTCTGGGCAATGTTGGCCTGAATCCTCACACAGTTACTCCTCCCGTGAGCGATGAAGCAGACCCAACACCTCCCAGTCCAGTGTCACAGTTGGCCGACCTCATGGTCTCACTGGACCGACTACAACAAGACTTTCCCAGCCTTGTACAACATCACGTTTCGACACATCAGCTTAAAGAGATTCCCCAGAGCTTGACTGCAAAGTTCAACCTTCAGACCACTCTTGATAATTTACTACAGAGGGCTCAGAAGCTTTCGGCGTTATATCCCGAGGTGCTTGAGCGACTCCAACCAGAGCAAGACGCTTGCAATATCCCAGATTGCATGCACAGGGTACATGGATTTCTACGGACTAGACCTCAACTACCATTTGACCAGTCTACCCTTAATCTTCTCCTCGCCTGCCATCTGAAGCTCCTGGCAATCTTTGATAGCATCATCGATCACGCTCACCTATGTGCGAAAGTGACCGCGATGTTGCCCGACGACCATGAACCCAGCTTCGACATCCCCGAGATCCGAATCGGATCCTTTGTGGCACCAAAAGCCTCTGCCGCTTCAATGATGACGGCCATGATAATTGAGCTTCAGTCAACGCTCGCAGCAAGAGCCCAACAGCTCAGTGACCTGGTCGCATCTGTTGCAGGCAACGAGTCAAGAGAGGCCAAGATACTTGGTCTGCAATGCGAATGTCTAAAGGAGCATTCTTCAACTACACTAGCCGACCTCCACGAATTAAGAGACCATCTCACCAAGCTTGGTTTTATCCGATGAGGTGAATCATCAAGCAATCTCTACCTCTGCCTCTCAAACCAGATCAAGGGTACATCTTCGCCTTCCATCCGAATGTCGAGACCAAAACTATATGAACGTCCTGTCTCGTCCACCCGGAATTGAGCTCGATAGCATTCCCTCGGCCGTCTTACACTCGCAAAGTCATCATTAAAGAGCCAGCCCACCCAATAGTCTCCCGACTTGTGCTCCAGTTGATATGAGACTTGTTTACCAAAGTTGTCCGTCTTGAACGCCATCAGCCTGCATCCGTCCTTGGTGGTGGAAGGAGGTACAGGAGAGTCAGAGGGGGCATCCCATTTGTCGCAACTAATGGAGACGGAGATTGGGCCATAGCCTGGGTGATGATATTCACCAGCAAACCTCCCCGGTGGCAGCGGGGCCCGAATAGGAGGGGACGGCAGAGAAGGGTACAACCTATTCGAGCAGTTGCCAAGGCGCTCCTCCCACTCTGCATACGTCTGGTTCCAGCTGGAGATACTGTCAGCTTCTGGTACGATAAAGGACCTTGTGGCTCGATAAGAGAAAATAAGGTGCTTACTTTGCTTCCAGGTTTTGCCGCTTTCCCTCCTCTACATGGAAAAAGTCGTATAGAGTCTTGGCAATGATGGAGTCGAGTACAGGGGCGTTTTCACTGTTCAGCATGATGACGAGCCCGAACTTCTTGCTCGGAATCATGAGCATTATGGACATCATGCTGTTGACAAGACCGGAATGCCACCAAACTGGCTCATCCTGGAAGACACTTCCAAACCAACCGAAGCCATAGTAGACAGGGCCCGTGAAGAGCCGCTCGCTTTCTTCGACAACCATGTGTGGAAGTTTGAGGACGTGATGGCCGGCTTTGGAGATGGGGCCGGTCTCGTCGATCATGTGCTGTAGATATCGAGACCAATCGAGAACGGAAGAGATGGCCATTCCTGCACCGGCGATGTTTTGTTCATCTCTCCATGGGATCTCGCTATATGTCTCTGTGTCGTTGTTCCAGTAATATGGGACTGCCAGAGTGCTATCGCTGGCCAGTGCATCATCGGGATGCAAGTAGGTGTTGCGCATCCCCATGGGAAGCCACAGCCGATCTCGGAAGAAGTCAGCAAGAGAAGAGCCCGTGAGCGTCTCAACCAGGTAGCCCATGGTGCCGTACATCAAGTTGCTGTACCTCCACTGTTCGCGCGGCTCTCCAGCCATTGGCAGATGGCGGAACGAGTGGACCATGTTTACGGACGAGTTGAGGAACGGGCCAGCATAGTCGTGCCTCGGATACCCAGTTCTATGGCAGAGCACATCGGCGACAGTGATGTGGCTGGTGGCCCAGTCATCCGAAAGAACAAAGTCTTCGCGGAGGAGGTTAGATACGGGCGTGGACCATTGGATGTCGGCATAGTCTTGGGACTGGTCTACAAGGAGTGACAGGGCGGCAGCAGTCAAGGACTTTGTCATGCTGCCGCAGTAGAAGAGAGTTGAGGGTGTGACAGGCTCATGACCTAGCGAAGCATATCCGAACCCCTGTTGACGACGTCAGTTGGTTATGAATGAATGATACACCCGAGTTGTTACTCACCCTCGTCCACGTCTTGTTCCCATCGAGGATAGCCATGGCAAGACCAGGTGCATGCCATCGGGTCATCTTGTCCCGGATATACTGCTCAAAGGCAGCATCAGCAATTGGAACGTCATTGCTGTCGTGGTCTGTTGACTCAGAGTGCGACGCCAGCTGTTCATTGAGCGGGATCTGCTGAGAAGACACCAAATCCGCCAGACACGCGACATGCAGCGCTAAGAACAGCCTCATGGCTGGGATCTAGACTAGGGTGTCGGGTCTTTTGACACTGGATGTTGATCTGTGGCTTGATTTTCTAATGGTCCCGAGAGGATGGTTCACGATGGGAAAATGCGACGATCGGCGACTGCATTTGCCGGACGCCAACTTTTTTCCGAGGGTCTCTGAAGCCAAGGGAGGCATTGATCTTGGCCTAAAATCACGTCTCCTTGTTTATCAGATCCTTGGTCTCGCTATGGGTCTTGGCTACGGGTGGTGAATTCTCCACTAACAAGGCGACAGATGCGGAGCCAGGGAGAAAATCCATGACAGTTGCCCCAAAGAGAAAAACTGTACGTATTATGTCCAGAAAAGATTTGTTTACGACATGGATCAAGTCCGACAAGATGCCTAACTCCGGGAGACGGATATAGCTGTTCTGTTTGATGTTGGGTTGGGAGACTTTTTGTCACGCAACCGAGATGACAACAAAGGGGACCACCTGTGCCTCCACTTGGAAGGGTAAGCTTAACATGATTACAGCTGGGCTCTTTTCATCTCGGACCCGTCTCATAGCGAGTCTCTCTCACGCTTCAGCTTACCAAGCCAAGCACCACCCATTTTCACTTCTGTGGGGAAGACGGAGGGCGTGCCGACTTCCGGGGGTGGTCCAGCGGAATATTTTACGGTGATGAGACGTTGATCGGCCGAGAACTCGTCAAGGGTTCGCACGAGGTGGCGTGAACTTGAACGGGAGACGACCAAATCAATGGAGCCCGGGTGCTTCTCCCGTCCAGGGGTCCTTCGTTTTGAACGATAACGAGATGCTCTTCTGCGCAAGTCGGCGGAGTTTGCGATGGCCCCGAGAGCGAGAGCCCGAAACTGGACCTTTCTTCTGGTCCCGAGGACATCGGAAGGAGGCCATCCTGGTCCAACGGGCCTCGAAATACCCGGGTCCCCCTCTCGTTGTTTTTGGGGGTCCCGTCACATCAGATGGGCCTACCAAGGGGAATAAGATGAATGGACGATGCCTGTTATCATTATTCACATTTTCGCCTCTCTCTCTGTTGACCTTCCTTTTCCTGACCGCTTCCTTATATAATGTACTTGATCCCCCCTCTTGGTATTGGCAAGTCTGGGGTATAAGTCAAGCGATCTACTTTTAACCGGTCACCACACCCGATTTGAACATTACTTCCGTCTCTGTCCAAGAAGCCGAAGCCGAGGGACAAGATCTTTCGTTCCGCTCTGCGAGTTTGGGTCATTCCGTGCAGAATCTCATCTGATCGAGTATCTGTTCGGGGCTGCTTCTCCTCTTTTATACACTGTCACACCACCTCTGTGGACACGAGTTGATACGATCGAGACGTACTCTTTACGCGACGATTGAAAGTAGCGAATATTATTCAAAGAATTCATTTGTTAGATCTAATTGAGGGATTCAAGCGTGAAAGGCGCAGGTACGTACATCTTGATCTCCACCATGTCGAGCCGAGGAATTGCCCAAAGCGGAAATGCGGATGACTTCAGTCCCAATGGCAACTTAGCACCTCTGGAGAAGATAATTATATGCTTGGGATTATGATACCTGGATCTAACTATCGAGTCAAGACTTACAACATGGCTGCCGAAGCCAGCATGGCTCCTATAGAGTCCGCACACAAGACGACATCCTACGAACTAAGACGCGAACCAACACTAGAAGAAAAAACACGCGAGGCCGTAGACGAAGGCCACGACGCCGATATCCCCAGCAGCATGGGTTTCGTGCCCACCCAAGCCGACGAGCGCAAGCGAAGAGCCAGCATCGCAAGCAGCAGACGTGCTAGAAGGGCCAGCAGCGCTGCTGCGGCGGAGAATAGAAAAGTTCTTGATGATTTGCAGGAGAGGAGGAATAAGGAAGAGGGGAATGATGAGGATGGGGAGAGTGGGGAGGAGAGTGGTGATAGTGAGGAGAGTGAGAGTGATATTGTTTGGTGGGAGGGCGACAAGGATCCTCAGAACCCGTACAACTTCCCCACGTGGAGAAAGGTTCTAAACTGTGCTCTCGTCAGTTCTTTGACGTTTGTCACGCCGTTGGCTTCGTGTAAGTCATCTCATCCCCTAACTGACCGTTCGAGATAGCTAAACATCTGTAGCCATGTTTGCACCTGGTGTTCCTGAACTCATGCTCGAGTTTGGAAGCAAATCCTCCGAACTAGCATCTTTTTGTGTTTCGGTTTATGTCCTCGGTTTCGCTGCTGGTCCTATGGTCTTTGCTCCCCTTTCGGAGCTGTATGGACGTGTTATTGTCTACCACATTGGCAACGTTGGCTTTATTGGTGAGTTTACTTGCTTCACTGGGGAGCTAATTAATAACATTGTATAGTCTTTGTTATTGCCTGCGCAAAAGCTCCGAGTCTAGGCGCTCTCATCGCGTTTCGATTCTTGAGCGGTGTATTTGGATCGTGTCCAATGGCTAATGGAGGAGGTTCCATCGCCGACATGATTGTTCAGGAGAAGCGTGGTACAGCCATGGCCAGTTTCTCAATCGGACCTCTTCTCGGTCCCATCATCGGACCCATCATCGGCGGTGTCGTCACTGATTCACTCGGCTGGCGTTGGGTCTTTTGGATCATCACTATCATATCAGGAACCATCACCGTCGTCTTCTTCATCTTCGCCGTCGAGACATATGCACCTGTTATCCTCGAGCACAAGGCCCGACGTCTTCGAAAAGAAACTGGCAACGATAGACTCCGGTCGAAACTCGACGCTGGCCTGAGTCCCGCTGACTACTTCAAGCGCGGCATCCTCCGACCCTTCAAGATGCTCCTCTTCTCGCCCATCTGCATCATCTGCGGTCTCTACGTCGGTCTTTCATACGCATACTTGTACCTCATGTTTACAAGTCTCACTCCCTTGTTTATGCGCATCTACCACTTCAACACCATCAACTCCGGCCTCACATTCCTCGGCCTCGGAATCGGATCCATGATTGGCGTCCTCTACTTTTCCATCTCGAGTGACAGGAACATGAAGAAGATGGCAGCCAAGGCGCAGACCAGCAGTGACGAGGAGACGGGGCCTACGGAGCAGCAGCCTGTGGTTATGAAGCCAGAGTACCGACTCCCTCCTCTGAGGGCTGGAGCCATCTTTTTGCCAGCGGGGTTGTTTATTTATGGGTGGACTGCAGAGTACAAGGTTCATTGGATTGCGCCTATTATTGGCACTGCTGTGATGGGTGTTGGAAACCTTATTATCTTTATGGTAAGTCCCCAACTCTCATAGTGCCCCCCTGACGGTGACTAATTACACGTATAGACCCTCCAAATGTATCTCGTCGACAGCTTCACCGTCTACGCAGCCTCAGCACTCGCCGCCAACGCCGTAATGCGTTCCATCGCCGGCGGTGTATTGCCTCTCGCCGGTCTACCCATGTTTGACAAGCTGGGCATGGGCTGGGGAAACAGCCTCCTAGGCTTCATCGCTGCTGCGCTTATTCCTGCACCTTGGTTGTTTATCAAGTATGGTGAGCATCTGAGGAAGAAGTTTGAGCTCAAGGATCTGTAGGTGGGTTTTTGTTATGGCGTTTCTGATGGGAGGCATATTGATACATAATACTTAAAAGTTATATGGGGATACTTAGGATTTAGATAGATAAAAAGGGCTGGCTAACTCATACTTAATGCATTTATATCACGCATTAGTTTCATGATGTGAATGCAAACAAACAAACAAGTCTATTCAACGCCCCCAATGCCTCCTTTGTCTACGTCTACGCCTACTCTACTACCTACTCACTCACCCACCCCGACTCGCACATTCTAAACGTGCAAGCCTACTTACTCTCCTTCTAATCCCTGCACTTACCACAGTTGCCCTTTCTGTTAACAGTCAGCGCAAGATACGGTTCAACATCCTCGCAGATGACGCCGGTTCTCGCAGCCTCGGGGCATCGTCTGTAGAGCTGCCCGTCCTCTTCGTGCAGCCAAACCCTGTCTTCAGCAGAGATCTGCGATTTGGGACGGGGCTCTTCGTGGCCGCAGCCGTCAAACTTGATGGTAGGAATCCAACACATAACTGTTGGTGGTTTGGGCTCAAGGTTTTCGGTGAGTCTGTGAGAGAGGAGTTGGGTGCAGACTTGTTTGCCTATTTGGTGAGGAGGCAATATGAGTCTGATGTCTAGAGATTTAAATATTCGTGACTACAAAGGATATTCATACATAGTCTTACAACACAAGAACATGGAGTTCAGTAAAGTCGTGTCTTCTACCTCTGTATCTATTTCTGTACTTGGCCCTTTCGCCCTTGTTCATTCGGCTTGCTCATATGTGAGAGGACTTGAGTAACCTCCACCTGCGAGTGAACATTCATCTAGGAACAAGGAGCCTCCCTTTGTTTTAGCAAGTAGTTCCAACGTTCCTGTATCGATTCTCGATCAACACCTCACCTGCACACGTTGATGCAAATGGAAAGAACTCAGAATACCCTCACCCAAACACCAAACCCTCAACACATCTCCTCGACAACCCTGAAAATGGCCTGATACAAAAACTATCCCTCAAAGCACAGACCCAAACCCTCATCATGACTTTCTTTCGCCTCATGCCAAGCCCAGCGGATACACCCGCTTCTAGAACAAAGGCTCAAACTCGAGTCCCAGTCCAACGACATGCCCTTTCCAAACGAGGCCTCACTAGCAATGACCCGAGACAGTTTTCCTACAAACATCATGCCACCTCTAGGCTATCACTCTTTTTCCCCTGACGTGAAATCAGCCCACGCTTTAGAGCCCTAGCACACGGACCAGGGCCGCATCATGATCTCATGTATCGTATCGTATCGTCCAGGGGTTTGAAGTGTCCATGCAAAGATCCCTTGGCCGCCTTGCATCGTGGCTTTCTGCTTGCCTCTCCCTCGGGTATCATATCATAGCTAATCCTTGGCTGCATATGCCCACGTTGTTGGCTGGTTGGCGTTGGGCTGACGGCGAGGATGCATGAACTTTATCCGTTGCCTTCAGCCAAAGCAACTTCTTTTGTCATATCATATATGCTACCTGCCTCTTCCGCGCGGCTGGCGCTTTGTCCATCTCCCTGCATGATCCTTCACGATGCGTATACGAAGCATTGCTGACGACGACTCGATCACCGCCTTGTCAGAGTTGATGGGAATTGGACAAGTTAGTATCAAGAAGATAAACGACATGACAGTCACTGGAGGCACAGACTTATGCTCAATGGGGTCTTGCCCTGCTTTATTCCTTTGATTGTTCAGAACTCGAAATTCCGATACCCTAAACCCTGGAAACAACCGTTACCCTGTCTATCATTACTTATGTGCATTAAATCACTCCCCACTCCGGTCTCAAGGCCTCAGCCACAAGACGTTGCTCTTAGTTGAGCTGGCCAATGCCAAGGTGCTCGGGGTCGGCCTTGACAATGCGCAGGGTGTTGGTGTTACCCATACCACCCTTCCAGCCCTGAACAACCACGACGGTGTCGCCGGGGGTCAGGACCTTGAGCTCCAGGGCGTTGTTGACGGCCCACTTGATGCGGCGATCCACATCCTCCTGCCAGTTGACCTCCGAGAAGTCAGGCTTGGCCTCGGGGAACAGGAAGGGGTACACGCCACGGTACAGATGCGCAAATCGAGAGGTTGTGGGGGTTCGCGTCACCATGAAGATGGGGCACACGGGTCGGTACTTGGACAGCATGCGGGCCGACTCTCCGGAGGTCGACAGGACGATGATACCACCAGCACCAAGATCCAGAGAGGCACGGACAGCAGCCATGGCGCAGGACTCGACGGTGCTGACGGGTCGCTTGACCAGAGTGCACAGCTCCTCGAAGTGGGAGACGTAAGGGATGGTGTTCTCAGCCTTGAGACAAGCCTCGTGCATCTCCTTGACGGCCTCGGAGGGGTAGTTACCCTTGGCCGTCTCGCCGGAAAGCATGACACAGTCGGCTCCGTCAGTGATGGCGTTACCGACATCGCTGATCTCGGCACGAGTGGGACGGGGGTTCTTGATCATGGACTCGAGCATCTGGGTAGCGCAGATGACGGGCTTGCCAGCAAGGTTGCACATGGCGATGAGCTTCTTCTGGGCAGCAAACACCTCGGCGGCGGGAATCTCGATACCAAGGTCACCACGGGCAACCATGACACCGTCAGTCTCCTCGAGAATCTCCTTGAAGTTGTTAAGTCCCTGTCGGTTCTCAATCTTGGAGATGATCTGGATGTTCTTGCCCTCGTCACCGAGAACCTCACGGATATCTCGGATGTCCTGGGCGCGGCGGATGAACGAGGCAAAGACCATGTCAACACCGTTCTCGACACCAAATCGGAGATCGGCCTTGTCCTTCTCGGAAAGAGCGGGCAGGTCGACATCGGTGTTGGGAAGGTTGACACCCTTCTTGGAGCAGATGGCGCCGTTGTTTCGGGCTTGGACCCGGATGGTCTGCTCATCCTCAATGCTGAGAACATCAAAAGCGAGGACACCGTCGTCGACGTAGATGACACGGCCAGGCTCAATGACCTTGGTGATGTTCTTGTAGTCGACGTACCTAAAGAGGTCAGCAAGAATAGGCATGCGCAAAGCGTTAGACTAACATGTTCTCGGCATCGGAGGAGGTGGCGTAGGCATCGTCGGTGGTAATGTTCATGATATGACCAACAGATATGGGGATATCCTCATCGTTGGGGGTGTTTCCCGTTCGGATCTCGGGACCCTTGGTATCAAGAGCAATAGCGACGTTGCGACCCTCGTGAGTCTTCTCGGACTCGCGGGCATGCTCGATGACCGACTTGTGGTACTCGTACGATCCGTGGGAAAAGTTCATGCGGACGACGTTAAGACCGGCATCACGGAGGTTGTTGATGGCCTCGACCGAGTTGGTCTTGGGGCCAATGGTGCAGATGATGGAGGAGCGGCGGTAGTTGCGCTGAGGTCGGTAGGCGGTGTTGAGGGAGGCAAGCCACGAGATCTTGCCTCCGAATTCGAGGTGGTCCTGAGCGGTGGCGGCCATGATGCTCTGGGCGCGCTTGTGCGAAGGTCTCTGAGCCATGGTGAAAGGAGGGGTTAGCTACAAAACCGACTATCAAGGGTAAATTGGTGGGTGGTGGAGGAGCTATCGGCGGGGTAGCTCAGGTGGTGGAAGTGAAGGATGAGGATTCAGGAAAGAAGCAAGACAGATGCAATCGGACAGAGCAAACGTTATATGTCTGTCGGTCAAACAAGACACCTGTAGCAAACGCTGCGACCAGCCCAGGGAGACATCAGGTCGTTATGCGGGCACTTGCAGTGCACCACACAGATGTCCTGAGCTGTGGGCAAGGACAAGGGGCGGACGCTGGGGCGGCGAGCATGGATCTGACGTGAAGTGACGTGGTGGGATGGGCGATTGCGATGGGGCGTGTGGCATTTGTTGGTGGGCAGAGCAATCGGCGCGACGCAAAAGGGCTGGACTGGACTGGCTTGGCTGGGGCAGAGAGACAACATGGCTCAGCAAGCTGAGCTGATGGGCCGGGTCAAACAGATGTCGGGCCGTCGAATAATCGGGCCTAGAGACGAGGCGAGACGGATTTCGACAATCTGGTGTGATTTCGAATCGCAAAAGAGGACCATGCCCTGGCAGAGCACGATATGCTATGCGATGCGATGCTGTTGAGCCAGATATTGCCACTGCCTGCTATCGCCATCTGTTGCCAGACTGGATCCCTCGTTCCCCTGGGCCCAAGCCACCGCGGTCGTCTCCATTCATGTGCAGGAGGTCGACTTACAGAAGTCTTTGGGCTTCGTTGTACGAGTGTAGCACCGTACGATAGTAATCAAAGAAGATGAGGTGGTCAGAGAGAAAGAGGAACGTGCGTTCTCCCTGGTGTTATTTCAGGACGTTCGATGACGGACGAGGAAGCTTGCGAAGATCGAGACAATAAAAAGGGGGAGGAGTGGAGGCGAGAGGATAAGGCTGCAGGCGGCAGAGGGAGAAGAACCGGAGGGAGGATGAAGAAGAAGAAAGGAAAGAGGAGAAGTAAAGTTGGTGTGTGGTGATGGTGGTGATGAGATAAAATAAAAGAAGGGAAAAAAACCTAACGAGGCCACCACCTTTCTTTGCTCCTTCCTCCCCGGACAACAAAACATACGTACCTCACCTTACCATGGGCAGGTAAGGCACTGCCACCAGGCCGGGAAGGAACCACGAGCGATGTAGCGCTACGGAGTACATGCCCAAGAGGTACGGAGAATTCCCAGTCCGCCTCATTTTTTCTCTGTGGTGTAGTTTTTGGTGAGATGGGGGAGCTATTTTTCTTATTTTTTTCTTGCATTCTGGCGATCTGGTTCAAAAATTATGGGGAGCTTCCTTGCACCCCGCTTTCCGTGTCAGATGCCAGATGAGAAGCTCAAGGGGCCTGTATCATAGATCTAGATTTCGATTTCGTTAATTTAGCCATCTCTACAGAATCTCGCATCTTTCTCGAGGCTCGAGAATTTCAGAGACACCCATGGCCAGCGTGTTTGCCTCTCAGTCATGGTTCATGTCGTCGTTGGAGGTCGCAGCAAGGCGCTACCTGGAGCTGCTTGCCTTGCCCTCCTGGGTAGCTGCCTCCCCCACCAATCCCCGCCGCTGCGTTAGGTGGCTTTTACCATCGTTACAGTGGCCTCTCGGGGCAAAGTGCTCCGCCCGCTACTGCAGCAGCCGACAGTACATTAGCTCCTTCCCTCGCTCGCGAACTGCTTTGTCCCACACAGGCAAGTGGGCTGGAGATGCATCGTACCTACCCTGCGGGAAAAGAAGAAAAAACGAAGCTATAAAAATGAAAAGCAATATTCGGCCATTGCTTCAGCATCACGATGCCCATGTTCCAATATTCAGCGCTCTAGCTGTCATCCCCGGCTCGTCGCTGACTGTATCCTCTTTGTACACGTACAAAACCGTTGAGTCACTTTTTCCTCCCTCCCACGGGCAGGGTACTTGATGGTGCCAACGTAAAGACGCGCCCAGCACCAGCGAATGAGCTGCCTCTCCCCTCATTCGATTAGATTCAAGGGCACTGACCTTGACCTTGTTTTGTCACTCTACCTAACGCCTCAACAACGGCCGGCGAGGCGTTGATTGGGCTCTGGCTGACAAGGGGACCCAATCAGTCAGCTATTTGGGCGGCATGTTGCTGAGGTTGCTGATACGATTGGAGTCGGGGTTTGTGTGACTATTGCATACAGGTAAGGGTTGGAGGCGTCTCTTGGCAAGGAGATAGCTGCAGGGCCATTCCCTACCTCAACCTAGAAGGCGGTTGGAGTTGAGACACAGGTGACGACTCGGCTCAACCATTGGAGTTTAAGAGAGCACATGTCTATGACGCGCAAGGAGAGACAACGGGCCCATGATACTGTCAGCTGGGCCTATCAAACGCGGGACAGTTTACAGTGCTGTCATGAGTTCCTGGTTCCTGTCATCACACTCAACTCAAGACAAGCTGTTAGGGTTCAAACCGCAACTACAATCATGTCGATGCGGAGAGACTCTTGACCGCGGAGACAATTCCACGCTGCCGGAGAATGCCTTTCCAAGCTCGAAACGAACAAGCCCCCATCTCTTGACAAATCGATCAAGACGCTTGGCATGGCATCCATCCCTCGATGGCTTTTTGCTGACCGACCTGTCTTTCAACAGAAAAAAGACGCCGGCGGGAACCCACTTACAAGCAGCCCCTCACCCAAGAGGCGCGAATGAGGTTTCAGACACAGCTCATCGCATTGAGTAACGGCATTCTGACCGACTCCATCTCCAGATATCGGTAGATATCACCCGTTGGGGGGGAAGGAAGCGAACATGTAACAAGAAGTCTGGCCCACGCGGGGGTCCATCATGAGGGATTTTGCTTTTGCTTTGCCCCCTCCCCCTCCTCCATCTCGTGCTCTAGACAAAACGGAGAGCTCGGCGGTGCTTTTGGGACCCTTGGACCCCTCCATCGTCTGGACTCGGTTTTTTTTTTCTCTGGGCTCGGTTCGAGTAAGGCCGAATGCGAGAAACTTGAGTCGCTGAGGGGACCCTCGACGGCGACTACGATACTAGCGGCTGAATAGCTGCAGATGGAAACGTGTGCTGCATCGTTTATGAGACCCATCATGGCCGGTCCAGCCCAGACCACTCAGAGGCTCGCCGTCTTAGTTCCTAATCTGGAACTTCCGCCCTGAGGCTTGTCCTGGGCGATGGTGATGCCTCATTTATAATGTGCGCCACCAAAGACCGACTCCAGCAGAACCTCTACCCATTCTTGGCCTAGCTATATTCCATCGGCTCAACCCCGGTGATTTCTTCCTCTTTCAACTGAGGTCGTCGTTATCTTTATCACCATGTCACATGTCACGAGACCCAGCGATTTGGGACGGTCAGATCTTGAGTCTCCGTCGACACGTGAAACTTGACGGTGCCAGCTGAGAGTGCGTGCTTGGGTCCAATGGAGGTCGTCCAGCCAACGTTCCCCGGAGCTTTCGGCGCCGGTGAGCCGGGGACCCACCCCAGACTCCCGTTCCCCAGCTGGCGTTGTCGCATGATGAACTAGCGACTCCATCAACTGTCTATCACCTTGAACGACCAGCCTTGTATCTATTTGCGATTCATATCGAACTACGGGAAACGATTCTGGACCTACGCTAGGGCCATTCAACGTCAATCCACTCAAACCGCGCCCTACACATCTCAATAGAAGCTGCCCATCATGGTGGTATGTACTTCCCCCGCTTCCCGACATTGAAGCCTGCCTCTCTCCCCCCGAGCTCCCGCTCTTGTCTGATGCCGCTGTCGCTCTCTGGCCTGGCACGTCTAAAGACTTTTTTCTCTTGCAGCTCCTCGACCTGCTGACTTTGGGACTCTGGTCAAAGGTCGGACGGTTGACGCACTATGCCTTCGACGCCGTTCTCAGTGAGTTATCCAACCCCCGTGCCGAGGTTGCTCGCTCCGCGCATTGCCCGGCCTCTTTTGCATAACAGACCATTAACTCATGCGCCATAGTCTCGGCTTTCCTCGCTGGAATGAAGCGATCGACCGGTTTGACGTGAGTCTCTGCGCTCTCTTCCCCTTTTCGAGATTACACCGCCTATGGGAAAACAACGCTCTAACACGAATCGTTTGGATACAGTTTCAAGACGGACAAGGTCGCCGGCGAGAACAAGGAGGTTTCCGGCTGGATCACCAAGTACCTGGGAGTTGGTGAATGGGTCATGGATCAGTCTGTCGCCATTGCCGGTTCCAGCGGCTTCTTTGAGCGAACTCGATGAGCTAGACATTGACGAGAGTCTGTGGGTTCACCGCTTACTTGGCTCGATACCATGAACCCCCTCCGACTCGAGCACGATCACGGCCAAACCTTGGGAACCGATTGATGATTTACGTACGTTTTCTGGGCGCCAATACGTTGCGCACATGCACCGACGACTCTGCCACGGGCACTTGGAAGAGGCGGGACAAGTCTTACGTTACCTACCACCATGACAACGCACGAACCTCGGCTCTTCACGACGCACCAGATCTTGATAGCGGCGTTCGGGTATATATGATTAGGAATGCGAACATTGGATCAATGATACCGAATTCATGAGAAAAACTCCTGCTCCTTTGTCCAACTGCTCTCTGCTTGAGGTCAATCTCGGGGACAATACACGCCTCAACCCTTGTAGTCTGATATCTATTCAAGTCCGTATACTGTCATGATTCATATTAAAACGTAAACACTCCTCTTCCCTAGTCCACCTTCTGTTGAGGGTCTGCCAGAAATGCCGGCGGAACGTCACTGTTTTCAGAATTATCCCGTCTGAGCACCACGCTCTGCTGCTGAGGACTGTCCGGGGGATCATGGTCGTGATCCTCGAATCTCGATACCAACAAGTCGGCCGGCACTTCATTATCGCTCTCGTCGTGACTCTCGTCATGGTTCTCCTGGCTTGGTTCCTCGGATTCCTCTCTTGATGCGTTGACATCGGACGACTCTTCCGTGACTGGAGGTTCATCCGAGACACCAAGTGAGTCCTTGAGGAGTGCTCTAGCCTCTAAGAAGGCCTCCAACTCGGCGCCGATAGCACAGATGAGAAGGTTCCAACCCTTCTGCTCAGCTACACCCAGCCGCTCCTCCAGGGCTTCGACGACAGAGTCCATCTTTGCCAGATGATTCTGCATTTTCGTCTGCTGAGATTCATCAGAATCGTCGACTGGTCCAGTCTTTATTAGCTCCCGGAGTCCAGCTTCAAACTCAGCGACGATGCCGGTCACTTCGGTCCAAACCCGAGATCCCTCGTCGAGAGCCTGGCGATCTTTCGATATCTGGGCTTTGCGACGTTCAAGGATCCCAATCTCTCCTTGCCACCACGTCCTGGCCATCTCGGCTGTACGGCGCTCCGGTCTCAGTTGTAGAAATTCTGTTCCTCGCAGTGATTCGACGTCTTCTCTTGACTGCGACTTTGCGCTGGGTCCAAGAGCGTCGATATCCAAGGGAGTAATAGGTGGTCGTTGCATCAGCGCTCGTACTTCCATGTCCACATCTCGTCCAGCAGCTCGGTATCCGCTCAAGCCTGCCTCTCTTCGGTTCTTCACATCCTCCATCTTTTCTCGTACCCATCGACGACGATTTCGCATCCCGACCAGTTTCTCTTCGAGGAGGCGGATATCTTGATCCAAAGCCTCACGCTCTGCGCCAAGCTCGCGCAACTCTCGACCAAGGGGTTCTTCCTCGTTGTTCTCAAGCGTGTCGAGTTCGGCATAAATCTCATCTCTCCTTGTGCTGATCTTGTCGAGGTAGGTGAGAGCATCCTTTCTTTGCGCCAGAGCCGTATCGAGATGGGCGTCCTCTTCTGCCTTTAGTTGAAATAATGCATGCATGGACTGGTGAAGGCCGGTTCGAGCTGACTTCAATCCTCTCGGCTTTTTCGGAGGAGGTTGTCGCACCGGAATGACGTTTCCTTCTCGCGTCGATCTTGTCGGAATGTGCAAAGAGTTGACCATTTGTGACTTGGAGGTGGCTGTAGAGTAAAATGTGCTTTCGCCAGTATCGCTGTCCCGTTCAAAGTCCCTTTCAGAACCATTCCCGCTACCAGCAATTAGCCCCGAGGCTTGTAGGTCCAGAAGCTCTTGAATCTCGCGCTCGATAGCTTTCTCTCTTCGCTGCATACTCCGCCATATTGAATCGCGACGAGGGTGGCTCTCCGGCGGCTTCTGGTCCAGCAAACTGGTGCCGAGCCCGAACCGGGTTGGTGAGAGCAATCCATATCCCCACACGCTGTCACTTTGGTTCGAAGGAATTGGTTGTTGAGAAGAACGCTGGTGGATCAGACCCGACGTAGTAATTGGAGGTGGTGGTCCGGCGTAGAGTGGCTTCGGTCTCGTTCGGGAGGGAGAGTCGGAGTAGCGACGTTTACCATCGCGCGAAGGTGGAGAAGAGGATTGTCGAGTTGACGCAGTGGAAGTAGCTTGAAGTGGCTTTCGAAGCCTGGGGCCTGGGGGCCTTTGGTCGAGGATAGGGTCTTCGGCTCGCGGTTCAAGGTCATCCAAGTCATACTCGCTGACTTCGCGCACAGGAGGGCTGCGTATCGATAAGCTGGAGAGCCCCTGGCGAGGACTCGAGATGCGGTCGAGAATAGACGGTGACGGCATATTGAGGAGGGGTAATTCGGTCGCGAGAGTTGGTATGCGGTGAGGAGAGTAGAAGGGACCAGCGTCGCAAAGGGCAAGATGGTCGCCTACATGCGCTCAGAGTCGGGTAAGAGCTGTCTCACACCGGATCGGTCGAGCGCTGCCAGCTACAATCCGTGAGATTTGTTGCACCAAGTGTCGCGATTCCGAAAAGGCCAGTTGCTGAAGTAGAATCCGCTGTCGTGAATGGCATATGGTGGGTTGGATAAGGTCACAAGGAGATCTGAAACTGAGAATTGAAAGCTTCCAGGGTTGGCATGTGCCCGCCTGGGGTGCACCTGCCATGATTCCCCGTTTGGGAGCTCCTGCGATCCACAGGCGCGGGGAGTGGGGACCTCCAGCCGCGTCACGGGGGTTTCACCTGCCCTCCATGTGATTAAAGTGAAGGTGAGCTCTGTAGGCTTTCCGTGACACCTGCCTATCAGCATGTCAGAAGAACCTTAGCTAAAGGCGTTGCGTGCAGGCAGATTCTATCATATGCTCCTCTAGTCCTTATGGCGTGCCTTATCAGAGAACTTACAGAATAGATGTGAAAGGTTAGGGCTGTCAGCACGAGCGATGAGCAATCCAAGACACGATATCTACCGTTGATAAGCATGCCCAACAGTTAATCATAATACATGACCCTTGGTCGCCTTTCCTTGCTGCCGTTTCAATCTTCCGGCGCATATCATATCAGGGAGGTGGTAACGTTGGAAGTGGAAGGCGCATCCTTGGGCAGGTAGGACTGCTAAACCGGGCAAGATTGGTTTTCATTTCCACCACCACCAACTGTCGCCTGGCCGTCAACTTGCAGCAAACATCTTCTCGCGAGGCGCATCTGTTTGCCCTCGGTTTCGAGAACTCGGCTGTTTCTTGGTGCGAACCATTCATTAAACACTCGTATCCGCGTCCTTCACCTCTGCCTGGGCGCTATTTGGTAGCCTCGCCCGATCGACTCAAACGGAACTGTCTCCGCCGCCCGCACCCGCACTTCTCCAAACTCCCCGCTGAGCATCGTTCGCAACCCATTCCTTTCCCCTTCTTCAACCCTCTCTTGTCTCTGATGCGCGCCCAATAATACACCCAAGGCCGAGGGTTCGTTTCCTCTGTTCCTGCGAGCAACAGGCGCCTGGCACCCGGATGGGACGGACGACTGCAAGCCATCAACTGCCGAGCGAGACCCTCGCATCTTCAGCAGCTAACGGCCGAGGGAGATTCTGTTAACCCACTCTGACTGACTCCAGTCCAGTTCCCGACTTGCATCTCCCGTTGTCGTCTGCGCGCTTCTTTTTTTAAACTCTTTTCCTCTCGTCAGCCACTGTTCCACCATCTGTTCCGGTCTCTGGCGCCAGCCCACCGAGCTTCTTTGGCCAAAAGGGCCCCCAGCCAGAAGTTAGAACACCTCAGTCGCCATGAGCCAATCACAGCAGTTCCCCCCTTCACTGCGTCAGACGCAGGTGGGCTCCTCTTCGTACATGTCTGGTTCTGGTTCTGGCTCTCAGTCTCAGCAAGACGAACTGCACATGCCGGGCTTGAGCCAGACCGGTGCTCCAATCTCCATGTCGCCACAAGACTACGAATTCGCGCCCCAGATCAAGCTCCAAGAGTCGCCTGCCAACCCCCAGTACCAGTCCGCTCCCGTTTCCGCGTCCTCGGTGCCCAACGTCCTCCAACCCGCCGGTGGCCTGTCCGCTCGCGGTGCCCCAGCCTCGCCCAACTTGGCTTCGCCGATGCAGCAGGCCTCTCCTGCCTCATCTCTCTCTCACCAGCCGCCGCCGCAACACCAGCAGCACTCTCACCACTCCCAGCAGTCACTGCATCACCAGTCTCAGCACGGCCAACAGCCCCACGACTACGCCAGCGCGACTGCCGCCACTCCCAGCAAGCCCCCGCTGAGCATGTCCCATAGCTACTCTCGGTCGAGCCCAGCCGCTGCCTACGACGGCTCCTCGAACTACCACGCCTATACTCCTACGACGCCTGGCGGCGCCTCTTCCTCCCACCTCATGTCGCCGCTCGACCCCTCCAAGTACAATGCTCCCGGTTCTCAGCGCACCATCTCCAACACCCCGCTTGGTCTAGCCGACATTCGTCCTCGAGCCGACTCGAGCATGTCTGATGGCGCTCCAGCTAACATAGGAGGATACGACCCAGCCGGCGCGCAACCTGGAACGAGCAATTACCTGGCTCCTTGGGCTATTTATGCCTTTGACTGGTGCAAATGGCCACCTCAGGGCAACGGTGCCGGCAAGCTGGCCGTGGGGAGCTATCTTGAGGATGGCCACAACTTTGTGCGTTGATGACATGCCAACGCATCTTCACCCACCTGCTGACATTTCCAGATCCAAATCCTCGATAGTCACATCATTCAAACTCCCCAGGACGTCTACACGCCAGGCACATCCAAGTATAGCCTCGACTTCACCAAAGTGGCCGAAGCCACCCACTCTTACCCCGTGACCCGATTGCTGTGGGAGCCGCCCTCTTCTCAGAAGCAGTCTACTGACCTGCTTGCGACTTCGGGCGACCACCTGCGTCTATGGTCTCTGCCCAACGAGAACCCTTCGACTCCTAGCAACACGATTGGCCGACGTGACAATGCTGTCACCAAGTTGACGCCGCTTGCTCTGCTATCCAACTCAAAGACTCCAGACCACACCGCACCACTCACGTCACTCGATTGGAACACCGTCTCCCCAAGTCTCATTATTACGTCTAGCATAGATACGACATGTACTATCTGGGATATTCCCTCGCTCACCGCAAAGACTCAACTCATTGCCCACGATAAGGAGGTCTACGATGTGCGGTTCTGCGCTAAGAGCGTAGACGTATTTGTTAGCTGTGGTCAGGATGGAAGTGTTCGCATGTTTGACTTGCGAAGCTTGGAGCACTCGACCATTATCTACGAGCCCACCGGCAAGGAGGAGAGAGGTGGGTTGCCTTGACTTGAATATTGGTACATCTACTGACAGATATCTAGACCCCAACGGCGGTCGAATCAGCCCAACGCTGGCCCAGCAGACAATGGCGAACCCTCCACCTCTGCTACGACTTGCCACCTCACCACACGACACTCATCTCCTCGCCACGTTTGCTCAAGACTCCAACACGATTCGCATCTTGGACGTGAGACAGCCAGGCCAGGCCCTGCTCGAACTCCGCGGCCACGGTGGAGCTATCAACTGCATCGAATGGTCGCCTCTACGACGGGGTATGCTTGCTTCTGGAGGTGACGACTGTCAGGTTCTCCTTTGGGATCTCCTCAACTCCAACAACCATGGATCTCAGCCTATGAACGGCGCGCCTCAACAGGATAACCCTAGAAGCCCTGTGGCCAGCTGGCAATGCGATTACGAGGTTGGAAATCTCGGCTGGGTACCACATCTGCCCAACTCGGAGTGCGGCGAGTGGCTTGGAGTGAGTGCTGGACGTGGCATCTGGGGAACTCGAGTCATGTGAAGACCTGTAATGGGCTGGCGGTGCCATTTGTTATGCATGGGGTAGAGCCCGGGCTCTACTCTGAGGACTGATGATTGATTCATGTAGAATGAGGTTGGTTAGGGTATGGTACATGCATTATGCAAAGCCTGGAGTTTTTCGAAGGGTTTGAAGTTTCCGGAGCATCTGCGACATAGCCGGATTGCTGGATCAAAACGTGGACGGCGCGGTGGCGGGTTGGTTTGGGTCAGGTTAGTGGTTGATGAAAACAACATGAAAGGTGTATCATGGACATTGGCGATCTTTCAACGGACTCGGGTCGCACATGCCGTGATTACCAAGCGATGTATGAGTTTGGCAAAGTCACGACACAGCAGACGACACCTTACGGCCTGAAAGCTTCAGTTCCAATGGCGGGTCATGGATACGCCAGCAGAGACGGGGCTTCCAACCGATGAGGGTATATAGAGGACATGAAGAGATGCGCCCAAGGGGAGAAACTTGGAACGAAGATGCGGGTGGTGATATAGACTTGATTCAACATGCACTACAGACTGTCGATGGACAAAGGAAAAGGGGTAGAGGAGGGGATGCTCTGTATGATAGGGGTTTGCGTTGTGAGATGGTGCCTATCTTGAGGTACATCTCACCAACCACATATGTGTTTACCAGTGACTTGCCTAATTTAACTTTATATACGTTGTGAACCCTCTGTTTTCCTAGACCATCACTCAGGCCCAAGTCTTGCCTCCTGCTGTCTCAACAAACATCCGCCACCCGAGATGCGCTTCTGAGGTTGCAGAACAGTTTATCGCCACTGCAATGAAGCGTCTGTCTTCTTTGAATGATTAGTGTATTGTTTTCGAGCCACTTTAATCGCAGTCAAGCTGGTAGTATCACAAGTTTGTCGTCGAGAGGTGCTCCTTTTGCCCGACTTCGCTCATTCAGGATGGGACCTCGACCAACAGGCACAGTGAAGTTATACCATAAGCATAAGAATATTACCAATTTCAGCGAAGACCTGACTTCTAAATGCCATAACACTACCTAGTGAGTCCTTGATGGTTGGCCGTGATGTATGTACAGTGTGTATTACAGTGTTCGGATCAAATTAGCACGTGTCACATAACGCGTTATGCGACTTGTGCAGCGCCTGACTTGCCTGCACAACGGCCGGGATTTTGCCGTTCAGCATCAAGCTCTGGAAACCTTGAATCTTAGACCTCTCATCGCTCGAGGTTCTTTGTCATCCATCAAAGCGCTTCTCTTTTCTTTCTTTCTCATCGTCGCCTCTTAATTCTCTTTTCTTCCTCCTTTCATATTCCTCGAGCAAACCCCCCAAACCGATCCCCGACGCGCTACGTGTCGCGGCCTCCTCGCCACGATGTCTTCCCACGACCCTTCGCGCTTCGACGACTCGGAGGATGAGGAGGATTTCAATCCCGCGCCAGCTGACATGTCTGATGAGGAGCAAGATGGTGATGATCAACAATCGAGATCGCGAGCTCGTGACAGCAGCCCTGCGCATCGCGATGATGACGATGATGAGGACGAGCGACCCGCGAGATCGCGACATGTTGACGACGATGAAGAGGAAGAGGAAGAAGAAGATGACGATGGAAGACGCCGCGATGATGATGATGACGAGGATGAGGAGGAGGAGGAAGATGACGAAGACGAGGATGTCCAGCAGGTGAGTCTGTCCTTTGCGCCAGCGGGTGGTCTGGTATCTCCCCAGAGCCATACTAATTGTCCGCTCAGGGGCATCGTCGGAAGCGCCGCAAGGAGAGAGGCGCCAATTTCTTCGATATCGAAGCCGAAGTCGACGACGAGGATGAAGGAGAGGACGACGAAGTCCTTGGCGAGGAGATAGGAGACTTTATCGCCAACGAGCATCCCGACGACATGCCTGGATCTGGTGGAATCAATGACGACCGACGACATCGCGAGCTCGATCGACGCCGAGATATGGAATCGAGCATGGATGCTGAGAAGCAGGCAGAAATCCTGCGACAGCGATACGGTAACCGACGCTCGGGCAAGGGCTTCCGAGACGCTACCATCGTCCCGAAGCGACTCCTCCTCCCCAGTGTTGATGACCCCAGCATCTGGGCCGTCCGATGTAAGGAAGGCAAAGAGCGAGAGGTTGTATTTTCCATCATGAAGCGCATTGAGGAGCGAGCTGGTACCAAGGATGAGCTCGCCATCACTGCTGCTTTTGAGCGCGGTGGCACCGAATCGGTGATGAAGGGCTTCATCTACGTTGAGGCGCTACGCCAGACCGACATCATGAGAGCGCTGGACAGTATGCTTAATGTGTATCCCCACTCCAAGATGGTTCTGGTCGAGATCAAGGATATGCCTGAGCTCTTCCGGGTTCAAAAGACTCCTACTCTGGCCCCTGGCGCTTGGGTCCGCCTCAAGAGGCCTATGAAGCACAGCGGAGATTTGGCGCAAGTCATCGACGTTACTGAGAATGGTCTGGAGGCTCGTGTTCGTTTCATTCCCAGACTGGACTATGGTATGCGCGACGATGCCTTCGCAGGAGTTACTGCAGATGGCAAACGTAAGCGACCCTTTGGCGCCAGCGCAGGTCCTCGACCTCCGCAGAGACTGTTCAGCGAGATCGAGGCTCGAAAGAGACACCCGCGACACATCCAGGGAAACCCCACCACCAACACTTGGCAATACATGGGTGACGAATTCGAGAATGGTTTCCAAGTCAAGGATATCAAGATTCAGCAGCTTACCGTGGCCGGAGTCGAGCCATCTCTTGAGGAAGTGACACGATTCGCCTCCAACGCCGAGGATGGCACTGAGAACCTTGACCTGAAGGCCTTGGCAGCTAGCTTGAAGGATAGTGGAGCTCGAGCTACATATCTGCCCGGCGACATCGTTGAGGTCTACACGGGTGAACAGAAGGGTGTGGTGGGTAAGGCGATGAGAGTTCAGACTGACGTCGTGTCCATCACGGTCACGGAGGGTGACCTCGTGGGCCAGGAGATTGACGTTCCCATCAGGGCTCTGCGCAAGCGTTTCAGAGTCGGTGACCATGTCAAGGTCATTGGTGGTAGCAAGTTCCGAGATGAGGTCGGAATGGTTGTCAAGATCCAGGATGACCGTGTGACTCTGCTGTCGGATCAGACCAACGCTGAGATCACCGTCTTCAGCAAGGATCTTCGCGAAGCCAGTGACATTGGCGGACAGGGTTCTCTCGGCCAGTACTCTCTTCACGACCTTGTCCAGCTGGATCCTACCACTGTGGGTTGTGTTGTCAAGGTCGACCGTGAGTCGCTCGTTGTTCTCGATCAGTTCGGAGACACCCGTCAGGTGATGCCATCGCAAATCGCCAACAAGCTTCCGAAGCGAAAGAACGCTGTGGCTGCCGACCGAAACGGCTCCGAGATTCGATTTGAGGATGTCGTCAAGGAGTACACGGGTCAACAGCGTCAGGGCAAGATCATCCACATCCACCGCTCTTATGTGTTCTTGCACACCAACGATAGCAAGGAGAATGCGGGTGTCTTTGTCACCAAGGCTAGCATGGTTAACACCATTGCAGCCAAGGGTGGCCGAGTCAGTGGCGGATCATCAGGCCCTGACTTGAACGCCATGAACCCAGCGCTCAAGCTCCACAAGAACGGCAACGAGAACAAGCCCGTTCAGCCTGCTAAATCCTTTGGCCGCGACAAGGCGATTGACCAGACTGTTATTATCAAGAAGGGCGCCTACAAGGGTCTACTGGGTATTGTCAAGGACACGACAGACACACATGCTCGTGTTGAGCTGCATACGAAGAGCAAGACGATCACAGTTCCGAAAGACTGCCTGAGCTTCAAGAACAAGACTACAGGAGCCACAATTGAGATCGGTGGCCGAGGCCGTGGAGGCTACTCAGGAGGCGCTGGACGAGGTGGTGACAGAGTGCCAGGATGGCAGGGAGGTTCTCGCACGCCCATGGCTTCTGGCGGCTCGGATCGGGTGCCTGCCTGGGGATCCCGAAGTAAGTTCTGTTGTTTGGAACAATGTTTCTTGATGCTAACTCGCAATAGCACCCGCAGCAGGTGGCCGAACACCGGCCTGGAAGGCTCACGACATGTCCGGAGCGCGCACACCCGCTTGGGCCGATGGCTCTCGAACGGTCAACCCTTATGATGGTAGCCGAACTGCCTACGGCTCTGGCTCGCGCACACCTGCCTGGCAGGCTGGAGGCAGAACTCCTGCTCATGGAGATGCCTTTGGTGCTGGATCACGCACTCCAGCTTACGGTGGAGGAGACAGCTGGGGATCAGGCTCCAAGACTCCTGCTTGGGGAGTGTCGGCACCAACCCCAGGAGCCAGCGGCAACGACTCATGGGGCTACACACCTGGCGCATCTGGATCAGCCTATGATGCTCCTACACCCGGAGCAGCTCTCGGGGCACCAACTCCTGGCGCGATGAACGCTCCCACGCCCGGCGCCTACTCGGCTCCCACACCTGCAGTCAACGCACCTACTCCCGGAGGCTGGCAGGGCGGATGGGGAGCAGACTCGGCCCCAACTCCCGCAGCTGGAGCTCCCACGCCGGCTGCAAGTGGCTACTACGGTGCTCCTACGCCTGCAGCCTATGGAGCACCAGAGACTCCCGCAGCTTCTGGTCCTCGATACACCGACGATGACTGATTGAGGCGACTTGAGGGATAGGGTGCAAGGAAGGATGCAAAAGGCGTTTCGGTGAAGAGAGAAGTGTGATTGTATAATTAGGCTCAATTACCACATTTTTAGTAAAGCTGCGAGCTTGCAGTGAAAATGACCGTCTTGACTATTTACCGTTTAAGCGCAAGGTCATATCCTGGCTTGATTAATACATATTGTCGTTGTATCTGGATAATTCATGGTGTGATGCCTGTGTAGATACTTGATGTGACGCAGCCTTTGACCCGAGGATTTCCGGCTTATCGATAAGACAAGTTACTGAGGGTGGCCATCTTTTCCACCATCACCCACTGTACTTGACGTCTTCAACAGCAATTGAAGCGACTCCAACAGCGTCGCATTGACCAATTACGTCCAAGATCTCTTTCTTACTCTAAATACATCATGTCGTTACTTCAAGCGCCTCGAAGACAGCTCTTGGAACGCCTCCCTCGAGCTTGCGCGATCAGTACCGAATGCCCTCTCCAACAACGCCTCCAGCACCAACTTCAATCGCCCTCGACACCCCGACGCCTCTTGTCAACGACTGTCACACGGTCGTATGCCTCTCGCCGGCGCTCACCGGACAATGAGACTATCCAGCGCGTCAAGCGGCTGCAAGAGGCCAAGTTGGCAAAGGACCAGTCGCTCCAAGGCATAAACAAGGCCGAAAAGGAGAAGGAGTATAAGAAGCGGTACAATTCGGCGGCGAGGAAGTGGACGGCGTCCATAATTGCACTGCCGATCTTGCTGGTGACGAGCTACTACTTGTTTGACCGATGTGAGTTTGTCTAGGTTTGGATGAGTGATGGAAGCTGACTTTTGAGCAGTGGTTAGAGGGAATAAGCAGAAGGAGATGCCAAAGCAACCAGCCGCGTTGGGGGGGATGCCAGAGCCGCGTTGAATGTCTCTGAGGCAGGAGGATCGTGACGTATGAGAACGAAGTCGGCCGCTCAGACATTGAGACGCGTGGACACGGATGCCCGATGAGCTTCGGTTCACTCAATCAGAGTCTGAGCACACGATATGGCAAGAGGTGTCAATCTACAATGTAACCCGTCTTATCCGTTTGACAAACGCCAAGACGGCACCAGAGGCAGAAAGTGAGACGCCACTGGATAAGGGGACGGAGGAAGACATGGCAGTTCCAATTTCCCAGGCTCAGCTTGACGGGCATAACCAAGACGCCGCTTCCGGCCGGCTAGAGATTGGTGAAAACGGTGGCTAGTCAAGCCATGGCTATTATCACGACAGGAGGAACAACTCTTGGAGCACAGAAGAAGGGAAGTTTTATAGCAAGTATAGTCATACAAAGGGTATATGTTCATGTCTGGAAATGGACGATTTAGAAATTAGGTACGGTACATATATGTGCACTCCGTTTTCCTCCGCTTCAATCAACACGCAACATGTCCTAGAAGGTGAAATAGTTACACTCGTGAAGCAGTCGTTTGTACAAGCCGCCGCAACCTCACGAGAAGGCCCGGACTAGGACGCTTAGTGGCCAGGGCCGTTCTTCTTGTTCTTCTTGGGCCACTTGCAGCTGAAGCACTTGGGCTCGTAGAAGAAGTCGACCAGGTAGTTGTTCTCCTTGACCTTGCCGCCGGAGTACAGGATACACTTGGCCGGCCTGCCGTTCTGCTTCTTGGTGAACATGAAGAACTCGCAGGTGGTGCTCGACTCGATACAGGTCTTGGCACAGGCTCCGAGGTTGTCGTTGTCGCCGTTGCCGATGACGACGCCGTTCTTGACGTAGCCGCGGGTTCCGCAGTTGGAGTCTCGCTCACACTGGCTGAAGGAGGCAGTGTACTTGGGGCAGACGGCAGAGGTGCTGCTGGGAGCCTCAGAAGTGGTAGTAGCGGCGGTGGTGGTGGTGGCAGGCTCAGGGGCACAGCCGTAGCACTTCTCAATGTCGTAGTACTTGGGAGTCTCGTAGTTGCAGGGTTTGAACTTGAGCTCGCTGAGGGGAGCGTCGTAGAGCTGGCACTGGCTGCCGAAGGTGGCGAAGCTGTAGGACTTGCAGCCGGGCTTGGCGAGACACTCGATGCCACACTTGGCCGCGGACTCGGCCTCGAAGGCGACGCCGAGCCAGTGCTTGTCGCAGTCGGAGTCGACGGTGCCGTGGACACCGCAGCCCTGGGGGGCGGGGACGATGGGGGTGAAGTAGGTGCAGGTCTCGGAGGTGGTGGTGCTAGGGGCAGCGGTTGTCGAGGTGGTGCCGATGGTGGAGGAGGAGAAGGTGGTGGACACGGTGGAAGACTCAGTGGACGAGGCGGTGGTGCTCTCAGTCGAGGAAGCAGTGGTGGACTCAGTCGAGGAAGCGGTGGTGGTTCCAGTGGTAGACTCGGTGGACGAGGCAGTGGTGCTCTCAGTGGAAGAGGCGGTGGTAGACTCGGTCGAGGAAGCAGTGGTGGTTCCAGTGGCGGACTCAGTAGAGGCCGTGGTGGTTCCGGTGGTAGAGGCAGTCTCAGTAGAGCTGGAGGCGGTCTCGGTGGAGGACGAGGCAGACTCGGTAGAAGAAGAAGCAGACTCAGTCGAGGAAGAGGCGGTCTCAGTGGAAGAAGCCGACTCAGTGGACGAAGAAGCAGTCTCGGTAGAAGAGGAGGCAGTTCCCGTGGAAGAGGAAGCAGACTCGGTGGAGGAAGAGGCAGTCTCAGTGGAAGAAGAGACGGTCTCGGTGGAGGAGGTGGCGGTAGCAGTAGCCGTGGTAGAGACAGTCTCGGTGCTAGACTGAGAAGCAGACTCAGTGCTGCTGGAGCCGGTGGTGGACGAGGCAGTCTCGTGGCCGCAGCCGAAGCAGTTCTCGAGGTCGTAGTACTTCTGGGAACCAGAGTCCTCAGAACCGTAGAAGCCAAGATCCGTGCGGGAGACGGTGTACAGTGTGCAAGGGGTGGTGTCGACAGCATAGTCGTTGAAGGAGAAAGAGACACAGCCGATGGTCTTGCCGCACAGGTTACCGCAGTCCTTGACGCTGTAGGCGGTGTTGTCGCCGGGGATGATCTTGCCTTCAGTGTTATCGGCGAAACCCGGGTTTCCGCAGTCCTCGGGTTGGGGCTCCAGGGGAGTGTAGTAGGTGCAGGCTCCGGAGGAGGTGGTCGAGGCCGAAGCAGAGACGGTGCTGCTGGACTGGGTCTCGCTGGACTGAGTCTCGGTGGTAGAGACGGAGATGGTGGTGCTGCCAGTCTCGGAGGCAGTGGTGCTGGTGGCAGTGGTGTCGGTGCCCTTGCCGGTGCCGCTGGTGCTGGCAGACTCAGTGGAAGAAGCAGACTCGGTGCTGGAGGCAGTCAGGCTGGTGGTGACCTTGGGACGGCAAGGCGAGGCGCTGGCCAGGGGAACGGCCAGCGCGGCCAGGACGGCCGTGAAGACCTTGGCAGAAGGCATTGTTGTGTGAATAGAGATTAGACTAAGTTAAAAGAAACGATTGTAGTAGGAACTGGGGAAACAGATCCGGTTGGTGATAATGAGCGAGTGAACTGTCTAACAAACGACAACAGCAACAACGGAAGAAAAGAATGATACCGCTGAAGTGAGAAAAGAAACTCTGTGAAGGCTGCCAGGCTTCTGACGGGATATATACCACTCAGTCCCGAGGTTGCCATCACCACTGGGTGAAATTAACCGATCGGACCATCCGGTCCCGCTAGCGTCAAGAGAGAGACTCTTCCGGGCTCATGGTCAAACGGTGGAACTAGCCCGCGGGCGGATGGGCCCAGAAGTTGAGCGCCAACAAAAAAAGAAGACGCCGTCTCTCCGACTAGAAGCGGTGATGAGGTCAGGGCGAGATGCACTGGTTGGACGGCGAGGGTCCGGCGCGCGGAAAGCTCGCAACCCAGCATGTCGTCCTAGTTCGGGAGGGGTCTAGCCAGGAACGAGCACAGCAGTCAGGGGGGCCAAGTTCAGCTGCAGACGCGCTGAGGCTATCGACGCCTCCCTAATAGGAAGAATCGATAGTTCAGCTGGGTGGCGGTTAGGAAGCTGGTCAAACCCTGGTTGGTGATCCCTGTAAGCGTGGGCCCTCCCCACTTAGTTAGTCAGGGGTCGGTTAACGGGAGAGGTCGAACTGGGGGCGAGAAGGTTTTTGTTGTCAACGTCGGGACCGACGGCGCGGTACCGTGAAATTGAAGGAAGAGGGAGACGGAGAAAGAGGGGATGTTGGTGTTGGCCCTGTTGGGGCTGAGTAGGGAGAGACATACCGGAGTCTGAAACGCAAGGCTGGATGAAGATGGAGATGTTGTAGAAGAAGTCGTTTTTGTGGCTGTTATCTGTGAAAGACGATGGTTACGAGTTACCAGTTTGTGTAAGCAGTCTGGCTCCTTTCTTTCTTCTTCCTCTCTTCTCCTGACAAGCTGATACAACCTCTTGTGAGGCGAGTAGGCCAACGCCACGAATCTCCACCACTTCTTGGAGTGGGCGCGTATTTACAGCATCACAGCTTGCACTGCGCAGCACTAACAGACCTCGCCTACCGTAGACCGCGATGGCCGACGACCGACAATTCTCGGAGAATAGCGAAAGCAAAGAACCGGTCTCTTTCTAGAAAAACAAGGTTCATCTGCCCATCTCCCGCGGAACCTGTTTGTCTCTGCCCTACCAATTCTTGGCCAAACAAGTTCCAAGTGGGGACAGCCTAAAGACGCTCTGTGTAATTTTAAATCATGTCGGCGCCAGGAGGCTTTTTTTTGGGCTGTGGCTTGCTAAACGGCGCGAGACTGTCTCCTGTCAGAGTCATCATCAATCGGGTCTATCGAGTGTCTTTATCGAGACTAATGAGGACTTGCAGTGTCAAGCTGGGGAAAGGAATGACGATGTGCATTCTTAAAAGATACTCGGCCGAAATATGCTTTTCCCCATGTTTTTGATCTCTTAAGAGAGGTGATATTGATGTTTCTACCGAGGGCCCGCAAAATGTTTGCAAGATTTGTTTGTTAGCACGGGTCATCGAATGAGCCGAGTCTGCCTTGCCCTGCTCTGCCCTGGCAAGGATGTGGTTCCTCTCTACGGTTCTGCCCAGCTGAGCTCACAAAGCACGGATTCTTACATGTGCTGCCCCGTTCAACGTTTGTTCCTGTGGAGACTCTTTGAAAGAAGCAAATCAAACCGAAAGACTGCCGGCAGATAAGGGGGGCGCACGAGTTTCAGCGTGAGTCAAGATGGGGCAGTCTTGAAGAGTCGAGAGCGGATCAACAATGATAAGCGCTGCCAGATCTGGGCAGAGAAACACGAGCTGGGATGGCCCCCCTGTTCGTTTGGGCTCCCCTACGCTAATATGAGCTGGCTGTTTTGTTAGAGGCTGTGCCAAGGACCGGTTCACGGTAAGACGGCAGTGTACGGTGACCTGAGATGCCATTTGTTTCTATCGGCTGTGTTCTACGGATGCGACCGACAGAAGGCCGTCTACTGATATCTTAGCTTGGTGATGGTGGTCCCATCTTCTAGGACGTGGGTTTCCTCCTCCAGCTTGGTTCCTCGCCAGCGAGGAATGGCGATTGTCCACATGTACCAGTATACAACACCCAAAGCGAATCTGTAACTGTTAGCATTGACCTTCACAAAGAGGCCAGTGACTTACATGCTCAATCCCACAACCGCATACGTCGCCGTCTCATCCGGAGGCCGGAAGAACGGCGCAGCCAACAACGCACAGCTCAGCGCTATCCTTAGAAACACGGCCGGCAACCACGCCCTGAACGGACGCTTCAGGTCCGGCCTCTCCACCCGGAGCTTGACGAGGCCGATGGCCACCGCCAGCGCGATCATCTGCCCGGCGTACCCGTCGATCTCGAGCACCAGGGAGTAGATGTCGCCCGTCGGGAGCACCATTACTAAGAAAGAGGGGATGTAGTGGATTAGGAACCCGCCTAGGGGGGAGTTGAAGGGGCGCGAGGAGGAGAGGAGGGATGAGTAGGGGAGGAAGCCTTGTCGGGCAATTTCTTGCTTGATTCGGGCCTGGGGGTTGTTAGTCTCTGTCTGAGGGGATTGGTAGGGCTACAGTACCATGGCGAATGCTACCACGAGGACGTTGCCAATGGCAGATGAAGCAACCGCCATAGGAAGAACCTTGCGACCAAAGCTCTCTCCAAAGAGCTTCTCAAAGAAGAGCGCTGCGACGAGTTCACCGCTGCCTCTAATGTCCTCGATGGGTACCACAAGGAAGTACGCGACATTAATAAGGAGATACATGCCGCACGCCGTCGCCAGGGCCGTCAGCGCGACAGACCTCAAGGTCCGCACGGGGTTCTTGACCTCGTTCATCACATTGGTCACATTATCAAGACCAGCGTATGAGTAAAAGACTTTGAAGAGCGAAGTCGCGATGACGCCCCAGTTCCAGCTGCTATCATCCCACAGGTGCTCCCATGCGAGTTGACCCTTGGGCACAGCGTCGATGTTGGGGCGGAAGAGGACGACGTAGAAGCCCGAGAGGATCATGAACAGAATGATGGCGATCTTTATCCAGCCGAGGAAGTTTTGGATTCTGATTCCCGTCTTGGGGACTACTCCGTGGATTATGGTCACGGCTGTCAAAAGCCCGACGGCGAGGGTTTTGCTCCAGAAGTCATCGTCTTTGTTGATGCCAAAGGCGAAGAGCGTGTATTGTGCAAAGATGATACAGTTACTGGCCGTGAAGCCAAGTAGCACGGCGTATATAGCGAATAATGTGGATGCGAGTAATCGTGGTCGTCGATATGTAAACTCGATAAAGACCTTGTCGCCTCCAGATCTCGGAAGCATGCATCCGTACTCGAGGGATACTGCCAACCCGCACGCGCCGATGGCAGCCCCAACGACCCATAGAAGCAGAGATAAACCAGGGCTTCCGACGGATTGAACTATTGTCCCTGGAGTCGCAAAGATGCCGCTCCCGACGACGCGCGAGATGACGAGGATGTAGGCGCTCTGCCACGAGAGGGTCCGACCGATCGGGGACGTCTCGGGGAGGACGTCGTCTTCGACGGAGCGCGAGGGTTCAACAGCTCCAACGGCGATTTCGCCTTCGTCTACGGAGCTCGGAGGTGACGTGGGTGTCTTGTCAACAGAGCCATATGAATCTTGACTTGACGGTCGCTGCAGCAGCGGCTGCTTTTGAGGAGCGTTTCGCGTCATGACATTTGCGATGATGATCCCTCTTTACCAAGCCTTGGGAGGCATGGGTTTATAAGAGGTATGGGTGAAGACGTGATCGAGGTCATGGTTGATAAGCTGCGAGACATCCGGATGTTCCTTGGCGTGTGATGGGCTGTGATGGTGTTGTTCGTCAGGCGTGATGAGGATGACGCGATCGCTTGGGGGGTCTAGCATCAACACGTGTCGTAAGCTGTGTTTCAGATGATTGTGAAACTTGATGGCTTGAAGTATAAGAAAGAAGTGAACTTTATTCATTATTTACGTGGTTTTCTTTGATTTGAGAGAGTTGTGGTGCTGTACTGCTCCTTGCTTGTTCACAGTTGCGTCAGCTTGCAGATATCACCGTTGCTACTCAAACAACCGAGATAGGAGTGGTATTGAGAGATTGGCCCCCATATCGAAGAATGACATCATACTTCCCATATTAAACGTCAAATCAAAAAGTCCCTGACGCAACGTTGAGGAAGAAAGCTATTAATAATTCCCCAATAACGCGTGTCTGTAGGGTAAGACGTGATAAGATCAACGCCGAACACCGCAGGATGATATCCCACTCTAGCACCCTTGTTGACGACTTTCACATGCTCACAAAATTTTAGGCTGATTGCTAATTTATTTCATGATACGTATTGGATAGCTATGGCTTTGCCAATAAGTAGTCTACTATTACCAAATGGAATATTTCCAACCCGTGAAATCCTTCTTCACTGAAGTCATCTGGTAGAGACTATTTGCATCAAATGAGGCCGTGACACGCATCATAATGCTTTGAGAAACGATATTCCCTTCATTAGACAAATTTGTTGTCTCCCACGCTGGTGCTATCTGGCTACTGTCTGTCCTAAGCTTTCAAACCAGACGTGAACTCTTCAAAGCCCCCCAAAACACGCTGCCTATTAATAATACACTACCATCAAGACCGTGACGCCGTACCTTTCTTTGCTTCCACCTCGAGACTTGTTATTCATATCAGAATAGCACAAACTCCCATATCTGCCATAGCGTGCCTCGCACTCCAAAGCTTATCCGGATACTGTTCCCTCTGCTTCCAAGCATGCTTAACAATCCGATACACCGTGCCGCAATTTGTAAACCCAGCTTCTGACCTACTAAGCAGCCCCTTGAGCAGATCGTCGAAATACTGTTGCTGTGGAGGAAGCGCCATCGATCCAGCTACGCAAAGAGGCCACGGCGTCCCGCGTAGTGAGATGTTGGCGGGCATCTGCTCCAGGACTTCGATTACTCGCAAAACCGCTTGGTGCGGATCGGGTGCTGTTAGGCCATATTCTGATGCTAGGGTGTATAATTGGACGAGGGCTGAGGTTGCGAAGAGGTGGGTTACCGAACGTGTTACTGACGTTGACTGCTTTGTCTGATATTCGTTAGTTTTTGATAGTTTGAGACAGTGATGGACCTACCACTGATTCAACTTCCAGAGTTGCTTCCATTCCGTCAAATATTTGCTTCTCGAGCTCGAGGATGCTTTCCTGCAAGGTCTCGGTGCTCATCGAACCAGCCTTTGAATCAACAGCCACCAAGTCCCCAATCGCAATCATAATAGAGTTCTGACACCCCATGACTCTCGATATGTCAATCTTGCCAGCATCGAGCCACTCGCGGTACGGCAACTTCGGCGATGCACCCGTAGAGACCGGAGCGAGGACGTCGATCCAGAGGAGATTCGCCAGGAGAAACTTTTGCGCCGTGTTCATGCCCCGAAGAAAGTCAAAGTCTGGGCTCGAGGGGTCTGGTGGGCAAAAGTCGAATTCGGAGGGTTTTAGGCCGTTGGCGACCGTTACGAGGGCGTTGAAGTGTGGTTCCCAGTTGCTTGTGCCTCCTTGGAAGACCTGGAATATCAGTACGGGGTGAGAAAGGTTGGAGAGTGGGAGGTGTACCTCGAAACTTATTAGAAACATGCCGCCTGCTAGAAACTCGAGCCATTCTTCGCGGCTGTCGGCGAATCCGCCTACTTCTCGACGACCTATTATTTGTCGAAGTTCTTGTAGGGCTTTTGTGTGATAGTTGAGGAGTTCATCTTCTTGGTTTTCTGTTCGGTATGGTGAGGAGATATGTTGATGGAATGCAGATAGTGTAAGAGCAGCATTGCGTAGAGGAGCACCTTTCGATATGTTAGTACAAGTTGGGTTGGTTTGAAGAGAGATGCATACTTCGCTCGAGGAGAAAGAATAACCATCCTCGCCCTCCTTCTTCAGGTGCATCAACATAGAATGTATACTGGATAGGAAATATGTAATCCAAGTAATGAACAAGATACTGCGCCTCTCTAAACGTCGTGTTCCTCGCCTGCGAGTCGGAAGTAGAAGCGACAACAGCATCATCCTTGAGCCTAGCAGCAGCACCCGCCCTCGAAGCCTGCGCAGCCTGAGCGGTCGCCTGGGCGAGCCGCCTATTCTGGACCCTCTTGACGCGCCGAAAGTTCTCCTTGACGGCGGCTTTGATGCGTTGTAGTTCTTCCTGCAGGAGGGCCTCATCGGCCATCCACTCCGGCGCGTCGAGGTCGTAGCCGTGGCATTCGATGTGTCTGTCGGTGCACTCTTTGCAGTCGGGGACTTGCTCGTCGCATTTTCTATGACGGATGCGACATGTCCAGCAGCCCCTGCGTCCCCGTGTCATTGTGTCTGAGAGGATTGCAAGGTGGGAAATGGGAGGTTCAAGGTGGGAAATGGATTTGTGGGGGATGTGGAGCTTTTGACGTCTTGGCCTAGGTGAACCTAGTTAAGGAGGTTTTGACTCGCGATGGCCCGAGGTCAAAGATAGGGGATGGTATTGGGTGGCTGGGATGTCACTGACTCGGACAAACCACCTGATCCTAGTCATCATGTTTAACTTTGTAGTACGTGGGGGTAGTTGATATGAAAGTAAAGGGATTATAATTTATGCTTGTTTGACACGTAATTTCAACATTCAGTTGCATCGTTGCTTTTCTTATCTGCTGTCCATCTGGGGGGTTGAAACTCATAAGCCTTTAAGACTACGGTATCCTCCATTGATGTCAATGAGGAAGAGGGAACCGGATTGATGGATGAATCGTCGTTGTTTAAAGGCATGGCTGTGGGTAGCATTTATGCGATCCTCAAGACGAGGTGGATGAGTGCTGATAACAAGTCTGCTGTGTTGACCAACAGAGACCTCCGTCGCAATGGTAGCCTCCAAGTATTTATAGAGTTTGGAATTATAAAACAATCAATAGTATACAATCTACTCCGTCTAAGAAACTCTCAACGCTTAATCAATCACCACCAGTTCCGCCGCACATCGTCCATTAGACCCCTTGGCAACTACTACAACCATGAACTGATCCTTGGGCACAGTTCTCGTCGTCGGGAACCGTTCCGCTCTTTTTGGCCTCGTAAGTCTGTCCTTGAAAGTCCAGTTACTACCTTGAACGGTGATGGCGTCAGAGGGTTGACCGTTGACAAAGGCTGTTACGGATGTCACTTGGACGTTGGGGTTGTTTGTCTCGAGAGTCCCGTTGATTTCGACAGTGCGGATTTGGTTCGACTTGTCTTCGTCTTTTTGAGTGGTTGTGGAGGCGATGGTCAAGACTGGTACGATATTTTTGAATATCTCCTGAATTGAGGGGGAGATAGAAATCTCGTCTGTAGCCAGAGGAGGTGCCAATGGGGGCGTGACTCTGCTCCGAGATCTAGTCTCATACGAAAAAGCATATCTGAGAAGATCTTGGTCCTGCCAGGCCTTGGAACAAAAGGTGACACCAACGGGCATGCCCTTGTCTACCATCTTGCCCATTGGTACAGTGATGCAGGGGATGCCGAGATGCTTGAATGCTCTTCCTCCGTTAGAGTACAAAACACCAGGACGAAGAGCATCCGTCATGGACTCAAACGTCTCGTCTGCATCTGCATACGCCACGTCGCCATTGGTTGGGAAAGCCACGAGGTCATACCCGTTGGAATCCATCCACTCCTCATATAAAGTCTTTCGCATCGCGTCGAGAGCCTTGGCGGCTTCTTCACACTCGGGGAGTGTATACAAAGTTCCGTTTCGTTCGCGAACCGCTTCGATCATGTCGACGTATCGTACTTGGTTTTGGGACTCGGTGTGCAAGGTTGGATCGTCCATCGGCGCGACGAGGGGATGGATCTTGTCGGGGTCTGCAGCGGGAAGGTTTGGAATCTTGGCGTCGTTGTTTTCTCGGAGGAAATCGTCCCAGGCTGTGGCGATCATCTGACATCTTTCAATGCTCACCCACTCCTTGGACATGCCGGGCACGTTGGAACTCTGGCCGGGAAAATCCTTCTTCGTGTATTGTTCAAGGATGGGGAAATCTGTTTCGACGATTGTGGCTCCGAGGGCCTCGAGGTTGGCGCATGTTATTTTCCAGAGGTTCAGGACTGAATCTGAGCAGAAAGATGTTGGTTCGTAGCCTTCAATATCGAGGAAACATTTTGGGACGGCGATTCTCTTTCCTTGAAGGGAGGTTATATCTTCGAGGGCGTGGTAATCAGTTGGACGGACTTCTGAGGGCTTTGGGACATGAACGTATGTCTGATTCCGCCAAAAGTCGACTCCTTTTGCTGACTCGGCATCATCGGCCACAGCAACATTGAGAACATCAAAGAGATCTCGCATCGACCGTGTGTGAGGTACAATAACATCGCAGGTAGGATAGAGAGGCCACTGTCCCCTATTGGGCAGGACACCCCAGCTCGGTGAGTAGCCAACCAGAGAGTTGTTGGACGCAGGGGCTCGGCCTGATGAGACGGTCTCCCCGGCGAGTCCGAATGCGGCGAAACTCGCTGTTGTTGATGCTCCACAGCCGTTGGATGACCCAGATGCAAATGCGGTGGCCATGTAGGTGAGGTTGTAGGGGCTTTCTGCTCTTCCGTAGACACCGCGTTGAGAGCCGCCGTCGGCCATGGGTGGCATGTTGGTCATGCCAATGAGGATAGCTCCAGCCTCACGGAGGGACTTGACAATGGCAGCATCTTCGGAAGCAATAAGATCCGCAAAAGCAGGCGAACCAGCAGCCACGGTCATGCCCTTGACCTTGAAGCTATCCTTGACGGTGTAAGGAATGCCCTCGAGCGGACGAGGAGGATGGGAAGCCCGATAGTTGTCTGACTCTTGGGCTTCTTGGAAGACATTGCGGTTAAGGACGCAAACTGAGTTGAAGGAGGGGCCGCGGCAGTCATAGTAGCCGATTCTGTGGAGGTAGAGGGAGACGAGTTCGACGCTGGTGATGGCTCCTGAGTCGAGGGCCTTTCTCAGGTCGGCGATGTTGGCGTCAACCAGGTTGATGCGGGATATGGCCATGGCTTGACTCACTAGAGGAGTAAATTAATAGATGAGGAGGTGTGAGGATATCGCCAGTGATGGTTCTGAGTCTGGAATGCTGATCAAGTTGTCGATGGTTGTCGAGGGTATTTATCCCTGACTGGAGGCACTCGCCCCCATCTTGGCCGGCGCGCCGGCGGCCACATTCAACGTGGGAATTCCCAGGTTTCTATAGATAAATGATACGTAAAAGAGGCCGACATTTGGGGGATCGTGTCATGTGCATTGTTTTGACGATGCGATATAGGCAGTTGCGTGGTATCAGTATCGCGGTGTTGCGAAAGAGTACAGGGATGGAAAGTCGAGGCGGAGGTTGGGGTGGAAGGTCGAAGCGCTACCCTATACAGAGAATACTGCCAACGAGGGCAATTGTGTGTACGTGCGAGCAGTAGACGACATGAAATGCAATGAATATTCAATAGGTTCTGAGGAATTTATTAACTCTCGACAGATAGGTTCTTTTAAGTTGAAGCGCAAGATCTCATCGGTTGTTCTGAACGTTGGCAGTGTGATAAAAGTATCGACATGGGATTGATCCTGAATGTATATGAAATCCAATCATTTACCTGAGAAATATGCTTAAAAGGAATACAAATGGCCTAAACAAATGAGATTATGGTTGGTGGTTATCGCCAAGACTATACAAAAGAAAATGTGCCGTGCTCGACTGTTACCCCGAAACTCCTTCCTGTCCTTCTCCCATTCCTTTTAACCCCTAGCTCTGAGCCTGTAATCCATGCTGTTCTTACCCTTCTCATTCCTTGAAATACTCGGCAATCTCCTCGAGCAAGTCCAAAATCTTGTATCGAAGCCGATGCTCTCCCTCTACCGCGATCCAGCAAGTAAACACAATCATCTCTTCTGTGAGGTTGCCAGAGTGAGGGCCCTTTGGGTTCAACTTGGCGGTTTCTTTCTTCTTCTTTTTCGATGCCTCGCCGTTCATTGCAGCTTCGTATTCGGCTGGGAGTTGGAGATCTTCAGTGTTGCACTCTGGTAATGAGTAGATTCGGAGCGCCCCGAGCAATGCCTTCTTCTTGTTTGGTGGTTGTCCCGTCCTTTCTGAGCGTCTGAATGTGGCCCAGCGGTCCTTTTCAAGTGTGGCAATGACGGTTCCGTCAGAACTGACAAGCTGAGGAGATGTTAGTGTTGATCCCTGTGTCGACTCGGAGAGCATACCTTGAAGTCATGGCTTATGCCCTTCCAGTTCTTGGTCCTCCCATTTCTAAACCTCCTCGTTCCAGTCCATCTATACTCCTGCCCACCCAACTCCCACTTGAGAGTCCTACTTAGGAACCCACTCCTCTTCATCTCAAAAGGAAAAACAAGACCCTCAACCTCCTGCTCCTCCTCAAGTTCCTTCTTCGGCGGCGTAGGCCCCAAGCAGAACCACTTTCTAAACTTTTGCCCGATCCTATACTCCCTCTTTTCTTTTTTCCTCCTCTTATTCTCCATGATCTCGTGCACGCCGTCGCCGACCTGCAGACGGAATGAATTCCACATGCTTGTACGACGTGCGCGGGCTATGGCTTTGCTAGATGTGTACTTTGGGTTGTCGCCTTTGTACAAGATGGGGCGCCATGCGTCGTGGTGCTTTTGCGGGACGGGGTTGACGATGAAGTATTCTGCTGCGTCGGCGGTTGAGGTTGCAAAGAGATGTTTCTTGCCGAGTGCAGCTCTGCGATAGAGCTGGAGCGTCTTGAGTGGCTCCTGCGCATCGTTGAGGGCGTGTGTTTCTGTATCGGCCATGGTTGTTGATTTGATGTTGTGGAATTAGAGTTGATGCCAAGGAAGGCAGGCTTGGCCGATGGGGATCTTAAATATCGAGATGTGAGTGTTATCACACGAGGAATGCGAAATACGAGAATACGGAGGCTCAGCTCCCCGCTGGAAGCTTACCCAATCGGGGACCGTAGGTAGCACAGGCGCTGCGGCTGAGCAGCGCGGGAAATTGGATTGGGCCGCGAGGCGTTTTATAGCGGCATGTTGGTGCGGCTAACGTTGTAAAGGTGTCGATCTTAGAACTCGAGGTGGAACAAAATGGATTTATTTGTGCTGCTGGCTTTACTGGATTTAGCAGCTGCTTCGACAAGGCTGACTTCGGGCGAATTCTACTTCCGAGCATTACCACTTGGCATTCATGCACAACATACTGATCGTCAGTGAGACGTAATACATCGAGGCACATCAATTTTGGTACTCATTCTCGGAATTGGAATTTGTCTACCAGCGTCTACATGATCGTACTTCTCGGGTTAGGGCAACTCTGCATGTCACGACTTGAGAACCGTGGTCTTGCCGTCGAAGGTAATCTATAGAGATTTTAGTGGTCGTGGTTTTCGCAATACCACTACGGTATTGAAAATTGTCCCTTGCTGTGAGGTCTGCGTGGGCTGGAAAGCAGAGTTTGCACCATCAACGAGATGGAGCTTCTCTCAGTACCGATCTCGGGTTGTTAACAGCTTCATGATTATTCGTGCTGTTGAAATGCGAAATTGTTTGAATCTACTTGAAGTATCTTGGGCTCTTCCTGTGATTGGCGGTATTGACATCCTTTTTCTGTCGGATCTGACATCTCACTCTTCAGCTCTCTGCAGCAAATGCCTCTGCCTTCCATACCGGTAATCCTAGCCCCGCTGTCAAGGACCTAGCTTGAGGCCTTTGAAGTGTGTTGATGTGTTTGAATATGTAGTTAAAGCTATTATTGGTACTTTAAGATTAGAAAGTGTCCGTGGCTGCCGTCAGCTACGTCACTCTACCTGGGTAGCCGACGGTCGATTTAAGCTTACCTCCCTAGCAACCAATGGCCGATGATGGCGTTCCAAAAGCGAGCCCCAAAGAAGGAAGAAATCTCCAAATTCTTTCTGCCTTAGACTCTGGAAATTCTGAACTAGGCTGATTTTCCATGGACACATATTCCAAATCGCACAGAATAAATCGAACTGATAACAGACTTTCAGCATGTAAACAGAACTACCAAGGATAACTAATTGCTTTCGTTTGTTCACTTAGGCCTTGACAACATCAAACCCCTTCATAGAATCCAAAGCCTCCCGAATCTCAACCTTGTAAGTCGGAATGCCTCCAGAGTAACAAACAGGCTCGTACACCTTGTCAGGAATAGATCCACCCATGTAAGTGCTCCTGGTAGTCGGGAACAAGCTCCTGTTGTTCAGCTCAACCACATGCTCCTTCCACTTGTCGGCAGCCTCCTGCTTGGGGTTGATGTACTTGATGCCGTTGTTCTCCATCTTGGCGATGCAGTCGGCGATCCAGCGGCCTTGGACTTCGACGGTCGAGGGACCGTTGGAGAGGAGGGTTGGGCCGTGGACGCCGTAGATGTGGAACATGTTGGGGTAGCCGCTGGTTGTCACGCCGAGGTACGTCTTGGCGCCCTTTACCCATTCTTCTTGGAGTTTGGTGCCGTGGGTGCTCTTGAGGCCGAGTTGGGTCATGACTGTGAGAAGTTAGCTCGGCTCGGGCGATGATTGACATTTCATGTGACAAACCTCCAGTGACGACATCCTGTATCTTGTTAGTAACTATTCAACACATCTAGATTGAAGAAACTTACAAATCCTGTGGCAACAGCAATCACGTCAAACTCGTGGTGAGTACCATCAGCAAGAGTGATACCAGTCTCGGTAAACTCCTTGATGGCGTTGTTCTTGATATCCACAACATCCACGTTGGGTCGGTTAAACTGCTCGTAGTAGTTGTACTCGAGACAAGGGCGCTTGATGCCAAAGTAGTGAGGCATCTCGACAGGAGCCAGGAGATCCCTCTTTCGGGGGTCACCGATGCGGGCGCGTGTCTTCTTGAGCCAGAAGTTGTACGACTCCTTGTTGGCTTCTGGGTTGAAGAGGTTGTCCTTGTATAGGGCGACCCAGTAGCGGAAGCCACCGTCGGCCCAGACCTTTTCGTAAAAGGCGTCTCGCTCCTCGGGGGTATCGTCGAATGTGTTCTTCTCGTACCAGTCGTAGTGGAACCCGGCGAAGCTGGTCTCACGGAACTTGAAAAGCTCGGGGTACCACTTCTTCTCACGCTCTTGCTCTTCGACGGTGAGCTTCCTTCGACGCATGGGCACAGCCAGGTTGGGAGTTCGCTGGAAGACCTTGACTTCGCCGGCGACAGGACCCCAGGCTTGGGTTATCTGCACACCAGAAGCTCCAGTGCCAATGATGGCGCAGCGCTTGTTCTTGACGTCGACTTCATAGTCGGGCCAGAAGGACGAGTGATGAATGATGCCCTTGAACTTATCCATACCGGGCCAGTCTGGGACATAGCGCTTGGCGGCGAAGCCGGTTCCAAGGATGAGGTATTTTGCCTTTGCGGTGCGGCCATCTTCGGTCTTGACGCTCCACCGACCGGTGTTTGTGTCAAACTCTGCGCCGACGACGACAGTGTTGAAGGAGCAGTCCTTCTTGATGTCGAGGACCTTGTCGACGTGGTCAAAGTATGCGCGGAGCTCATCATAGGTGGGATAGTTGCTCGACCAGTTCCAGGTCTTCCAAGTCTCTGGGAAGCTGAACTGGTACTCTGGGACCTCGGAATCCACACCTGCTCCGGGATAGCAGTTCCAGCGCCTTGACACTCGTGTTAGTGGAGATGTACTCGGATATGAGGGGCAAAGTATGCAGGTGGGGGATCACAAGGCCACTCGGCCCCATAGGACATGTATGCAAGGAGCCTGTTTTTGCTTGACCGGCGTGGGTACTTACCAGGTGCCTCCGAGGTCGTTGCCGGCCTCAAAGATGACGGCCTTGTGTCCACGGTCGCGAAGAGTCTTGAGCATGAAGATGCCGGCTGTTGATGTCAGCATTTGCGTAATTCCATGGCGAAATCGAGAAGAGAATTGTAATCATAAAATAAGGTGTAATGATGGAAAGTGACTTACCAAAGCCAGCTCCTACAATGAGTGCATCAACGTCGATATCCTTGCCATGCTGTGTAGTCGAGTAGGCAGTCAACTTGGTGTTGAACTCGTTGGATCGGATAGGAACGTTTTCGCCCATTTTGGAGACTGTGATGTGAAGAGGAGTTAAAAAAGGAGTAGAAAGATGCTGAAAGTTGGTACTGGAATGTTTGAATGAGTTGAGAGTGATGATACATGAACTTGAGGAGGATCAAGACGTCCTATTTAACAGTTTCTGTTCTATGACTCGCAACGCCGCATCAAACACTCAAAGAAACCTTGTCCTCATCTGTACGCACAGAAGATTGCGGAAGGTCCTGCAACAGATCGGGCTCCCGTCCGCCGCAACTTGGTCACATTCATGAGGATGCATTGCGTCTTGCTGCAACGCAGTGCAACACTACAACTCCCGATTCAGCCCGTATCTAAACCCCTCCCCGCGTTCTCCCCGGTTTCCTTGGCGTGGGGAAAGCTCATCTGCCGAGCTAGGATCGTCATCCACCCCGGGAGCGGCGCCGCGTCCTGAATAGCTACCCCTCAGTTTAGGTAGGTGGTGAAACCGCATTTCAGCTGCGGAGGCGGGTCCGCTTGCCGGGGCAAGGGGATCGTCGTTGGCGTTGGGCTCGAAATGAGACATGTGTGTGTCCGAGCACATGACAAGGTTGTGGAGTTTGTGAGGGGGAGAGGATAAATAGCAGAGTAGAGACTGAGGTGCATGTGCTATTGTGGCAAGTATTCGCTAGTATTCGTATCCTCTTTTTTGCTCAGACACATATCAATTCCTCCAATATGCCCCTCGATTCAAACGTCGTCACCAAGCTACGAGGCATCGTGGACGGGGCCTGCGCAGATCAAACTGCAGGTATCCCCGGCACGTCTGTCGTCGTGGTTAGCAGAAGCGGCGAGGAGCTGTTTGCCCACGCGGCGGGGAAGAGAGGAGTCGCCTCCCAGGAACCCATGACGCTTGACAATGTGTTTTGGATTGCATCCTGCACAAAGATGCTGACTGGCGTTGCCGTCATGCAGCTGGTCGAGCAGGGGTTGCTCAAGCTCGATGATGGGGAGCAGACGGAGAAGATTGTGCCTGAGCTCAAGGAGCTCAAGGTTTTGAACAAGGATGGCAAGTTGGAGGAGAAGAAGAGGGCTATTACTCTTCGCATGTTGTTGACGCATACGTCTGGATGTGCGTATACCTTCTTCAATGAGAGGTTGAGGGATTGGACTCTTCCTGCTGGGTTTGATGAGTTTTCGGGTCGTCTTGAAGACATCAAGATGCCTCTGGTGTTCCAACCGGGAGAAGGCTGGGAATATGGTGTAAGTGGCCCTTGCATGAACCGATCTCACTGCATAAAATACTGATCATCTCCAGGTGGGCATCGATTGGGCGGGCTTGGCCCTGGAGCGAGTCAGTGGGCTGTCGCTCAACGACTATCTCCAGAAGCACGTGTTTCAGCCCCTGGGCATCAAGAACATGTCGATGCTCCCCGGCAAGGATATGCGATCTAGACTGGCCTACATGCACGCGAGGGATCCCGACGGGAAGCTTCGGCCAAGAGATCATCTCTTGAGGCTGCCACTGGTTGTGGACCCGGACAACAAGTCTGAAACGGGTGCCTTGTTTAACAGCGGAGGAGCAGGCATGTTTGCGCAACCACAGGAGTATTGCAGTGAGTTTTTCCCTTGGTGATAAGTGACTCGGGTTATTGACTATTTACGGCAGAGGTTCTGGCGGTGCTGCTCAACAATGGAACATGCCCTCGAACAGGGGCCAAGATCCTTCAAAAGGAGACGGTGGATGAAATGTTCCGCAACCAGATTGAAAAGTTCCCCAACGCATCTCGGCAGTTCATCCCAGCGGCCAAGCCGGATCTCACCAACCCGATCCCCGAGCTGTACCCCGTGTCGGGGAACCCTCCGCAGGGCTGGGGTTTGACCTTTATGATGTCCAACGGCGGAGGTACGGGGAGATCAAAGGGCACGGTGCACTGGGCTGGTCTGGCAAATCTCTGGTGGTGGTGCGATAGGGAGAATGGCGTTGCGGGCATGGTTTGCAGTCAGATTCTGCCCTTTGCGGATGCCAAGGTTCTTGGGCTCTGGGCCGAGGTTGAGGCTGAGATTTACAAGGCGATCAAGTAGATACCATACCCTCGAGATATGATCAGGGCACGAGAATAGGACGTGCTTCACTAGAGTAACCTCGCTTAAACGTTCGGATGAATTCAAGGCTTGCCTTTCCAGTTCGAGACAAGACTCAAGATATGTCAGGCTCGAGGACACGTGGATTAATTCGGCAGCGTCGGAGAACAGGGGCCCGTCAGAACCCTTGCCCTGTAGATCCAATGAGTGCGTCTCTTTGGGGAAGAAAGTTTCGACGGCTCTCCTCCTTCACAATGCATCCTTCCAAAAGAACAACCTCCGCCCTCCCTCTGACGTATCACCCATCCATCACGCAGTAGAGAAAACGCGGGGAAGATGCCATCCAGGTGGAGACGAACCCCGGAGAAGCGGAGCTTGTTGCTCCACAAAATATAAGGGGCTTCTCGGTTTCGGGTTTTTCCCCCCGCCCTCAACTCGCAGATTGTCCCCAGCTTTTTTCGGCCTTCTTCCGCAATCTTGTTTCTGCTTGGAAATGCTGAGAAAAGAGAGATAAAATCATATCGCGTGCTTTTATTGGCTGATGCCCTCTTCCTCTTCCTTGTCCTGTCCTACCTCTATCGACATATATACCTGTCGCGAGTCCGTCGCGCTCACGGTAACGCGTCATGAAGCGCCAGACAAAGCTCGCATGCGACCAGTGCAGGAGGTCTAAAAGGGCCTGCGACGCCCCTCCTCTCGAGCTCCCTGATCACGACAGCTTCTCTAACGGGACCATCGTCCTGGGCAAGAGGCCTGGTGGGTTCCCCCGCCCTCCCCCGGTGCTCCCATTGTCCGTTACTAAATCCCTCAGCCTCGGAAGCTGAGCTTCAGCCTTGCTCGTACTGCACAAAGACCAAGAAGCAATGCACCATGAACTGGGCCTGGTCCCAGGTCCAGATCACCGCCGCTCTGGCTGCCGCCGCCCGTGAGGACTCGAGCTTGGAGTGCATCATACCGGGGAAGCGGAGGCAGAGCAGCAGCAAGGATGTCGAGGTTCAGCCTGCGATAACTGATACTGCCAGCTTCAGCATTCCGGCTTGTCAACCGGGGCCGTCTCAGGGCCCACCGCAGGGTCTGTTCAGTCAGGAACTGCCGAACCTCGATCTATCGTTCCCCGAAGGGTCTCTCGGTGCCCTGCCGTTTGGTTCCGTGCCGCCAGAGAGTAACGTACCTGGCCATGACTTTAACATGTCGGCGTTTGAGGAAGCCACGTCGTCGTCGTCGGATTACTTGGCTGACAACTTGAGTCATCATTTATCCGTTGGACCGGAGAGCATCTGTTCGCAAGCGCCACCTGAAGTCCAATTCGACGATTCCCTTTCTGCCTCGCAGCAAATTGAACCGATTCCTCCTCCCAGCCGCTCTTCTCGCTCCGGATCTAGTCGACTTGGAAGTGACAAGAGTCGGCAAAGGCAAAAACGCCGTCGCACGTCACGGAGCTGGTCATCGCACCAGACCGGCTCTCTATCCCCCTTCTCTATAGACCAGTCAATGATGGCGCGGTCCAACACTCAGTTCATCTCTACCAACCTGTTGAAGATCTATCACGACGTGTTGGAGCACAACCTTAGCTGCTGGCTGACAGAAGTGACGTGTCCATATAGACCTGGCTCCAACACGAGTCCACACTCTGAATGGGGTGCTTCATGGACGAACAGAATCTATATCCGAACACAGAGACTTGACCGAGTGGCCCAGTCTGCTAAGCTGATACAGTTGACCCGATCCGAGGACCAAGCGGCCACGAGGGCTCTCCACCTTGCCATCATGGCCTTTGCGACCCAGTGGGCTCAAGGGAGTCGTCGTCAACGAGAACGCTATCACCCCCTTGGCGATCCCTTCGAAGATGACCGACCAGAAGACTTTCTCGACGAGATCTCGGAAGAGTTTGATCGGAATATCCAGAAGCACTTTTGGGAGCAGGCGCAAAAGGCTCTGCAGGATGTCGCCGACGTCGAGTCATACCGAGTAGCCTGTGCGGAACTGGTCTTTGGTCTGACGCAGAAACCATGGGGTCGCGATGACGATTCGACCTCTGCGACTGACGGATTCGACTTTTTGCTTGGTCAGGAGAGGAGGTTCGATGCGGACTCGATGATGGCTGAGCTAGGCGACATCATTGCTCGCGATGGTGCACCGGTCATGATGGAACGAGCAGCTCGAAAGATGCATGCGTTAAAGTTCCAGTTTGACTCCACGAGAAGAGGCCTGGATGGGTTCCGTCGTGGGAAGAAAGCTAGCGACTCTCTTTCCGTCATGAGCCCAGAAGATCGGGGGACTGTTGGCTTGTTGTTTTGGTTAAGTATAATGTTTGACACCGTGTCATCGTCGATGAACGAGCGGCCGGTGGTCGTTTCTGACGCTGAGAGTCAACATGACGATGCTCGGCAACATCCTGAAGGACCAGATGGACAGTGGAATGTCCCTCTATTTATCCAGGACAGCCTCGAGCAACCATATCGCATGGTTCACTGGCCTTGCACATACGAAGCTGCGGCGGAAGCTGTCACAAAATCAGCACCTGTCAAGGTCCTACTCTACCGACACGTCTCATACCTGCAAAACATTCTCCGAAAGGGAGGCAGGGGAGAAAAGGTCGAGCAGATCATCCGCAACTCGATATCCGTCTTCAGATACTGGAACCTCACACACGGGGCCTTCTTCAAGGAACTGCTACACGACTACGAGGCTGTACCAGGACGTATCCAGAGTTGGTTCGTTTGTATATCATGTCACTGGCATTTGGCTGCTCTCATGCTAGCTGATCTGATCGAGTACGTGGACGAGAACGAGCTGGGCGTTGCTTCTGTATCTTATGGCCGTCTTGGAAGCAAGATGGTTTCAAGGATACGAGAAGCCAGCGCAAGAGAGCTATCAGACCTAGCAAAAGTCTCCACCCCGGACAGAGGCACAACAGGCATGATATCACCCTCGCTCTCACACTTCCACGACGCCGTAAACGAAGCCACCATCCTCACCGAACCGTGGACCATCATCCTCATCCGCGCCTTCTCCAAGGCCGCGGTCCTCCTCATCAGCGAAGCCAACGACTTCCTCGAGTTTGGACTCACGACGAGGGGGAGCTTCCAGGAGAGTCTTGCCCGGGCGGATGAGTGCACAAAGGGGTTGTGGTTGTTGGGTAAGAAGTCGGATATGGCGAGGAGGGTGGCGGATAGGTTGTCTTTGGCGATTCATAAGCTAAAGGTGTAATTTTATTGGAGTTTTTGGGGTTTATAATAGGATCAAGGCAATAATGATCTGTTTTTTTTGCGTGGGCGGTTGGGGGTCTTGATGTGGCGTTGGCTGAATCAAGACTGGTTGTTTAGGTAATTTGGAGTTGTTGGATTTTTGAAGCGAATTTGATGTTATATTACGAGGACCTTGTGACGACAGATGCGAGTGCTTGACTCCTACTAAGACTGTCTTCTGAAAACAAGAATTTAATCATTTACTACGAAACCTGGGTATTATATGATTGCCGTATTCGTGTCTTCTCACCCGTGTGCATCTGTTCAAGGCCTGGTGGCTGTGGAGGGTCATGGGTTGGCTGAGATGACTTCTCAACTCTAGGCCGCCACGACTCTTTCCATCACGACACATTAATCTTGCAAAATTTACAAGCATCAAAAAGATTGGTTTTTAGATGGATGGTTTGTTTTTTATATAGCGCCTGGTCAGAGGTGGATTTAGGTTTGCGGATTAAAGAGAGTGGTTTGTTTTTTTTTAGGAGCGGATTTTAAGGAGATTTTGACCACTTGACCAGGCGCTGAGCACTTTGTGCTTTTAGGATGGGAGAGTAAGGGTAACCTTGCTTATATGGCTATCTCTCGAGTCTACAGAGCCTCAAAAAGACAAAAAGAGTAGCCCTTTTTGGGGGACGCCCGGTCAGGTGATGAATTTTTTTTATCAGGTTTGCGGATTTTGAGAGAGATTTTAGGTTTTTTTTTAGGAGAGGATTTTAGAGAGTTAACCACCTGACCAGGCGTCGTGTATTTTTTGTGTTTTTGGATGGGGGATTAAAGAGTAACCTTGCTTATATGGCTTTGAGAGACTCTTGGGGTTTAAAAAGACAAAAAGAGAGGTCCCTTTTGGGTGACGCCCAGTCAGGTGATTTATTAAGTTTGCGGATTTGGGTTTTTTCAAGGAAGTGGAAGAGGAAGAGTTAACCACCTGACCAGGCGTCAAGTGTTTTGTGTTGTTTTTTTGGTTGGTAGAGTAAAGATTGAACCTCCTTATAAGTCTCGTTTTGCCGGTCATCGTCACTTCGAGAATCCAGGCGCAGCAACAATGGTGACGTCCGCTGCGTTGAGTATTGCTGAAATCTGTGGCTTCGTCGCCTGGCTCGCACTTTTTAGCATGGAACAATGGCTGCTTCATGTCAAACTCCACGGAGAAGTCGCCTCTAATGCCGGTTGGCGGCGGAAGCATTAGAGTGTTGCACAACTTCGAGGCCTGCCACGGTTGGGGACTCCACTGACCGGTGTCCCCGAGAAGGAGTTATCTAGGATCCAGTGTGTTCTAGACCATCAAAAGGCGCAGCACTTGACGGACGTCCTGGGCTTGATGGGAGACCGGCGTTCTTGTCCATGGGCCTGATCGCTTTCTAGGAGTTGTGTTGAGCCTCTCGGCTTTTCCGTCTGCATGGAAACGACGGACCATGGATCATCGAGAATCATGTCTGCCTTAGAAGATGTTGGGCGATAATACCGATAGACCGTGGCAAATCCCCAAGATACAGGCCCAAGGCCGCTGGGGGAAACAATGCTGTGTTACACACAAGGGAGCTTGTAAATCAGCTCACAAGTACCCAGAGCCAGGTCGATAACAGATTTATTTGTTCTAGTTGTCACTATCAAACACTGTCGCACGACATGACGCCCGTCTTGTCACTTGTGCATCCCATAATCATTCGGCCCTTCCGATGCATTGACGCCCAAGTAGCGGGAATCGCTTCCCTGGATTTACGAGGGTGGGTGATGCCATGCTTTATACACCCTCTGACAAATTCGATTCAAGATAGCCCCTCCGGACCCTGCGGGATTCAGTTCAGATTGAGTTTCTTGAGCCAAGGACTGAGATAGGAGGTCTGGGGAAGATGATGCCCAGGAAGGATGTTCGAGCCGCCGTGAGCCGAGATTTGGCTTAAGCCGAGATACGCCAACAACCTCCGGGGAGGGAAGCTCGAAGCGCCGATGCTGTAGACTCGCAAACAGATTCACAATTGTCTCTATCAAGTCTTGGAAATTGTCAATTATCATTTTCAAGCAAAAGGAAGTATAAATGAAAGCAACTCTCTGTTACGATTCTTGACATTGTCTTGCTGCTAGACACGCCCGAATGGCTCTGATCGCGTGTCAGGGGCAACTCATGACCGCGACCCAGCAAGACTGGTGGACAAATACGATGGAGGTAGGACTCGAGACAACCAAGAAAGATTTCGGACCCTATCAGTTGGACTAAGAGCGGATCCGTATGAGCTTTGGCCCAGACTCTCCATCTTGGAGTGATGGGACAGAGGACCTCAGGGTCGGCCTAGTCTTCCAGCGAGTGTCACCCCCTGGACCCAACTCTTCCGGTTTGAGTCTCCATAACTGCCTCTTCCCTCAACAGCCGCCGTGGCGTCACCGAGATGGGGAGACAGAGTGTGGAAAGCCACACTCTCCGAAGACGGTGTCCTGATTGCGTGTGGAGCTGATGCCCGTCCCTTCATCATTGCCACTCCCAGCCGACCCGGAGATGCCCAGTCCAGGCCCAGTCCGAATTACGCAACAGATTGGGGATTCTAGATGCCATTGGCCCTAGCGTGATCCTCGTTGAGCTCACTTTGGAGGACCTCGAATCGGACATCTCGGAAATCGGGGGACTTGCTAGGTTTCAAGAAGGCTGTCTCCATCATCTCCCCATAACCCTGCTGGGACCCTTAGTTCAAGGTCTTCCCTTGGCGATTTTTTCGCCTTCACTAGGATCGGTAATGTCTCCTGTTGGTCGATGAGGTTATCTGGATGCCCATTACAACACCCTGTTACCAACGGCAGTCCCGTCTGGGGATGATACTTTGCGTCAGCTCACTGTCATGTATCCCTTCATAAGTCTCTGGCAATTACCCAACACGAACAACCTCATGAGGCAGCTGCAGAAGATACAGACAGATAATCAGTGGCGGGGAGCGTGATTAGCGAGTGGGATCAGTGGGTTACTGTGACAAGATCTGCCTCAGACAAGGAAGTCATCTTGGCCCCAGCCTTTGATGGGATGACTACTCGCACTGAGGTGGCAAATACTTTTGAAAAGTCTGCTGTGCTAGAAGAAATGAGACCAGTCAGTGGCACGGTATGGTTTCTTCGGGGGAGCCGTGGGCCAGCTGGTGCTTTACTGTTTTTATGACAGACTAATGGGCAGCTATGAAGCATATGTCGGGCCGAGACACTACTTGGGAACACTGAAGTCTTGTTTTGCGCTTGGATCTAGTCGCTAAATCCAATAGGAGGCTGTTGACGAGTGCGGAGGCCAGGTCATGCCCAGGGGTTTGCGGGGTGAGAGGGATCTATCAGCTCAAAATGCTGTCAAGGCTACATTGCCATGCCATAAATTAATGCCACAATACGGAGTTTTCATGCCTTTAGTTCAATATTACTAGGGTGTGTAAGAATTTGGACCATTATCATGGCTCGATTGGTGTTAATTCCAACGACCAGGGACCGTAGTTGGGATATTACATCATGTCAGCTGTTGTCCAATACCGTCTCAAAGGACAATTGGTTTATGCCATCTGAAAAATGGATCGGAAAAACAGGCAGTTCAACACAAATAGTTCTATTTCCTGGATGACGAAGACTCTTGCAGGGGATGTTCCAACCAGGATGAAGTTCTATGTACAACGCTCGATCCCCAGCTTCCATGCTAACAACTGAGAATCTCAAATCCAAACACGTCAACTAAGCGACGTTGCAGGAAAAGGGTCTTCCGATATCTCCCTTGTTGAACTTGGCAACCTGGACTATTATTAGCTTCAGTGGCTTAATGTTGGGTAGATAAACTCACGATCTGGTCGAAGCTAGAGTAAGTTCCGGCAATAAAGATGAAGAATCCCACAACAAAGACGATCAAGTTTGGGATGGCCCGCTTAAGATTGTGTCTATCGTACCAGTTGCCCTCCTTGAGGAGACGGAACCAGAGGATAGGAGGGATCCAGAAGGAAAAGCCGGAAATAAAGAGAGATGCGCAGATGGAAAGCAGCTCCGAGAAGAAGGGGATGGCCTCTGCGATGATCCAAGACAGGATAGTGATGAACGAAACCACAGCAATCCAAGAGATCCAACCCTTGGGAGTATTGATGTATCGCGTAATCGAGTCTTTATACATTCTTCCGTGGATGAAGCGGCAGGCAACCGTAGCGTTGATCGAGCCTGAGATGTAGATGACAGGGAGGGCAATACCGAAAGCGATCTTAGACACCAGAGGGCTTGCGGACAGCAAAGCTGGGGACTGCACACTCTGGCCAACGAAGGCGTAGATGACTGCGCCAGTGATGGTATAGAGGACGATTTCGGTGCATCCGAGAGTAACGATGGACTTGGTAAAATCGGCCGGAGTATGCATTTCACCTGTTGAAGATTGGATTAGCAAGATTACTCCTTATTCAAGTACCTGAAACCTACTCATGAAACTGAACTGAGCAGCTGCAAAGGCATACGAAAAGACAATGTTGGAGATGGCGACCATGGCTTGAGTGAAAGAAAGGTCGTCCTGAGGCCATGCCGACCAATCAGACGAAGACATGCCTCCAGGAGTCTCTGATCTCTGAACACCCGTGGCAATAATGGTGATGCCAATGGCAATAATGATGGAGGCAAAGTCGACATATCCTAGGATGGCAATCTCGGTGAAACTGGGAGGAATAGCCAGAACCAAAAGAATAATGGCAGAAACGGCGCCGAACACCAGAGAGCAGACATTGGTCGCCCCGGTGATCTTGACGAAAGCAATCGTGCCCGTGAGACAGTGGGAGCCGGTAGCGAGAACCATCAGGCCCACAAAGATGACGGCAAAGATCTTATCGCCAAAGCCTCCGAACAAGAGCCGACCAGCATCGACATAGTGATCGATGTGAGGGTACTTGAGCTTGGTAAGGCCAACCATGTAGCTGGCATACATGGCAATAAGGCCTACTCCAACGCAGGCAATGGTTCCTGGGACCATGCCCAGGGTGGCAAAGGCTCCTGGGAGACTCAGACTGCCGAGGGCGATGGCCTGGACGATGAGGACGACTGTCAACCTCTTCCAGCCAAGACGGTGGAAGTGGGCATCGCCCTGGATGGTCTTTTCTTTCTCAAGGTCGGTCTGAAGATACTGGCTTGGGACCTCGTCGAACGAGGCCTGTCGCTGGATCTCATCGCCAGTCTTTTCGGCCATGGAGATCTGGTCTTGGCCCATGATTGCGGTTGGCCTAATCACCAGTGTATGTCTTGGAAACAATGAAGATGGAGGAGAAAGGTCTAGAAGGACTGAAGAAGCAAAGAAGGAGGACGAGGATGGAGAAGAATGAACTAGAACTCCACGGGGAACGAGCAAAGTTATATCTCCAACCAGCCAAGGACCAGTTCCCCATGGGGACCGGGGTGTCTCCGTGAAGCTTACCTATGGGGAACAGTCACCCCAAGCATGGATGAGGTTCTTCTGGGGTGATAGGGGTTAGTCGGAGTTTCGGAGAGAACGAGACTTGAATGTTTCGAGAACATCACGCTTTGACAAACTGGAGTGTGGACATGGTTGGCCTGTCCCGGTAACCGTAGTGGATTATGGCCCAACCGAGCGTGGAGGAACCCGGCGAGGGCGATGGGGTTTAAGCCTGTGTTTACCGATTGCTGGAGTTTTGGCGAGTCAGAAGCGCTAAGTGGGTTTTTTTCGGGCTTGTAGGGCGTGGCCTTGACAGGTGGTGATGTTTTGGAAGAAGGTTTGGACGGTGACATGCCATTAGCTGAAGTCTGTATCATGTTGATTGTAACGGTTCATGTATGTCGCCCATGTATTTCTTCTTGCAACGGCCTGGCATGCAGCTAATGTCAACGACGAACGCATTCTCCAACTCCAATTTCCTCGTGCGGAGAGAGACCCTCCGTCACATCCTTCCCACGTCACCAACACGCTTCTCTCGAGCGGGGAAAAAAAGGTTGGGGTCACTTGGGGTTTCAGTGACAAACCGATGATGGAGCGAGAAAACACGCCCTGGCGCAGTTTATACGATTCCCACTCATAACTGGGATCTGTATGGTAGGACGTGGGCCGCATGATGACCAGCTGCCGAGGAAAGGATTTCATGAGTGGGGAACTCTCCTGGGAAGGAAGGTGGGAATTGACTGGGAGGGAAGTTCGAAGCGGGTTATGCGCGTGTGGTGCATGTCGGGAAGAATGACTCGCTTTTACGAGGCATTGAGATCCGAGGTTATCGTGTGGTTTGCTTATCAGTCTGGGCATAATGTGGTTTTTCATTCTGTTTGGATATCTTGATCCTTGATTCACTCTTTTTCATTCTATCATCACATCAGCAATGTCAACCACCTTGTTCGTCAATGGTCGCATCTTGACCAGTGCTGGGGCAGGCCTCAATGGCACGGCCCAGTTCTCGGACTGCATGCTTGTGCGAAGGGACAAGATCGCCGCTGTCGGAACTCGAGAGGAGATCGGACATGTCGAAGACGCAGAGATTCGCGATCTTGAGCAGAAGATTGTGCTTCCCAGCTTCATCGACGGACACATGCATCTTTTGCTACTTGGTCAATCCCTACGAAAAGTCGATCTGAGCCATTGCAAGACCCTCGACGATATTCGATCCGTTATTCGAGATTATGCTGTCGCCAACCCTGATACCCCGACTATTCTGTGCAAAGGATGGAGGAATTGGATGACTCCTGATGGAGTAACGGCCGCGATGCTTGACGATATCGATCCGAGACCTATATTTATCGACGCTGGTTCTCTTCACTCATGTTGGTGCAATACTTCTGCGCTTGAACAGCTCAATGTGGCGGATATGCCTGATCCTGCTGGAGGCAAGATTCATCGGAATGCTGATGGAAAGCCTTCTGGCCTCTTGGACGAAGGCGCTATGATGTCCATCATCTGGCCCTTCCAAGCTAGCTCTTCTCCCAAGGAGGAGCGCATCGAGGCTATCCGCGCGGCTGTGCAAGAGTACAATGCCGCAGGTTACACTGGAGCTGTGGAAATGGCCATGGATGAAGATGCTTGGGATGCCCTCATCACCTTATACAAAGCCCAGCCAGATCTTTCACTTCGCGTGTCAGCGTATTGGTTAATCAAGCCGACGGCCGATCTCGAACAGAACTCCAAGCAAGTACAGCGAGCGATCGAACTGAGCCGGATATACAACTCAACAACAAGCCCCGATGTCCGTCTCGTTGGAATCAAGGTTATTACAGATGGAATCGTTGATGCTTGCACTGCGTACCTGTCAGAGCCATACTGTACCGCAGACAAACCGCCACCTATTTGGGAGCCTGAGCATTTGGAACCAGTCGTCAAGGAAGCTGATGCTGGTGGACTACAAATCGCGCTTCACGCTATTGGAGACGGAGCAGTCAAAATGGCCATCGATGCCCTCGAGAAGCACGCTACCCCTGGTCGACGGCATCGAATCGAACATCTGGAGCTTACTTCTCCCGAAGACGCAAAGAGACTTGGAAAGCTCGGGTTGACAGCTTCAATCCAGCCTATCCACGCAGATCCCACCGCCCTCGTCGAGTGGCCTCGACTGTTAGGAGAAGAACGATACGAACGAGCGTTTGCGTACAGAGAATTCGCAGACGGTGGTGCCCTCATGGCCATTGGAACAGACAGCCCAACATCCCCCTACTCACCCCTTCACAACTTCCAAGTCGCCATCAACCGAAAGTCCTCCAAGGACCCAGCTTGCCAAACCGTGATACATGAGCACTTTCGGTTAGGTCTCTGTGAGACGTTTGTGGCTGCTTCCGAGGGAGCGGCGCGGAGTGTGTTTTTGGAGGATCGGACGGGGAGCTTGGAGGTGGGCAAGTTGGCGGATTTTATTGTTGTTGATATGGAGTGGAATAGGGAGGATTTGTTGCAGGGTAAGGTTAAGGAGACCTATTATAGCGGGAGAAAAGTTTTTGGATAATTTTGTGAGAAGGAATGAAAAGTTTCTGGTTCAAATGGGTCTCATGTGGTTGATGTGCTTTGCCTTGCCAATGTGTGGAGGATCAAGGACTTAAGGCCAATACAAGTTAAACAAGCCCTCTCGAATGCTATAAAAGGGAAATTCTAACCACAGGTAGTCACAGCTGCCCTTTTATCAGCTTAGTGCTTTCATTAAGCCCTCTTTTCGCCCCAACTCTGGTCCGTAGAACATCCGCTTGGCCAACTTTGAAGGCCATGCAAACTTATGCGTTGACGAGATAAGTAAACATGCTGAGCTTGGGCAACATTAAACTGATAACCGAGACATATGAATTCATGATTTTCTATTTTGCGAGCCCTCAGCAGCTCGATGTTATTGTCTGTTGCTCGCTGTTGTGGACTCTGGCACTTCATTAGTGTCGTTTGCTTAGGTATGTTCACCGCGCCCTCGCCCAACTCACCACAGCCCTGGGGATGACGGCCGACATTTCCAGCCTGCTTCACTTCCTAGCCAAGGACGTGCCCGTCCCTGCTGCTTCTGCTGCGGCTGCGGTTGTCTCTGCTCACGCCTGCGTTAGCGATGATCTCACTAGGATTAGGAACACAAGCCTTGAACAATCAGCTACCCTTAAAAACCACAATCATCACCAAATCTTCTAACAAGACAGATGGTCATGCACTGTCAAGTAATATTCCGTGCTTCAGTGTCGCCCGCAGGTATCCCGTTGGATTCGAGAGCATAGGTACCCGGCAGGCCCGCTCAGTCCATGAACCTGAACTTGATCTCCATCAACGTCGTTAGCACGAGGTCCAGCGCTCAAGCTAGATGGAGTCGTGCCCTCTGGTACTGCTGGCTCTCCCACCAACAGACCACGAGTCGCATACGCGGACGACCTCACCGAGCCCAACCCCAATGGGGGAATCTTCCCTCAACAATCACTAGCAAACCCTCGACTGAACCAAATCTCTGCCGGATAGCCGTCACTCTCCTCCCCACTACCTCTAGGCCCTGTGGAGATTACTGCCGTAGGTATATGAGCTTCTATCACCAGCACGTCTACTCACCTTGATGTTGAGGCCTCGGCCACGGTGATGGCTTCTTCGCCTTGCCGTTGCTCTGGCGTTCGTTGACTCGGTGGCGCCGGCTCATGGCCATGTAGGCTTTCCCGAGCTGTCCGTCATCGAAGAGAGCGAGATACGCGAGGGTCTCGTCTGAAGAGGTATGCAGGTGACAGCGCGGGGACGATGGAACGGGAGTCCAGACAGGAAAAATACAGCACCCTTTTTGCTCCACGAACGATACTTGTCGCGGGCAACTTCGCAGGTTCAGCTCAAGGAAGACCTTCGGCCATGATGTTTCAGCGCGAGGCGTCGTCCTTTCCACTCTCTCATAGGCTTCTGAGTATTCTGCCTAGGTGTCTCAGTGACTGCCCACTGCACACAGACCAGACATCCAGCGACAAGCTTCCTAGACCAAGTATGTATCCACCATTGAGCTGAATCGAAAGGGTAATTTGGTCCACCCCATCCATGATAATTTGGGAATGTCCCATACCCACAAAATAGTTCTAGTAATGTCTCCCATATGTGTGTATTTCACACCTAAATCCAAAGGTCACCCCAGTCCTTGCCCTTGGATGTTATCACTTGTATCCCTTGTAAGGACTAAGAACTAACATTTTAGTGATCCCATGGCTGTCGGTGCTTCCTGTTTGGACACGTGTATATGAGAGGCAGAAAAAAGCCGTCTACACACACACACGCACAAAGGAATCATATGCATTAAGATGTTAGTAATGCTTTTGGAGCTGACCTTCAAGGACGCGATACGTGTATTTCAGCATCGGGAGATCGGTTTCTCACTGCTACCTTGATAGTGTCGCCATTGAACTTTTCATAAATGACTAGACGATATTCGCGTGAGCACCCTTCAGTTCGAAACTGTTCCAAGTCCTTCAGCTCGGCTATGTTAGGTCTTCGCCTTGAGAGTAGTCCGCATCGTCCTAAATCGCGCTATGGATATAATACACTAATTCAAACTCCCCACCATCGAACTCTCACTACAGTGGTTGATCACAGCCACACGTCTTCCGTAGTATAGTGGTCAGTATGCAAGCTTGTCACGCTTGAGACCCGGGTTCAATTCCCGGCGGGAGAGACGCCACACGAGTAGCAACTCGTGAATAATTTTTTCTCTTTTTTCTCTCGGTATTGTTAATCTTTGTTGCATCACCATCGTGTTACCTGGCGTACCTTAGCCAGGAGTATTTTTTCTTGTTACACCAGATTTCTCTGCCTTTCACAGCTTCAAGGACCATCGTCCCGTGAGTGTTCATGTTTCCTTTGAATTATCAGCTCATAGGTAGCATTCTGAATCCATGTTTGCATTTTGGTTGATCCCAAATCATCGTAATGTCGTTCCTTCCTCAACATTCTGTGTCCTGAAATAGGTCAAGCCACCCGCACCGTTGTTACCATCCCATCCCGTGGCAACCCCGGATTACCTGTTTTGGAAACCACGACAATAACACACATCAATCAATTTCCATACATAGACCGCTCTCAAATCATTTCATTGCGTTTGGCTAAAGTGATACAATCTCAAACAAGTTTCAGTTCCTTTGCGCTCAGCACTTAAAGACGATATCGAACGGCAAGCTCTCCGGGGGCATTATATGTGGGCACGGTCATGTTGAGAGCATCGCCAGAGTAGCCGAGATCCTCAGCCACGAGCATGGCAGCCTTCTCACCGATGAGAAGGGCAGTCGAGTAGGTGTTGCAGCCGACGTTGTCGGGGCAGATGGAGAGATCGGCAACCTTGAGACCCTTGACGCCGTGGACGTTGAGTCTCTCGTCGAGCACGCCGTGCTTGACGATGCTGTTGCCCTCCTTGGGTGCCATGGAGCAGGTTCCGAGGCAGTGCCAGGTGGACTCGACGTGGCGCTTGACCCACTCCTCGACGGCCTCGATGTCTTCCTTGCTGTACTTGAGCTCCTCGCGGATGTGAGCCTTGTTGGAGTTCAGGATCTGGGCACCGGGCTTCCTGTCGCACTCGGGGAGAGGAGAAGACCAGCTTCCATGGCCAATACCGGCGGTAAGGTTGCCGGGGAGGGCGTATTGCTTGGTGGTAGCAAGGTCAAGGTCGTGAGCACGAGCGGGGCTGTCGTAGCTGAAGAATGGGTGCTATTCTGGTGAGCAGAGAATCCTTACAAGAATTAATCAACTTACCATGTTCTCGACTTCACCGGCATAGGCATCCATGCGTCGGGCTGTCTCACGAGACTTGATGTAGCCCCAGACCATGGGTGCCATATCACGCTCATCGTTCATGAAACCAGCATCAAAGTCGGGAGTCTCATAGGGATCGGCAGACTTGATGTGGGTGAATCCACGAGAGAAGGGGTACTCGAGGAAGTGGAACATGGTGAAGAACTTGCCAGGGGGCCTGAGATGGTTAGCAGGTGATCAAGTCTTGGAAGATGAGATGAACTTACATGAGCATGTGGTCACCGAACCAGCCGGCAATGACACTGTAGTGCATGACGGGCTTGTCAGGCTTGTTCTGGAAGTAGGACTTCCATCCGTCGGTGAAGTGGGGGGTGGGCCAGCGCTCAAAGTCCCTAAGCTCCTCCTGTGTGGGACGGATCTTGACACCGGCTTCAATGCCGTTGGTGGCAAGAGGGCCAGTTCCCTTGAGGTGCCACTCATCAAAGACCTCTGAAAACGCGTGTTAGTCTTGGTAACTCGACGATATAGTGATCAAAGGGGGCAGTGATAAGGGGCTGGAGTGTGACGTACTCTTCTGAACGTCAGGATCACCCCTGACAAAGTCGTCGAAACTCTCAGTCTCAGGCTTAGCCCTGTACACTGAGAAGGTGAGGTAGTGGTCCTGGAAGTTGAGTCCCACACCAGGAAGGTCGACGATGGGCTTGACACCAGCGGCGCGGAGCTTCTTGGGGTCACCGATACCAGAGCGCTGGAGGATCAGAGGCGAGGAGAGGGTTCCGCCAGAGACGACGATCTGCTTGCGGGCACGGAAGGTTCGGGTCTGGAGCTGGCCTGGGTGCAGGGGCTTGGTGGGGACGGTCTGGACACCAACGGCACGGCCGTTCTCAATGATGACCTTGTCGACCTTGGTGTTGCAGGCCAGGTACAGGTTGCTGTGGACGGCGCGGGTGGCATGGACGTAGGCGTGAGCGCTGTCGGATCGACGGCCCCTGATGTCGTGTTAGTTGGATGGAGTCATGTTGCACGTATCTATATTTCTTACGTGTCTCTGTTGATCCACTTGAGCCAGTGCTCCGCACCGTGGCCAGTAGTGAGATCCTGGAGATCATCCACGGTAGGGATTCCCTGGGACTCGGCAGCCCGGAGGAAGTCATCCTTGATGGGGTATCTGGCCTTTGTTCAGCTTCTGGGGACTCGACAAGCAAAAGGGGCAACTCACGTGTAGTTTCCAAAAGAAACCTTGATGGGACCCTCAGTTCCGTGAATCTCACGGTTCTGAGAAGCTCGCTGGTAGGTCTCATGCTTCCTCATGAGAGGAAGGAGTTCCTCAGTGGTCCAGCCCTCGGCCTGGAAGTCATCATCTACCGTAGAGTCAGCCACGGGACCTGGAAATTGCCTGCTCCGACTTTGAACGTACAATCAGATGCACTGGCACGGGTGTACATCATAAAGTTGATTGATGAACCACCACCGAGGATGTGAGCACATGGCACAACGGCCTAATTCAGTTAGAAACGTGTTCATCTTGGTTGCGGCGGTGAATTCAAACACCGCCATTGAGCAAGCAGAGCAAGCAGAGCAAGCCAATGGCGCTAACACAGTGACAATCAAGTTGTTGCGCTTACCTTGCGACCAGCCAGCCACTTTGAAGGACGAGACTCATAGAAAGAAGCAGTCTTGGAGTCCAACTTCATGTTCCGGGGGTAGATTCCAGGACGGAAGACCCAAGGGTTGTTCAAGTTGCTCTCTCCAGCCTCAATGAGCAAAACCTTGAGGTTATGGTCAAGGTTGGCAAGTCTATCACCGGTCAATTGCGTGTCCCCAATATCAGAAGTGTTTCTCCTTACCGCCCCGCGACTACACATCCGCAGCTGCCACCACCGCACACGATGATGTCGAACTCATCGGGCAGGGTGCCGACGCTGTTCGTGTACGATGCGGCCATGTTGGTGCTTATTCAGATCAGAGACAATTGTTTGAGAAGTTTCTTGCTGAGAGTGAAGTATGACTGGAGATGAACGTCCACCAGCTCCTTTATAGATCCCCTCAAAGGTAATACGATGCCGAGTTTACGTCGAAGACGATCAGAACAGGACTTGAGATGCCGAGAGACCTCCGCAAGTCAAGTCTAGATGCGCAATCATGTCTGAAAGGAGATATCCAAGCGCTCATCTTCGCATATGGTTCCGATGCGGGCACCAATCGAAGACGCATCGCCACGGGTCATCTGGGGAGGGAGTATGGTTTCATTATCCCATCAGCTCCTGGAGCACTGGCCAAGTGTGTCTCTTCAGGGTGTGGTTGGACCAACAGGTTGGCTTGGCTGCATTCGTGGGTAAGGGAGTGATCTGCCGGACGAGCTTGTGTGCCATGTTGAGCGGGCGTTCCAAGGCTTGACCCTGTCTAGGGAAGCGTCTGAGGGTGTTATCGTGTCAAGACCAAGCTCGCACTCTGTTCTTGAGCTCCTGCTTTCTCACTCAGAGCTCATTCCTTCTCTTCCAGAGCTTCTCCTCTCTTCCCCTGAGCCAATTGCTCACTCTGTTTTGCTCAGTCTCGCATATCGATATCCGCACTCCTATATCATGACTCGACCTGTCACAATTGACCCACGCAAGCCGTCCTGGGCAAACCGTCTCCGCACCATCCCACGCCTGGCAAGCTGGATCAGGAAGTCCCATCTCCCCGAGCCCCCCGGTGCTCATAGCTGCAATCCCACCACTCACGTCAAGCCAAGGAGAAATAACAAGCCTCTTCTAGCCCATCAGATTACGACGTCCCCCGCGGGGTCACACACGCCAAGGACGCCCATGGGTCCTATCCCCAGTCTGTCCCCGGGCGAATAACCTCCCCCGGTCCCCCACAAGGTTCCACATATCCCATGTACCCCAGAATGCGGGGAGAGCTTTACCGATCTCTCTTGCCAGATTCTCGGCAATTCAGGCAGGCTATGCTCTTGATCTGGGACACAGAGGTGGTCTTACGAGAGGATGACGAACCGAGCAAGCGCAGAGGCTGTGCCCCGGAGGAGCAGACCAAGAGTCCAGACTCGAGTGATACTGCATATGCACAAGACTGGGATTTGCCTGTCCAAGGCGGGGTAGGTTCAAAAAGTATAGCTCCTGAAAATAGCTTGTCCTGTTCTGCCGGGTTAACGAGGCCGAGCATTCCGGCCGCAGGTAGGAGCCCGATGTGACAGTCTGGCGGCTGCTGTCTTTGTCTCTCGTCTGGCTAGCGACGGTAGTACGACGACGACCGTACGTACAATGACTCGCAGTCTGGGGTATCACGGGAGGTCTGGAAACGTGCCCAACGGGTGCTGCGGGCGCTAAGCCGTCCAAGCCAGCCTCAATACTGTGTGCCATGCGTCCAACGCGCGCAGATCTGTATGCGGAACTCGCCGCAGAACAAAGACATCAGGGAGTTGGGTCTCTGATGGGGACGTAAGCGGCAACGATAATCCGAGGCAATTCGTACATGGCCCGTTTTCGTGCCCTGCGTCTCTGTTTCAGTTTCCCTCATAGCAATTACATTTCCGTCCCCCTTTTCCGTCAATATTTTTTTTCTTTCCTCGACAACGGGGGAACAAGCTACCCCGCAAAAAAGATTGGCTGCCACGTGTTGCACTAAGTTAACGTCGATTCCCCCAGCGTATTTCTGGGGAAGTAAGCGCTACTCCCCGGCCTTGACATGTCCGAAGGTCCATCCTTGCCGGCCGGTTGCTGTTAGCCCGCACCTCGTGCGGAGCCGTCGCCGCAGCTCTCAGGTGTGAGGGCGGATCAGGCGGCTGAGTACGAGTGCATTGAGCTGCGGTGAGACTTGTGGAGTTGGATCCTAGTTGCTATGGATAAGAGATACTCCCATCTGAAGCTGAATGCCACGTCTGCCGAGGTACTCTTCATCAGCTTCTTCTACTACTCCGTATTGGTCCAACGCTTCCCCGCAAGCCTCGACGCAACTAAGGGGGATTTAGGTAGCACATCCCCCCGCAGCTGGCTCGTGTGTACGCTACGAGAAGATATCCATGTGGCATTAGTCATGAAATCAAGGACAGCTGTAACTATTCACGACTACCGTTAGCTGGTCTCTGGTTGGCGCTTCATTGGAGTCTTGCTAGTCAGTTCTCAGCTACGTCGGAGGCGGCGCCATCGAGCTTTGCCATGTGCTCATGGGCCCCGGACCTGCATATCCCTCGAGGCAACTGGCCAATTTCATTTGGTGGCACTTGGTTGATGTCCGACATGCAGAGTAGCGAGTAATTGGGGGTCCGGTGACATGAATCAACAAACATGGTGATCTGCAGGCCGCCAAGCTTCCTTTGTCTCAATGGTTGTGGATATCAACTCAGGGCAGAGGAGATGGACAAATTACGGAGTTTCCTGGTTTGGTTTGGGAATGGTTGCATCGAGTATATTGTTGAGATTGCGAAACACCGAAAAGTTCAGCTGTTCTTCTTGGTCTCCGCGGACTTCAGGACGTTAGGTTGAGCAGCTGTTGGTCTTCCACATAAGCCATTCGCTGAACATGCATTCTGGCGCTATCTGCGGCACTGCATACAAATTGTGTTCTCCACTGTGCAGCCTTTCCCGAAAGAGTGAGCGAATACTGATCAGGCTCGCTCTACGCCTACCTCGCCGTAATAGTCAATACAACTTCCCGTTAGAAGGGTCCTTCCCAAGTTTGTATATGAAGACTGTACTGAGCAAAGACCGTTCAAGATTCTTACCAAACTGTCGATACTCTCCAGTGCTCTAAGATTACGAACACAGGTAAATAGAAATAAACAAGAATTATGGTTTCCCGTGGGGAGTCTCAATAGAATGGTAAATTGCCAAGTTGTTCTGATAAGTCCCCGCTCCCCCTATGGAGCGGCGTACTAAACGTGAAGGATCACAATGCCAACCCATGTTTTCAATCTAGATCTGCGGGGTTGAAGAGGTCAGTAGGACATGCATATCACGTTCTAGACGTTCCTTCTCCTTTTTATTACTTGCTACTGACCAAAACAGCTGTGATGTCTGGATTCCAGGGTAAGAGTGTATGCTCGAACACTGGGATCAACGATCACAAGACATTGGACTTCATTCTGAATCCTTCCTGTTGGCTGTTTCAGCATTTTTAATGAATTTCTATGAACTAACCAGATGTGCCGGTCAACTTTCGGGGGTTAGGCTTCTCTGTGGCACGAATTGATATTCCGAGATGTACCGTCATCTCCGTAGTTCCGAACAGGGTATGTTAACATGGACAACAAAACACATAGTCTATCTAAAACAGCAGAAATAATAATATGGCAACTAAATTTAAAGCATTGAGACAGTGTTATAGGCTTTGTCAATCCTACGGGACACAAGTTTCGAGCCACTATTCTATTGAGGTTTAAGACAGATCGCGTCTCTATATCGACCATGTACCCTACAGTTGCGGAGTTTTGAGGCTGCGAAACCATTGGCCGTCACCTCTAAACGTCGTCAATCAAGATTTAGGACAATATAACATCCCAACCCATGCGCCCTTTACCTCGTCTTGGGCTCCTCGATAGGTTCCCCTGGTTTCTTAGCCGTAATAGCAACATAATGCCAACGATCACGTCCTCGATACGACTCGACACCAGCCACCGTGTTGATGAAATGCTTCTCCAAGTGGAAAAAGGTAACGAGGAGCCAAGGGACATAGGCGACCAGATAGAACAGCCGCGTCATGGGGACAATGTTCTTTGAGTAGTCTCGAACCGTGACGTCGGTAAAACCTGCCTCCTCGAGCATCTCTTTGAAGACACCGGGATGCGAGATGTCATTTGTTGGCATGGCGGAATAGTCATTGATTTTCTTCATTGACTGGGCCATATCCTCGGTTGAGTCAGAGACGAACTCGTGGTCATACTCGAAATGAGCAACATGGCCACCTGGGCGTAGAATGCGAAAGAAACCCGCGAGAACAGCCTTAGGATCCGTAGCGTGCACAAGAGTCTCCATAGTGTAGACTCCGTCAAAAGAATCGTCGTCTAGGGTTTCGAGGTGGTGGTAGTCCATCCGACTCGCCGAGATTTGTCCTTCGGATAGCCCGGATCGGGCAAAGTTGCGCTTCGCCTTGGCAACGTGGTGCTCAACAACATCAACAGCCTTGACGCGGTACTTGAATTCTTTTGCAAGATGAAGAGCTACGTGTCCGACGCCGCAGCCGGCGTCAAGCACATTGGCGCCTGGGGGAAGGTTCAGCAGTTCGCCCATCTTTGTCTCCATGGCCCTCAGCGAGCGACCGATGGGGAAAGGCCAGCTTTTGTCGCTAGGATAATAACCAAAGTGACGCGTGTCACCAAGGAACACCTTGTAGCCGATTCTAGACTCGAGGGAGGCATAGTAGGCCTGGAGTTTGGTGTTGTCGTTGATTAATGGGTCCGAGTCGCCAGGCATGATGGGCTACGGAAGGGTCGGGATAGCGTAGATGAGGTGGTGAGGAAATTCTGTGGTTGTTCTTTTAAAGGCGAGATCAAGATCTTCCAAGTGGCTGCAAGAGGTAGAAAGAAACTTTCGAGGAGGTCGGAAATTGCTGCTTATGGTAAAGAAGAGGTTGAAACTAGAGGGGACACGCGTCAGCACCAAAAAAGAAAAAAACATAAGCTTGGCAAGTCTCAAGACAAAGAATCACGGCCATCTTGGCAGAACAAAGGACTCTGAATATTGAAATGCCATGATTGATTCTTGGACTGTCCAAAACACGTACGATCAACGCAGCCAATCTCGACTTCGCGCGGATTAACCTGGTTTTCACGCACTTTAACATCATCATGGAACGGATCATTGCTGCTTATTTATATATTTATAGTGATGCCTTGTTTTCAAAAGAGGGCACCGGACACAATATCAGCTAACACAATGGGGTATCTGAACACACTGGCGGCATTTATAGAATGCCTCGAAACACAATAAACCTATCCCGTCACGCCCGCGCAAGGGATGGTACTTTGACAGAGGGCCTGCCTCGTCCTGCCACGTCGAGACATGGCCTACCAGAAGTGGTCGTCGTCGTAGACGTCGCCGTGCTTGCGCCCCTTCTTGTAGTTTTGCTTCGTCGTCACCAACTCCCAATCTCCCCACTTCTTTTCTTCATGTCGACTGACCAGGGTGACTGTCATGGCCCGTATCTCCTTGCCCAAAGCGCGCATGGCCCTCATGAACTCCTTCTTGTCATCCTTTTCACGGAGGATGAGCGTCTTCAGCTTAGGCGCCCACTCCGGGTTCTCCCGTAGGGCATCAAGAGACGTTCCGGTGATGTCGTTCCCAAGGGAAATGCCGCTGAGCTCAAGGTACGTCAGGGCAGGACAGTTCTCGAACAAAGCGAGGAGGGCATCCTCGCCGACTTCAGTTGCAGCTTGGAGCTCGATCCTCCGGAGCTTGGGGCATGCCTTTGCTAGACGGACGACGACCTGAGTTGTCAGTTTGGCGCTGTTCTTTGCGTCGTAGCGGACGTCTTTGTATTCAAAAATGAATCGCCAAAGGCTTCCGCAGACATCAGGTCCAAGGGCCAAGATGTCGTCGACATGGCGACTTGAGAAGAAACGTCAGCCATGTGGTGTCGTACAAGGAGGGGGACTCGCTCTTCAAGATAAATTCGGATCAAAATTTGATGATTTTAGTCGCCGTTCCGATCTTGGCTTCGTACTTGTCGTCCCAGTCACGCTCGCTGCTCTTAAAGTAGGCTTCCTTGTCGCCCTTGGGGATTTTGGGGGGGGGGGGTGGTGACGCGACAACGTTTAAGCGTGTTGACATTACGCGAGGGGCTGAACCCTCATTTTGTTGAGAAGCAAAGAAAAAGAGGAAGAAAATACATCTCAACTTGGTTAAAAGGGCTTTTCAATTTTATTATTCAAGTTTTATTTCTTTTTGCACTGAATTAGGCAGCTGTACTATGTGGTATGCTGCGCGTTCCTATCATCTCGCTCCAGCAATGCAACCACTCGTTTCCCCAGCAAATCATGAGACATTCAACCTCCTTTACTCATGAAACTTTCGGACCTTGAATGGACTCACAGAAGCCGCAGGGGCAGTGCACTTGTTCGCCAATGCCGCCTTGGCTTCCTTGCTGGTCGCACTCACACAGTCCATGCCAATGTCTGAAACACCATCGCAGATGACAACAGGCTTTCCGCCGCAAGGCGTCTTGATGTCAAAGTTCTTGAACTTGATGTTCTCGCACACGGCGTTGGGGTTGCTGCTGCATGTCAACCTCGCGATGGCATCGCCGTACTTGCCGGATGAGTAACCGGTAAAGTTCTCGAAGAGGATGTTGGTGATGTTCATCTGCGAGGGGTACTTGGCACATGTTGCCTCGTCAATGTTGAAGTAGCAAGAGTCGATGAAGGCAGTGTACTCGTTGTTGCCACCCCAGAAGTTTCGGAAAGTGACGTTGTCGATGAAACCGTAACCAACATCAGGGCCGGCCCAGGTCTTGAGACGGGCTCCGTGTTGGCCGTTGAGCATCCAGACGTTCTCGATGACGACATCCTTGACAAAGGACTTTTCGCCCTTGTACTGACCAAGAGATCCAATGGACTGTCCATGGGTGCCTGCAGCTTGTTAGTACTGGAGAATTATCAAAATCTAGGGGGGGTGACATACCGTTGCAGTACATGGTGTTGACATAGACATCCGAAGCATTGCTCTTGGGTGAGAAGCAGTCATCACCGATATCAACCCAGGCACGCTCAACCGTCAGATGCTCGACATTCAAAGAATCAAAAAAGTCGGTGTTCTTGGGAAGAGACGTGGCGTTGTTGGAGTGAGCCGTGCAGATAACATCCTTGAAAGAGATGTCCTTTGCTGATGATGTGTAAGCTTGATTTTTCTCGTTGAAGGCAAAATTACTCACAAGTAACGACAAAGTTGGTCCAGCAGGGCGAATCCTTGAAGTGGATTCCCTGAATGTCCAGACCAGTGGCGTTCTCGGCGTAGAAGAGAATGGGACGAAGGTACTGGTTCGTCTTGTCCAGAATCTCTTTACCGGCAAACTCGTTCCACCAGCGTTGACCGTTTCCGTTCAACACTCCGTTACCGTAGATCTTGATGTTCTTGCCTCCCCACTTCCAGAACATGATCGAGTTCTTTTGAAAGTTAGTCGTGCACGCGAGTCTCTTTGGAGATGACATACCTGGAAGGGATGAGTGAAGGAGTTCTTCTGCCAGTACCCAGTATCATTGGTAAACTTGATCTCTCCATCAAGATGAACATGGACATTATCCAGCCAGGTCAAGTCAAGAGGCTTGCCAATGACATATGTATGTCCCTTGGTCAAGTGGAGTGTACCTCCCTTGTTCGCCCTCTTCAAGCCCTTGTAGAACTCAGACGAAACATCATCATGATCGTTCTTGGAGGCCCTGATGGTAAACACCTTGCGGTGACTGCGCTTGGCTGGCGGCGTGTATTGATGTTTCTCACGAAACTCATCCACGCTTCGAGGAACACCAGCGGGAAGCTCAACAGCTCCTGCGAGTGCACTCGTGACGAGGGAAAGGGCGGAAACAAAGATTGACAGCTTCATGATGAAGGGACAGTTTGACTATTTCAAGGAGCTGTATAGCCAAGACAGATGAGAAAGATCTGGTGATGAAGCTTGAAAAAACAGCTCGACTTGACACTCAATTTATATGAAATCATCGCACAGTCTCTCTCGGAGCTACACCCCCAAAGCATACACCCCATCCGGTCCATGAACACATGTTCCCCAGGTCAACTCATCAGTCTAAATTACATCTGTCGATGCAAACATGGGGTTAGTCATGCTCGACTCCACGATGCAAGGTTCGTAGACTGTCATCGCTGTGCGGCAAGTAGATAGATTCTAGCTAAAGTGGCTTAAGCTTGTTCTAGTCCAAACTTTTGATTGGTGGACTGGAATTTTTCCGCGGCTGAGATCCCGTGGAGGCATTTCTCCAGAGTAGATCCCCCGCCCCCAACTTGGTCGGCACAAAGTTGCCGTGGAGCAAGGGACTGCGTTTCAGCCATTTGTCCTTTGTAAGTGGTTATTTCTCATTTTAGAAGGGCTGTTCTTACCCTGAACTCATAATTGAAGATGAATGTTGAAAGAGGTAATGAAGCTTGTAAGATGCAAGTTGGGAGTAAACTCGACGGAAAAGGGAAGCAACGAGCATTAGATGAGTCGGCTGGGTTTTATGGGAATTATTTTTAGATGCCTCTAGCTAGAGAGTAACAGTTCTCTCGTGTGTTTGGAGGCCTTGCCCTGCATCGGGTCGTCGCTGAGATAAACTCAGTTCGCTGATGATGTTCAAAAGAAGCAACAAACTTGCTCAATAACAACTTTCCGTCACTGAAACCAAGTACCGATAGTTCAAATAGGTGTAACATGTCAAATTATAAGATTGTGGAATTTGCTTCATGTAGCATGGAATTTATTAATGTCAAAAAGTCATTTGAAAATCATCTTCTATGCTAAGTGTTATGCCTGACGCTTTCTGTCTTTGTGAGGAAGGAGCAGCAATTCCATTCTCCGATATTCATCTAAGTACCCAACAGGGCTCTCTGATGTGCAGTGATGAAACGCAAAACCACCACGCATTAGGGTGCCCGAGCGAAAGATGCAGGAGATCCCCGAATCGGGGGAGCTGATGGCTTCCGATCCTGATCTGAGCCCCCAGGAACACTGGACGGCGAAGCCATGTACGAAAATGAGCACTTCGTGTCCAAACACTGAGTGAGCCGTCAATGGTGCGTGTAACAACTTCTGCTGAAGCGCAGGGACGAGGCCCTTGTACAGTAGTAGCAAGCCCTCCTGGGGTCCTGACCGCAGTCTCGGAAAGAGCGCAACAAGGCGATAAAGTTCCTTCTTACTCGATCGGCACCTGTCGATCCCTTAAGGCTATGCTTATTCCCATAGTTAAATGGGTTTAAAGGAAACGCAGGATGTAACGTGAAATGCGTCCGGGTGCCCAACCTGAAAGAGCAGCATACTATTTTTTCTTCAACAGCGAAAGGATATGTCGGCTTGGTTTTCTGTCAATCTGAATACCCAGCCAAACCTTTTAAAAATAGATAAAAAAAAGAGTCAGAGAGAAAGAAACAAAGAAACAATGCTGGGGTTCGAACCGCAGCCCAACGGATTAGATGGGCTCACCACAAGCCTAGGGCCCCGTAGTTCCCTAGCGCCTTGAGTTTGGTGTCCCCCAACAGCACGGGACGAACGGCTAACCCGTTACGCCACTGGCGATAACTGCTCCTCAAATTGAGGTTTATATACCTAGGTGCCATGGGATTGTTCGGATGCTGGGAAAAGTGATTGAGATTGTAAAGTTGAGCCGTGAGTGTTGGCATGGTTCCAAGTCTGTGTGGGTGGGGACGATCAAGTGGACGATCATGGTGATCATTGGCCAAGTGGACGAGTGGGACTGCGACTGGGGGTACGGTACCCGCCTGAGGCACCCCCATTCCGAGAGCCTCTAAGTCCTTCAAGTTGCTAATATCGAATTTATAACTATCCTCTTCAAGTTTTCCTCTGTTAATCTAGTTGTCCTTTGGGAGGGATGATTGGGAAACGGAAAGGCGCTAACATGAAGGTTGTCTAGTCCAAGCAGGAGCAACAACCATTCATACATGCCAATATCAGTTAATAGCAATGGTCATCATCTACAGGACGCCACTGCCAAAGGATTTTTGTGAACAATGCCTATCTCCGAAATCCTTTGTTTCAAGTTCATATGTGGCAATATCTTCAGTGAAAATCGCTGTGCTGTAGAGGCGATATCGCCGATCATGACCTCGGTGGCTTGCGATGGCTTACTATGGCTTACTCTGGGCGATCGCCTTCCCGCCCGGGACAGTGGAGTTGTTTAAAAGTCCGCCAACAACTCCTCAAAACTCCGCACCTTCAATTATCTCCTGATTCTTGGCAATTGTATATAAATACGTAGATTTGTCTTGAATTATTGCCTCATTCACTTCAGATTCACCGCCGTTCCATTGTTCACCATGAAGGTCCTAATTGTCGGCGCCAGTGGCATGATTGGAGGCGAAGCCCTGCTTCAATGCCTCGCCAACCCTCAGGTTTCGAGTGTCGTCGCTTTTGTTCGCCGAGAACTTCCCTCCGACGTATCAAACAACCCAAAACTCAAATCCGTGATAGTCAAGGATTTTTCAAAATGGCCGGAGGACCTATTGCTTGCCCACGCGGACGCCGATGGTATGATTTGGTATGTCGTCATGGATCGCCTGAGGGGCATGTCCACTAACACATTACAGGGCCATGGGATCATATAGCGGTGATGTTAAAGCCGACTTGGAGTACCCATTTGCGTTCCAAGAAGCCATGGTGCGGGTATTGAAGCCCACCGGCCGCCAGTTCAACTATGTCCAATTGAGTGGCAAATTTGTCCGTCAAGACCAAGAGACAAAACTCTGGTGGGGAAACGAGCCGCGAAAGATCAAGGTATGACCATATCCATGGTTAATTTCCATCATCTAACAGCAGTTTAGGGACAGCTTGAAACCAAAACCCTCGAACTTGCCAAGAGCCATCCTGATGTATGGAAGGCTTTCGTTCTCAAGCCCGGAGGTGTAGTTCCCAAGACCATGTTTGGCAGCGGATTTCTCGGTATTGTGACATCTCTGGGGACAGTTATGGGTGAGAATTGGTCCGTCCACATTGAAGAGTTGGGCGCTTTCATGATGTATCTTGCACTTGATGGCCAGGGAGAAGAGCCGCTTCTCCTCAACGCTCGAATCGTGAGACGAGGGAGAGAGCTCTTGGAGCTACGGAAGAAGACCGAGTCGTCTGTGAACTAGTGGACTTGATTCATCATGGCTAGTATGCCACGCAAACCTCGCGGCTCACCATAAGCTGGCGCTGCACCGACCTCATCCTCCCTTACAGGACAACACCTACGAGTAACAACATCGTTTTACGATTCCATAATAAATAATAACAGTACTCTTGACATATGAACGGAAGAAATGTGCGTAATCTAGAGCTTGGGATTAACCCTGTGCTGAGCTATAATGTCCATGGCTCCGCTTGCAATGGCATCAGAGCTGCTCTCGCTGGTCATTTCCCACGGACCCTCCTCAATGAAGCAGATAGTCACCTGCGGATGCTCCAGGTGCGGATACTCGTACGAACTTGTATTCATGAATTCGGATCTAAGCGTCGTTCGAGCTTCAGCGTCGCGAAAGAAGAGCATGATGCGGCCGTTGGGCATCAGATAGTTATTTCTTGACTGTTCAACTTTAGTTTGGCCTTGTGGAAGCTTCAAAGTGGGAACATCATTAGTTAGCTACCAGCCGGACAAGGTTCCCAACGGTCTTGCTACAAATCTAATCTTCAGAGTGCAGACACTTGCATGGATGGCAATGGCACTTAGGATGAACCTGTCATCCACGTAAGCTAGTTATGGGATCTTGGGATCATCACCATGATCATTGGAAGAGAACCAAATGCTATGATCTTGCCACCACCGCCCAAGCCCAGCGTGCTTCACTGGGTATGAACTCGACCGTGAGCCCCTATATGCATCTCGATTCTCCCAAAACTCAAAGCTTGCAAAGTGACAGTGATGAACTTCAGAGGCTCGAGATGATATAGACTTTTAGCGGTGAATAGTTTAGATACGTCACCGACGGCCCATTGCTGGACTGGCCAAAAAAAAAAAAAAAACCTAGGAAACTGGGTGCGCTGCAACAACCCGTTCTTTAAGTTCTCTGGTAAGGCTCACGATAACTGGACTGTACGGCGTGGCCGAGCAGCCCATTGGCAACTACGCCTGGGTCAAAGTCAACAATAGGCAAGAGGAGTCGCTAGTACTCAAGGTCATTGAAGCATGTCATGCCAGGTATGATGCTGACAACCCCACGATTTGCAAGGGCGATGTTGATGGGGCGATTAACGAGGGCGCCCTGACCAACACGGATGGTGTCACAAAGGGCACGAGCCATTCTCATAGCTGCTAACCACAGATGGCCTGGGCATAATTTTGCGCTTAGTTTGCCTAAATACAGGATAGCATTTGCACTCTTGATATAAATAACCCCCTGGTCTCAAGGAAACCCCGGTTGTGGAGAAATTGTTGCTTGGTCCAGGACAGGTAGTCCTGGGGCAAAGCCGGCAGCAAATCATAGTACAACGTGTGTGCATGTGCCTTCTGAGCGCCTTGTAGCAGTACAGCCGAGGTAACGCCTGGACTCTCGGAGCTATCTGTTGTGGTCGCCCAGACAGCTTGTAGACTCGTGAGTAGACTATGAATACCCTGCACCATGTACGGCAGTAATTGATGAGTTGAACAACCCGAGATCCGATATATAGGCAATTCGTAAATGTATAGGTTAGCAGGGAGAATATCAGGCTGAGAACTGAGCTGCTAAGTTTCTAAGCTTGAAATAGGGTAGGTGGTTTTTCTTGACTGGATGGTGTATTATTTCCTATCTTCAACCGCTAATAGTAACCTCCCTCTTACTTTTTCTCTTTATGAATCACTATTCCTTGGCGTGGTAATCACACAATCATATGCGTAACAAGCAGCGTCATTGGTCTAGGGGTTAGGATTCAACTCTTCCATTAGAGAGAAGTTGAGGCTCGGATTCGAATTCCGGATGACGCAAATGCTGTTCTTTTTTGCCCCTTTGAAGTCCTTATTCCCAATTCAAAGCACATATATTCTATTTTTTTCCTTGTGTACCTGTCGGACATGTAAACTTGCCTGCGCCTTGTTCGTCGGTCGAGTTGGGATATCAAGGCGGTGAGACACTAGACCTTGGCCGAGGAAACCTCTCAGTATTACGCTTCACAACTATATGGTCTCTTTTTCAGCACCGCAAGAAACGGGAAATGTGGAATAAATCCTATTGTTTCTATGGAACCGTTCTAATTCCATTATTGAATGTTCATGCTATCGCAACCCACAAAACGAAAATCGCAAGTCCACCTCCATTCAACTGCACACTGTATAATACATCTAGTATTAAGATCCCACCCGCACAACTCTGCATAATTTCAAACCCCCAACTCTCCAACCCGTAGCGTTACTCGCACAGCCGCTTACTTGTGGCTACCCTCACCGTTGCAGTAGGGGATAGGGTACTCGGTGCTGTTGCAAAGTCGGATGAGGCCCTTGACCCACTGAAGGTTGCCGTAGCTCTGGCTCTCATAGGTATCAGAGACAAAGCCGGTCTTCTTCCAGTCATCGGTGCATCCGTCGAGGTAGTTGCCCTCAACGCGGCGCACGTAGGGCTGGCTGACAATGACACCGTGCTGGCCAGCGGGGACCTCAAAGGTGAGAGACTGGTCCTGGCTGGTGCTCCAGCTCTCGGAGTAGTCGACGGAAAGCGACATTCCGAGGATGCCCTCGAGGGCGCTGACGGAGAAGGACGAGCCGACAGAGATGGAGTTGGACAGGGAGTAGCCGGAAGACACAGTGACGGAAGCCTTGCCGCCAGTGCTGCTGACGACGGGCGAGATGGCAATGTCCCAGTTGAGGAACTCCTTGTCAGAAGTGACCTGAACCTCGCTGGACTTCTCGCAGCCACGGCGGCGGAGCTTGGAGGAGCCCTTGACGGGAGCGGGGGCGACAGGCTTGTTCTCGAGAGCGTTAAACTCGGCAGCCTTCATGACCTGCGAGGAGCCATCGTGGCCGAGGACGATAACCTCATCAGGAGAGAGGCTTCGCTTGGTGGCAGCGGCGTTGGAGGCCGAGAGGAGGCCGAGAAGGGTGAGGGCAACAGAGGGAAGCATTTTGGTGGTTGTTGGGTAATGTAGATAAAGAATGTAATGGAAGACAATGTCTCTGATCAAAGAGTGAATGTGTATGAATTGCACGTCAACGAGCGTAGTAAAAGAACGAAGCTTAAAGAGTGTGAGTGGGTTGTGAGCGTTGTGTCAACTCAACTTCAGACGCCGGTGTCCCAGTTCCTTTTATCATTCACGACAACACGATCATGTCCAACAATAGACATCTAAGCCACCAATCTGTCGGAGGCATCGGCCCCCCCGTTGATAGTCACCGCCGCATGCAAACCCTCCCATGCAAACTCAAAGATAGAGTTCCGGTAGCAGTTCGGGGATGAAAGGGATGACGGAACCCCATTTACAATGTCAACGTCTTGTAACACTCTGCCCAGCAAGGCGACCAGTCATCTTTCTGCATTCCGTCACCGAGATGCTCTGTCCCACACGGACAAAACTTCTCCGGGTTTCAAATCGACAAGGATGCGATGGTTCAAAAGGTCGATTTAAAGTTTAGACCCCTGCGAACGGGTTTATGCGACGATGGCTATGACCGGAATCGCCGTCGGGGCTAAGATCAGATGATTAATGTGAATGTGGGATGCGAGTTTCCAGATTAGAGAACAATGTGACGGTCTCGGAAAAGTCCGTTAAAGTCCGTTGCTGTATTCGTCGATTGTCTAGTTTCAGCGGTTCGTATTCATCTAGACTTCATTGATGCGTGCGTCATCATGGTGTTTCAGGCGCGTGGGCTTAGCAAGTTCAAGATTGGGGTGGTCTTGGCGTTAATAGCTTGTATTATAGGACTGATAGTGATGAGAGAAAAGAGAAGGAGGCATTTGGAGTGATATAAGGTCTTCGTCTTCTGCTTGTTGAGTTAACTCTCCAAGACACTCATTAATCTTGTGCTTACAACTACCAACTCTCATTCATTCATTCATTCGTTATCAGTCACTCGTTTAGACTATCACCCGTTGCTCTCAGTTCATCAACACAAGATACTCTTCATTCAAGATGCTGGCCAAGACTCTTAGCGTTTTCCTCTTCCTCACTCTGGCGTAAGCAAGACTCCATCACTTACAAGAACCAAACACTGACTTCTGTAGTGCGGCCGACCTGCACGACTCGTGCACCTGCCACAACGGCGACAGCTACAACTGGCGCATCACCACCAACGCTTGCTCTGACTACAACGACTCCAAGTACGAGGTACGCCAGCATCTTTCACTCATACAAAATCTAGCTAATGTACCTTTAGTGGGGTGGTGCCTCCTACAACACTCCCTCTGGACGATGCACCCAGATCACCGCCGAGGACAAGATCGCCGGCAAGGAGTGGGAGGCCGCCTGCAGGAAGATTGCCCAGAGCGGCTTCCAGTGCGCTGATGGCGTTGGAACCTGCTACGCTGACCCTAAAGATGTCCGTGGCCGATGCTAAGCGTCTTGACCGATGTTGAGGATACTGTTAAGAGCGGTGCATCTTGATAATTGGTTCTCAAGTTGAAGAGGGGGTGGTAAGAGGAGGGTGCTGCTTGAGGCGGCATGGGCATGTATAAATATTTCAATTTATTGCACAATCTGATAGAAACTATGAAAGAAAATCCGTGATAGGACCAGCCTTTGCGTAAACATGAACAACAAATCCAAGTTGTAAGAACGTCCAAAAATATCGATATCCTGATTGATCAAGTGTTAGACAAAGTGTCTACCACTTGACACGCTTGTTCCTGAACACACTGACCATGCCCATCGGCAAAAGTCCCGAATCAACAATATTCAACTCCCCAAAGCGGTCAACAATCTCTGGCCCGTACACCATGGCCACCCACCTCCAATACGGCTCCATACTGTGCCAGCTGCGAATCTTGGACATGCCGCTTACATTATCAAGAGCCAAGCACACCTTTCCGTCGTCTTTGTCGATGCTCTTCTCCTGGGGACGCGTCATCAGCCGACGGAACACGTTGCGCAGCTTCTTGCTCCTGCGGTAGTGGTTGAACTCGAAATCCTCTCTGTAGCGAATGTACTCTTCGAATGGCATGAAATTTTCTTGGTCGTGTTCTGACTTGGGCTTCCAGTCTGGGTCGTCGAGGGAGTAGCGCTCGTTGTTGATGCTTCCGTTGAGGAAGGCTTTTTCGGCGCGTTTGTAGGACTCGACTTCTGCTTCTTCAAAGGCGATGATGGGCTCCAAGGGGGACCTGTACACCTGTTCACGGATCTGAAGCAGCGAAACGAAAGGAGACTGTAGGTCCAGACCTCCGAGGTCGACGGGGAAGTAAAGAAACCCGTCAGGGATGTTCTCGATGCCAAAGCGTCGGCTCATCTCCCTCTTCAGATACTCAGCAACGCTGGACACCTTTTCCTCACCGCCTCCAGAAAGCTTGGAAAAGACTTGTCTCTGAATCCGCTCATGCGTAGAGAGCATGTTGTCCACATGCTCTCGACCAAAGCAATTAGCCGCCTTGCCAAAGTTTGACGTGAAAAACGTCGCAGCGTACGAGTTCCAAGTCTGAATGAAGGCGAGGATACTCTTGCGCTTATCGTGAAGCTGCTTGTGAAGCTCATCAATGTGCGCGTCCACCATCTTCTGGTCAATCTCGAATCTCCCTGTCTGTGGCGAGAGACGGAGGAAGCCCCAGCGAATCTCGCCTTCGGGGAGGGATTCGTCAATGGCGAGGGTCATATCGCGGTCCTTGGCAACTCTGATGGTACCGCTCTTTGCATGGTTGATCTCTGTGCCGGTGATGGTCTTGAACTCATCCAAGACTTCCCACGTCTTGACGGCCAACTTGTGGTCGTGGGTCCAGAACCAAACATCGTCCTTGACCCTCCAGAGTCTGTTTCCAGAAGTGGACTGGTTGACAGCAAAGTCAAGACAGAACAAAACCGTCTCTCCAAAGACATCGCTGAGCACGTGTGAGGTCGGTGCTCCTCGACGTCGCTGGCGTGGAGTCGCATTCTCGTCATCGACAAACTTCAGAGGAGCTTCAAGGAATCTCTTGAAGAAACCCAGCCACTTCTCAGAGACGCCAAAGTACTTGAGGATGGTGTACACAGTCTGGTGCGGGAGGAGGGAGTTCCAGTTGTCAAAGACAGAGTGAAAGGCCGTCAGTTCACCGTAGAGCTGCGTGTTGATGTTGATTTCCGTCGACAGTAGGTGCAACAGATCTTGCTTGAGAGTCATTGGGTTTCTCTCTCCTACTGACTCGTCGTCCTCATCATCCTCATCATCATCGAAACTGTCATCATCGTCATCATCATCATCATCGTCGTCCTCGCTGTCTGAAGGCATCCGCACTCCGCCAGTCGAAGGCGCCGACTTGCGACAAGCTTTGCTCGCCAACTGTCGGTGTCGCTTGGCTCCCGTTGTGGCCCTCGCAGCCATCTTTCTCTTGAGACTGACAGCCGAAAAACTCTCGTACTCTGCCTCCTCTTCACCCTCTGCAACATCCGTACCCTGCTGAACGTTGTCCATGAGCTGGGTCATGAAGAATTTGGAGTTGTAAATCTTGGTCCTGGCAGACTGCAGCGAGGGAGAATCCGACAGCGGTCCGAGGTAGTAACCAAGCCGGCGTTTGTCGATCTTGGGGATATCAGCACGCGTAGACTTCCAGGCATTCTCGCAGCGACGAAAGTCCTGAAAGGTATCTTTGAAGAAGACACTCCACTTGACACCAATGTACTGGAGGAACATGGCGTTGAGAAGGTCCTCTTGAAGGTGGACATTGTAGATGCCACTGATCTTTCGTCTCATCTCGAGGGGAACTGCGTCAGAGCTCCAGTTCCATGAACCGAGGGCGCTGATGCGCATATCAAGGACATCTGCAATCTCCTTGAGGATGACGTGATTGCCTTGAAAGTCTCTGAGAACCTCTCGCTTTTCGTCGGAGAGAAGGTCAGACGATAGGAGTCCTCTAATGACCCATCCCAAGGTCTGCACGCCGAACTGGTTGGGGGTCGACAGCTTCGCCTCAAACGCATACACAGCCCTGCGGAGTTTCTTCAAGGCACTGGCAACGTCTTTTCTGTGTTTGTTGTCAGCGCCAAAAAGGTGGTCCAGATACTGCTTCAGTGCAGTCTCGTCAACATCAGCTGCCTCAAACGCCACGCCCTCCCATTTCATCCTAGACTCCAATTTGGCGGCGCTACCAACATCCTCAAAGGGTTCACCCATCTCAACGTCATCACCAGCAGCACCCTCCTCTTCCTTATCACCTGACAGCCACTCAGTGACAAGCTGTGCGTACAAAGCAGCGTACTGGAATTGAAGGGACTGCATGTCCAAGTGACGAATGAGGGACTGCTGCCAGGCATCCAACATCTTTGAGGAGACTGACGGGTCACATTTCGCCTGGTCGAGGAAGCGATCGAGATTCTTGAGCTCAACCTCTAGTGCTCCGTGCCCCGTCTGCTCGGTCATGACCTTGCCAGCCTTGTCGAGCTTGATGTCGAAGCACTTCTTCACGCCATCACTCAAGGTGATGACACGCTTGACGGCATCATCCTCGACCTGGATGGAGGCAAGTATGGAAGACTTTGCCTCCTCGAAGCGGGAACGTCTCTTGGAGAGTTCGTCGAGCTTGGTGTTGGTGATCTCCTGTAGAGTGGCAGAGAAGACACTGCCTGAAGAAACCATGATGTGTATGTAAGAGTATGTATAGTCTTGATAGGGGGTTGATGGGTTATCTCCCGATGGTGAGATGTATGTGATGAAAGAAAAGAAGAGGGAGAAGAAAAGGAGGGGAGAAGGATGGAGGAGGAGGAGCAATTTATATCAGGGAGTGCTCGATGAGAACTAGCGTCCTCAGGCCACAGTCTGTGTTGGGAGGGCAAGCCTCGAGCCAGCCAATGATATGAGGGTCTGACAGGGTGGGCGTCTGCCTGAACCCAGCCAGGACGTCATAATGGCTTCCTCCTATAACTTGGAGTTATAATTCGTTGAAATGGTCATAAAAGGCCTCAAATTTGGGCTAAAAGTCATTTATTAGACGATAGGAAGTTGTTTTAAACAAGAGGACCACGACATGACGTTCATAGAAGACGTTGGGAAAAGCGGGTCGGCCTCGACTTACACCACCTCCCCTGACCTCACCTTGGTATCGACGCCGGAGCCTCGGAATAGGTGATAACAAGTTAACATTAGAAATGGACTTCTTGGGATGTTCTAGTGCCTTGATTTGATCCAACAATGATATGACTGGCATAGTTGTTGATTGGGGGATTCAACTCTCAGGGGTGTACTTGACGACCCTGCCTGCCCGTCCCCTTGGAGGCCTTGTACTTTGTGGCACTTCTCATGTGTCGCTAGGAGATGACCCAACAAGAGATCAACGAGTATTTTGTGAGCTTCACTCATCGTAAGCGATATTGATTGGTGAAAAACCTCGTATTCCTAGCTATCTACCACTACCTCATCGGCGTTGCCCTCCTCCTCCTCCTCACCCTTTCCCCTGTTCTGATCCTAGCCGCCGGCACCGATACCTCCGCGACTTCCTTTTGATGCTAGATCAAGATTCGGTACGTCTTGCCTCCAGTGCGTAGTCAAGCTTTTCGATGGTATCCCTTACGAGTTTGAGAGACAACTGCTGGCTTCGAGCTCGGCCGATCGCTTTGGCGCAGGACGCGGCATTTTTGATCCCAATACAACAAGGTCTGTCAACATGGATTAGATTCAAAGGCCCACACTCAACAGGAAACTACTTCCCTCCCGTCTACTTGGTGTGTACTCCTTGGTCAGTTGCTCAAGATCTGTCTGGTTATTACGCCCACTAGGGCTCGAGAGTTCTTTTCCAAGGAAGTTCTTCCATATGCTGGCCATGGTGGGTGATTCAAGGTCCCTGTACTCGAATTGAAAGTGAAGACAGCCTGACGTATTGTGTTAGTAAGCGTCGGCTTGGGGAAGGTAGTGCCTAGCTAAGATTCGGATCCTCTATCCACTCATGAATGCATCGTCGATGTCCTCCATGCGGTTGCTCGATTTCATCCCAGGCTAGTAATAGGGTGTCTAGTGAGATCTAAGTCGGTAAGGTCTTGGTTATGGAAACAAGACCTCGACTGTGTATGCATAGCCGCGTGTTCTTGCCTACAGGCGGCTCGTCCGACTTCCCCAACATCAACGCCTTGGTACCGTTGAATATGTCTCGAAGAACTGCTGCGAGCTTTGGTGACTTGATATCGATCTCGGTGTTCTCAAGGAGTCCCTTGGCATTGATGATTCCTCGCAAGTCTCAGTATCCCATATGCTTGAGGGATATAGGGGCTCAATGAGTCTTTGGTTGTGAATGGCCAAGCATGTTGATGAATGGTATCAATAATATCGCAAGGTCAGCTTCAAGGGCGTGGACATCCTCTGGAAAGACGCGGATAAGCTTGTTCGTTCGGAGGACCTTGGTATCTCTCCAGATCCAGAGTCTCATTGCCCAAGGGATGCGACAGCATCCTGATGCCAACTCGTTTTTTTTTTTTCATGCGGTATGCTGATATTTCTGCAGCCAAGTTCTCAGATTGAGGGTTCCTTTGAATCGTCCCTTAGCTATACTACTGACATCATGTAGGTGATCTCAAACTACTTTGATCTTAGGTGCTTTCGGATTGAATCCGTCGCGCAGGCGTGCTATAGCGGCCTGCGGACTGCCATCGCTCACCCGAGAGGAATCAAGCTTGCTGAGTCTGAGGGCAACAATGCCACAGACCGCTCGTGGTGACGAGGAGCAGTCGGATAGTAGCAGCCATAGTTCTAAAGAAGATGAGAACCTTCTACTGCAGGCAGTAGAAGGTTAAAAATGGCCACTGTGCTAGCATTGGGATATGATGCTATGATGTGTTGACAATGTGTTCTTTGTTATAGTTGAAGCCCGGCCCTTGATGGGTTAACTGAGCCAGAAGATCGAAGATGAGAACATGTTGTTTGGAGATATGAATGAACTCTCTAGCGAGCCCTCTATCCACTAGTGAAGGCGCGACTTTAAATCGAGACTCCCGGTGGCAGGGAGGATGCCATTCGGAGACAGCGAGGAGGAACAAGACTGCCAAGAAGACTACCAAAATCGCGAAGACGCACTGTCTGGTAGGATCGAGGAGCGCGATCTCGGCCAAGAGGCGCAGCTGCGGGACTCTGATGAGAAGAGAAATGCCCCAGGGTTTCATTCCGGGACAACCTTCACCAAAAAACTGGACGAACAGTCGCTCCGTCTCCTTTCTCACGGCACCCGAGGCGGCAATAAGGACCATCGAGGCAAAGAAGAAAGGCAAAAGAAGGACAAAGCCATCGCTGAACCCTCCAGGGAAAAGAGCGAGGGGGAAAGATCGTCGGCACGGTGGCCATCTCACCAGAGGACAGCCTCGCCAACAAGGTACAGCAACCCTGCCTCAGCCCCCCGCAAGTGGTGCACCTGGCGGCCGATAAGTTTGAGTGTGGGGGCGCCCAAAGGAGGACATGACGGCGACCGGGACGAGTTTATCAGAAGATGAAAGTTCAAGGTGTTGCTGAAGTTGAAAGAACTCTTCAAGGCTCACCGAACGTTTAGGGATGGTAAGGGGGCGAGGACAAACATGAGGACGACTGGGCACGAGTACGATATGAAGAACTGTTGGGCCAATCAGGTATAAGTGATCGGGAATACTGAATTTCTCACAGGCCGGAATTATCTGTCACAGGCGGAATTTGCAATACCGTAGTCGGCATCTCACTGAATCACCAGCTTACGATGCTCTCAATCGAGGTGAAGATAATGAACCCATGATGGATGCCCTGGGTGATGTCGCAGTGCCTCACGGGGAAATGATCTTGAAGTACCGAAGAGTGGGTCCATGCCGGCAGTAGCGTTGTTTCCCCAGCGCCAGAGGCAGGTGCTTTACGCGAGAACTTGCCTGACGGGACGCGCCCGCACGCGCTTTGACCTTCCCGCGACGCGACTGCCAATTTCCATTTCGGAAGGGCAGGCGACAAAGGATCAACCATGTCGAGTCTGTGATCCACCATCTTCAACCATCACCAACTCTTGTTTCTCCTGTTGTTGATACCAATTGCGTGTCCTCGACGGTTTCAACTTCATCCCGTCTCAATCTACGACGTCGTCCCGTGATTCACGGCTGCGGACACCTGCTACAATATTCACGATCCCCCGTTCCTAGGTGCTGCCTCGTCCGTTCGCCATGGCTCCAACGACGGCCAAAACGCCCTCCAGGGCGACTAAGCCAGCTGTACCCTCATCCTCGGCCAAACAGCGTTCTATTGTCTCCTTTTTCCAAAAAGCTCCGCCCTCGAGCCCCGCCCCGGCATCATCGCCCCTCAGCAAGAACACTCCCGCCAACAAGCAATCGTTGTGCCTCCGAGAAACCACCAAGGCCAACTCTCTCCCCAAGTCAACTCCCAAGACCTCCACCAAGCTATCGACTCCCGTCCCTAGCAGTGACGCTATCGAACCCCCGAGTTCACAAGAGAACGAGTCAACAGTCAAGGTACGCCAGCTCCTCATCATCGCCACCACAGCTGCTGAACAGTCAAGAAACCCAAGTCCACAATGAACAACGACGCTCTCCCAAGCAGCCCTACTCGCAAGGTACTATCTCTCGCCCCCTCTCTCCTCTCCTCTCCGCTAACCCACCCAGGTCAAAAAGGTCGTTAGCTACGCCGAGTCCTCCGATGACGAGCCCTTCACGTTTGGCGCTTCTAGTGCCCGCCGGCGATCAAGAGCACGCCCATCCGTCAAGGATGAAGATGACTACGATGAGGAGGATGTTGAGCAAGCAGAGGATACTGGTATGTGCTACTCTCAGTCGCCTTTCGACACAAGACTCACCATCATAGACACTATGGATGACTTTATCGCATCCGACTCGGACGAAGATGTATCTCGACCCAAGAAGCGGAAGCGATCCTCCAAGCCAGCTGCTCCACGAAAACGATCCAACATGTCATCACCCGTCCCCGCACCCGATATCGATATCAAGGATAGTATCCTCGAGGATGACGAGATGATGGAAGACATCCCAGAGGGTTCCACAGCATCTCAATGGAACTACGACCCAAAGTCGTCCGAGAAGCACCCCGTTATGAAGCCAGCAGAGCGGGCCGCAAAGGATCCCAAGTACAAGGAGAAGGCCTATGTCAAGGAGCCCGAGCAGCGATATCCTTGGCTTGCTAAGATCATGGACAAGGAGAAGCGTACACCTGACAACCCCGAGTACGACAAGAGAACCATTTACATTCCTCCTGCTGCCTGGAAGAAGTTCTCGCCTTTCGAGACCCAGTACTGGGAGATCAAGCAGAACCTGTGGGATACCATTGTCTTTTTCAAGAAAGGCAAGTTTTACGAACTCTACGAGAATGATGCCACTGTGGGACATCAGGAGTTTGACTTTAAGATGACGGATCGCGTCAACATGCGCATGGTCGGAGTCCCAGAGAGCTCCCTCGACTACTGGGTCAACCAGTTCATCGCCAAACAGTACAAGGTGGCTCGTGTCGATCAGATGGAGACCAACCTGGGCAAAGAGATGCGTGAGCGACAAGACAAGAGTGGCAAGAAAGCAGACAAGGTCATCACGCGTGAGCTGGCTTGTGTCTTGACTGCTGGAACCCTCGTCGATGGCGGCATGCTGCAAGACGACATGGCTTCATACTGCGTGGCCATCAAGGAATCCGTGGTGGACGACCTCCCTGCCTTTGGCATCGCCTTTGCCGACACTGCTACTGGTCGATTCTACCTGTCCAGCTTTGTGGACGATGTTGATCTGACCAAGTTTGAGACTCTGATCGCTCAAACTGGTCCTCGAGAGCTACTTCTGGAAAAGTCGAAACTCTCAACCAAGGCACTGCGTATCCTCAAGAACAACACCAGCCCGACAACCATCTGGACACACCTCAAGCCTGACACCGAGTTCTGGGATGCAGACACGACCCGTCGCGAGCTTGGTTGCGGAAAGTACTTCAAGGTTGAAGACATTGATGATGAGGTTTGGCCCGAGGCTCTCCAACAGTTCCGAGACGATGACATTGTCATGTCAGCCGTCGGAGCACTGGTCTCGTATTTGCGCTTTCTCAAGCTGGAGAGGCCTCTGCTCTCGCAGGGCAACTTTGAGCGTTACAACCCAATCCAGAAGAACGGAACTCTGGTCCTTGATGGACAGACGCTCATCAACCTGGAAGTGTTTTCCAACTCGGTCAATGGTGGCGCCGAAGGTACCCTGTTCAGCCTGCTTAACAAGTGCATCACACCCTTTGGAAAGCGCCTCTTCCGGTCGTGGGTTGCCCACCCTCTCTGCAATATCGACCGGATCAACGAGCGTCTGGATGCCGTCGAGATGCTCAACGCTGACCAGGGTGTTCGAGAAGATTTTGCTTCGCAGCTCGTCAAGATGCCCGATTTGGAGCGACTCATCTCACGCATCCATGCCGGCGCGTGCAAACCCGAGGATTTCGTGAAAGTTCTGGAAGGCTTTGAGCAGATAGAGTACACCATGAGCCTTCTTGGAGCTTTCAAGGGCGGCAATGGCCTTGTTGACCGCCTCATCTCTTCGATGCCGAACCTTGAAGAGCCCCTCAGCTTCTGGAGGACGGCATTTGACCGTCGCAAGGCTCGCGATGACAAGCTTCTCATTCCCGAGCGTGGTATCGAGGAAGACTTCGACGAGAGTGCGGATCGGATTGAAGAGATCAAGCAGCAGCTGGACGAGCTGCTCGCTGAAAAGAAGAAGGAGTTCAAGTGCAAGCTCCTCAACTACAGGGACGTTGGTAAGGAGATCTACCAGCTGGAGGCACCAAAGAGTGTCAAGGTTCCATCCAACTGGCGCCAAATGTCGGCCACCAAGGACGTCAAGCGCTACTACTTCCCCCAGCTGTCCCAGCTCGTCCGGGAGTTGCAAGAAGCTGAGGAGACACACTCGCAACTTGTACGCGACGTCGCTTCTCGGTTCTTCAAGAAGTTCGATGTCGACTACGAGACGTGGCTGCAGGCCATCAAGATCATCTCGCAGCTGGACTGCCTGGTCAGCTTGGCCAAGGCTTCAGCATCGCTCGGCCATCCCAGCTGTCGCCCACAGCTTGTCGACCAGGAACGAAGCACCGTCGACTTCCAGGAGCTTCGACACCCTTGCATGATGAACACGGTAGACGACTTTATTCCCAACGACATCAAGCTCGGCGGCGAGCAAGCCAACATCAACCTGCTGACAGGTGCCAACGCCGCTGGCAAGTCTACTGTCCTTCGCATGGTAAGTTCCATTCTCGATGATACTCCGACATGGTACTAACGATATCTAGTCCTGCATTGCAGTCATTATGGCCCAGATTGGATGTTTCGTGCCAGCCAAGTCTGCCCGCTTGACACCTGTCGATCGAATCATGTCGCGTCTTGGAGCCAACGACAACATTTTTGCTGCCCAGTCAACCTTCTTTGTTGAGCTGTCCGAGACAAAGAAGATCCTTTCCGAAGCTACTCCTCGCTCGTTGGTCATTCTGGATGAACTCGGCCGTGGAACCAGTTCGTATGATGGTGTTGCTGTTGCCCAGGCTGTTCTTCACCACGTTGCTACTCATATTGGCTGTGTCGGCTTCTTTGCCACCCACTACCACTCGCTGGCGACCGAGTTTGAGAATCACCCCGAGATTCGAGCACGAAGAATGCAGATTCATGTTGATGACGAGGAACGACGTGTCACGTTCCTGTACAAGCTGGAGGATGGTGTTGCCGAGGGCAGCTTCGGTATGCACTGCGCTGCCATGTGTGGCATCTCATCAAGAGTCATTGATAGAGCTGAAGTGGCTGCCAAGGAGTGGGAGCACACCAGCCGACTCAAGGACAGCCTGGACAAAGCAAAGACGGGATGCTACATCCCATTGGGTATCCTTAGTGATGTGGGCTCGTTGCTGGGCGACAAGGGCGAGATGGGAGAAGGGGGTGTGGATGTTCTTTTGAAGGCTATCGAGGCGTTGTAGGAGGGATTTACATGATGTGATTAATGGGCAAATCCGAGGACATGGATGGACATGGAATGGATGGAACAAGAGTTCCACAGGGTGAGGTAAATGGGAATATAGCAGGCGTGTTGGGCGTCTGTAGATGCAAGGCTGAGTGACGTCGCTCTGATAGAGTGCCTGGGATATAGGCGTTTAGATGGCAGTGTCCGATTAATGGCAAGATTCACATGGAATTGTATTCTCATTCTCGTGTCAGACATCGCGATTCGTAGAGACCATTGTGATGGATAATGTGTGGACGGACAGCTCGGCATCATGCCAAGTCAAATATCAGCAATAGCCCCGAGTCTCTAGTAACAAGCAAGGCAAAGCGGCAACTCCAAAAAGACGAAGGAAATACAAAACACCATCCATCTCTCCTGATTCTTTACCGCCAAAAGCCTTGCCACCCCTTACGTATTCAAAAATCATATCAATCATACCCAATCCCAAACTCCTTTCCTATTCCACTCCCATCATCTGTCATCCAACATCTACTCTCCGGCACCAGAAGCATCCTCTGACACGCCCTGGGAAGCCCGCGGCGCCTGCCCCTTAGACTTTGCACCACCAGACTTCTTCTGTCGAACTCTACTCGACGCTCGGCTGGGCTGGCTGCTGGCCGCTTTGCCGCGAGGTTTCTTGGCCCTCTTGGCCTTTGGCTTTGGCTTTGGCTTTGCTAGATATCGTGTTAGGATATCACTTGACATGCATGATTGTGGGAGGAACTTACTACCCGGAGTCTTCTTGGCCTTCTTCGTCGCAGGTCCATCATCTTCTTCAGCTCCAGTGTCGACTCCAGACCCGGCAGGCGTGTTGACAGCTTCACCAGTCCGTCGCCTCTTGAGTCCACTAGCAGCACTGCTATTATCATTGCTCGCCTCCTCCTGCAACTCAGCAATATCATCCTCATCCGGCTTCAGGTCGTCATCCGAGTCCTCATCGCTCTGGTACCTATACAGAGGATCATCCTCTTGTCTTCCCTGCCACGAATCGCGACGCTTCTTACGTCCCCTCTCCTCTGCGGGAATGCCTGGATCCTCCCATGACCCAGGGAACGGAGGCCGACCCTCGTAAGGCGGCCAGGGAATGTTCCAGAAAAGCTCATTGTCCTCGTTGTTGGGATCAGATCGCCACACAGACGCGTTGTTATCAGACGGCTTGGTCGGATAGATGGTGCGAACATAAGCAGGATACTTTGATGTGAACTGCGACTTGATCTGGCCGAGCTTAGCGGGCAGGTCAGCGGCGCGAATCCAGCCGCTGCGGTTGGGGAGGTTCTCGGGTACGCCCTCGCCGTTACGGATCCTACAGCATCGGTTGAGGTCCGAGTGGCACTCGAGCTCCTTCTCGCGGCCGAGGGGGGAACGGCTTGGACTCTTGTTTCCGCTCTTGGGAGCCTTGCGAAGACACTTTGAGCAGTACATGTCGTCAGATGGCTCAAAGTCGGGGCTTCCAGGGCCTAGTCTCTTGACCCAGTCTGGAGATGGAGCTCGTCGTGGGCGCTTAGGAGCTTGAGACTCTTCTTCAGGCTCATCATCTGTAGAGGCACCATCGTCTTCATACTCGCCATCATCGTCGCCGGGTTGGCGCTCTCTCCGGGGCTTCTTGGAAGGACGCTCTCTGCCTTGGGTTGCTGAGCTTCTAGACTCACTCGCTGCCGGGGCGTAAGCATCAGTCTCCTCAAGAGGTTGAAGGTCAATGGGGACCAGCTTCTCGCGAGTGCGGATTCGGGAGGTGCGGGAGGGGGTATCGCTGGCAAGGCCAGAAAGTTCGTCCTCTAATCCTTGACTCATGGCCTGGTTGCGAGGCTTCATGTTGCGCTTCCTCTTCTTGGACTTCGACGTCCCAGACTGTACGGTCGAGGAAGAGGGACGGTTTGACTCATCAGTTTGGGCGCCCTCAGCCTCTGTAGCCTCTGTGACCTCCGCGACCTCCGGTTGAATCGCAGGCCTAGGAGTAGGCGCTGGTGTCCGAGTACGGGGACCTGGAGCCTCCTCCTCTGTTTCTTCCCCATCTTCAGAGTCAAAGTCGACCATCTGGACCTCCTTTGGATGGCAGACGCGTATGTGACGGCGGAATTGTTCATCCGTCATTGAGTCAATGACGGCACCACACTTCTCAAAGAAGGGACATCGGGGATCTTTTCCAGAAGTATCGGCTGCTTGCTCCTCTTGAGCAGTGTCTTCTCGGCGCTCTTCCTGAGGGCGAACAGAAGCTCCTCCAGGGCGACTGGTCTTTTCACCACCCTTCCGACGAGCAGCATCCTTTGAGCGAGCAGCTAAAAGGGCCATCATCTCCTCATCAGCATCCAAGTCCTCATAAGGACCCGGCGGCGGTAAATCCACCACAAAGTCGTATGTGGCATACTTTCCTTTGGGCATCAAGCTATCCCAGAGCTCCCAGATGTGACAGTCAAAGTGCTTGATGCACTCCTCCTCTGGATGATGCTGTTTGACCTTCTTGCCAGTCTCCTTGTCGTCTATGGTGTAGACGAACGGCAGATGGCAGAGAGGGCAGCGATCTAGTGTGCCATCGGGATGCTTCTTCACAAAGTGATCCCATATCTGACGAGATTGCAGGTACTCAAAGTTGTTGGCAAAGCAATCGGGAAGAGGGCACGTCATGGGAGGATCATCGTGGACAAGGGGGCCAGGATAGTCATACCAGGGGAGGGGATATATGAGTTGCCGGGGAGGTTGGAGTTTTCGAGCTGGGGTATACTTGTCAAACAGCTTCTGTTGCTCGACGGGGTCATAAGCGGAGGGATGCATTGCCGGGAACAGCTCCTTCATGGGATGTATCTTGTCTTGAGCCTCCTCCTTGGACGCAAACTTGGCAATGACCTCATCGAGAATCTTTTCCACGACGTCTCGAGATACCATCTGAGTTGACCCAGCAGCAGCACGCTGAGGTGGTGCCGTGGTTCCTGCTTGAGGTCGCTGGGTATTCACCCCTCCAACCAGACCATGGAGCTCCGAGATGATCCGCACAACTCGATCGGGAGCAACGCCAATGGGCTGCAAGATACTACCTCCACAGACAAGAGACAGAAGCTCTGAAGACAGTTGCAGGATTCTGTCAGGGATAGCGCCTCGCGAGGTGCTTGAAGCAAACAGCTGGGCGTTTCCACCTTGGAGAGGCGCAGTACCTGTCATGTCGGCCATGGGGGCTCTGGGAGCGCTCTGGTTCCCAAACTGAGGAAACACCTGCTGCCGTTGTGATCTAGGGACCCTGTTAAACAGACCACCTGAACTGGTTGCTTGGCTGTCGGTAGGTTGCTGCCAGCGAGAGCCAGAAGCAAACGATGAAGAGAACGTCTTGGTCTTGTCCCCAGCAGGCGGCTTCATACCCAACGCCCTGATGAGTTTAACCTGATGGTTCTTGCGCAGATGAGCCATCCTCTGCTCTGGAGACCACCACTCAAACAAAGGCTCAGCACACCACATACACTTCTTCGCCTGGTGGACGAGCTTGGCGTGCTGCTCAATGGCCTCTGGCTCATCGAGACGGTGAGAAAAGTCACAGCCCTGGAACGGACACTGCATGGCGCGCTTCAAGGCAATGTTGCGGACACCGAAAAAGCTGCTCTGCAGCTCAGCCTGCTCGCTTGGCGTGAGTACGGCCTTGGTCATCATCGGGACGTTGTCGCTCGTTCGAAAGACCTTTTCTGTCGGTGCCGCCGTGATGGGAATGCCCAGATCGTTGCAGGATGGCCATGCCTTGGGGTCCCAGCCTTCAAAAATGCCAGGTTGTTCAGCCCACGTTCTGGCTCTGTCGTCCTTGTCTATGGGCTCCATGGGTTTAAAGCGCGAAGTACGCTCATGGAAGGCGACAGGTGCGTCTGATGGCCCCGAAGTAACAGATACAACGTCATCGCCGTATTCAGAGCCGGATGCGAACTCGACCCGAGGACGCCTGTCTTGTTGATTGCTAGGCTCGCCTTCCTCTTCGGCTTCCTCTTGGGCATCGTCTTCCACATCCCTCATGGGCTCATCATCTTCTCCCCAGAGGTCAGCATCAGGAGGGAGTCTACCTTGATCCGGGCTTTCGGTCTGCTCTTCCTGCAAAGGGTCTTCGGAACTCTGGGTTGTCTCTTGTTCTTCACTCTCTATAAAGATCGGTCGCCTATTATCTCCCGGCGTGCGGAGCCACTCAGGACGCTCTCGCTCTCGTTGTGACTGTGACTGCGGCTGCGGCTGCGGCTGCCTCTGTCGCCTTGGGTTTGACTCCCTTGAGAGGAATGAGGGAAGCTGAAGCTTGGATTGGGGAGCAGGTACAGCGCGCTGGATCTGGCCTCTAGGCTTGGCCTGATGCTCGGGCTGTTTCTTTGTAGAGCTGGGTAGACCAGGAGTGTCACGCTTGCTCTGGCCTGTTGGTTTGACTGGAGGCTCAGGCAGTCGCCTTGCAGAGCTTTGCAGAGGAGGCCCATGACGAGACACTGGACGTTTGGCTTGGTGCCCTGGAAACCGCTTGACAGGTCCCGAGGAGCTTTCAGGTTGTGCCGTCTGCTTCCCCGACCCCTCTTGAGGCTCAGGCACAGGGAGAGCCAATCCACCAGGAGATATATAAGGCGACTTCGGACGATCAAGGATAGGACTCGTCCCGAAATGCCTTCGCGAACTAAACGCAGACACTCTCTCTTTGGCTTTGGCCTTAACCGTGCCCTTCCGGCCGTCGACGCCAGCTTTGGACTCCTTGGCGAAAGGAAGTTCTTCAGCGGCAGATTTGGCCTCTTGCTCGAGCTGACGGGGGATCGGTAACGATTTACTGCCGTCGACCTTTTTGATCGTGAGAGCGTTGATGTTAGTCCATGCGTGTGTAGTCCAGAACCAAGAGAGGGAGTTGTCGTCACTGAAATATGGTCGCACACCCCAGATGTTGCTCTTGGCGATGCTCCGCCACCAGTCCGCCTCAGAAGCCTTTAGAAATGACACCGAGACATCGCAGGATGTGATTGCACTTCGGATCGCGCACCACTCATCCTGGGTCGTTTCAGTGGTGAGGAGAAAGGCTGGAGATTCCGTCTTGGGTGTCTTGAGGGCGTCCCAAGGGGGCAAGGACTTTAGGAGGATGACATCTTTGGCACGGCGCCAGTCTGTTCTGTGATTTGTGGCACTGCACAGAGAGTCGATCAGCTTGAACAAAGTGCCCAGGCGAGAGTTCAGGGGCGGAAAGTCGGTGTATACGTCGGATGTGTCGGGCCAGGCTGGGAACAACTTGCTCTCCCCAGCTCTCCAGACCGGAAGAATCAGCAAGCATTCATCAGCAATCATGCCTTGAAGCTCTTTTCCGAGCTGTAGTCGCTCCTCAAGGAGATATGGGCGGTTGGTCGGAATCTCGAAGCTGTTCATCTTCCCCTTCACAACGATCGAGTCCATTCTGGCAATCGTCTCCTTGTTGAAGGCCTCGGTGACAGCATCTTGTATAACTTCGAAGGCATCTTCAAAGGGGCTCATCCCAGTCCAAACTTGGCTCGATAGTAGATGAGGATGAGGGTCTGGGTAGTAGTTGGGCACAATGACAGCCGTCATGCCGTAGACGCCCATACCCATCCAGTCCACCATCCAGTCGGCACCTGGGTTGTTCAGAGGATGGAGCATCTCCCAAACCCACTGCATCTGGCCCATAGCATCAAACACAATAGGCGGCAAGATCTCCGTGTCCGGCTTGTTCCTGTCCACAAGGCGAAGCAGTCCATGTTTGGGTTCGAGGCTGCGAGGCTTACCGAGCAGGACATCAATTACCATCCGAAAGTTGGCATTGAACTGGTTGCAGCCAAACTTATCGATAGTGAAGGTTTCCGTCTTGGTCTTGGGGAAGGCTATATAGGCATAGCTGATGGCATTCTTTCCGGGGCCGCTCTTGGCGTCAAACACATAATGACCAATCTTGGCCAAGTCCGCTTCAAACTGCTCCGGATGAGGCTCCCAGTGACGAGGGTGTGGCGGACGTTCCCCTGCATACGTCGCAAAGAAGGCGCAGCAATCCTCATGGCCGCTGGTAGTATCGCCAGTGAAGTGCTCCAAGAGATACTTCATGGCAGGGCTATCCTCGGTCAGGTACAGTTCATCGTCTATCGTCGTCGCCTTTTTGGTCTTTCGGTCAAAGTGAACCAGAATGTAGTCGATGGGGCCTTCAGGATCTTTGGGGTGGAAATAAGGAGAGTCGTGGTTCAATTGAAGAATCTGTCGAAGGGCTTTCGCGTATGACCGCCACTTACGGGGGACAAAAGGGATGCAACCGGTGTAGCCATATAGGTAGATCCATTCGTCCTTTGGAAGAGCTACAGTTTCGAATTGGGGCCAGTAGTCGCGCTTGACAGTAAAGGGGAACACCCTGTCAGGGGAAATATAGCCTATGGCATCATTGCCATCATCGCTGTCGCTGTCACCGTTGTCATCACCATCGCCTCCTCGAAGACCCATAACTGGCTCATTCTGAGAAATAGATGTGTTCTTCGGGACAGGTCTGTCTTGGTGGGTGAGCGCATCACCCATCGGGATGGGCATTGGCCAGCAAGGAGCTTCCTGACCTATACGCTGTTAGCTGAATACATGCCAGACCGTAGACTCATCGGCTTACCTCGCAAGTTATCCTTTCCCCAGTTGCGAGCCTGGTGGGCAGAGAGGAAATGCAGCGGGGGCTGAACATTGTACATCGGGACATTTGGTTGATTAAGCCCAAACTCATTGACCAGCTCCTCCAAAAGAGAGGTCAAGGGCTCAACGGGCAGACCAAAATACATCATGGTGAGCTTGGACACCAAATCTCTCTCGACGCCGCGAAAGCGCCCCTCAAGCAAGGTGTTGTACCGCTCCGTGTTGGCATCCTGAAGGGTCTTGATGTCGGCACGGTCCGAGGCTAGCAGCATGCGGGTTTCGTGGTAGGTAAAGTGTTCCGACAGAATCTTCTGGAGAGTTTTGTCGGACTTGTGCAGCTCGGTAAAGGTGTAGAGCATCCTTCTCCAGTCGCGATCTTGAGGCGTGATGGTAGGGTTGACGCGCTTGGCAGCACTTTCAGGCGACACATAGGGAGTCGGCTCGCCTGTGCCAAAGGCGGCCGATAGCGGTATGTCCTCCATCACCAGATCACAACGACAAATGGAAGAGGGGAGGTGTGTAGAGACGGATCAAGTAGTCGGGCGGTCTATGGTACAATGCGAAGAAAAGGGAGAGAACGAACACAGAAGAGGTCAAGTTGGGGAGGAGAAGTCTATAAGGGACGGCAAAGAGAGTGAAGACATAAGATTGGAGGGAATGCGTGAATAATGGCCAAGGCTGATGGAGGGTTAAATGACAGACGAGCTCTGCTTCCATGGTGAATTATCCCAAGCAGCCAACTCAGGCTGCAGGGAACACCAGCCCCTGGCAATACCATTGTTCTTGGGGAGGGTAACCTGGCACATGCTCTCGAGGCCTGGGTCTGGTGTCGCGAACAAAGAAAGGGTGATTTCTTTGAGGACTGAAAGGGTGGTCTATGAAAGGCATCGGCATTGCCGGTCTTTGAGGTTGGCGCAGTTACTGTACTAATCGCGGTTTCTTCTCCTGTGTCAACGTCCAGTTGAAGTACTATACCTTATAGCTCCAGTCAAAAGTGAAAGCTGAGAGAAGGTTTCATACAGTCACGAATTGTTGCGACAGCTTCATTCACTCTGGTTGACAGAACTCGAGGATGACCGCCAAGTTGGCTACCAACGTCTGTGTGCCCACCCTTTCAAGTGACCGATCCGGAAGAGGATCTCAATAAAGCCTGCAACGGTGTAAAATTAGCAATGGTCCAAGGGAGTGCACGTCCTAGCTACATCCCAGCCTCCCTTCAGTTGCAAGTTGTCTGTCTTTCTTTGTTGGCTATCACGCTCTTGGTGGAAGCCAAAAGAGGGGAAGGCATCCGCCAGCCTTGATGCCGAACAAAGGATATCGAAGGTTCCAGTTGAGCACCCTGCAGGGATCAATTCAGGTCCCAACATCCTCTGTAATCTCTTTGTCCTCGAGAATGGGTCTTCTGATCAGTCGAATTGCGATCGCGCATTCACGGAGAAGGCAGTGATTGAGAAGTTGAATGAAATGGTTGATTTGAAGTATTGTCAGTCAATTGCTGATTGCCGGCCTTTGTCGACCGCTGTGAACTCCCGTTAACGGGCCGCTGCGACTGGGTTATTGACAATCATCGGTCGGCACCCGTCGTTATCCAGTATGTTGCTTCACCAGTTCCTCCAGTTTCTCTTGAAAGTCGGCAAAGTAATTGATGGCCTGGATGATCTTTCCTTCGCTTGAACCGAAACCACTTCTGGTAAAGGCGAGCCTCCATGCGCTTTCATCTTTGACAAGAGCACCGTAATCTTTCGTCTCCCAGCTCTTGTTCGCAGGTCCTTGGGCAAAGTACTCTCCCAGGGTCCCATTCCAGCTTGACAGGTCGGTGGAAGCCAGTCCGCGGAGCAGGTTAGGCGAGATGGTGACATGCTGGATGCCTGCAAGCTGCATCACTTCGTCGAGAGAAGTGAGTGAAGCAGCGAGGACCTGGGTGCGGAAAGAGTGGCTAATGTAGTATGCTTGTGCCTCTCGGCAAAAGTCGAAGGCTTTGTTTTGGTCCACGTACCTATGATTGTCAGCAGGGAACAGGCATGTCAAAGGGAGACATACCCCTCTTCAAAGTGAACCTTGAGTTCATTCACGTAGGGGGCAATGTAGGTGCATTGTGCCTCAGCGGCCAACGCTGCTTGCTCCATGCAAAACATGGTGGTCGCAAGAGTTGCGATGCCTTTCATCTCAAGACTCCGACAGGCTTTGAGGCCCTCCCATGTGGAGGGAATTTTAATGCACACCCTCTTTGTGTCAAAGTCGGGTGCCAGAGCCTTGAAGATGTCGATGATTCCTGAGAACATGTTAGCGAAGAGGGTGAGACCAGGTTGAGAATAAGAGTTCACTGAAGGCGTTGTCAATTGTTCCAGCTGTTGAGTATGACAGCCTGGGGTTCGTCTGGATGTGTACGTAACCCGTCAAGTTGGGCAGTGTTAATAGTTGCAGTTTGACCATCTTTTCATGTTAGAACATCTTCATCTTGCGAGAAGCCCTCATACCAGAATCTCAACCACGAACTCTTCAAAGGCCGCGGTACCTTGCAGCCCTTTAAGAGCCTCCCGTGCATCTCGAATTGCCTCTGCGATCAAAGACTCATGGTGCAATAGGGATTGGCCAGCGAGTGGCCGAGAAACCTCAAAGAAGGCAATGGCCTTAGACTTGTCAGCACCACACAGTACACACACGGGGTGACCAACCTGGTTAGAAGTGCAATCCACGAAAGGGCCCAGCTCCCGAGCAACTGGATTTACAAGTCAATTTCTCAATGCCGTAAGAATATAGCATCTCCGAGTAGTCCGTACCGTCACTGTCAAGAGTGTCGCAGTCGACCTGGCTGGTCTGCCGAAGAGCATCGAGGAGAGCCGGCATTGTCAAAAGGACGGCGCTGGAACAATTAAAGCTCGAAATTAATCGCAATGTATTCTTGAGAGTATGCTAGTCACGTTTAAGCATCCAAAGGCGAAGATATTTGAACGTTTCGAGACAGGTGAGCCGCATTCGGTGACCCATTCTGATGTCGACACACACCCCACCTTGTTGATCTAGGAGGACATCTGACAACCTTGAGCCGAAAGTCAATCGGTGATTCGCTCGGCTTGGCTTCCCAAAAGGTTCAAAGGCGTCGTTCTCGTCTCCATTGCCCTGACGGTGCGGCTGCGACTGCCATCAGAAGCACGACGCCTATATGCGCGGAGCCTGATGGGTGCGAGAGAGCTATTCCAGACCCATTCTAGGCTTCCGTTTTTCGAAGCTCCGCTAGTGTCCTTCGCCAATGTCGATGCAGAGAGTCGATCATGTGGTGGAATGCGTGGGTCGTTGTATGGAGGTTGGGTCTTGAGACCCAGAGAACCACTCAACCTGGGCCACGATCCTCAAGGTCTGGAGAACCACCCCGGCACTTGCCGATGGCAGCTGCTGCAGCTGTGAGACGGCAGGATGGGTCCTCTGCTGCAATCATTGCATTTAGCCGGAATCAATCTGCAGAGAAAGAACATGATAAGAAGATGGTGTGCAGGGCGTGGAAGAGACAACAACGTGGGGGCGTCAGGTAACAAGTGCGGGTACCCACGTGACTGGTCACGTTTCACTTCCTTTTCCCCAGACACTTCCTGATTGGGTCAACCCACCAAGAAATCTGCCATCAGAGTCGAACCATCCATCCAATCCACGACCGGCTTACTCTACTCAATCGAACCTCTTCGGCTCCGCGAGTCGGTTATGGATTGAGTCTCGTCGACGACGGCCATGAACCCATCGCCCGGCGATCATGCGACCACCACGATGCCTCGTCCCCGCCGCGGAGCTCCAGTCCCTGCTCCTCAAGGCTCCGAGGACCGGCCCATCGCGACGATGGATGTCTGCCGCCGCCGCCTTTCCTGCGCCTAGAATGGTCGCTTCCACCTCGTCCAAGTGTGCGCCGTTTTTCCTATCCAACAGGCTCTTTGACCGATCCAATTGCCTCGATTTCGTCATCCTCCGCCGTGCCAATGGCATCTACTCTACCTCTGCCTCGGCATCCGTAACACCCAATTCGACAGTATCGTCAACTACCTCAAATGCCTCCAATTCCTCCCAATCCGAACCGGAGCTTGCCCCTCACCGACGACGACAAGCTCAACGCCGCGAAAAAGCTGCTGCTGCTGCCACCGCTCGAGGAGAAACCCCTCTTCCTCCAGATGCCTCGTCTCTTCTTACAAGCCATGCCGCTTCACACCCCACCGACTCGCTCCCACGGCACATTTCTACCTTCCTCTCCCTCTCGAAACCCCGATTGACGATGCTCGTTGTTCTTACCGCAATGGCTACATATGCGCTATATCCCGTCCCCGAGATGCTTTCCCCGAGCACAACCGAGACGCCGAGTCTGAGCCCACTCACATTATTATTCCTCACGACCGGCACTGCTCTTTGCTCCGCTAGCGCGAATACCTTCAACATGCTGTACGAGTCCAAGACCGATGCCAAGATGACCCGAACTCGCAACCGTCCACTTGTCCGAGGCCTCATCTCAACGCGAAGCGCCATTATTTTCGGAGTCCTGTCTGGTATCATTGGAACGGGTGCCCTCTATGTTGGTGTCAACCCCACTGTGTCTGGACTCGGTTTCGCCAATATCGTCATTTATGCCGGCATGTATACACCTCTCAAGGCTGTCACAGCCTTCAACACCTGGGTCGGCGCCGTTGTTGGAGGTATTCCTCCTCTGATGGGTTGGGCTGCTGCTGCTGGCGAGACTGCTACCAAGGACGGCTCCTGGAGGGAGCTCCTGTTTGCTAATGACGGCTCGTCCATTGGCGGTTGGGTCATGGCAGGGTTGCTCTTTGCATGGCAGTTCCCCCACTTTATGGCCTTGAGCTGGCCCATCCGTGAGGAGTACAAAAATGCTGGACTTCGCATGTTGGCATGGACAAACCCAGCCCGCAACGGGCGTGTCGCTCTGCGATACAGTATCGTCTTTATTCCCCTCTGCATATCGCTCTGCGCCGCAGGAGTCACAGAGTGGTCTTTTGCCGTTACCAGTCTTCCCATCAATGCCTGGCTCGTGCGAGAGGCCGTGCGCTTCTGGAAGTACGAGGGCCACAAGGGCAGCGCCCGAGGTCTGTTCTGGGCCAGTGTGTGGCATCTTCCCGGTGTCATGATCCTTGCTCTGCTGCACAAGAAGGGTATGTGGAGCAGGGTATGGAGGAGCATTTTCGGTGAGGAGGATGGTGAGTGGGAAGAGGAAGAGTTGGATGAGATGGTGAGCATGGCCGTGGAGAACACAAGCAGTAGGTTACAGGATGAGAAGCCTACTCGGTGATGTAGGATGGGCGAGTAAATGTACCAACAATTGTATGAGTGATGGTGGGAATGAGGTCTATGTCATGAGCTGTAGTCGTGGTTCTTGTGATGCCGTCTCTTACACGCTACTCATCATATCATGCATCACTGTAGACTATCATGTTAATAACATTTCAAGACATTAGTCTGTAGAGTATCTAATGCTGAGCAAGCCTAACCATCAACCATCCCGAAAGATCAACCTTGGAGTATCTATAGTCACAATACCATATTCGAACCCAGTTGAACGCAGAAAAAGCTTGTATTCCCGATATCGCATGTCTCAAAAAACAGTAAAGACAAGGCGCTGCTAGATCAGCCGACATGCTTCGTGTCATGGTATCTCTATCTCTAGTTGTACAAAGGAAAACGTAAGCATTCCCCCGTCCCTCCTCTTTCGAACCACCGTTTTTGAACAAAGCAAGGTGCACACAAAAAGTAAACAGAAAACATTAATGCAGAAAATATCCAACGCCAAACACACACAGAAAAACAAGTAGACAAAATGACCCAGTCGTGCGTGATCGTCGTTATAGTTTGTCCCAGGAGCGCCAGAAACACCAAAAACTCGCCCGTGCTGCTGCTCGCCATGCAGTAAAAAGGACTGGAACCGCCAACATGATGAATGCTGGAAACAGACAAAGAAAAGAATGGACGGCGACAGATGGGGTTTGTTTGTGAGAGAGAAGAAGTAGATGAGGATGTGTATGGTGAAAGTCGAAGAATGAGAGAGAGTAAGGAGAAGGGTGATAGCCATGATAAGTGGTCATTAGACATTGGCTCGTGGTCGGTTGATGAGATTCCCAATGCCCATATCTGAGCTCTGAGGTCTTTGTGTCGTCAAATACTGCTGCGGGCTGTTACCCTGACTGTGCCCATTCCCAGCATGAGCTGCATACCCATGGCCGGCGCTGGCACTGGAGCTCACGCTCGACGAGTACCCGTGTCCCCCGTAGCCGCCTCCGTACGCGGCGGCGGCTGCGGCTGCCATGCCGTACTGGGCGTTGCCGAGCGCCGCCATCTGGGCCTGCGACTGCAGCTGGTGGAACGAGGCGGTGGCCGAGGCGGGCACCGAGTGCACGACCGATGAGGTTGTCTCGGGGCTGCTATAGGATGCGTCTAGTTCGTCAACGGGTGTCAGGCCCATGCCGGAGATGCCGCTGTCGTCGTCATACCCTGAGAGAGCGCCGGACTCGAGACGGTCGCGGCGAGCAGCGGCGCGGGCGGCGCTTTGAAGATTCTTGAGGCCATTAGACATGCACTGGAAGGATGTTAGTATTGTAAAGACCCAAAAACACTGAGTGCTCACCTTGGCCTCAACAACATTCCACTTCTCGCCTGTTCGAGCGGCGAGTCCACTCCAAATCTCCTTCCTCATGGCCATGTACTCCTTGGCCAGCCGTTGGAGCTTCAGGTTATCCCAGTCATCAGCGCCCTTGCGCTCCATCAACCGCTCGTGACGCTTGCGGCAAGCATTGGGGGTCTTTGTGGGAAAGTAGTTGGCCTGGATCTGGCCCCAGTTGAGTCCTTGCATCCGAGCCGTGAGCAGCTGCTGATCATCCTGAGGAGTCCATGCTCCCGAGCTTGCTCGGTGCTGCACCGGAGGGGGCACCGACACAGTCGGCGCTGTGCTCGTGTAGGACTCGTAGGTGGGCTGCTGGGCCTGGGTCTGAAGGGCCATAGAGGAGGTGGCAGTGGTAGGGATGTTGTAGTATGTGGATGGCATGGTCATCCGGTGCTGGTTATACAGAGGCGAAGGAGCAAGAGAAACAGGAAGACCAGGATTGTAGCGGTTCTGGGGGTTGCTGGGAGCGCGAGTGTGTTTCGGCATGATGAGGAAAAGGAAGAAAGAAATGTAGAGATAGGTAGAAGAGAAGAGGATCCAGTTGATGAAGGATCCAGTTGTAACAAGAGATTACGGATTAAGCGTAAGAGAGAGGGTGAGGCCTGGGTCAACCGGCCTGGGTCTGCTTGGTCCGGTCTTGAAGATGGTGGCCCGGAGGTTCAAGTGTGTAATCGGCCGAAGCGATAAAGATTGAGATGCCAAAAGGAAATCAACGATTGGGTTTCAGAGAGTCAAGGAAATAATAGGAAATGTTTTGAAGCCCAGATGATGAAAGCGACAGATGGAATATCGACCAAAGGAGAATGAACCAAGAACGGAAAGGAAAGGAGAAAAAATAGGAATGATGCTGTATAGCGAAGGAAAGGTTGTCTGAGGAGAGAGGAGAAAGAGGCCATGAGAAGGCCGGATATGAGGCAAGCTTTAAGCACCCCCGCGACGCCATCGCAGAGTGGATCGTTCGCCCGAAAGCTGAGGCAAAGATACCATGTACCCAATCTAGCCCTGGGCGGCTCTGGCAGTGAGTGAAACAGGGCAAAGAGGGACGACAGATGGCAATGAAACGGCACACTTGTGTCTAGAGCTAAGAGTATGCTATGAATAGGTCACGGATATTGGTCGGGACATGGCGGCGGCTGTTTAGAGCTCGGCGGTTAGGAGGGGGAGTGGAGGGGGGAGGGGGGAGGGGGAGTTTGGCAGGGCGGCTAGGGTGAATCTGCTGAGGATGGGGAGAGCGGAGCTGGAATATGGATTCATCCGTAGCACGAAAGAGTTTGAGCAAGCGCCAGAGGTTTTAAGCGGGGTGTTGAAGACCAGAGAAAGAGACGGGAGCATGTTCGAGCCGTCTGTCTGTCTGGCCATGTTTAGTTCAGATGGCATGTACATTAGTGACATGTTGACAGGACAACTAAGAGAGAGGCTCTAGATCTTGACAGCCAGCCAATTTGCAGGTTCGAGAGCGGTTCATGACAGTCCAGCATGGGTCGCTAACTCTGATGTGGCGGACTGACAGTCAATCGGGCGCCTGGGGAAATGAAACGGGGGCTACAGGGATTCCGGGTGAGAAGTGGTGTGCCAAAGTCAAACGTGGAGCCAGAAGGGACGAAAAAAGAACCACAGAGTAGAATGCCCGCGGGGATCGCCAAAGGCTGCACGAACGACGGGAAGTGTATCTTGTGCAGAAACAACATGGGTATTTTTGTTCTGGCGAGAATGCGCATCATCGGTGCCGGCAGGGACAAGAAGCAAGCAGGGGTCTTGTGTGAAAAGATGAAACGAAACAACCCCTGCAGATCTATTCAGAGCATCTCTTTTAAAGTTCGCCGACGATTGTGGTTTGCCGCCCAACCGTTCTAGGCGAAGAAGAAACGGTTGCCCAAGAGGGAACGATAACAAGAAGATGCAATGCCTTGGTGTTGAAGAGAGAGTGAGTTCACTGGGAGTGGGTTGTGGGGTCCCGTGGTTATCCAATTGGCCAGCCCTTCCAGGCGCGCGTTTAACTCAAAAACCATTGGCGACTCCCGAAACAGACTAGCTCATCTATTTTGAGAGCAAATCTAATCCACGATTGGACATGACCTGCAAAGTACCCCTACCGCAACAATTTGCGGCACAGGTACCTGTCCACTCAGAAGCTCTCCATCTTGGTTGACAAGCGCCGAGGAGGGTCGCGGGCCGGGGTGTGTTGACAGCGGCAAAGCGTGTAGTGAAGCAGACGGGGCGTTTCAGGTAGACGAGAAGCAAGCAGGTGAACAAGTTTCCAAGCCTGTATGTTTCTTTAAACTTGTCTGGTGAGTTTCTTTGTATAGTATCATTTCTTGTGAGACATTGACGTTTTTGGAGACGCCTTGTTTCTGCCTACCGTTTGCGCCATTGTCTTTGCAAGGACGTCATCTGCCGAGCCCGGCGTTTGGGTACTAGCCGGTTACCACGACAAAGATGGGCGGTTGTTTGAAGATGTCATGAGGGAAGTAGGGCTGGCGGTCCGATAACTGATGACATTATCTTGAAGAAGCTTGGCAGTTGTTTTGTCAACTTGCTGAGGTCAGTTCCCATCTTCATCATCCACGTGAGGATCACACGATGGTGAGCTTGCAAGATGAGGTTCAATTGACCCTGGGTATCATTACTCTATGCATGTCCATCCATCTACACGTAATTATGTGCTCAAGTTTGTATATACACACAAAGGCCCAAGCCTGGGGTTGTCTCGGCTTGGCAGGACTGCTGGAGGAGCTTATCTGATAAGCCATCCGCAAAGTCCACCATCATGCCGAACATCACCGCACTTACTTCATCTCATCAGCACGAGCCGCGCTAAAGCTCAATGTTGATACACGTCTCAGTATCACAGCGCAACCAAGCGCAACTCTGAGGTCCTCAACCCGGGCACGTTGTCCTTGTAGGCGCGGCTCGCATACTTCAATGCCACGTCCTTGCAAGTTCCTGGCCCGATAATCGGGGCGAGCCTTGGCAGATGAAGCACCCACGATCGTAGCCGATATAGCCTCCAGTCTCGGACCTCACGAAGCCGGCCGGTCCGCTAGGGACCTTGAACAGGACGCAGGTGTTGGATCCATTACTGATGAGGAAGAAGCCGCAGTCTGCGGCCGCGGCGCAACCCGTCTTGCAGTCCTCGACGCCGGTGCCTGGAAGGTGGTGAACCTAATGCTAGGTCTGGGCGTCGAGCCGCCTGATATTCCGCAGACCAGGCCTTGGGTAGGGCACGAGGCGAGCATGTAGGAGGTTGTGGATGATGTTGGCTCTTCGGATGTCGAGATGGTGATGGAGGTTGTGGTAGAAGCTGTGGTTTCGGTGGTAGTGGAAGCTATTGACTCCTCGCCGGTTGAGAGGATGGCTGTTGAAAAGGTCCCCAGAATAGATGTGCTCGTGGTCAATGCAGAAGACAAAACGACAGATGAGCCCGGTCTGCAGACAAGCGCATCAGCGGCGGCAGCAGCCAAAACCGACAACCCTCTTGAAAGACATTTCAACGTCCAAAAGTCGAAAAGAGACAACAGGACTCTCGCCAATTCCTCCCATCTTTTACTTTCAAAGTCTGCGCTGTCCCATCTTAACTTCCCGGGTGGCGTCGAGCTAGGCATTGGCGACGGACACTATTGCCATAAATCGACGGCCAAGAAGCCACTCGTCAACGGTTGTTGGAGAGAGGGTTCCACAATCGGCCGAGACATTCTTAGAGGTGTTCGGTCTTGTGTGTTCTGGATAGGTTCAAGTGTATCTAGAGTGTAGAATTAAAGTGAGGAATAGGTGCTCGGGCATTGTTCCTTGATGTTTTGCCCAAAGAGGATTCATTTCCCGCTACGGGTGCGCCCGAAGCTGATACACAGCAGGACCCCACTGACAAGAGCATGTTGAGTCAATGCAACTAGGGGAAAGTGATAGCATGACCGCCTTTTTCATCTAGGCAGCAGCAGCTACTATGGGTCAGATACAATGCTATCGTTGGCTACGGGAATAATTAGCTTTCGCAGCTGATCGTAGTTGAAGCCAGGTGGGTAAAAAGGCAACTGAACAAGGATGGTGATAGCATCAAACAAGTGCCGATCCGTACTCAACCGACTATGGCATAACAACCGAGATTATGACAGTCGGTTAAACATTGTCAGTGAGATAAAGTAGCAATTCACGCTTCAAATAATGATTTATCAAGTCTTGAAACGCCTTGAGTCGCGACATATTGCTGCATTTCTGGCCGATCCCTTATTGATATAGGGTAGCCGGTTTCACCCAACCTGCGCTGTAACCCGTGATCCCACTGTGGCAAGCTTCGTTTCTGCGTATCTGCATTGAACAGCCTCTAAAGACAGGGATCCAAGCCTCCCATCCATTCAAAATGGTTCGCCTCAGCCATATTCTCTCAACAAGGCAACCTGTAGGGCTGCAAGGATACTGACCTTGAACGAGAACGAACTCTTAAGTGGAGATGTCAAGCTAAGGCAGCAAGGCGGTGCGTCTGGCAGGTTGCCTCTTTTGGCCTTCTGTATCCAGTTTCAAAGTCACGGGTACCTGGGGTTTCATTCTGCACGGATGGATCGGCAGGTATTTTGGACCCTTTCTGGTTTGGTGAGCCTCGCGTCTCTAATGCACGCCCGTCATGAAGGATTTAGTCTCTTGCGCAGCCAAAAGGGGACAAGAAAATGTGCGTGTCTGATAGGTTGGATATTGCACAGCCCAAAGCTGACAGAAATAGTGAGCGTTCAACAGATAGGACACTGTCTGCTGTATTCTGTCATTGATATCCCCACCCTCTGGCAACCCCAGCTGGACATGGCGATGCAGGTGGGACGATAGGCAGCGAAGGCTATGAACATGCCGTTGAAACGAATATATAACTGGCCTGCTTGGCCTTCTAAACTTTTTTCCATGCATAGCAACCTCAGACACCTACATCACACAAAATGGAGTCCCCAAGCACAGCTGGCAGTATCCTCGGCCAAGGGTCAGCGCTGGCCGCTCTGGATGCTCTGTTCCCTGGTTTCACATCAGTCCGCAACGCCACCTTCTTGATGTTTCTCGCGCCGTACGTCTACGATGCTGTCAAGGGCGTCGTCAAGACTCGACTCATCTCGTCTGTTGAGATCAGTGCGAGCGATGAGATTTACACCTATGTTATGCGCTGGGTTGCCGCCCATAGCCTGTCCAAGAACAACCACCGTCTTCTCGCTAGCAGCAGCATCAACTCGGAAGATGACGATGAGGAGGACGGTGATCCCGACTTGGCTGAGCCTGCTAGCAACAATCTCGCTGATTTGAGGTCCAACATCTCACTTTACAATGCTCGACCGCTGCATTGGACACCCGCCATGGGTACACACTTTCTTCGTTACGGGGGCCGTTTCTTGACTTTTACCAGGTCGTTGGAGGAGAACAACACTCAACCTTTTGGTCGCCACATCGAAAAGATTGTCATCTCGTGTCTTGGAACAGACGCGACAGTGCTCAAGAGGCTCATCTACAACGCCCGGATGGAGCACCTGCAACAACAGAGGGGACGCACCAGCATCTACCGCGCAGTCAAGGTCTATGGCGATGACCTCGCCTGGTCCAAGTACATGTCCAAGGCTACGAGGCCCATGTCGACAATCGCACTGGATGAGTCCATCAAGGAAGGCCTCATCAAGGATCTCCAGCGGTACCTGGATCCCCGGACGAAGCGCTGGTACGCCACTAGGGGCATTCCCTACCGTCGGGGGTACCTCTTCTCCGGACCCCCTGGTACCGGCAAGACGAGTCTGACTCTTGCGGCTGCTGGGATAATGGGTCTGGATATTTACATGATCAGCCTGAACTCGCCGCTTCTCTCCGAGGATACTCTGGCGACTCTATTCCGGGATCTGCCCCGTACTTGTCTTGTGCTGCTCGAGGACATTGACGCGACAAACCTCACCCACAAGCGAGAGGTTATTTCGGTCGAGTCCAAAACCCCTGCTGGGCCAAAGCGCGTTCGGGAGCGGGAGCCCGTCTCCCTCTCGGGGCTTCTCAACGTCATCGACGGCGTTGGAGCACAGGAAGGACGAGTCCTCGTCATGACGTCGAACCACACTGAAAACATTGACCCAGCTCTCCTGCGCCCAGGAAGAGTTGATTTCTCGGTTAAGTTCGGGCTGGCGACTTCTCACATGGCCACACAGCTGTTCACGCAAATGTACGAGGACAAGGCTGAAGAGGCGGAGGAGGAGATGAGGATGTCACTGACAGAGACGGAAGACTTGAACTCTTTGGCTGTCGAGTTTGGAAAGAAGGTTCCCGAGTTGACGTTTAGCCCTGCGGCTCTTCAGGGGTTCCTGCTCACGCACCAGGATGATCCTCATGGGGCTGTCGAGGCTGTGGAGGGATGGGTAGAGGAGCGAGCTGCCCAGGATAAAGCCGCGGCCAAGGCGAAGGAAGAAAGCAAGGCTATTGAAGACGCACCAAAGGCCATTGAGGATACACCCAAGACAGAGGTGAATGGTGAAAAGAAGGATTAGTGGGAATAAGCGAGGTGGAGAATAATAAGGGCAAAATGCAGTGATGAGAGAGACTCAACGCAATGACAGGCGTGACATGACAGACACTGAGAATAGCACAATAAGATGAGGCCAAGATACTTCATGACTCTAATTCATATACGTCGTTACTTCTATCAATATCTCTATACCTAGGTATCCAACCATGCCCCCATACCAAGCCCACCAAAAAGACCCACCAAGTGCAAAAAGAAGAGTCCTAGAGAACCTCATGGGGTGAACCGGGATCGAACCGGTGACCTTCAGATAATTCATGTGAATGTTGATTGAAGTTGTAGCTTCAGTCTGACGCGCTCCCAACTACGCCACCGCCCCAAGTTGCTTGGATGCCGGCCGCGATAACTCTGCTCAGGTGTCCGCGTCCTGGAGCAACGCCCCCTCTACAGCTTCCAGCGAAGAAGAGTGAGGGAGTGCTTGGGGAAGGTAAAGGTTCCTTGGCCGTCCCACTTGGTCTCCTTGATGCCGACTTCTTCCTTCTCGGCTGTGTTGACGACCTTGACATCTGCGCCGCTCACGGTGTGCACCTCAACATCTCCGCTGACAAGGCCCTTGAGCTCAGTCTCAAAGTCCTTTTCCTCGTGGATGTTGACAACAGCCAAGTTGACAGTACCATCCTTGTCAAGAGCAGCAGAGACGTCCAACCAAGGCGTCTCGATGGCTCCGCGGATCCAGGCGGGCTGGGTGTCGCCTGCGTACTCGCCGGAGCGAACGTTGACGGCGATGGTGGAGCCACGCATGTACTTGCTGTAGAGCAGGAGAGGCCACCAGGTTGACTGCTTGAGGATGCCGTCCTTGGTCGTCATGAGGGGAGAGATGACGTTGACGGATTGGGCGATGTTGGCCATGCCCATGTGCTTGGATTGACGGATGAAGACGTTGAGCCAGACGCTGACGGCGAGGGCGTCGGAGAGGTTGTACCTGAGATGTTAGTATTGTTGGCGAGTGAAAATAAGGGTTTACTTACTTCTCTTCAGCACCCTCTTCTCCGGGAGCGCGGACGGGATCCCAGACGTTCCACTCATCAAAGCAAATCTTTTGTCGTCGGACTGAAGGAGGAACACCGTTCTCAATGCGGGCGAGATCAATCAGGCCAGCCGTAATCTCAATAGCCCTCTCAGCAGATCTCGGAGCTAAACCTGTCAGCCATGCCTCACTAACTCTCAGCATCAAACATACCAGTAGCGTTCTTGTAGTGATCAGAGCTAGCAGTATACACATGAATACTGTGCATGTCGATCAAGCTCGCCGTCGTGCTACCTCCCAGTCCGTGGAGATCAAACTTGATGCACTCCTTGACGACGTACGAGTCCCAAGTGCTGTAGCCCGTCTCACCGCAGAGGATGAGCTCAACGCTGGGGTCGAGAAGCTTGATGGCCTTGGCCCATTGGTACGCCTGCTTTGCGTAATCTTCCTTTGTCATCTGGCCGACTTGCCAGGGGCCCCACATCTCGTTTCCGAGGGCCCAGTACTTGACCTGGTGATGGTGTTAGTGATGGGTAAAGTGAAGGTTTGGGGGATGTACATTGTAAGGCTTTTCGCGGCCATTTTGACGGCGGAGGTTGGCGTAGTAGCTGTTTCGGTCAGAGTTGCAGTACTCAACCCAGCCGAGGGCTTAGCATGTTAGTTAGAGTGCGTGCTTGAGATGCCTCATCTACTGACCTTCATCGAGAGTTCCTGTGACACGTTAGCAAGTGTATCTCTTATTGACATGAGTATGCTTACCGGTTCCAAAGTTGAGGCAAAAGTAAGGCTCAGTGCCAACAACCTCACACCACTTGAGAAACTCATCGGTTCCAAATTCATTGCTCTCGGTGCCGATCCAAGCAAGCTCAGGTCTACACCTCATTAATACTCTCCCCAAACAGCAAATATTAAGTGCAAACTCACCTAGCAGGTCGCTTCTCCTTGGGTCCAACACCATCAAGCCAGTGGTACGTAGCAACAAAGTTACCACCGGGATACCGCACAACCGGAACGTTGAGCTCCTTCATGGCCTCGATGACATCTGTGCGGAAGCCGTTGGCGTCGGACAGGGGGTTTCCCGGGTCGTAGATGCCGCCGTAGATGCAGCGGCCCATGTGTCTGGGCGCGGCACGTCAATACAACCCTAGGGGGAACCATGAAATTGGGGGGATGTGCTCACTCTGTGAATCCTCCATAGATGTTGTCTTCAATCTTGGAGATTACGGCCGTTGGGTCGACCGTGATGGTTGGACGTTCGTCGTCCGAGATGCGAGTAAAGGTGGCCATGATTGAGTTCTACTGTAGAAGGTCACACAAGTTCAAGCATACACAACAAGGTCAAGCACACGGGGATTCTCCAACATGCACACACACTTGTGATGTTGTCGATTCTAGATTCCTTAACGCTCAATCACGAGAGACACTCAATTTATGCAACTCAAATCTCACGCCAGACACATTCTCTCCATGCCATATCGTGCAGTCCCACCGCTTCCCTCGGTGCTTCGACGGGACTCCTCTCACCGCGTCTCTCGTCCGGTTCGTGCGCTTGACGCGAACCCCAGCGATTGGAGCGCTTCACCTGTGATCATTCTAGGTTTCGATCGGCATAGTAAAGCACCCCCGCAACGACACGAGACGTGGCCGGGGCCCCGGTCCAACCACATGGTGGCGTGAGCTTTTCTTTTCCCTCGGCCGGGGGAGTAATTGCTACGCCGGAGCTAGCAGGGGAAACTCCACCAGTCCCGTCGAGTTCCCATGTCACGGTTTACGAGACCGGCATGTTGCTAGAGCCAAGCCTCATCAACTGGTCGGGACACATTCCGGCCACTGTCAGTTGAGCGCTTGTAAAGCAAGTCAGCTAACAGCAAAAATATCCAGCTAACTCAGGTCACAAGGGATCTCACCGAGGCTCTTGTCATTCCGCTCTCTCCACAACGCACTAGCAGCCTGGCCCTGCCAACCCACATTGGCGATCCCAAAGACGGTAGTCACTCCGGGGACCCGCAGAAAGGTATCCCCAAGGCCCATGCGGGGAAAACAAGAGGGAATGAATTGCCTGTTGATGAGCATCTTTGCAAGATTGCAGGTTCGGGGCTCTCGTGCCGTCGCGCCAGAGTGTGATGGACAATAGCCCTGTCCCCCGTTCTCCCGTTGTGTCGGGATCCTTTGACCCTGCCCGTATACGACCTCGATGTGTTTAAATAGAGCCGTTGATCGCCTCTCTTTTTTTGTGATTCTCCAGTCAACCACTGCCAATCCAAGATCTTCATCATGGCTCTCCCTCCAAAGTGGTATCAGTTTGCAGTGTCCGTCTTTGCCTCACTGGGCTCTCTGCTCTATGGCTATGACTTGGGTGTCATTGCCGAGGTGATTGCCTCTGGCAACTTTATCAATCAGTTTGGCAACGACCCAAACAAGATGTGAGTTTACCCACCCTCTCTCTAAGTGTCTGTTCTGACTCTGGTAGTGGTGCTGTCGTGTCCGTCTTTACTGGAGGTGCCTTTTTCGGTGCCATGTTTGCTGGTCCTGCTGGTGATAAATTCGGCCGCAAGTATACTATCCTGATTGGTGCTCTCATCTTTATCCTCGGTGGTGGTCTTCAGACTGGTGCCTCGCATATCGACTATCTGTACTCTGGACGCTGTCTCGCCGGTGTTGGGTAAGTTTCCTTAGTCTAATTTGCTGTGTTTCACTAACATGCCTAGTGTTGGCTTCCTTGTCATGATCGTTCCCGTCTACCAGGGAGAGCTTTGCCATCCTGATATCCGTGGTAGAGTCACTGCCCTTCAGCAGTTTATGCTTGGTGTTGGTGCTCTCATCGCTTCAGCTGTCGGCTATGGTAAATCCCCATAACTCAGCCTTACTCTACTCCAACTAACACCCCCAGGCACATACGTCGGCTTCGAGGACCACGACTCTCGCCAGTGGCGTATCGCCCTCGGCCTCCAGTGTCTCCCCGCCGTCATCCTTGCTGCCCTGATTCTCTTCTTCCCCGAGTCCCCCCGTTGGCTCATCGACAAGGGTCACGTCGATGAGGGTCTCAAGACCCTCGCCCGCCTGCACTCCCAGGGCAACGTCAACGACCCCTGGGTTCGCGCCGAGTTTGAGCAGATCCAGGAGCGCATCGCCATCGAGCACGAGGCCGCCGCCAAGAGCTACCTCGAGCTCTTTACCGACAAGTCCTGCTTCCGCCGTCTCTTCCTCGCTGTTGCTCTGCAGGCTTCCGTTCAGATGACTGGTGTCTCCTGCATTCAGTACTACTCTGTCAAGATCTTTGCCAAGATTGGTATTTCCGGTGACGAGACTCTCCGCTACCAGATGATTTCTTCTGTCATCGCTCTGGTCGCTCAGTTCACTTGCATGCTTCTCATCGACAACACTGGTCGTCGCTGGCCCCTGATCGGAGGCAACTTCTTCAACGGAATCACCTTCATCATCGCCACCATCCTCCTCGCCAAGTTCCCCCCTGGTTCCGAGGGTGGTGGTGGCGCTGCTGGCTGGGGTTTCATCGTTATCACCTGGATCTACAACTTTTCCTTCAGCGCGACATGCGGTCCCTTGTCGTGGATTATCCCCGCTGAGATCTTTGATATGAAGACTCGTGCCAAGGGTGTGTCTATCGCTACCATGATGTCGTTTGCTTTCAACACCATGATTGGCCAGACTACCTCTGTCGCTCTTGATGAGAAGGATGGCATTGGCTGGAGATGGTACATTGTCTTCATTGTAAGTTCCCTCTTTACCAGCATTTCTGTAACCAAGCTAACCAAGCCAGGTCTGCAACATGACCAACGCCCTCTTCTTCTGGGCCGTCCTCCCCGAGACCGCCCACCGACCCCTGGAGGAGATGCGCTACCTCTTTACCGAGGCCCCTCTGTTTGTTCCCTCCATGGACAAGTCCAGGTTCGCCGCCGGTCAGGATCTCGAGAGGCGAGCCGAGGAGGTTTCCCAGAAGCAGGAGTTGGCTCATGTCAACTAAAGCGGCTGTTGAAGCTGGCACAATGTAGTTAATAGCATCAAGTGTGTGTAGCATGCTTGTTGTAGACTGTTAATTGGAAGACGCGCCTGTGTACTCCATCCTGAGGCTGTCATGGGTACTTGCTGTGATATCTGTGAATAGTATTGCACGACTGGAATGCAGAGAACCAACCTGATGTGCACATGCTTGAAGTTGCCATAACAACATGGTTCCCTCAAGTCCGGCCCCTAATGCACACCCCCAAGTTGTCACCCATGATCCTTCACTCGCCGTGATATCTACACCCCTCCCAATCAAACCGATCACAACGGCTCCCCAGTTATACCCGAGTTGTCATCATCCAATCACGGACTCTCCCAACTGCCCCTTGGCTGATGTGCGGCTAAGGACATACATAAGCCAGCGGGTATACCCCTGACCCTTCATCCGTCATGACATCAACCACCAGTCAGATGTCAAAGCACTTGTTAAACTTGCCCCTGATACTCAAATCATATTAACTACCCCTAAAGACTATTTCCAAAAAACTCAATCAACTTCTCGCCCGCCTCATCAACCTTGTCATACAAATCCGCATGTGTCATTCCCTCAAGCACAACCAGCTCCTTCGGTTCCTTGGCCTTTGCAACCGCATCTTCGCTATACCACTTGGTCGCCGCCTTTGTCCCCGTAATCATGAGCAACGGCCTTGGACTGATCATTTCGATAAACGCAAACGCGTCAAAGTTCCCCATGATATCCCAACTTCGTGGAATACACGTGTTCGTCGCACGCTTGTGATATCCTCGAGACGTGCGATAGTAATTCGCCAGATCACGGAACGACTCAGGAAAGTCATCTGGCAGATCCTCATACTTTTCCGGCAGCATGTGGACAATTTCCACCTTCTCGCCTGTAACGTCGCTGTTGCGGTCTGAGGCTGCGGCTTGGAGTTGAGAGCGGAGGACGTCCATGTTGGAAGAGTCCTTTTCATAGCCTCGACGAGCCATTGTGCCGGCGCACACGGCTGCTGCTGTTGCGCAGGCTTTAATACGGAGATCTGTCTGTGCTGCGAAGGGTGCGTAGCCGCCAGAAGCACAGATACCAAAGACTCCAATCTTGTCGTTGTTCACCTCCTTCAGGCTTACGAGGTACGTAACCGCGCACTTGATGTCCTCAACCCTCTGATACGGATCCTCAAGGTCCCGAGGTTCTCCCTCTGATTCACCCTGGTAGGCGGCATCGTAGGTCAGACAAATGAAGCCGGCGGGTGCGAGGACGCGGGCGTAGTTGGCGGGTGATTGTTCTTTGATGGAGGTCCAGGGGTGGCAGATGATGATGGCGGCTCCGTTGCGGTTGGGGGCGTCGGAGGGGGGGAGGTAGAGGTGAGCAGCGATCTTGAGGCCGCGGGAGGAAAAGGAGACGTTCTTGGGAGTTACAGACATGTTGGCTGATGCTGATGCTGATGCGATGCTGATGCTGATGCTGATGCTGATGTTTGTTGTATTGTCTACATATTCATCATCTCCTCACGGCATTCCCCATTATATATCTTCAGCTCAATACCATAATCTTGATCAATCCCATGTAAATGTGGAGTGATCCCGATCTAAATCTCACCGTCAAAAGATTCTGGTGTCGTCTTTTCGGTATCGACTTTCGGACCCCGACAATCTTCGGGGTGGAGGCTAAAGGCAATGCAACCTCCGACTCCGCGAACCCTGGGACGGAGGCTCCAATCCAATGGCTGCGGAGACGCCACTGGCTTTAACTTGGATAGGTGTCAGGCCACTTTGGCATGGAAGTATCGGTTTGAGCTGAGCTGGTGATGACCGGAGGAGAGTTATAAGTCCGTGGGCATACATATCACTTTGTCCTGCCTGTTCAGCTTTCGGACTCAGCTTCGGGAATCGCCCGTTGTTTTCGGGATGATTAATGGCATGTCCGAAAGTGATTGTTTCTTATTGGATGTCTGACTACGAGAGTTCTTTGTCGGCAAGTTGACTTGTCTCTTGATACACGTCATGGTCTCTGCTAGCTCCAAGCACACGCTGGCCAGCGGTGAATGCAAAGACACACCGGTTACAGTATGCCCGAGACAATGAACTGTGGACGGCGTGTGTTTTGTGGCTGTTGTAATAGGCGAAGCTGTTTCTCTGTATGCATGTTGAATCCAAGCACAAGAAGTCATCAACTCGATGGCAGCGATATCTATGAGGAACTGACCCATGATCTGGACAGGAAAGAGCCTGTCATATTGCGTATCGTATACTCGTAAGATATATAAGTCCAGCCCTCTGGAGCCATTAATCGGGCCCGGGCCAGGGGTGGGTCATTCCCCCGTGTCCCTCCTCATTCTCAATGCCCTCACTTACCCCCCAAGACTTCAACTTGACGACCAATCCCAAGTAAATCACGCCCCAGACGCCGACCCAAGCAACTCCTCAGCAAACCCCCCAACAGCATCCTTCATGGTATCCAAAACACCCTCCTCAACCCAGAAATGTCCTGCCGTTGTAATCTCACGTCCTCGAAATCCTGACCCAGGTCTGTCACCTAGCTTCGCTGTCCAAGCTCGTAATCTGTGTACCGCCACAAACACATCCGTGTCTCCGTAGACGGCCAGTGTAGGATTCCAGATGAGCTTCTCCTCGGCCGCCACATCGTGAGGATCCCGATTCTTGACGAGCGCTGTTGGTATCAAGGACATTGTAGCCAGGTGTGTGGCCAGACCTTGAAGCGGGGAAACCATGAAATACGCTGGCTTCGGCATGATGAGGTCCGTGATGGTAGGCAGATGCTCCCCTGGCGGAGGAGCAACAGCACTACTCTGACTATCCGTCGGACTGTGAAACAACCTCTGCCCATGTCTCCCTGACTTAGCCTTTGCAATAAGATCGTGAACACCACGCCGAAACCTCTCCTCGTCCAGCGAGAAGCTCCTCCTCCCACCTTCATGGCTCCGTCTTGGACTTCCACCCTCGTCGCCGCCGATCCTAACGCCGCGCTTGCTCTTCCCTCTTATGGAGCCGTGCTCTTTCATCGCAGCGCGGGCGCTTGCCAGGACAATGTTTTGTTGCTCAGCTAGGTGTGCCGCTCGGAGGCGGACTTCTGCGGCGTCGGAGCCTGCTATGGGAGAGACGAAGGGTTGGAGGAGGGCGTCGAGGGGAGGTAATCGACTTGTTATCATTGCTCCGTATGAGTAGCCGCCCATGAGGAGGATAGGACGTTGTCGAGTCGTCATTGCGTTGACGTCGATGGGCGCTAGACTCTTTGGGCCAAGACTATCCGAGGATTGAGGTCGAAAAGGATCGAGAAAGTGAACATAGTGTAGGATAAATGCTATAAAGGTAGCATAGTCGTCACGTTCTGGTTTCGAAGTCCAGCTCGTCTTGCCCGCTGAGCCACTGGCGCCTCTGGTACAATTAGCCATGAACCAATGCAGACCCTGGAAACACGCACCGAAAGTTGAAAGTGCCGACTAGATATCCCTTACGCAGGAGCTGAGCAGCAACTATATCCACCACAGGATCATCGTAGGATCCTCCCAAGGGGGCATAGGGATGCGCTACGACGGCGGCATGGCGCTGCCACTGCGGAGCGCGAGGGTTCGCCAACAGCGACACAGGGTGGTAGACGCGACAGTCGAGGGTGAGGCCATCGTGGATGCTGGGGAGCGTCAGGGTCAAGGTCGGTTCGGGGAGCATGCTGGGCGTGTCAGTGACATCTTGCCTCTGTCGGGACCCCGTTAGTGATGATGTAGGGTCTGGGTTGGATCTGAGGGGATCTCGATAGCGGGAGATGTAGTACGTCAAAGCTGGGGCGCCAAGGGTGGTCCAGCCGAGGCGAAAATAGGTATAGCTACGTAATAGTCCAGGACAAGGGTCTTGACTTCAATTAATGCTCGTATCTATAATTCTACATTTCTAACATACATACATAGTAAAATAAATCATTGCGTCTTCTTCTCGCCTGCATCCTTTGCCCTCTGTCTCCTCCTCTTGATCCATCCCCTCAGCTCGTTGACCAACCCCATCACCAGTGGAACCCCCACGGGGCCCAGAAGGGGGAGATAGACTGCAATCTTGTGCTCGTCTGGGAAGTACAGCTGTCCGACCATGCTCTTTTCAAAGAATGCTCGCTCAGCTTCCTCCTCGGCGATTCTTGCATGCAATAGTCCAGACGGGTCGCCTAGATTGGAGCAAGCCTGCTGTAGATGCTCCATGGTTGATGCAACACCATCAGCGACGCTGCGGGGAATAGCAATGGATGGAAGAGCAAGAGATAACCGCGCCAGCGATCCAAGCGTTGAAGAAGCCTGCAACAGCAAATCCGCAGAACGAATGCGCGATAGTGTAGACAGCCTCAACGGCAGAGATCCAGACTGCGGCGTGCCCAGCAGCGACAACAAATGGCCATTAAACGTCAACATCGGCTGCTTCAGCGTCTCGGCTGACACGTGCGCCGTCGTCTCGGGAAGCTTAAGGAGATACACACTTCCCCACTGTGGAAACATCCACGACTGCGACGAGGTTCCTGCTTCTGAGTCGAGGCCGATCTTTTGGTCGCCCACGTAGATGACAAAATTGACGGTTGGGGCTCCACCGATGGAGGGCGAGAGAGGCCACTCGGCAGCGTTGATGAAGGAGGCCAGATCATCCTTGCTGAGAACCTGCGACTGCGCGCCAGGTGTCGCATAAAGCTGCACCTGCGTGTCGATGGTGAAATTGTGAATAGGACCTAGAATATCGAGCATGGGCTTCATGTACTCCTCGATCGCAGCCTCAATGTCCCACGTGTTCGGGACGGCGCCGGCCGTGAAGAGCGAAAACGTGAGGTGATACGTCGGCGCATATCGCAGGGATCGTGTGGTTCGCTTCGATAGTTGGTCGACCGTCTCGGGGCTTAGGCCTGGGGGTTTGGCGTCGGGGGCTGAAGATGTAGAGAGGAGGTAGGAGATGATGGACTGCTCCTCTACAAACGTCGACTGAAGCTCGTTGGCAATGTACGTCGCAAGAGTCGAAGAGGAAGAAGAAGAAGAAGGAACGGTATTAGGAGGGTATGCGATGTTGAGAACGGCAGAGTCGGAGTCTAGAGAAGCCGAGTTGCTCTCGCCGGGTGTGAGCTGGATCGTCAACGCAACGTGGGAATCGTCGTCGGTGGAGGACTCTTTCTGGGCAAGCTGGAGTCGGAGGTGATGACCAGAAAAGTCATTGTGGTCGTCGAGAGCGTGCTGCGTCAGGCGCACGAGGTTCTGAGCGTCATTCTCCTGGAGCGCATCGGCCTTGACAGAGATCTGGAGGGGGAACACTGGACGACAGGCCTGGAGATGTGAGCTTGATGAAGCATATTGTGGCATTTATCATCTCACCTTTCCTTCTGCCCATTCTAGCATTCCATCGAGGGGAAGATTGGCACGGTAAATGGTAGTAGTCTTCCACCAGATGGGAAGACCAAGACACAGTACTATAAGCCAGAACGACACAACGACGCGGGTGCGCCTGGTAATGTCGGAGGGCTTCTCGGGAGGAGGTAAGTTGAGCCCGGGGTTTTCGGCGGACGGCACCGCTTGAACCTCTTGGGACGCCATAATGCCGTCCAGAGGTTGTGAATAGAGGCGCGGGGGAATTGTGCACCTTGGCTCTTATCGTGATTGTCCTTTTGGTAAGGGAGCTTGGAACACGACATCGCCATGTCACGTGATGGGGACGGTGGTTCGGTATGTGTAAGCGCCGATGTGGAGATGTAACTAGATGAAGTCTACAAGATTCTGGGGTTGATGATACAATGAGGGATTGGATATGCTATTTGTTATAATAAGCTGCCAGATTCATCAGGAGTATTGGCTAGAGTCTCTGCAAGAGCGATAGCTGTACCTCGTGCATGTATCCTCTCAATGATAACTGACATGCCCATATCCACAACATCGACATCTACAAACAGCTCTAGCAGGCCGCTTATCGTACTGTACCTGCAGCGTCCCATCAACCAGATCTCTCTCTACCTCCCTAACAAAAACATCCAAGTCATCATCGTCATCATCATCATTCTTCTTCTATTTCCCCTCATCCCGCAACTCTTGCCCTTCTCAGTTTAAATCCCTTCACATGTCGTACACGCATCCCCCCAAACGTCCGTGTCTCGGAGCCGAGGCATCATCACCACTCCGCAGGACTTGGCCATGCAAGCTGTGTACTGGTCTGGCAAAGTCGTGTACGAATCGGGTAATTTCATCGCGAGTGTTGGCCGTTGTAAACCATTGACGCAGACAAGATGGCCCTCTCCTCTTGATTTCTACTTAGTTCAGCTCCCTATAAATACTAAAGCCCCTTGTCTTCCCGCTGTGGAGAGAGTGTCGTCACTGACATCTCCTTATCGCCATCACCCCATCGACCCACGTCAACAACACGGAGCTCGTTCTCTTCTTTCAGGTCCGACAGGTCCGAAGGCCTCAATTCACGCTCAACAACTTCTACAATGCCTGGTAAGCCCTATACCCTCTTACTCTAGCTCCCAATGCTAATCCTCAGTCCCCCTCGCCCTCGCGGCTCCAGCCGTAGCTGGCACCATCGCATACCTCAACGCCCGCTCCTCCACCTGGTACGACCTCTGCCTCCTCCGCTGCGTACTCGCCGGCGCGTCGCGCATGTACTACCGCGAATGGGTCGACCGTCTGAACCTCTTCTACCTCGTCGAGAACATCGCCAAGAATCCGAAAACCGCCGACCGTCTGTTCATCATCTTTGAGGGCAAGCGCTTGTCCTACGGGGAAGTCTACGACAGAGCGCTGAGGTGTGGACACTGGCTCAAGACGGAGCAGGGCGTTAAAAAGGGTGATATCGTCGCTGTCGACTTTCAGAATTCGGATACGTTTGCTGTGCTGTGGCTTGGTCTTTGGAGCATCGGTGCGAAACCTGCGTTTCTCAACTATAACCTCTCTGGCGCGTCGTTGGTGCACTGTCTCCAGGCCGCGACGAGCAAGCTGTGCATCGTGGACCCCATCGTCGCCGACAATGTGGGACAGGATGTTCGTGATGCCATGGGCGAGATGCGCTTCGTCGTGTATACCCCAGAGGTGGAAGCTCAGCTCTTGGCTACGGAGCCTGTGAGGGCACCAGACTCCGAACGATCCGAGAGTAGTCTGTCCAATATGGCTATCCTCATTTATACCTCTGGCACCACTGGTATGCCCAAGGCTGCCGTGGTGTCCTGGGGAAAGTTGATTGTTGCGGGCACCATGGCGCAGAAACTGCTGGCTCGTGAAGCCGGCGATATCATGTATACCGTGAGTCTCCCCCATATCAGTCTTCAACTCCATACTAACACTAACCTCCAGTCCATGCCCCTCTACCATTCCTCAGCAGCCATCCTCTCCTTCTGCGCAACCCTCCTCGGCGGCAGCACCCAAGCCCTCGGCCGCAAATTCTCCACAAAGCTCTTCTGGCAAGAAGTCCGCGAATCCGGCGCAACATCCATCCAGTACGTCGGAGAAACCCTCCGCTACCTCCTCGCCGCGCCTCCCCAGTACGACCCCGAGACGGGCGAGTGCCTCGACAAGAAGCACAATGTGCGCGTGGCGTTTGGCAACGGTCTGAGGCCCGACATCTGGAACGAGTTTAAAGAGAGGTTTGGCATCGAGGGGATTTGCGAGTTTTATGCTGCTACTGAGGGCACGTTCGGGACCTTTAATCTCAGCAAGAATGATCTCACCGCTGGGGCTATCGGCCGGAATGGTTGGATATACAACATGATTATGAGCTTCTCAGTCACCCTCGTCGAAGTCGACTGGGACACTGACATGCCCAAGCGCGATCCAAAGACGGGGAGATGCCGCAAGGTCCGCGCCGGCGAACCAGGCGAGATGCTCTTCAAGCTACCCTCCAAAGATCCTTATGCCCGCTTCCAGGGATACTACGGTAACAAGGCAGCTACGGAAGCCAAGATTCTACGAGACGTGTTTAGCAAGGGCGACGCTTGGTTCCGTACTGGAGACGTTGTTCGGTGGGATAGTGATGGACGAATCTACTTCCACGACCGTATCGGCGACACGTTCCGCTGGAAAGGCGAAAACGTGTCCACAGCCGAAGTCAGCGAAATCGTATGCCAACACCCCATCATCAAAGAAGCCAACGTCTATGGCGTATCGCTCCCCCACCACGACGGCCGAGCAGGCTGTGCAGCAGTATACCTCTCCTCAGAACCCACGCAAGAAACGATGCAAAGCCTAGCATCCCACGTTCAAAGCTCACTCCCCAAGTTTGCGCGTCCCCTATTTCTCAGAATCGTCACAGAGATGGGAGGCGGGCAGATCACGGGGACAAACAAGCAGCAGAAGCATGCTCTCCGCGAGGCGGGAGTTGATCCTGCGCAAAAGGACATGGGGGAGGTTTATTGGCTTAAGGGGGACAGCTATGTGCCGTTTACAGACAAGGATTTCAGAGAGATGGAGGGCGGCAAGGTCAAGTTGTAGTCTAAGAGTCTAGGATACCCATAATGATAGTGCATACTCATTTCATCTCGTTTACTCTTCTCCCTTGGACCGTCACTCTGACCCGTCACATCTATTTGAATCGACGCTAGTTTGGTTTCCTATATCACTCCAACCTAGACAATATCTCACCCCTCACATCTCCCCAGCCTCGGCACGGCACATGCACTCTATATCCCCCCAAGTCAAGGTCCATTAGTCTAGTTAGCGCGTGATATCTTATATGTTATGATATGTCCATCCATGCCATACATGCAGTGCTCCATGTACATTGCTACTCAACGCCCTCCTCCTTTCTTCTACATAGATAGACCGTGACTCGTTACGTTACACATGCCATGCCAGTGTTTTACTTATTTTGCTAATGCCTCGCTAATGTTGCTTGCCTGCCCATCCGATGCGATGCCAATTTCACCTCCAGCAACCACCTCATGATCCTGCTATTCCCAGCCCAACTCGAGGCTGGCTTGGGCCGCCAGAGTACCCCGGTCCCATGCCGCTTCCACCAGTCGTCCCTGTCCTCTCTCTCATCCTTCTGCCCTCCATCAGCCCTCGCAATCCTCGCTTCTGCAGCCCAATCACGCTACTAAGCTCGCCACTCCACACAAAGTTCTCCCGCTCGCTGCCGCCAATCTCTGAAGAGCTCCACTCTGAACCGCTCTGGCTTGTCGTCGCTGACAGTTCGTCGCTTGGGGGACGGTTAGGCTGTTGCACATTCGTATTGAGACTAAGGCCTTCGGTCCGCGCTTGGATATCTGAAGAAAAGCTGTCGCTAGCTCCATGTCCCAAGGAAAAGTCGGATGTAGCAGTAGGTGAGCCAACAGGGTCCAGAGTTCCCACAAAGAAGTTGGGGTTGAGCGATCCATCAATGCCACGACCTCCACCGGCAGCCATTGCTGTTGCGTTGAACACGGCGGCTGCGTTTCGGCTGTCAAGCAGAGCATGAAGTCGTTCGACGACTGCCTCAAGAAGCCCATCGATACGATAGGGTCGCGCAATTTGCAGGAGCGAGCAGAGAATCTGTGGTGTGCAGAGCGGAGAAGATGGCGGAGGTAGGGAGCTCGTGTAGAGGAAGTGAAGGAGGGCCTGGATCGTGAGATAGGTGTGTGGCAGGTAAAGACATCGCGGTCGTGAGTTTGGTGGTAGCGAATGAGGCGTAGGCGCGGCATTGATGTTGGTCGGGTTGGCCTCGTGACCCATGGCCCCAGCAGAGATGCTTGAAGGTGCTGTGCTTGCTGGGATACCAGTTGAGCCCAATGATCCAATAGTGCTACTCATGGATCCGGAGCTCTCGGCTGTCCTGGAACTCGGCGTGATGGTGATGGCTGACGCTCGTAGGGGGTTGCTCGCCAGACCAGACCGGAGAGTCATGGCGTCACTTCCATCCTGAGTTGCCGTGCCCTCTCTCAGTAGCTGCACGAAGTAGGGTCCCCATCGTCGTCCCACAATCCTCGAGTTGACAGGGATTCGCTCGCCCCCGATGCACAGAATGTCCATATCTGACAGCTCTCGTAGAGTGAATGCCTTCTCGCCAAGCTCTTCGCTCGCCCTCGAGTGATGTCTTCCACCCGCTGTGTACCCAGCTTTGCGCGCGAGACTGAGTCCAGGGCCCGCATAAGGACTACTGGCAGAGATGAAACCAGACAGAGGGCTCGTCTTGCGTGGGTTATCATAGAACCCAAAAGCTTCCAGCTCAACCATGCACACATTGGAAAAGTTGATTCGTCGGTGATTATAGTCATCGACGAGGCTTCTCTTCCGGTTGCCCAGAATCACAAACGTGTTTCGTCGGTTCCAAAGCACTCCGCGATTCCAGCTGCCCTGGCTAAACACACTTCCTCCAGCATCGATCCGGCTCCACGTGAGCGTCCGTAGATCCAGGGCCCAGAGAGCATACTCCTGCCGGGACGAGGTGAGGTACGTTCCGCTGACCACAAAGTGTGTGTCGATGACTCCGCCGTTCGGGAACCGCAATCCGGGAGGTGAGTATGTTCCCGACATGGGTCTCTCTGTCAGAGTTCCGTCTGGTGCGCGAATCTGCAGCTCCAGCTTGACATCCAAAAAGTTGTAGTTGCAGTAAATGAGCATAGACGATCCTGGTTCTCGGGCCTCCTGGCTGATTCCTCCTTCTGTGCGCTGGACTCCATTCGAGTGTCGTCGACCGAGCTTGGCTGCCACCGCAGGGGGCAATGGAGCCGTCACGCTTCTGTATGCACCCCAACTCCTATCCAGAGGCTGTGTAGATGTCCATTTCAGGCTTCGTAAGTTGAATACGCTGATTTGCTCGATGTAGTTGTTCCTACCGTCTTGTCCACCCACAATCACCATTTCAGCACCACCTGTGCCGTCAATGTTGATACCAATGCGACCTTCGTTGGGGTTTCCGGATGAGGGGTTATGCTGGAGGGCAGATAGAGGTGCGCGGTGCGAGGAAAAGGTGGCGGATGAAGGGAGTATACAGGCACAGTGGGCGTATCGGCCTTGAGGAGGGTCCTGGGTCGGGATAAATGTCCACACTTTGGTCGTGACGTCGTAAATGTAAATATCAGACATGACGGTGATTTCGGGCTGGTCACCGCCAGGGGGTTGGTTAGGGGCAGGCGACATGCCTCCATAACAGACCATCTTGGTATCTCCAAGCGCGCACATGGAGTGGAAGTATCGAGGAGGGGGGACATCGCCTGTCGTCTCCAGCTTCGTCCAGTGTCGCCTAATAAGATCCAGTTCGTACATGTCTGATGTTAAAGGGGCGGGTCGGCTTCTAGACAGAATCCTTCCTCCAAAAACATAGAGCTTGTCCCCCAAAATTGTGGTTGTGGCTCCAACTAGCGCATGGGGCTCTCGGCCTGTCGTTCGATGCACATTGCACATGAGGCCAGAGAGGTGTGTGGAAGGACCTTGTGACGGTCCTCCAACCGGGTTTGAACGACCCTGTGTCACATTTGGTGATGGTCCAGTAGAGGCCGCCCCGGTGGCCCCTGGCTTCAGATTATTGTTGGGATCTTGAGGTCCCTCGTATCTGGAAGAGCTCGACACGCTGCTCATGCTGTTGTTGGCCTCATTTGCACCGTACATGTGCGGCGGTGGCGCCGAAGAGTTCGAATCCATAGTGCTTGTCCGGCTGTCCATGACGGGTTCTTTTGGTGGCGGTGGTGGTACTGGCGATTGCGCCGGTGATGGATCAGGGTAGTTTGGCGTGACCTGACCCTCAGGGACGCTCGGTAGGTTTGTGGGAGAGTTGGAATCTAGTGGCGACGCAGAATCTCGATTGGGAGGTGGTCGGGGTAGAGGCTTCGCAAGACTATATTGTAGGCTCAAATTTCGAACATGCTGGATGGCCGAACTCTCGGATGGTTTCTGAACGCTCGATGTGGACGAGCTCGCAGAGTGTAAACTCGACGAGGAACTCTTTAGGTTGAGGCGGGAAGGGCTGCGAGAGAGCTTGACTGAGGGTAGCTTGCGAATGCCTCGATAGACGCCTGAGAGCAGATCGGGAGTGTATCGAGCGGTCGTCGGCGGCGGTCGTCCGTCATCGGAGTCTGAATCGGAAAAGTGGGAAAAGTCGTCGACGGCTGGAGGATCCTGCCGGACTGTTAGTTCTGAGGAATCAGCCATGTCGGTTGGCGAGTGGATGGCGCAAGTAGCAAAACATGAGATGATGGATCTGGCAAAAGACAAGGAAAGAGAATCGCGGGGATAAAGGGTAGCACTGGGCGAGTAGCTGACCAAATAGGAACTCGCAAAATGACAGCTGCCCTCGAGACGGAAGCCAGGGAAGGGATGGAAGCCAAGGGAACGGGTGAGCCTAACAGACGTTGCGCTGGAGATCGTGAGGGCGATCCGGTGAGACCAGGGAGGTCACCGCTCAAGATGGGTCTAGATGGGGACTTTGAGCCAGGGTTGGCGAGGGCAAAGAGATGATGACGGAAGCGTAAAAGGACAAGAGGCGTAGTCGAGAGACACGAGGACTCAGGGAGGCGAACGGAAGGGGCCGTGGCGGTTGCTGGTCGCGGGGGAAGAGGCTCCGTCTGGAGACAGGACCGAGATGTGACAGGCGGCCAACCGAACGAGGATAAGAACGACAGGGACACGGCGGGACAGAGAGAACAAGACAAGGACCAGGCAGCGGAAGCAGGGGAAGCAAGGCGTACGTACCGTTCGTCAAGATGCCCGAGAGGCCGCGATACGGGGCAGTCGGTCAAGAGGTTGCAGGTGGTAATTTCGGTCAGGGTCGCGGGCGCGGAATCGAATCTGTCGACGTCCAGGAGGTTTGGGCAAAACGGGAGAAGTGGACAGCCGAAGCCGAGCACTGGAGCGCACTGCAGCTAGTGCAGCGCACAAAGTCTCGATCCAACAACCACTCAGAGGCGTCCGAGCGAAAACAGGGTCACAGTGGCAGTCTGAAGTCGTGATGAAGGGGACAAATGGACACCGACACCAGCCAGACGAAGTGACAGGGCGTGCGTTGGCAGCCCGCGCACGGACACTGAACGAACGTCAAGGAGGGGATCCGAGGGGTTCGTTTCCAGGGGGTCGAGCTGTAGCGCTAGTCCGCGTGGGAAACGGGGAGTTTCTCCTCGGGGGAAGGGTTCGATGCGATGCGATGCGATGCTGCAGGTGCGAGGTTTTAGCGCCAGACGAGGAGATGAGACGAGACGAGACGAAGTCTCTGTCTATTCAACGAAGATGGTGTTGGCGGCAGCAGCTGCGCTGTTGTGGGCGTTGATCGTCGTGGACCCGGGATTGGTGGCGCGCTTCTCTGGGGGTCTCGGTCGGTCCCAACGGTGGAGCGGATCCCTTGGGCAGTCGTAGTATCCCGTTCGCGGAAAAAAGTCAGGGGCAGCGACGGTCAGATTCTGAACCTAGAGAAGTTGCTTTTCAGCGATTGGGATCGACGATTATGACGATTTCTCGGTATTGATCTTTCGGTGAGGAAAATGATGGAGGAGAGACGGGTTGTTTCAGAGAGCATGGTGCAATCAGCGCTCAGCAGGAGCTCCAGAGTAAGGCGGCAACCACTGGCAGACGGGATGATTCGACCAATGAGAGTGCACAACCTCCAGTGGGAAGGTGCGGCGTAGTCGTAGTCGCTGTCCACTGTTTTACCGCCAAGAAAACCGAACGCGTTAGCTGTCAACCCCCCTAGAAAGTGTGACAGCGCCTAGAAGTCCAGTGGAAGCAATGTGTTGCTTTTTTAGTGACAAGGGTCCCTGCAGCTAGGTTGGTCTTGTGATGGGTGGTAACCGCTATGGAGGTACTGACGTAAGATGAAGTGGATGGTTTTGTCTCTAATCATAAAAGGCTTGATAAGTTTCAGAATAAAAGTGTCTAACTATTCTGAGAAGGTTTAGAAGATCTTATTAACTAGGTGTTTGAGGATATTGATGGAATTGGGTATCGTAATTAAAATGCTCTTATCTCCACATCCACATTGGATCCCATCCACCTGCTCAAAGGGGTGTCTTTCGGCTTGACTCTTGTTATGCTTTGCATCTACTGGGGTCTAGAGTTTCTCATAGATGTAGAGTTTGTCTTGGCATCACAAATAGGTAGGCAAGGATATTGGCTTCAGGAGCGAGTGCTCGACTCGTTTCTCTGCATACGCTACGACGTCTTGGCTGCTCGAAATTCATCCCAACTTTGCCCATGCATTCTAAGGCAATGCTACGCAAGACGTGAATATTGGAGGTTGCGTTAAAGTAGTTTCACATGCTGCTCGTTGGAGGTGTGGATAGTCAAGGATCAATGTTAGCGGTGAGAAGAGATCCCCTCTACGGAAGTCCAGAGATCAACATGTAAGACGAAACGAAACATCCTAAAACCACTCCTACTATAATTCCCATTCTAGACATCAGAAGGCAGTTTCACACCCCACGGGGCATCCATCTCGGCAGCCTTTCCAAGCTAATCAAGAAACAACCAACCCGCATATACGCGAGACCACAAACGACAACCAAAACAAGGATCAGTTCCGAAACCGTCACCAACAATCAGAAACATCGCGGCATGTGACCGAAACGCGTGGTCCAGACCCTCTTTTGAAACGGATTCAGAAAGATGGTGCTTGGCGGTCATCAATAGGTGCATTGTGCAGTGTGATGAGACGCGCGGCTTACAAACTCGCTTCTGAATATTGACTACAATCAGTATGCGGTTCGGTCACCCTCTAAGCGAACTGCAAGCCTATCACAGCTGAAGTTCCGTGCATAGACAGTTGTCGGCCCGGGAATTCTATGGGTGTAATAATCTTGGTTGGCTTCTATTCAAGTAGGTTGGTATCTGCCTATTCAGATATGAGCCGAGGTCGGTTCCGGCTAATATCCATCAGGCTTTGCAAATATAGCCAGCCGAAGCAACTATCCGTCATTAAACAACCGTTCCAGCCACCTTGCTCTGCGTGTCCTTGGGAGCGTCGAAATCATAGCAGACATCAGTGATAGGCAGCTCGACATGGTACAGGTTGGCGCTCCACCACTTTGTAGCAAATCCAACGAGATCAAAGACAAAGTCGGACTTGAAGGTGACATCACAGTCTCCGACAACTCCTCCAGAAGCGCCTCCAACGTGCGTAGCTGTTCCGTTGGTTGAAGCGCTGGCAGACTGCTCAGAATCGAGGGTAAACTTGTTGATCAAAGCGGGCGTAGCTGTGAGACCGCTGCTGAGGTCGATGAGTCCTCCCAGGACCTTGACGGCCAGTTGGACAGTCACGGAGGTGCTGGCGTTGAGTCCAACTTCAACGCTCTCGCTGACGTTGGCGTAAGAAGTGTACTGGGGAACCCAGCCGGTAGCAGAGTTCTTGGCTGAGTCAAGGACGTCGAGGTGGACGTTTCCATCAGGGATAGAGATGTCAGCACCAGCGGTCACGGAAACGGCACCTGAGGCATCAATATCGACGCCAACAGCAAAGCCGACACCTGGGCCGAGAGAGACAATTCCTGGAACATCAATAAGGTTGAAAGTAAGAGAATCAGGGTCGTAGAGAATGGAGCGAGACCAAGCAGCTGCGACATCGGCGCTCAGGGCGACGTCGGCAGAGAACTGGGTGTCAATGTCAAAGTAGAGATGTTCGAGCTAAGCCGGTCAGCACCCGCATGTCAAAGAGCTTGCATGTATCCAAGGGTTGGTTCAATGAAATTCAGAAACTCACTTTGAATCCCCAGAAGTTGTACTTGAGGTATCCTGAGAACGTGACAGTAGACGCAAACTCGGCCTGGTCGGCCTTGACAGTCACCCAAGGGTCTTCCTTGAATAGGATGGTATCCTCTGGCAGTCCAGCTCCGAAGCTCAAGGCGACACTAGGATCAAGCGTGAGGCGCTTCTTGAGGGTAGTAGAGGGAATAGAAGAAAACTCCATCTCAAAGCTGTCTGTGCACTTGTCAGTATATTGCAACAGTTTTCATATGTGCAACTCACCAGCCACCTCTGAAATATCCGCCTTTGAGGCACTGCAGGTAATGGTCTGCTTCTTCTCATCGGGAGACACGTTTCCAACTGAGAAAAAGGTACGCTGAGATCCAGAGTCGCAGCCGCTTGAGCCACTGGTGATAATGGTAAAGTCGCTGTACTTGACCCAAGACTCCTTGGCCTTTTTGAAACCTTCTCCCTTTCCAAACTCGACGGTGATGGAGTCGCCGCTGCATTGAACCTTGGTGATGGATCCGATGGTGTCGAGAGCAACAGCAGGCTTGTTCATGTCGATCTTCATGTTGATGGAGCCATCTGCGGTCTTGTTGCCGGGGACGTTTCCTCCAGGGACGGTTCCCTTGGGGGCGCCATAGGACAGCTTGACCTTCTTCTTGGGGACACAGTTCTCGGGGTTGGAGTGATCCTCATCAGGGTGGGGGACTGGCGTAAAGATGACGGTGGTGTTGTGCTGAGCAGTGGCAGTTGCTGGGCGAATGGTGGTCGTGACAGTCTCGGAAGCCTTGGGAATCTTGACAGTCTCGGAGGGTTTGGCACTCTCGATCTGCGCAGCGGCAACAGTAGGGACTTGGCTGGGCATTTCCACTACAATGTAGCGGACAGAGCACGCGCATGATTCTTCAGCAACGGCATGACGGGCGAGCAGCAGCAGATTGCTGACTGCAAAAAGAATGGACGAAGATGCAGAGATCTTCATGTTGAATGAGTGAATGGCAACTGTAGGAGATTAACGAAAGGAGGGATGCATGGTCAACAGAGAGATTTCGCAAAGGGATGTAGTTATCTATATACATGATATATCGAGGCAGGGTCCTATAGCGTCTTCGGTATAGTCCGAATAGGGCAGGAGGTACCACAACGGCATGTGAAGAATCTACTGGGTATAAGATAATTAAAACCGCCGAGAAGTGGAGTAGCCATGAGGTGAGAACGGTGGCAGTTGTGAGGCTAACTCCGGTTGGACCCTGTAAAGTCATCGAGTTGTGGCTTGGCCCGCTCTATGACATGGGTTGTGATGCAGCCCGTTAAGGTAGCGAAACTCAAACCCAACAACTACAGCCCTTCACGGCACTTATACCCACATCCCGTCGGCGAAGCCCTACGTGATCTATACCCATGTCAGTGTCTGAGCAACTTGTCCAGAGCGTCTTCAAGACGATCCCTCCCCGCTTGCGTGGACCTGGAGGCGCCGTCGCCGTCGTCAAGGATGGGCATCTCCTCGGGCAGACCGTTTGGGGGTACGCAGACCTTGACAGGAGGATCCCCATGACGGCGGACACGCCGATGCCAATCTGTTCCATCTCGAAGCAGATGACATGCGCAGTGCTGCTCGACCTGGAGCGTAACCCGACGTCTTCCATGTCCAAAGGTGACATCAGGGGGCAGTTCGAGGCTGAGCTCAAGCGGCTGCTGCGTCCAGAGATGACCAAGGACGGCAAACTGACCCTGGAGCACCTGTGCGATAACCGCTCCGGTATTCGTGATTACTGGGCATTGACCACGCTCTGGGGTGCCAAGCCGGAGGGACGGTTCGACCTTGACAAAGACGGCCCGCAGGCAAGGGACCGACTGAGGAGCTTCCACTTTGAGCCAGGGACAGAGTATTCTTACTCCAACACCAATTTCCACATCTTGGCGCGAATCATTGAGAAAGTGAGTGGAGAGTCGTTCGAAGTGTTGCTGGGAGAGCGAGTCTTTGGTCCAGCTGAGATGAAGACTGCACGGCTGTGCGCAGATACGTCAAAGCTGCCTGAGCCGTGTGTTGGATACGAGGGGGATGAGAAACGTGGCTATACGCCTGCTGTTAACCGCATAGAGTGGGATGGTGACGCTGGCATTGTGGCTTCGCTCTCAGACATGGTTGCTTACGAGGGATATCTGGATCGCAGCCTGTCTGATCCGACGAGCTGGTACCAGACTGCGATTGAACCGTCACAGTATCGTGATGGTACACCAGCTGTGTATCGCTACGGTCTCTCTCATGTCGATGTCGAAGGAGTAGAGACTATCGGTCACGGTGGTGCACTACGTGGGTTCCGATCTCGACGTCTTCAGGTGCCGAAAGAGCGACTTTCTGTCGTGGCCATGCTCAACCACGAGTCAGAGGCTGGAACACTTGCTGAGCATGTTTTGAGAGGTATCCTGAACCTCCAAAAGCCTCAGTTCCCTGTTGTCGCACCGACTCCTGACTGGTTCGGTACCTTTATTGACGACAGGACCTTTCTGGCAATCACGGTGTCGCCGAGTGTCAAGGGGAAGGTCAGCATCTACTACGCCGGGTATCCCGAATCTATCACCCTCACGGAGCCTTTTCGTGGAGTGTCTCGCGACATGACTGCGACTCTCACTTTAGATACACTTCACATCGAACGCCTGAAGGATCACAGGGCCCTCAGGGCTGTACGTGTAGCCCAGAGCGACACCCCCGTGGACAACGCCTTTTACCAAGGCGACTTTTACTGCGACGAGATTGATTCGATCTTTCACTGTTACGATCAGGGCGGTGTAATGTTTGGTGCTTTTGATGGATTTCTTGGTGAGGGGCCAGTACAGCCGATGCGTTACATTGGCGGTCATGTCTGGATTCTCTCATGTCCGCGTGGAATGGATGCTCCAGCGCCTGGTGACTGGACTGTTGTGTTCAAGTGTAAGAATGATGCTGTTGTTGGTGTTGGAATTGGGTGTTGGCTTGCCAGGTCACTCTATTTTGACAAGAAGTAGGCAAGTATTTCGCTCTTTTTCAGAACGGCAGAGGATCGGGTGACACCCAGGCTCATTTGCAAGGAGGATAGGGTAGTTGGCGGCTGGATGGTATGCAACATGACTGATGATGATGTAAGTTACGAAACAACACAGAATGAACATGAATGGCTTATTCAGACCTTGATTGCAACTTCATCTTCTAATTTCGATGTACCCAATGCCCAATAACATGGCTGATTTCAGCTAGCTCAAGCTGCCGGTATCGTAGCTAGACACACAGCTAGACCTCACGTCAGCCCGGCATCACGAACCCACTTCAGCAGCATCATGCCTCCGGAACTCGGCCTCCCAAGTGAAATCTACGGCTATCGTCAGCCAATCTCGCTGTACACTTCTCAAAACACCTCAATGACTGACCGAGAGAGCGAATATTTCTCACTTGGCTTCATCAGCATCGGCGTTTACATGACGTTTTCGGGGTTCACATGGCATGGGATCTTCGCCGACTAGCAGGGTCCTTCAACCTTCTTGAACCTACTGCTCCACTTGAGGCCGCCATCGGCGACCGATGGCCCGAACCCCGCCTTCTAGATGCGCCTTATGATCAGAAGTTGGGCGGTTACTGTTTATCACTTCACGTAGACAGATAGGAATAATTTTTGTCATTTCTTCATTTATTCTTCATCTTTATGCTATCACAAATGGCAAGTCTAGAGTAGGAGACCAGTCCTGGTGGTTCCGTCCACTGGTATCATGACAGCGGTTGTACTGCGCCCATTCAAATCTCCCTTGCTCATCTGCTCGGTATCATTTTGGGTATTAAGTGGTGATTCCTTTACTGGGAAATAACCTTCTCCTTGGCCAGAGGGGTGAATCGGAGGTAAGGCTTGACGATGCGGAACTCGGGGAAGAGGGTCTTGGCCTCCTCGTTCTTGACAGAGGGGTGGACAATAACATCCTCACCGGGGACCCAGTTGATGGGGGTGGTGACGCGGTACTTGTCGCCAGTCTGGAGGGAGTCGATGATGCGGAGGATCTCGGCGGCGTTGCGGCCGGTGGAGGCGGGGTAGGAGAGGATGGTGCGGATGGTCTTCTTGGGGTCGATGAAGTAGACGGATCGGATGGTGAAGGCAATGCCCTTCTCATCGACGTTGGTGGCATCCTGCTGGTCGATCCTGGGAAGTCAGTTAGCAGACGTACATTCTGCGAGAAGCGGCGGCTTACATGTCGTAGAGCAGAGAAACCTGGCGCTGCTTGTCACCAATGATGGGGAACTCGACGTTGCCGCCAGTGACCTCGGAGATATCCTTGATCCAGCCCTCGTGGGACTCGATGGTGTTGGCAGAGAGACCAATGGGCTTAACACCACGCTTGGCGAACTCGGGGGCAAGCTTGGCCATGGCGCCGAGCTCGGTGGTGCACACGGGAGTGTAATCCTCGGGGTGGGAGAAGAGGATGACCCAGTTGTCGCCGATGAACTCGTGGAAGTCGATCTTGCCCTTGGTGGTCTCGGCCTGGAAGTTGGGGGCGATGGAGCCCAGACGAAGAGGAGCGGGAGCAGACATTTTGGCAGATGAAGTTGAAGAAGTTTTGAGTAAAAAAAAGGGTATCAAAGTTGTTTGGGAAGCAAAAAGGAAGAAAGGAGGGAAGAATGAGGGAGGGGGAGGGGTATTATATAGACAAGACGTGTTCTCCCGAGCAAGCACGACAGGCCGGTAGGAATTCCGAATACGCACGCAACTCGCTCAGCCTTTTTCGAGTGGGTTGCTAAGCTGCTACACCTTGTTGGAAAGCTCGCCGGCTAGTGGCACGCCCAAGGGGATGCTAACCAGCGACGATCCAGCCTCGCCCAGAGGCCGGATGAGTCCAATTGAGGGCGCCACGAGGTGAATTGGCACATTGACGTTGGGGCTGTTGAAGCTCGGCGTGCAACCTTTTTGACCTGAAGTTAATCTACCTCATAAAGTGTAGGATCCCTCACAGGTACCAGCAAGCTTGCTTGATCTCTACAATATAGCAATTCAATTACCACTATCTATTCTCACTCTCATCATCTATCTTTTGTCCATCATCATCTCCCTCATCCCCTTCATCACCCCGCCAAACCAAATAAACAAGACACCCCTCACTCATAACGTATCTCTCCCCCACCATCACAAGCCTCCACCACCCGCCAACCTGCCCCTCACTTGGCCCCAGAACGGCAAGGCTCGGTATTGCGTGCTGGGGACACGTCTCGATTGGTTCACTCTCGAGAATTGTGCCATCGCCAGCGGCAATGCTGCCATCGCGACGTTCCTGACGCAATCCCTCCCGCCTGCGGCGTGAACTCACCTGCCTGCCATAGCGCGATGGGCCGGGCACATCTGTGCGCTTCCATGGGCTTCGGAAGTCGGGGCGGGTTCTTGTTGGTTGAGAGATACGGCAGTGAGACGTGGCAGTGAGGATAGACGCGGTGTAAGAGCCACTATTTGATCAGAGTGAGTTTTTAGCATTGAACGTCCTTGACAAAATCCTATTCTTGACTACATTTGGAGTGGTGATGGTCCCTTGTTTCGTCAACATCAAGGTGATACGCCATCCGCAAAACTGCCGGGCCCAGCACACCATGGCAGCCAAGCCTAATCACACAAACCTCGCATCACATCGCGTTACGCCGTAGCTTCGCGTTCAGGTGTGATTGACAGAGGCAGCTCTGCCCGACATCCACTTTCATCCCCACGTCGCCAGCAAGTCCGGTCTGTCGCTGGAGGCCTACCGCCCGACCGGATGGAGGGGCTGGTTGAGAGCTGGCGGTGTAATTGACTGTTGTAGGGTAATTGAGGTCAACCAGGCATGAAGAGAGACATCGTGTAGTCTACAGTATGGAGTTTGGAGTAAAAGAAGCATATTTGAATGCATGGAAACAATTTGTAACAGGATCGTGGTACCCTCAAATCATCATGATGCTTTCATAGCACGTTCGTAGGCGGCTCCTTCAGGGACGGTGTTGGAGGAGTGAAGAGGCATTTTGGAGAATCTATTGCACCCAGCTCCTGGGAAGAATACTCAAGAATAGGCCAGTACCAGCTTTTTGAAGCCGTTAGACCTCACGCCCAACACTCAGCGATCTCAGCCTTACCACGCATCTGTTCATACAAACGGCGATTATCGAGGCTTCTCCGGTCGTGGATGGACCCTCCCTGTACGTGCCGACCGCCTCAGGCTCATGGTGGGCCGTACGACTGCCTTTCTTCAACAAACAAGCTCCGGCCGCGTGGCCTAATGGCTAAGGCGCTAGATTTCGGTTCTCGGACATCCGATCCCTCTAGAGATTCCAGGTTCGAATCCTGGCGTGGTCGAACACAGCTGTCCGGATAATTTTTTGCGTTTTGAAGCATTTTTGGTGATTTTCTGAGCATTTTGGTGGTGGTGCTGATGCATTCTGACGCGGCTTTGATATCCAAATCGCGCTCTGGCCCTCGCTGCGCTGGTCAGCCTTATGCCAACGGCCCGTGTCGCGTGGCGTCTAACCCGATTGGGAATCTTTTTGATCGCGCTCCTTCCCCTCTGCGACGAGAAATTCAACGACATCTCTTCCATCGCGGTGCTTCAATTTTTTGCTTCGGCAATGGTGACGCTTTTCACGGTGTATCTGGATCGTGGTGGGTCAAATGCATCAGTGCTTGTCGGCTGTCCGGACACAGTTAGCTCCCCCATCATCCCACAGTGGAGCGTCCCCTTGATTGACCAGGTCAACAGGTACCAACCCGAAACCGTCAGAGACACCCTCTGCCAAGTATCTGATACATTCTCGCTGCAATTGTCGTCTGGGAAAACGCGCTCGAGAATCCGGAGCCAAAAGGCCACCATTGAACGCCACAGCACGCCAGACAAAGTCGAGTTCGAATGCAACGCACTTGAAGCGTCTGGATCAAATAAAGTGGCGGCAAATAGGGGTAGTGGGGAATAGGGAGGGATCTTCCTTCCCGGATGGAACACTGGCCGTCGCTGTTATTTAGGCGTACGCTTATTCCCACATCCCGTTCCTGCCTCTTCTCCCTTGTCTCGGAATCACGCTCCCTTTGGCCATCTTGACGATGCTGTCCTCCATTTCGCGCGCCCCGCGCTTTTCGGTCACTACTTGTATTCTTATTGCTGCCGGCGTCTCTCTTTTGCTGGTCTTGTTTGCTTATTTCTCGGATTCTTTGAAGGCGCCGTTAGAGTATGCGCACGGCAAGGCTGGCGAGTACTGGGACAAGACTTTCAAGTATGCAGCTGCCCTATGACTCTGTTGGCTACACAGACGTCAATGCCCACGTGTCGTGACGACTTGGCATTATCTTGGCTCGGCGCTGACCATCACAGACCCTCCACACAGGTGTACAACTGCGAGGACCCTTATCGCCGACCAGGCTACCTCTATATCCCGGCTGATATAAACGGCACCGATCAGTACAAGAAGACACGATGGATCCCGTACACCGATGACCTCCTCGACGCCGAGGACCCTGATTACGCCGTGTACCCTGCCGCCGGCGAAATCGTCTTCAACGCCACCGAGGTGGAATCCGAATACCTCGACCTATCATCCACACCCCGACAATGGATGCCCGCCGTCGTTGCCGAGAGCCAGCGCCGACGAAAGGCTGCTCAGTATATGAAAACGGCCGGCGTTGAGGACTATGCTCCCATGAAGAACGAGGGCGAGTTGGGCTGGCTCTGGGGCCGTCGTATCCTGCTCTTTAGCGACTCGGTCGATCGATTCATGATGGAGTTTTTCTGCAAGGAGCTCGGACGAGGCATGCAACAGCCGGCGCCGCACACGACGGCCACTTGCACCATCCCCGAGTTTAACCTTACATTTGTTCACTGGCACTTCGCTGGCTCCTTCACCTACCGACCTGACTGGTGGTGGATGACCGACATGAAGGCTATCGCCTTTGAGGACCGCTGGGAGCAGTACTGGGGACCTATGAACGAGACGATTCGTGGACCCAACGGATACCCTGATCTTATCCTCTGGCAGAGCGGTCTCTGGGACCAGCGAGCCTTCTGGGAGAGCGGCGAGGCCAACCACGAGAAGGATGTCTACCCCATGGGAACACGGGTGAGACAACTGGTCTGGCAAGAAGTCCGTTTCACCGCCGCCCGTCTCAGGAAGTTTGTCGGCCGCATCGCCCTCGAGTTCCCCAAGTCCCCAACCATGTTCCGATCCATGACGATCCACCGTGTGAGCGATGCCGGAGACGCCACCATCTACGACCTGGACCGACTCTCTCGGGCCATCGCCGAAAAGGCCGGACACGAGGTGTTCGAGTGGGGTCGCATCATCACTTCGCTGTCGATGCTATACAAGGACAAGACGCACCCGGGTAGGGGCCCCGCGAGCTGGCTCTGGGCTGATATGGTGCTCGAGTACCTGGCTCGTGGCGGAGGCGCTGGGGATGAGCAGAGGAAGCCTTACTTTGACGGGTGGGATGCTTGTCACCCGCAGCTTATGAACTGGGGAGGACGATGAACATTTTCTGTACATGTAGAATTATGAGCGACTAGACTAATAAAGACAAGATCACAGTCATGTTTGACACTCCATCTGTACTGTGGTGGTTAAAAGACGGCAGTCGTATGTAATCCTCTGGCATTGACAGCTCGGGTGCCTACGTAATGGTGTCATTTCCACCTTTATTAAGGAAGTTGGCGAGTCACGGATAAATGTTGAGGTCTCTTATGAAGCGTCCAGTCTAGTCGAAACATGATATTAAGCAAGTCTGGTCAGTCTGCCTTGTGCCCTCAAACAGTACGTTGAACCAGCCTGATGACGGCTGACCTCTTCCCTAGCTTCACTCCTCCAAAGGTTTTGCGCCATACTCAAGTAATATGTCGGCGATGGCACTGTATCCATTCTCGATAGCATTTGACAATGGTGTTGAGCCGTCATGTGATGTTGCGTTGGGGTCAGCCCCGTTCTCAAGGAGCAACTTGACTATTTTTGGCGGGGTGCTCCGTCTCGTGGCGATCAAGAGCGGTGTTTGACCCTCTGTTTCCTGGTGCTGCAGACTAGGGAGACCCGTTGCACACTTGGAGTTGACGTCGACTCGCCTTGTTCTTAAAAGAAGGTCTACCACAGCCTCATACTTCTCGACGTCTCCATAACTATACCAAGACCCTTCGATAGCCCATATCAAGGGAGTCCGGGACTGTGAGCTAATGCTGGACTTTGAGTTAGGGTTCACTTGACCAGTGTCGAGTAGTCTTTGTACGATTCGAGGATGGCTTTTGTAGGCGGCAAATGCAAGTGGCGTACACCCCGCGAAACATGCCGAGGCATTCTCAGATTTCGAATCAACTTCAATGTTGCGCATCCGTAGAAGAGCCTCGACGATTTCCTCGTGGCCTCCCTCCGCGGCATAGGATAGCGGAGTCCTGTCCCACAAGTCTTTCGAGTTAATCTTGGTGTTGTATCTTATGAACGCATCAACGATTCTCGCGTCTCCTTTCTCGGCAGCATGGGATAGTGGGGGTATCCTTTCCTCCAGGCCTTTCGAGTTGATATTGGCGCTAAATCTTAAGAGTGCTTCAACAATTCTCGTGTCTCCTCTCTCGGCAGCGCAACCTAGTAGATTCCTGCCCCGCAAGCCAGGATTGGCGTTGTACCTTGAGAGAGCTTCAACGATGCTCTCGTCTCCTTTCTCGGCAGCATGGGATATTGGAGCCTTGTCTTGGTGATATTTTGCACTGGTATCGAAGGGAGGGCCATCGAGGAGAACGCTGGCAACTCCTCGCCAGTTTTCTGAAGCGGCCATTGCCAGGAGTGCATCATTCGGATTCAGTCGGTTCGTCGCAAATAGCTTGCTCACTGTCTCTTCACTTCCTTGTGCAACTGCGAAAGACAGGGGCGATCGATAGACTCCTAGTTCGACTGAACCGATGTAAATGTTATCGACCTGCAAGAGTATGTCAATGATCTCGGTCGAGTTTCTTTCGATGGCATATGACAGAGCGGTTCGACCGGTAGAGTCCACGACATTGGCATTGACTCGCCCGGCTTCAACAAGTATCTTGCAGACTTCGCATTGCCCATCCCGCGCAGCCCATACCAGTGGTGGCCGTTGTTCAGCACCGATCCAGCGAAGTATTGTGTTACCTAGAGTGTCAAAATGATTGAATGATCTTCGGTGGGACTGCTGTAGACTTACCGGAGACGTCGAGATCAAGATGTGGTCGAGTACTGAGGAGCTTGACAATACCAACACGGCCACACGCCGCAGCAGTGCGCAAGATGAGACCGGGTTGCAACTCAGGGTCTTCAGGAGGCTGTAGCCAAGTCTCTAGATTGTCAACCAAGTATTCGACGATTTCGACCTGGTCCTCTAGAATAGCAAGATACAAAGGCGTTTCGCCAGCAAGGTCCCTCGAATGGATATTCGCCTTCCCAATTTCTAGCAAGAGTTTGAAGGAACTCGTGCGATGGCGAGATACAGCTCGGTGCAAAGGGGACGTGCCCCCTTCATCACTCAGGTTTGCGTTTGCTCCGTATTCGACCAGCAGCAGTCGTATGACTTCATCACGACCCTGCTCTGCCGCAAAGGCAAGGGGCGTCCACCCCTGGTCGGTTTGTTTGTTGACGGTGTCGGGATCGGCGAGCTCACGCACAATACTAACGAGACCAAAAAGAGCGGCGATGTGAAGCGCAGTGACCTGCTCCTTGACTGACTCGAATAGCTCCTCGTTATGATCGTGCTCTGTGTATATAGAACCAGTTTGGTCCTGGAACAAGGGTTGTAACGAGGACCAAAAGGCTTCTTTCAGTTGGAAGAAGGCTAGTATCCTCGCAGACGATGCCTGGCTAGCATGGAGCCCCCAATATTTGCAAGCGTATCGATAGAATGGCCAGTCTTCAAGACGCCTCTGGTGCTCTCCAGAGGTCTTGCATTGCTCTCTTCTGAACGGTTCAAACGAGAGATATGTGAGGCAAACCTCGGCCAATTGTTCTTCAGCAGCTGGAAACCAGGTCTTTCTGGTGCGCTCAAAATACTCTTGAGTGGTGTAGTGAACGAGACGGATGATGCCGCTTCCTTGATCAACGGTGACTAGCCCGCCGCAGGCAGTCACCATATCATCAGGGTCCGGGAGGTTGTCAAAGTCCAGATGTTCTTGCTCAGGTTCCACACCCAGGGCATGTTGTAGTTCTGACACTGACAGAGGGGTCTTCGCCCAGATGATCCATTGCAACACGTCCTTGGCGAGGCCTACCTGGTCAGGAAACTGTGTTTCAATTCGTCTCATAGTTCTCTCATAGGTATCGTCGTAGGCAGTTGAGCCTCGTGGGAGTCCTTCGAGGGCTGTGCGTAGGGCTTTGGCAGTGCGCTTGTACATCAAAGACTCGAGATGAAGATGAGCAAGGAGGAACCTGGAAGAATTAGAAACATCACCAGGAGAGTATCGGGTCACATACATTCCGTCAACAACCTGTACTATCTGTGTCTTGACGTGCTCTTGTAGCTCGGTGCTGCGTGCCACGAAACCCGGGAGCCGCCCTATTTGCCCATCCAGGTACTTTCGAACGTCATGCTCGCTGGCCCGGACGTTGATGGACACGGTTTTGGGGAACCACGATTCGATCTCGGGGATGGGCCGAGATGTGCACAAGATGTTAGCCGAGAGGGCAGTTTGTAGCTTCATGATTTCCGACAATAGGGTGTTCCGGCGGCCATCTCGTGAGGGACATTCATCGAGGGCGTCTATAATGATGAAAACTCTGGAGTATAGAGCAGAGAAACTGTGCAGAAGCTCAGAAATCTCTTCAAATTTTGGCTTTGAGCCTCTTTGCAAATGTCCCTTGTATACATCCCGAACAGCTGTTGGAATGTCGGATTGACCTGCCACGAGTTGTCTTAGCAAGTTGGCAAAGACTTGATTAACAGTTTGGCTCTCTTGCTGCTGATAATTGAAGTAAACATGAGCGATGCAGACGTTAGAGTCATCTCGGAACCACTTTGTGAGCTCCTCAACTACGATGGACGAGAGGATCGTCTTTCCGGCGCCAGGGATGCCTGGACAGTAGAGGGTTTCGCCCCTGGTGGACTTCCAAGAGGTGAAGTCCGGGGACTCAAGAAGCCAAACGCCAGTGCCTGTTTGTTTTCGAGCTGAGATATCGTTTTGTTGGGCTGTGTGATCAAAAGAGCTCAGCCAGTTGAGAATGGCAAGTCGTTCTTGGCGGTCTTGATTCTGGTTCAGACGGTCGACGCCCTTCTTCACGGCAACAGTTGTCTCGCTGGAATGGTAAGACTCAAGCGAGAGAAAATATGCTTGTGCATCTTACCTAGAAAGTTGGCCGAGCAATGTGGTAAGCATAGCGATACTGGAACTGATGCGTTCACGAAGCTCTCGAGCCTCGTTAGGCTCCCATTTGAGCTGCTTCCAGACCCTTCGGATAGACTTGCGATGACGGCCCTGTGAGGTGTCCAAATCGCTGAACTTGTCACAAACAGCTTGTAGGTCATGAAGCACGGCTTCACATGTGCCCATAGCCTGCTCGAGGTTGTTCCCCTGCTGTGGGGTGAAAACTGACTCATCGACTTTAACGTCGACATCTTGAAGCACCATGGACAAAAGTTTGGTCCTGAAAGGTTAGTATGCGGTTCCAGTTGGGAGAGAGGCGCGACTCACTCGTCAGAAAGACTCTTGAACTTGCTCGGTGCTCCGCTAAAGTCCTTGCGGATCTTGTGCGCTAGCTGCGCAGCGGCGAGGAAATCGCCAACGCTGAATCCGAAACTCATGACGGATGGGGAGGCCCACGTTGCTGAGTAGCCATAGGCCACTGATAGCTGCGTTTCTTTGGCGGTATATTGGGATAGAAGGAGTCAACAAGCAAGGAGCTTTTGGGGAAAGCAGAAACAAAAGAAGAGAGAAGTTCGGCCGGAGAAGAGGGAAATTCATGTCAGGCAGAATCACAAAGCCTCGCGAGGCGGAGTTAAAGCGCCCTGGGACTTGGCAACCACTCCATCAGACGTGGCGCCCCAGCGACATATTGAGGGCCGTTGGTTGGATTTCGAGGATGGCAGTGTTGTTTGGAATGTGACAGAACCATAAGTGGCTTTCAAGGCATAAATGCATGTCTTTAGAAGTGAATATATGCAATTGTTTAATGTAGAGGTTAGATGGACAATTCTACAGAGCCTTGGCTCTATATTGATATTTGTCGTTGGATCTACTTCCTTATTCAGCAAATAGTCCAATGTCTCGATTAGGAATGAGTGACCATGCATCCAATCCATGCAACTCAACGCCTTATAAAGACGTCGCATCCACCTGCAAGGATTCACCGCTCAACTTTTCCTGCTCATTCGATATACCGACGCTTCAAAATGGCGTTACAAAACCCCGAGACAACCCAAAAGTCGGAAACCGAAAACCACACGACGGAGAGCCCTGATGACGATGTCCTCACGTACCCCGAAGGAGGTCTTAGAGCTTGGGGCGTCGTCTTTGGATCTTTCTGCATCATGCTCTCTGTTTTTGGCGTGATTAATACTGCGGCTGTTTTTGAGTCGTATTTTATGGAGAATCAGCTTAAAGATAAGGAGCCGTCGACTGTGGCATGGATCTTTTCGTTGTATCTCTTCAACATTTACTTCCTGGGCTTGTTGGCAGGTCCTATATTTGATCAACACGGCCACCGACTGCTCATCTTTGTGGGGAGTGTTTTGGTGGTTGTTAGTTTTATGTTGTTGAGCTTATGTTCAGGTAAAATCCTATCAACTCCTTGAGAATTATGACTTACCGGTGTCTAGAATATTATCAGATCATCCTCTGCTTTTCCATGCTCTTCGGAATAGGGGCTTCTCTAATGAACATTCCCGCATACGCGGTAATAGGCCACTGGTTCGACAAACGCCGTGGCTTTGCAGTTGGCGTAGCATCCACAGCGGGAGGTATTGGCGGCATCATTTTCCCCCTGCTTTTTCAAGCTACCCTGCCAAGCATTGGGTTTGCCTGGAGCATGCGGATGTTGGGCTTTATTCTGCTCTTACTCGCCGTACCGTCGAATCTTTTGATCAGAACTCGGCTACCACCGAGCGAGCAGTTCAAGTCTGCGTGGCCTGATTTTAGATTGTTCAAAGACCTGAGGCTATCTTTGTGCTGCGCAGGAATATTCTTTATGGAGTATGGGATCATGGTTCCTTTGACATATGTCGTGTCTTATGCCACAGAACACGGACACGCATCTACCAACAGCTACATGCTCCCGGCGCTGCTCAATGCCGGCAGTGTCGTTGGAAGAGTTGTTCCAGGAATCATCTCAGATCGGATCGGCAGATTCAACGTCCTCATTATCACCGTCGGAGCATGTATCATCTGCGTCCTTGCACTCTGGCTACCAGCGGGAGATTCAAAACCCATGCTCATAGCCTTCACACTTCTCCTTGGTTTTGCAAGTGGCGGAAACGTCAGCTTGGTCCCTGTCTGCATAGGCCAGCTCTGCGATTCGAAAGATTATGGACGATATCTGTCAACTGCTCTACTGGCGGCGAGCTTTGGAACCTTGACGGGCATTCCTATAGGGGGTGCTCTCCTCGGGCTTGGCAACGGAGATGGATGGTTGGCTGTCATCATATTTTCTGGTGTTTCGTATACGGTGTCTTGGAGTTGTTATCTTGCTGCTAGGATTCTGGCCGTGGGATGGACTCTGAAGGCCATCTACTGAGAGTTGATTTTTGGCTTGTGACAAGAGATAATTTGGAACGAGGCCGTGAGAAGGTTTGGATATAGATCTTCGAGATGGAGTTATACACGATGAGGTAGAATTTGGAAGATAACGAGATAGATGACATACAAACACGACTGTTTCCTTCGCCACTATACTCAACACCCCTTCTCTGGGAAGCAAAGAGGTTGAATCAACAATACGAATATTTCAGCTTGACAATACATTGGTCACATAGGTAGTTAAAGGCTAGGACGGACATGTACGCTTGAAAATATAATTGGTATATCGTATCTGAATACTCGAGGTATAACTGTCAACTACTCGCCTCCCATGCATCCATTATCCCACAATGCTCATCCCAAAACAACTCCAGCTCGCTCTCAAAAATGCTATTCAAAACAAAAGAAAGAAAGAAAGATATGTAAAGGGTGGCTCTCCCTCCTCTTGTCTTGATGTACTCTCTCTCGTCTAAGCCAAAATGCTCATCTTGTACCCCTTCTCGCATATCTCGCCTGGTATCTCTAGTCCCAGAGAATCCAGCCAGCCCTCTCCTCTGGGCCATATCGCCCTCGGCTCTCTACGCTGAGGGCTTTGTTTGGAGTGTTTGAGATTTGATGTACGTCGTATGGCTCAGGATCACTAATGTCGGTGTCATCCCTGTGAGCGTCGCTGGAATGATATGCTTCGCTTGTCTCTGCTTCTTCAGCAGGCGGCGAAATGCTTGTGCGTGTTTGCCATGCTGGTGCAGACCAGGGCTCTTGAGTCGCTTCCTCTGGCTCTTCATCTACTGCCACCTCTGTATCGTCATCCACCCCCTTCAAAGGTGGAGTTATGGGCTTCGAAAAGTTAAAGTCTGGGTTGGTTTCCTCGGCGTGAACCGAGGATGCGAGTGTAGCTCGGGTGTGAATGTGAACTTGGCTTCTAGATGCTCTCTTCAGACGAGGCTTGCGCTGCGAAAGGGATGACCCGACTTGGCTTCGACGGGACTCCATCTCGAGTCGCTCCTCTTGTTCCGTCTCGTCATCGGTGATGGCATCGTCGACCAGTAACCATCGTCTGGGAGCCACGAGGAGGCTGCTTCCAGACTTCCGACGATGTCGCTTCTGGTTCTTTGTCTCGACAGACGCCGCCGCCGCCTGTCCCGCCTGCGCTGTGGGAGGGATCTTGAGGGGAATGTTCCCCATAGTGACATTCAGGCGACGCAGGTCTCGCTGACTCTCAGAAAAGATGACTCTGGCCCGGAGTCTATGCACCGCGCGATCCAAGGCCAGCTCAATAGCACATCGGTCTCGTATCCGGCTCAGTTTGGGCCAAGTCGCCCGCTCACCCACGAGACACGCTCGCATCATGAACTCGGGCGACGGGTTTCGCATCAGGCGTGGGAGGTCGTTGATGCTCATCTCGGGGAGAATGTTGATGTCACCAGAGTATTTCTGGCTGAGCACACTGCGAAACTTGGTGGCAAGGTTGGGCATGATGCCGAGTTCAGCAAGGAAGTGAAGTCGGTGAAGCGCCTCGTCCCTCGCTAGAGATGTCAATGTGTACATCCAGTCAAACTCGTCGGTATTGACTTGCTGGGGGCGTTCCGGCTTTCTTTGAGGGGACAAGTGGTCATCCTTGGCAAGAAAGGGGACGACGTGGGGATTCACTTGGGAAACGATAAAGTGGTTCACGTTGAACATTTCCGAGAGACGCGTCATGGGCAAGTCATTGTCCACCGAGCCATCAATCCAACGCTGTGGAGTTGGATTCCATGGCAAATGCTCGCCCGTGATGGGGTCTTTGACGAGAAGAGGCGACGCGTTGAAGACCAGAGGAACCGAACACGACGCGGCGACAGCGGACCAGATCATGACGTTGGGAGCCGTGACGTAGTTGAGCAGTCTCGGCAGCTCATACATGGAGGCCGTCGAGACGCAAATATTGAGGATTCGGCGTGTTCGGTTGTAAGCCTCTTGAAAGGTCATGTCACCCATCAAGCCTCTCATGACTCTAGTAAGGTGCTTGATGTCAGACCAGCTTCCTTCGGTAAGCAGACGGCGCAAGTTGTTCCAAACGCCGTCTGTTCCATCGGGACTCTCGAATACGGAAAGGTCTCCGTAGGGGAACTCCTCGATCAACTGAGGGATTTCCTCGTCTGTTCGCGTGCACATGGCGGCGCAAACGATGCTTCCGGCGCTTGCACCTGAAATGATCCTTGGTAGAAGCTGTGCCTCAAACAGGGCCTTCAACACGCCAATATGGGACATGCCAAAAGTGCCACCGCCTGAGAGGAGCAATGCGCTCCGGCCAAAGCTCTGTCGAGCAAAGAGTATGCCTTCAAGCAAGTCGCGATACTCAACACTCTGGTCAAGTCGACTTTGCGTGACAACAGCCTCAATTGTCTGTATTGTGGACTCGACGTAGCGCTCGATGAGGTGCTTCGTTCCCGAGTAAGAGTGTCGGTAGAGATCGACATTATCCATGCCACCAAGATCTCGAGACAGGGCAGTACGAATCAGGTGCATCATGGTATGAACGTCGCATTTGGTGCGGGCTTCGTCGAGGGCTTGTAGACGCTCCTTGATCAACTTGGGGTTGTAGTCGCCCGACGATGCGTCTCGTTTCCACTCGTCATTTCCTTCGAGAACGTCGAGTTCCTTCGCGGCAGCCTCCCATTGCGCGTGAGACTCGGCCTGGGTCTGTTAGCAAGTGACGCGACAGGAGAAGCGACAGCAACTCACATTTTGCATGCGCAAACCCAAATGATGTTTCCTTTCTTCCAACTGTTGCACCTTCTGGCGCTGGTCTTCTGTCAAACCATCCTTGCACCATAACCAAGTATCATTGGCCTGCTTGATGGCCTTTTGAATCGTACTGACGACCGCTGGACCCGACGAGGACACGCTCGGTGGACGCTTCGCTTTCGTGTTCGACTTGACGGGAGACTTGGGTTTCGAGTGAGTAGGAACCGCACGGGTTTGGAGCAGCAGATCGGCCATGATAAATGCCCACGCAGGTCAAGCGTGGGAACAAGGTCGTCTGCGAGGAGGGAGCGGTAGCGGCGGAGAAAGCGACGTTATAGCATGGCAGGGGAGGATGTTTGGAACAGGTTCAAACGCGAGCGTTGTAGATTTGAGGATCGTGATCGTAGGGAGGGATAGAGCGTGTTTGCGTCTTGTGATTGAAACTGAGAGATTATTGTTGAAACAGGACAAGAGATGGGAGTAACCGGGGGTCACAAGTCGAAGAGCGAGCGGAACTGTAGGTGCGGTGAGTTGGCGGAAGTGGTGGGGGTTGGCGGAGGGGGCTCCGAGACACGGCACAGAAGGAGATAACGGCAGTGGCTTGTAAGGACGGCTCGTAGCTTTTCTTCCAGGTAGATACAGGGAACAAGCGATGATCTGAGAGTGATGATATTCGGGGATGGACTTGGTGATGATGAAATTGGATCTTGGTGTGCGAATAGGGACGAGAGGAATTTCTTGAATTTGGGAAGGTCCCCATGACCATGTCCACTTTCCGAAAGATTGAATCCACTTTTCCCCGCCATCGTCGAATGTGGGGAAAACTGCCATGCAGCCGCTGTAGAGCAGTTGGCAGCCGCTAAACGCCTTGTAACGTTCTGTAAATACAGGGCATGTGTTTCTCCTTTTTTCTTCTCAACACCACATCAAACATTGAACACGAGATATTCAGCTCACAGCCTCTGGAATGCCCTTCGTCGTCAGCCCTCAGCGGACATCTGACCAGCCGCAAACTGGAAGCGCACCCAATTCAGGACATCCTCACCGCCTGGAGGGAGGGCGGCCTACCAATCAAGGAGACAGGAGTGGCAGCCCTTACAGGGGCACGTGGCCGCATCTCTAGGGTGGCTTTCCAACTGGGGCTGACCTGGCCTGAGCGGGTCCTCATCCCCGCCACAGCGTAATCAATTATCCCGCATTTCACATGTCAACAAGGCTGTGAGTCCTCTTCTATTGGATCCTCCGCAATTCTTTGCATCCTTTGTGCAGTTCACGCGGGCCGATGCTCGGCAGCTGATTCAGACGAGAAAAAAGTCTGGGGAATTTGCGGGGAGGAAGGGGAGGAAAGGTCAAAAGTGTAAGCGAGATGAGAAAACGTGAGCGGGTGGCTACGGTTCCATCGTGGTCTGTGAAGCTTCAACGTGATCTACCACGATGAAAGTTTCTTTTTAAATGCGGGCTATGTACAGTATTGCATTGTTAGACTGAGCTTCGAGTGCCAGTATTTTTATCTGCCTGTTTCACGGAAGAGAGGGGAGACTTGCGTCCGACATGAGACATGGGCTGACTCGTCTGACCTGCACATTGACTCAGGCGGCTTCGGAACAGACGATCAAAGAGCGATCGAGATTCCATTCCTCGCAGCCAAAGATCTGCACAAGGCAGTGAACACACTGACGACAACCCGTGGAAGAACCATGTTCCATACCGATGAGCTGCTGTCTAAACTAGGCATACCTCTGGACCAAGGTCCTCGTAGGGTGGGCGATAAGCTTCTGAAGATCCTCACAAGCTTGCGAGTTCGGACACTCCGGGGCAGAGGAGAGGGCAGCCATTCACGACTAAAAAAGTAGTGTTCATGCCTCAAGGCCCAAGGTGCCAAGTTATCTTCAAAAAGGCATAGCAGCTGCAGTAGCTTCCCTGTTTGAGGCTGAACCAAACCCTCAGAGTCAGGACTGTCCATGTTGCAATGAGTTCCTGGCTGCCGGCACTCTTCCAAGCTTTTTGCGTTAGGGTATTTTCTTGAAACGATGGATCTGCAAAATATGCAGGACAAAATTTTCTTGAACGTTCCATCGGTTGCTCGTTTGTGGCGCCTCTGCCGCGAGGGCAGTGAGGGCATCGTGAAGCCATTCCCGCCATGGCTTCGGTCAGCTAACACCACACAGCTACTGACAATCATGTGGAAGGACTACACCATTATCCCAAGCTTACACAAATTATCATCTCCAGAGCACACTTACAATTACAATTATAACATCCATCAACGTCACCTGACGAAACACGTGCATCAGCTCCGAAAAAGCAACAACTCGAAACATCACCTTGTCCTACCAGATTACGTTATGGTGACGCCGTACACACGCGAAGCCCGCCCAGACACGTCGCGATCCTGCTGCTCCCCCGCATCAATACCTGCTTTTCTGCAACGTCGTTTACCAATCTACATGTCATGGATGACGTTTGTTTGCTTACAGGAGGCGAAGAGGACCGGCATGCTGCGTTTTGCCTCTTAAATGCCTGTTTGCCCGCTTCGCCTTGGGGAGTTTTGTTCTGTAGTCTTTGAGCTCTTGACAACTTGAATATTCAGAGGCGATTCGAAAACGATATAATGGATTCTGTGATTGAGGCCATCAAGACCAAGCCCGTTGGGCCGATCCCGACCGTCATTCGTATGTTCTAGAGCGAATGGCTTCACTTAAATGGCTTCACACTAACAATTCCCAGCTGAGCCGACTCATTACGAGACAGCCGGGCACAATGGAATCCGCGCTCTATGGGTTCTCTTCTTCATGATGGTGGTGGCTTCCGCCGTCTTCGCCCTCCTCTCGTGGAACGTCGCCGTCCAGCGTCGCATCTTCTACTTCCTCACCACCCTGACCACCATCGTCTCCGCGCTCGCCTACTTTGCCATGGCCTCCGGGCACGCATCCACCTTTAACTGCGTCAGTGTTCGAGATCACCACAAGCACGTTCCCGATACGTTCCACGACGTGTGCCGTCAGGTCTACTGGGCTCGCTTTGTGGACTGGGCCATCACGACTCCTATCCTGGTTCTCGAGCTTTGTCTGCTGGCTGGTGTTGATGGAGCACATACCGTCATGGCTATTGTGGCGAATGTTATCATGATGCTCACGGGTCTTTTTGCTGCTATTGGACATGCGCATACTGCTCAGAAATGGGGATGGTACGCCATCAGTTGCATTGCCTATCTCTTCACCATCTGGCATGTCTCTATCCATGGTGCTAGAGCTTCTCGAGCTCGTGGTACCAAGGTTTCTCGACTGTTTGGCTCCCTCGCCACTTTTGCCCTCATTCTCTGGACCATCTACGTTGTGTAAGTGATTTCCTTAAATGCTGTGTTGCATGCTAACGACTACAGGGTCTGGGGTGCTGCTGGCGGCGCTTGGAGGGTCAAGGTCGGCACCGAGATCATCATCTACGCCGTCCTCGATGTTCTTGCCAAGGCCATCCTTGGCCTTTGGCTAATTACGGCTGCTCGTCAGAACCGCGAGACGACCCCCGAGGTTGGTGGCTACTGGGCTCATGGAGCTGGTACCGAGGGAGCGATTCGCATTGGCGATGACGAGGAGGGCGCGTAATCGCCTCGAACAAGAACTGGAAAATAGCCTTTCCGATCACATTGGGCGAATTGGTTATTTGGGTGCCATCGTCAACATGGTGCCTGGGCAAGAGTCCTGCGTCTGGAATGACGCGCGACAATGAGCGGGTGGTAATTGGTGGTGGAAAGTGTCTATGACAGGGTAAAATGGCGTCGGAGCAGTGCAAGGTATACAAGGATGCGAACTGCGCTACATGACACGCCGCGATGGCGTCAAGTGGTTTTGAACGGGTTGGCAAGGTTATGGTCTCAGAGTTTGAAGATGGAGAATCAAGTCATCGAGTGGTAGGGAATGCGCTTTAATGGAAAATCGTCGGAAGGAGAAATTGGAGTGTTATCTCAGTCTTGTTACCTGTTCTATCAATGAGAACATGAGCCAGGGATTGATGAATTGATACCCCTATTCTGCTGTCTTGAATTGACAATGCCACTCGCACGCATCCAGTGGGATCGCTCACCGTTACCCTCCAGCATTGCAACAGACAATAGATGAGTCTGTCATTGCTTCGGAATGATTCCTTAGGATCATATTGTCGTATAAAGAAGTGTTAATCCTCGTATTTTGTGAGGGAATGAGCCCGTCTCCTCTTGGTACCGAGCATACCGAAGTGGGCCCGGACCGGCCGGCTCAGCATCTCCGACTCCCGGAGGTACGGGGCCGTTTCTTGCTGGAGGCCCGGTTGCAGTATATTCGGATGGGCACAGCCTTGCCTGCCAATAAATTCTCTTGCCATCTTATATAATTACCTCTTCCAATTACTCTTCGTTAATTTACAGGTTGATGGTCTTGTACAGGCCCCGTCACAGCATCCACTGGGTACACCATGTTCTGTCGGCCTCGATTGCAAAATTACCTTCTGAGATAGAGTGGTCATGTCGACCTTTGAATAAACTTGTACAGTTACTAAAGCCAGGCCAAGCAATATAAAGAAAACAGCTGCCACCATTTGTGGATGATTGTGAGCTCAAGTCAACACCTCGAAGGTTTGCCTGTCTGGGTTACGTCAGCATTCAAGCCCAGAAAATGGTCTAGCTTCTGATCTTGGCCTTGCGATCGGTCCGTCTTGACACAAACCGGCCTCCTTCTTCATTATCGCTCTGCCTTGATAGCTACCAGTCTCCTATACTGCCTCGTTCCACACAGCTTCAGCAATCCGGAAGCGATGAACCGCCGGCGATGTTTGCGCGCGTCAGTGACCTATCACGGAGATACTGTTCCCTCGACTGACTGTTGTTATAGATGCGCTCGATGCCGTGACATGAAGGTTCGATGCTCAGGCTCGGCTCCATGTGCACGGTGTCAAAGGAAGAGGCACGAATGCTACTTCAGGCCTGAAGACCTGCGGACAACCGTCCCGATAAGGGAAGCAGGCTGACTCACTCTTCGTTTGGGCCTAGCTAACATTGGCTGTAGCTATCTTCAGTCGCTGGAAGCCCGGGTACAAGAACAAAATCTTCAAGAACAGAGTCTTCAGCCACAGCAGCCGGCCGTGACACCGCCGCGGTCAACCATTCCGTCGGAACAACTCAGCGGTGTCGACCCGGCGATTCTGAGCCCAACAGAGCGCTCATCACACACCCAGGGCCATTCAGATACGGCTGGGAGCAGCACTCAGGTCCCCTGCCAAGTTGACCCTGCATTGGACTCCCCCGAGTTCAATCGCAACCCGCTTGTCGACAACGGAGAAGTATTTGCCCGTGATCCTCACGGCAAATTCTGTAAGGAGGCAGTTTCTTTTTGAGATTTACTCTAATTAATTACGTCGATAGGGTATATGGGACCAACGTCGTCTTGGGCCTTTTGCAGGCGTGTCCTCGCCATCATCGGGAGCTGCATGCCCAAGCCGGAACCTCCAGTTTACCCCTGGGACCTCGAGACCATCAATCTGACCTGGAGTCCTGTCGGGTTGTATGATCAGCCAGACGTTTCGGGGCTTCCATCATGCGAGTATGCGCTCTATCTATTGTCCACGGTTCAGTACCATCTCGGATCGCTCTACGAAATCATCGACCATGAGTCCTTCCGTGAGCAGGTCGAGCGCTTCTACCAAGATCCTGCAGGAGAGGCTTATCGGTCGAGGTTCTGGTATTCACAGTTTTTGCTAGTGCTGGCATTTGGTGAAGCCTTTTTAAACACTGGCTCAAACAAGGGCGTTCCGGGCATCAAATATGCTTCACGAGGGTTATCGTTGATACCAAGTCTCATTCCGCTAGACAAGGACAAGGAATCGTTGGCGGTGGTACAAGCTCATTGTCTAGCGGCTTTGTACCTCCAAGCGGTTGACTTGCGACTGATGGCATTTCAGGTTGTGAGTACAGCAGTTCGGCCTCCTTTTTTAGTCAAGTGTGATGATCTAATACTGAGTAGATTGGGCAAGGATTGCGTCTCGCAATCATTGAAGGATGGCATAGACACATGCCACCAGAAGATGTTGGCGAGCAGCACTCGAAACGCTGCAACACGATTTTTTGGATCTCGTACATCATTGATCGAGAATACGGCCCTTTGGTCGGAGCCCCGAGTTCCATCAGAGATGAAGACATCACGACAAAGCTGCCCTCCGATATCGACGGTTCTCTAAGGGCCGATGCCCTCACGCTGCAGATTCGCATGTCTCGTCTAACAGCAACAATAATGAACGGTACGGAACCAGTATTCCTGTGTTTGTGGAAATCTTTATTGATGGCATCTAGGCGTTTATGGAGTTGACAGAAACTTTGACGGGACTCTACTCAATGATACGCAATCGGTGCTACACAGCCTTGCAGACGTCTCGAGAGACATCACCGCGTTTCTCGAGACGAGGCTTCAGAAAACAAACATTCGCTCTTCAAAGATCGCCACAAGGTTGATTCTTTCGTATCATCACGCAAGTAGCACCTCTTTCATACCATATTCGACGCTAATGAGGCCAGTGTGTTGTTTTAACAACTCGACCTTTGGTCATGTGTGTCTTGCAAAGACGATTGACTGGGAGTGATGGAGACCGAACCATACCTGATGGTCCCATTAGTTCGTTGCTGCAGTCGTGTGTTCATTCAGCCTTGAACATTCTAAAGACGTTGCGAGCACTCGGAGATGAGAATCTTCTAGGTAAGAAGTCAATCTTCCCATTCGATGGACTGATCTGACCCCTAATACCCAGACTCCTTTCTGCCGTTTCAAATGGAGACGGTCTTCTCATCAGCCTTTCTCCTCTACGTTATCGACGCAGTATCACCAGGTTTCGTGCCAGACCAATCCTGGCTTGCCACTGCACACGGAATATTCGACACAATGATTGCAAAAGGCAGTCCAGCAACACCACTTCGAAAACGAGAGCTACAACGCTTGGAGCAGATCATGACATCGTACCTTGACTCCGGATCCAAGACGAACCCTTCACCGTTGCAATTCCAGGAAGAGCCCATACTGAGGCGGGGAATGGATATACCTGATCAAACAGCAACGGCAGACGTTGCGTATGTGGATGAGACTTCCCCTTGGGGACTGCTGGGCTCTCATGGAGGGTATATATTGTCGCCCGAGGAGATTATGCAGTTGGCTGAGGGACTCAACATGGAGGATTTCATGATTACACCCGAGGGTGGTGTGGCTCTGGGGGAGCATGGCCAGGTCGAGACAAATAGTGATACTGGATCGTGATAGGAGCAGCAAGAGATAATGGTATCAGTGCAGAAGTCATGGTCAATAGCGGTGCTGTGACATCTGACTGACCCGGTCTTGACTCGAGGCAATCCGGATTGGACTGGATCTAGTCCTGAGATGTGTCCTCTTGGCAAAAACAATGAGATTTTATCACTTCCTTATCAGCTGGGATCGCGACTTGTTGCCGGTGATGGGACCCCGGCCCGAAAGTCGGCCCCACATACCGATGCCGGGATACCGGCCGGGTCCCGGACCGTCCCCTATTTTTTGATGGGCTGGTTTTTGAAGCATTGCCTGCAAGCTGTGAGGTAGGGCGGAAGTTGGCACGGAAGTTCTGGAACGGAATTATGGCATGGAGAGCGTCTCACGGAAATCATCCCACGGAAGTGGTGCCGATGAGAAATAGGTAGTGAGATGATATGTTGGACGCGGGATTCAGGAAGTCAAGAATTATTGGCTCTCTAGGTCTTGATTCATAAGCCATTTGTGCGTTTCAATATGAAAAAGATGCATTCTCTACCAGGAAAATATGTATAGTGTTAGAGACACTTGTAGATCCAGCTGGGGTTTGTACACAGTTGGTAGTCTCTTGTCTTCAACTCGACTCTTTATGTACCCGGGAATGCCCTGGAAACTCTCACACAGCCTTGCGCGTTCAATCTGAACCCATACGAGCCTCGACCGGATCTGTAAGTTCCACTTCATTGTCTGCAATAAGTGTCTGCAAGACGTCGGAATCCACATGCCGATGTATCCACTCACCGACTTCCTGAGCTCTGGGTCGACGCCATGCAGAGGTCGTATCAATTACAACAATGCGGGGGACGGAGTAAAGCGTCGAATGAATGGATCTTGAACAGAAAGAACGGATTCTCGAGCCATTCAGGTGATGGTGATCTCCCGTTCAGCCGGTTGGACCGCCGAGGAAATCATCTAGAAAAGATACCCAACCAACCTCCATTCACATCCTTGTCCATTGTTCACCCCCTCACAGCAAGCCGAAACGTCCTTCGCAACCGACCATGGCTTCATCTCCCTTCTGGATCGAAACTGAAGACTGGCATACCGCCGGTGAACCTTTCCGTGTCGTTAAAACGCTTCCGAACGGCTACCTTCCCGAGTCTTCGACCGTTGCCCAGCGTCGTTTCGATATCATAGCAGATCCTCAGCATCCACTCGATCAGCTTCGTCAGTCGTTATGTCACGAACCTCGCGGTCACGCCGATATGTATGGCGGCTTTATCACGCCGCCTGATGATGCTGGAGCTGCTTTTGGAGTGCTGTTTTGGCATAAAGATGGCTTCTCCACGGCTTGTGGTCATGGAACGATTGCGCTTGGATATTGGGCTGTCGCAAATGGTATCGTCAAAGTCCCAGAGTCTGTAGAGGCCAAGGTCGACGTTGTAATTGATGTTCCATCCGGTCGAGTGGTGGCTAGCATGAACATGGTCGATGGCAAGGCTGTTGGTGCCGACTTTATCAACGTGACTAGCTATCAGTTGGCCAAGTCGTTACCCGCCGCCGTGCCCTCGCGAGGGACTGAGGTTAATGTCGATTTGGCATTTGGCGGAGCTGTCTATGCTACCTTGGATGCGGACCAGCTTGGTCTCAAGGTTGAGCCAAAGAACGTCAACGAGTTTATCAAGATTGGGAGAGAAATCAAGGCGTCACTAGGAACTCGAGCTCATTACGGAACATACGACTGCTACGGAGTCATCTTTTTCAACGAAGAGGGCGACGAGGAAGGAATCGTGCGACAGCGGAACGTTACAGTGTTTGCAGACGGCCAAATCGACCGATCGCCCTGCGGCTCTGGATCATGTGCTCGACTTGCAGTCTTATTTGCGCAGGGGAGAGTGGCAACCGGAAAGGCGAAGCTGCTGCACCGGTCGATCATCGCATCGCAGTTCCAGGCTGAAGTCTTGTCAGAGGAGAAGTCGCCCGTGGAGGGATTTCCTGCATGTATTCCACGAGTGACAGGTGAGGCGAAGTTGTGTGGGAGGATGAGTTTCTATATTGATCCTTCAGAAGACATCTATCCTGGGTTTCTTCTCCGATAGGCAATATAAGAATAGGTTTACTTTCCACCCCACGAAAGCTCCTTCATTGCTGATCTCTTTGCCACGTTGGGATGCTATCATGGCGTCATGTAGCTCCTCAATTTAGTCACCACTGTTTGCATTCAACGGGTTCACTTCCAAAGCGCCATTCAAGCAAAAAAGGACGAGAAAAGACATACTGTAGAAGTTTCTACCGAACTACGGATATTAACGAGCATCTCCACCTAGACTCGTTCCACTCCACGATCCTCTTCGTCTTTAGGGTAGCTGTAAAGAGTTCGACTCGAGGCACCTTCTGAGAGGTGGTATTGATCCCTGCATCTTCTTGGCTGCCTTGAACACGAGTAAGACTCTTCTATTAACAAGGATTTGGTTTGTAATCGTAGATTGCTTTGTCTGCCTCAAACCCAACTCCCAATCAACTCCCATAACCTGGCACCTGGTTAAAATCTGGTTAAATCTTGCAGAAAGATGCAATCGATGCAAATCTTGACCAACAGTTCGTCCCATCTTCCCCACCCGCCTGCATCTGAGATGGAGTTGACACTACTCCTCAGATAGGCAAGTCAAGCCGGCTTATCTATGCTTATTCGCCAACTCGCTGTGAAGCTCCGCTTTCGGTCTAGTTTTGTCCGGTCCGAAAGTCCGAAATCCTCGCTTGCGACGTTAATGCCCTTTCTGGTGATAGACGACGGAGGTGTAGAGACCGAGATTTTGCTTTGGAGGATCATGCTCGGTCTTGAGATATGTCCGTCTGTCCGTTAAAGATGCAGTCTTAAGAAGGAGGATCTGCCTCTTTGTCTAGTGCCGGTGCTAGACCTTGAGCTTACAAACCAGACACTTCAACTCGTATAATCGATCAATAACATCATCACCATCTCCGCTTCCTCTGTGACTGTTTTCTGCGAGCTAAACACAGCGGACCCGATTAACAATCCTTTCACCAGACCCACACTCCAAAACCCAACGTCGCTTATAAGAAACGAGTCGCCTTTCTTCGACCCTTCCATCGGCCGCACACTTTCACGTACACTTACCGACACTCCATATGGTTTCCACAAACGAAAAGGATTGCACCGCCGACGGGGTCCTCGACCAAGAGCGCAATGGATCTTCGCAGGAACCTTCGCTCCTGTTTGATCAGAAGGAGATTGAGAGGTTGGGACGAGAGCGTCCGGCGTGCTTTCACAGCTGGTACGCCGAGATAGGTTTCGTCTTTGCTGTTGTTGGGTCTATGATGGTTAGCGAGTACTTTGTCAGCGGGTTCAACATTGCGCTTCCTTCTCTTGCGAACTCGTTGGATATTCCAGAGTCGGCTCGGACTTGGCCTGCGGCTGTCATCAACTTGACCACGGCGGCTCTCCTTCTACCTTTTGCGCGACTATCCGAGATTCACGGTGGACGATTAATCTTCTTGGGAGGCCACGTATGGTTGTTGGTTTGGTCATTGATCGCTGGGTTCAGCCAGAACCCAACCATGCTCATCGCCTGCCGAGCCATGCAGGGCCTAGGATCCTCCGCCTTCCTACCATCGAGCGTTGCTATCATGGCGCGCATCTATCGCCCAGGACCTCGAAAGAATTTGGTATTTGGAATGTTTGGAGCCTTTTCCTGCATTGGATTTTATTCGGGCATCTTCTTTGGTGCCCTCGCTGCCCAAGTCCTAGGCTGGAAATGGTACTTTTTCATCGGCGCTTGCTTCTGCGCTGGTATCTTTCTCGCCGGTCTTTTGACAATTCCCAAGAGCCAAGGTGATACACAACCAGATCTTGGAATGGATTGGTTGGGAGCTTGCACCATCGTTCCTGGACTGGCGCTGGTTGTGTACGCGTTGACGGATGGTGGAAACGCTCCTCAAGGTTGGCGGACGCCTTACATCTACATCACCCTGATCATTGGTGTCTTGTTTCTTGCTTTGGCCTTTTACATCGAGGGCTGGAAGGCTAGTCAGCCTCTTTTGCCGGCCGAAGTGTTCAAGACCAAGTACATGACTCGATTGATCATTGCTTTATTCTTTTCCTACGGATCCTTCGGTTTATTTCTCTTTTACGCCAGCTTCTAGTACGTTACCCTGTCCATGGCTACCCGATCCCCTAGACTGACATTTATCTAGTATCGAAGAAGTGTTGGGCATCTCCCCGTTGCTGACAGCAGCGTGGTTCATCCCCTTGGCTGCAGGTGGATTTATCCTAGCCGTCGTTGGAGGGTTTGTTCTTCACATTCTCAGCGGACGACTTTTGCTGTTGATTTCTGGATTTGGATTCCTCGGATGCTGCATATTATTCGCCCTCATTCCTGATAGTGGAAAGTCAAACAGCTTTCTCTATTGGGCCTTTGTCTTCCCTGCCATGGTACTCAGCACAATCGGCGTGGATATAGCATTCAACGTCACCAACATTTTCATTACAACATCCCTCCCCAGCCATCTTCAGGCAGTTGCTGGAGCCTTGATCACAAGCCTGCTCTACCTCGGCATGGCATTCTGGCTGGGCGTTGGAGAGATGGCCATTTCTGCCAAGAAGGACGTCGAAGGCGAAGAGAACGTGAGCCAGAGGAGTCAATATCAGATTGGATTCTGGGCTGGCGCAGCACTTGCGGTTGCTGCTTTGCTCATCTTTATCACTGTCAAGATGGAGTCGGCCAAGGCGGATCTTACTGCGGATGAGAAGGCTGCGAGGGAACGGGAGAATGCAACTGAACAGGCAACAGAATGACGAACTTATTGGGTCACGGGTATAATGAGACATTGGGGACATCAAAAGTTATTGGTTTCATGACATATATGCAGCAAGCGAAAGTAGAATGATAGACATATGGGCACATTCAAGGCAGGCTTCTTGGTGTGGAAATAGACTAGGATTATCCATTTATATATAATGATATAAAAGACAGCTCAAATACCCTTCCTAGTACCAGTGGCTTTTGTTATCTGAGGTGTATTGAGGCGTGCTTGAGCTCCCCGTTGAATGAGCGGCATTGAGCGAATGAATGCTGTATGCAACGCAGCTGCAGATTGAACTATTAGATACCTGAAGGAACCATTGTTTGCATTGTGAAAATAGAAGAAGAATGCGTTCGGGGTCATCTTACCAAAGATGATCAGCTTTCATGTTGATCGTCAGATCACTTGCCCTTGCACTCAGGTCTCCCACAGTTTCCAGGCGTCCTCTTGGAAGCCAAGTAACTCTTGCAGGCAGCATGACCTGGCTTTCCTTGTTGTGCGCAGGAGATGAGGACTGGCTCTCTTGCCACGGTGTGGCCGCAGCCAGTGTAGATGAGGTCGGAGTAGGTAAGCTGGCACATCTTGTCTGACGAAGAGGCGATGATTGGTTTAGTGTGTGCTTTTGCTGAGGAGGCTTGGGGCCGACGGGGTTTTAAGTAGCTGGCAAAATGCTGAGACGCGTGAGGAGGAGGAAGATGCTGAAGAACAGGGCTCAACGGCCCGTAGAACGATTCGGCGCAACAAAGAGAGCCCAACCGAACACATAACATGTTGTTTGTTGTTATTGGTTGTGGATCGACGGTGTTGAATGATTAGGCACGTACAATGAATACAAAGAAACCATGAAACAATGCTCAAAAAAACCCTTTGCAGGGACTGGTTTGATGCACAAGGGAGGGTCTACAATGGCCAACCTGTTTGTTCATTACAACCAGGTTTTGAGCTTTCTCAGTTGGTGTTGGTGTTGAGATTGACATTAGCATAGGTACCTAGACGTGAATGAAATGGCATCATTCAGTGGCCTCGATGCATGCTTTGTTTGCCATTCGAGCCTGCAAGTGATGAAGCATAAACAAAACCTGCGGCCTATCGAGGCCTAATCCAGCAACGACATTTCCCTTGAGCGATATTCACGCTGAGCAAGTCAGTATCAAAGAGTCATCCTGACCAAATAGGCATCTAATGAAGACTACTGGAAGTAAAAGAGACTACCATCCTGATCACCGATGACCAGATATCTTGGCTTTCGTCCTTGAGGCTGTGTTGGCCCTAGGCAAGATGTTGGATAGCAAAGTACGGACTGACAAGTGTCGTTGGCTAGAAAGAAAGTTTGCAATATACTATTGGGTGCTGATGTAACCTGTGACCTAACAAAGGTCAAGTAAGATAAGAAGAATACCGAGATGAGAGGGATTAGGCAGAGTCTGCCTCTCCCTGGTCACGCCTAGAGGCCCCGAGGATAAAGAGACGGTCGTCATCAAGTTAAATTGTTTCTAGTAGGCTCTTGAATTAGTCTACGCAAGTTGAATAATGTGACCTGCCTGTCAACGTCTACCCGCAGATGAAGTCTTAGCTGTCGTGTCTCGCGGGATATCTACTTCACGCTTAAGAGGCTCAAATGCTTCAGCTAAAAATCTCCTACATGGTATCTCCATGCGGCGACGTCGAAATTGAAGCTGATTTTCGGCCGGGACCAGTCAGCAGATCTGTCCCAAGTGGAGAGCTGGTGGATTTGACAAGGCGGTGATGGTGGCACGGGAATGCCCGCACTTTGACTCCGCTGATGACTGGGATCATCCTAGAGGTGGTGCGAGAGCTTTATTGATGGTCTACAAAGCGTCCAAGTTTATTCTCCCTTGACCATGTCTTGGACCATGTCCTGCATTCATCTCGCTACCCGGTTCTTGATGAGCTTGGCTGCCGATCAGAATGAGAACAACATTCATGACGCGTGGCTTGAGAATGGGTTTGACAGAAACGCCCTTGGTTTCTTCAGCTGGTGTTTGGCCTCAACATTGAATCGAAATCTCGATGGAAGCAGCCACTCAAGACGAAGAGTCACCTCCCAACCTCTTGATTTTTCCTCATGCACGCACGGAAACTAGCTTCAACCTTCAGCTCTTGGCCCGCCGTAGATCCCGAACATCCCTGCTCGACAGATTTCCTTGGCACGGCGGCGCCTCGGGAGAATCAGCTCAACCGCAAAGAGCGGCTTGCAGACAAAAGGGCCTCAAAGCCTGCGGGGAGACGGGAGCTACCAGGACGGTCCGAGCCTGTGGTTGACACAGAAGAAGCTGTGAATGGTTAGAGCTGCTGGAAGATGGAGAGCTGAAGGCTTCCGTGTCTCAGATGGCCCACTGCCCAGCTGATGGTACAAGCTGCAGGCGAGAGGATAGCTTTGGACCATGATCGACATTGGAACCAGAATTGGCGAATCATTTTGGTTCGTCTCTTTTTTGAGAGAAATAGCTCTCGGCTTGTGTCAAGCGATCACAATGTAGCTATCGTTAGTAGCGGCAGTCGTGATGCATCCTTGCTGCCGAGGGAGCGGAGTGAGTCTGGTATAAAGGCAGGCGCCCATCGCAGCATCTTCCATCTCGTCACCTCATTTGCTCTTCACCCTCTTCTCTCCATCTTCAGGTCTGAAAATGCGGTTCCTTTCCACTCTCGTCGCTTCGGCGCTCGTCTCTCTCGGTAATGCTGCTGCCATTGCTCGAGGGGATGTCCCTCTCGTGCCTCAGACCCAATACGATGCCATCATCGTGGGAGGTGGTCCCGCCGGCCTCGCTGCCTTGAGTGGCCTTGCTCGTGTGCGTCGAAATGTTCTCCTCATAGACTCGGGGGAGTATAGAAATGCTCCTACTCGACACATGCACGACGTTCCTGGCTTCGATGGTGAGTATTATCGTGTCTCCCGCTGTGTCACACTAACAGATCCCAGGTGTCACACCTGCGTACTACCGTTGGGCCGCTCGCAAGCAGCTGTCTTACTATGACACTGTCAAGATGGAAAATGGAACCGTCATCGACATCAAGGCTCGCGACGAGAACACCTGGTTCTCTGTCACCGTCGACTACGGCAACAAGCAGAAGAAGACCGTGACCGCACGCAAGATTGTCCTCGCTACTGGACTTCGCGACATCCTCCCTGAGACACCTGGCGTCGAAGAGGCTTGGGGCAAGGGTATCTTCTGGTGTCCTTGGTGCGACGGCCACGAGCACGCCGATCAGCCACTCGGACTCCTCGGCCCTCTGGACAAGGTTGCTGGCATGGTCCGTGAGATGCTGACCCTGAACACTGACATTGTTGCCTTTGTCAACGGAACCGACACTCGCGACTCCCGTGTCCTGGCCGCCAAGGATCTTCCTAAGTGGGAGGCCTACCTCACCATCCACAACGTCACAGTCGACAACCGCACCATCACCGAGATTGAGAGGGTTGCCGAGGGAGCCAACGAGCATGCGGACCCCAGCCTTCCCAGTGTTCCTGAGAATGACTGGTTTAACGTCAAGTTTGACAAGGGAGAGCCTGTTGGTCGAGCTGCGTTCCTGGCCAGCTTCCCCGACGAGCAGCGATCCGACGTTGGAGAGAAGGCAGGAGTCCAACTTTATGGTGGTCGTCTGGCTGCTAACCAGTCTGCGGGCCTTGTCACAAACATTCCCGGTATCTACGCTGTTGGCGATGCTAACTCGGATAACGTCACGAACGTGCCACATGCCCTCTTCAGTGGCAAGCGGACAGCCGTGTTCCTGCACGGTGAGTAACCTTTGTGTGCAACTGTGCGTGTGCTAATGATGATGCAGTCAAACTTGAGAGGGAGGACCAAGCCGAGGAGCTTGCTGGAGAGCCTGCCAAGCGTGACACTCACCTGCAGGCACGCGATGTCTGGGAGACCATGAACGGCAAGCGAGGAGATATGCTGTATGCTGGAGAGTTTGATCAGTAATGAGTTGGAACGCGAACATGAATACCTATAACATTGGACTGAGGATAGTCTGCTTACTTGGCTAGGCTCTGAGGGCGGTTGACTGTTGGTATAGTTCTATGGTAGCTCAAACTCAGGTATTCAGTTGATAATTCACAAACGTGGCATAAACGCTTTATATACACGCCTTGCTAAGCATCCATGCAATATGCATCAAGTGACGTTCTTTGAATGCCGTACCTACCTAGGTATCTACAAGAAGTCTTAGTCGGTGCAGTTCTCAGTCTCAGCCCACTATTGCCACACGGGTCAAAGTGCGCACTTGTGAGGCCACGGTAGAGATCAATACGCCAATGCTTTAAATGTACTCATTAAGACCTGCTATCTCATTGCTACAGAGTAGGGTATTCCTGCATTCAGGAATGCATGGCTTTGCGATCCCTGCTTGACACCGTTCTGATACGACAGGGCCAAGCTTCTTTGTCAACCTTGGAACTAACTTAACCACTCGCCGAGAACTTGATCTTTCTCTTTGCATAGCGATGATATTAGAGAAGAACAAGCCATCAAGTGGTGAGAGAAGCACGTCAAAGCGTGCAAGAGCGGACGGATTCTAAAGCAAAATATGGAAAATGATATATCATGATCACACGTTGTACCGGCGATTGGTGGCACTTTGTCGTCATGATATATACTATTACCAGCTGTCATATCACCCCCTTCGGCAGTCCCTGTAGCATCCGCCCTCCGAGCGATGGGTCTAGCCTGTGGAGGCTATTCCCAACTTGCACATTCTCCGCTGAGTCATCAGATCGGCAACATGGGTACACCCCTGGCATAGCGCTCACCACTGTCCGGATTCAAGTTTGGACTCCTTCCTTACGAGCTCTTGGTGACCTGGCCTATTCCGTGGGAACGTAAGGACTGGTCGCCAACATGCCTCCCAAACGGGCTTGTGACTTGTGTTACTCCAAGAAGGTCGGTTTCTCTGTGGCGTGCTCGTCCCCCCCCCTAGCTATGCTCATTATTTGTAGATCTCCTGCGATCGCTCAGATCGAGATGTTGCTTGCGACTGGTGTAGGCATCATCAGCTCATCTGCACATTCAATAGGGCGAGGGCTAGAAAGAGACGCCCAAAACCTAGGTAGGACGATGTGTGACAGGTGTTGGACGTCCCTGACTTATGTATGTTTAGGATAGAGAACAGCGTCTTTGCGGTAGAGCGCAGTCTGTCGAGCCAGCTGCAACCTATCGACTTTGTTCTGGACCGAGTCATGATGGACCATGTCAACTCTAGTACTTCTTCCTCACCTTCGGTACAGGGACCACGACCGGGTCACTATGGTATCTTTGCCCAGAATTTTTTCAAACCCGATGATCTCTTAGAATCGTCAATGCCTTTGACTGGAAGCCATCTTTTGCAGCTCAACGACCTGGATTGCCTGGATAGAGAGACAGCCTGGCAGATTCTACAGGCATACTCTGAGTCTTCTGTACGATATGTCCTCCCCCTCATCGACCCAGTTCTCTTCCAGGATACCCTTGAGCTTGCATACTCCTCCGAAGAAGCCACCCAAGCGTCTCAACGAGCTCAGGCCCAGGGATGCGTCTTGGCCCTCATTTCTGTTCTGAGCTTTCTCGACCATCACGCCCTGTCTCTCTCGCACGACCACGGAATGAAATGTGCGTCTCAGGCATTGGCGCTGTTGGAGTTCACGAATGAAGAGGCTAGCCTCTTGAATCTTCAGACTGCCTCTTTGCTGGTAGGTCTTGCGCATATCCATAGGACGTGACGGCTGATGTTTATCAAGCGGCTTCAATGTGCCTTTACCGGTCAGATCGCAGGTGCTATCAAGAGACATCAAACTGCCTGTCGTCTCGTCAAGGAGCTTGGAAGCCATACCATGAGGCTTGATAGAGCAGGAGTTGCGAACATGACTTGCAACCAGCGCGAGAATCGAGAGCTGCGCACATTGTTCTGGTACAGCTACATTACCGACAAGCAGGTCATCATGCGAACCGGCATGGAACCTCTTCTACCCGATGACATCTGCGACCTAACACTCCCAGATGACTGCATCGCCTCCAAGGGATATGCCATCCCGGAACTCAAGGACGGAAGCATGCCTCTGCTGCCATACGGAGTCTTGCCGCCTTGTCTTGTGGGAAATATCCAGCTCAGCATCCTCAAATCCAAGGTCTGGCAACTCCTGTACTCGACCGAGGCACGGCAGAGGTCCGAGGCGGAGCTCTTGTGGGCGGTACGGGAGCTCGACGGTGAGCTGGAAGCCTGGAGGATGTCTGTCCCTACCAAGCTGAGACCGACGTTCTTGATCGCTGACAAGAGGCACATCTCGCCTCCTGAGATTGACCTACCGTCTTGGGTGCGGCATCATGCGACTACTCTGCATTTAGAGTACCACCACCTTTTTATTACTATACATCAAGCTAACGCGAGATATCAATTCTCCAAGGGCTCGGATAGTTTTGAGCATGCGTGGAGTAGTAGCGTTCAGTCTAGTATCGCGTTGGCGCTGGAGGCTAGTCGCTCGACTCTGCTGTATCTGGAGACGGTGCTAGACCGTCTTGCAAAGGAAATGTTCTGGTGAGTCCTAAAGATGTCTGGGCTGCTTGGAATTGCATAAAAAGTAACCATTGAGCTTGCAGGATGTGCATTCACTACCCCATCGTCGCCCTCCGGACCTTATTCGTAAACATCGTGGCCAACCCGTCAGGGCCGGATGCAAAGTCTGACCTGCAGCTCCTCTGCTCCACGGCCAGCTTGATCGAGCGGATGCCCATGTCTAACAGGCTTGTTCACGGGAAGGTGTACATCCAAAAGATAGAGGAAGAGATTTCTGGGCTGGTTGAGTATGTAAGGAGTCTAAACGGTTAATGTTTACGTGATAGTTGTTGAGTATTGTTTTTGATCTTTCTTATTTACATGGATGGTCTATACGGGCATAGTGACTCACATTTGTTGGAATCTGGAAGAGGTATTGGTCAAGGGCGTGTGTGCTTGTTATATGTACTTTTCTTGATAATGGAATTCAATAAAGGATTTGTTCATAGTTGCTAGATCATAAATCCAATAAAAATAATGTTGAAATTACCTCATCAAGATGTCAACCTCGTGATACTTGGAGTCAGGATGATTGATTCATCGGCCCTGAGAACTACTTTGAGCCGTCCGAGTCCCATTCTCTCAATAGCCCATTCAACTGCTCATGGCGGAAAAGAGCGTCGTCAAAAGAGACCAGTCCCTTCCTATTACCCTCTGCAAACCTCTCGTAGACAGTAGCAACGTTACGGCTAATAAGGGGGAGCTCTTCCTGCCATTCCTGCCACTGCCAAGCAATCTCCTCAACCTTGCCGGTCTCAAAGTCATCAACTTCAATAGTTACTGGTGGATCGTAGCTATTGGCATTCAAGAACGTTCCACCCTCGGCCTTGAGTCTAATCTCTCCCTTTTCACCGTTGATGGTAAAGACGAGGGGGGCCTCTCCTGGGAAGGGCTGGCCTCGACGGAAGCGGATGAGGACACTTGCGCCCTCTTGGGAGATCTCTGATTCTTTGAGAGTGCCGGTCGCAAAGATTAGGTCTGGGACTTCTGACTTGACTGTGTTGATGATTTTGTTTGTTGCTAGGTCAAGGACTTTGACGTTGGGACGTTGGAGGTGGAGGCGGCTCTTGAAGTTGCCAATGTCGCCCAAGATGTATTGGACTTGGTCAAAGACTAGTCTAGTGTTAGTAGTGTTTCGCTCTTTCGGGCAAGCATTAACTTACGGTGACCAAGTCCGACGGTATAAATGTTGCCGCCCACAGCCCGCCGAGTAAAGTAATCCAATATAGATGGCAATACCTCACGGTCATGGGTGCCTCCAGATGCACGAAGTTCACTGCTAAGAACCTTTCCAATGCGGCCTTGCCGTAGAAGCTCGTGGATCTTGACAATAGGCGGCGCAACACGACCTTGAAGGCCGACGATAGTACGACTACCGCTTTCTTTGGCGAGAGTAGCAAGTTCTCTAGCATGCTCGTCATCTTGCGCTAGAGGCCACTCCGCGTAGACAGCCTTTCCAGCTTTGACACTAGGTAAGGCAGTTGAATGATGAACGTCGACGCGTGTAATGACAACCACTAGATCAATCTCATCATCGGCAGCAAGAGACTCGGGGTCGCCATATGCCTTTGTCTCTGCAGGTAGTTCAAAGTGCTGAATAGCATTGCGAGCAGCTTCTACACTGCTATTGCAAAGAGCCACGATCTGATACTTGGACTTGCCACGCGGGGAGAGGAGGTATGGCAGATGGGCGACAGCGGCCCAGGAGGTTTTGGCAGAGGCGGAGAGGCCGACGAGGGCAGTGCGAATGGGGGCCATTTTGATATTCTTGAAGCTTGTTGAGTATTTACAGTTGACAGGTTCAAGAATGGAGGTTTCTTTTATCTTCAGATGTGATGCTAAGATGTAAGATGGATGATGCCATCCTGATTTCTAATCATGGATTTGTCAGGTTGCTTACAGTGAGATATCTGCACCAAATTGGGTATTGTTAGGTGAAGGGTAAGCACGTTGTCTGTTTCTGGGCTTCATACAATGGGTATATCCCTGAAGTCGGCAAGGACCTCGAAGTCATACCTCGCCCCACTTAGCGCCGTAATAATGAGAGGATATAAGGGGTGCGCTTAGTTCTTTAAATAAAGAATTTCTAAATAAAACATTATATAAATTAATTTATTTTAATAATAAACATAATATCAATCCTTAATATATTATAGATAAAAATAATTATAATAATAAACGCTTTATTAAAGAAATATATAATTAGCTAATTAGCCCTAATAACCTTATAAGATATCTTAGAAAAAAGGGTTATAATAAAAAAAAAGACAATGTTTAATTACGGTTACAGAAATATCTTAACGGAACTTTGCTACATACGAGTCTTTATAGTGGCATTAATGAGGATTAGGTAGAGCTGTTGAATTGGCAATAGGCTGCGATAAGAGAAGTACTACGAACCAAAGTGGCGCGCCATGCTTTTTGGGCTAGTGGTGACTTTCTGACAAGAGCTGGCTTCACGAATTGGGTGACGCTGGTTTGAACAAAAGACAGGGTTTAGTTACTTTAAACTCATTCGAATTCGTAAAGTAGCCGAGGCATTGATAATAAATTCTACCGTTTCCAACGTCCATGCGGCACCCAGATGAAACGTTCCGTTCAACACCAAAAATCGGCTGATCCCCCATGCCATCCACTTACCCCAGAGGCCCAGACCAATCGCGAGAAATCTCCGGCGACAGATTTCCTGACACCAACTGTCTCTGCGGGATATATCGCATTTAGGCATCTGCATTTTGATACCGTGATCATCTCGTGGAGGCTCTGCGGAGTGCCCCATTTCTCGTTTGGATGATTCTCGGCCGGTCGCTTTGGGGTGGAGAAATGGGTGATATGCTTACTACAGAGTTGAGACGGGGTCTGCTTACTTACAGACGGGGTTCACTGGCGGATTGGATTCTCTCTCTCTCTCTCTCCAACTCCATGCCAAGCGAAGAGGCTCTGTCTAGCCAAGAATTGCCCAGCTTTCAGCTCCTTCTTGGCCGAACGTGCCGGGAGATATGACGGACCGAGCTTGTCGATCCTGAGCCGCAAGTGTAAAAGTACCCGCCTGTGACGCAATAGATCCTACTCCCGCCAGACTAACCAGGGAATAAACTGGGCGAGCAGAACTTCAAAGGCTTCTATTGTGGAGACCCTGTGGAGATCAAGAATTGTGCTGCCTAGAGGTCAACGTCTCGTGGTTGTTCGAGTTTTTGTAAAAAAAGGGTTTTATTGCCTCCTTTTGTGGACTGAGACGTCATTTTACAAGATGCGATTATCAGTGAACAGTCGGTCCGGTTTTGTCGGCCGAGTCAGTTCGGGGCTTCAGCTTGTAGGTTAGCCATGAGAATCCTGAAGGTAAGATGAGGCAAATGGAAAAAGATCAGCATGATTTACCTCCCCCGGCTGTCCCAGCGTCTGCACAATGAAATAACCGCATCCAACAACCTTACCCCCCCAGACTTGACTCTTGCTGTTCGCATCGGGATATCCGTCGGATAGAACGGCTCGACCTTCTCCACACAGACGTCCCCACGACACCACCTGGAATGGGCATGTGTCTGGGTTTGCTTCCATGGAAACCGGGACGTTGCTAACGTGCTGTGATGTCAATGTGGGTTTTGTCTTGTTGGTCGGAGCTGCCGTGGTGATCGCTCAGTTTGTTATAAGAGAAAGATACCCCGTAGACGTAATGCAATTCTCGTGGACAGCCTCAATGACCTCGGTCTTGTCATCATCACAATGCCAACCCATTTTTCAAATGACCCCCCGCAGGTCATCAATCAAGATGACCTGCACATTGCCAACTCACGTCTAGAAGGATCAACAGACCACAGCCCTTCCAGCGGTGATGAGCGCACCGTCCACAACGCCAGCGGCGGCGGCCTCGAGAAGATGGGCACCTACGACAAGTACGAGATCACAGAGGATGACTGTTACGAAGAGCTGGGTTACTCATTCCCCAAGTGGAAGAAGTGGTACATCCTCACCGTCATCTTTTGGGTTCAGGTCTCGATGAACTTCAACACTTCGCTGTACTCTAATGCCATTCCTGGTATTTCGGAGGAGTTTGGCGTTAGCGCTCAAGGAGCCCGCTGTGGAGCCATGATCTTTCTCGTCCTTTATGCTTTTGGCTGTGAGCTCTGGGCTCCTTGGTCGGAAGAGTTTGGTCGCTGGCCAATCATGCAGGCATCACTGTTTCTCGTCAACATCTGGCAGCTGCCCGTTGCCCTTGCGCCCAACTTTGCTTCCATCATGGTTGGCCGGGCGCTTGGCGGCTTGTCGTCTGCTGGTGGTTCTGTGACGCTGGGTATGATTGCTGACATGTGGGAGGCGGATAATCAGCAGTACGCTGTCGCGTACGTGGTGTTTTCTTCTGTTGGTGGATCAGTGCTTGGTCCTATTGTTGGTGGTTTTACGGAACAGTTTCTCGACTGGAGGTAAGTTGCAATGTCTACCTTCGCAATCACATCTAACATAGTTGTAGGTGGTCCATCTGGATCCAGCTCATCCTGGGAGGCTTCGTCCAAATCGTCCACTTCTTCACCGTCCCCGAGACCCGAAGCACCATCCTCATGAACCGCATCGCCAAGAAGCGCAGAAAGGAGACCAACGCCAACATCTGGGGTCCCGACGAGCTTGTTCCCTTCCGAGACCGCTTCTCAGCCAAGGAGATTCTCATCACCTGGACCCGCCCCTTCAAGATGTTCCTCACCGAGCCCATCGTGCTGGTACTTTCTCTACTCTCCGGCTTCTCTGATGCCCTCATCTTTATGTTTATCCAGTCTTTTGCTCTGGTTTATGCGCAGTGGGACTTTTCGACCATTGCAGTTGGTCTCTCGTTTATCCCCATTGGCATTGGATACCTGATTGCTTGGCTTGCTTTCATCCCTGCCATCTGGAAGAATGTCAAGGAGCGAAAGGAGAAGCCGCATGATGAGAGGGCTCAGTACGAGTCTCGTCTGTGGTTCTTGCTTTACACTGCTCCCTGTCTGCCAATTGGCCTGATTGGATTCGCCTGGACTATCCAGGGGCCTCCTATTCATTGGGTTGGATCTATGATTTTTGCTGCGATTGTGGGAATTGCGAACTACTCCATCTACATGGCCACCATCGACTACATGATTTGCGCTTGTGAGTATCCTCAACTTGTCGATGAAACTTGTACTAATTCTAAAAGACGGACCCTACTCTGCTTCCGCAACCGGTGGTAACGGCTGGGCTCGAGATTTCCTCGCTGGTGTCTTGACAGTCCCCGCCACGCCCTTCTTCCAAAACATTGGAAAGTCATCCGGCAAGAACCTCGAATACGCCTCGACAATCCTCTTTTGCATTTCGTTTGTTCTTGTAGTTGCCGTGTACGTCATCTACTGGAAGGGTCCAGCCCTGCGAAAGAGATCGCCGTTTGCTCAGCGGTTGGCGGATGAGCGACAGGAAGTGCAGGCTGAGGGTCGTCGTGGAAGCATCGCCTATGACAATCGACGGAGGAGTAAGTTTTTACTGAATGAAATTTGAGGAACACGGCTAACGATATTTTAGGCTCGGCTGCGTCTGCGGATGTTGAGCGTCCCGTATACCCCCGTCAGTATAGTAACTCGCATCGCTTCTTTGGTGAGAGTCGTGTTACTCCTCGCCACACGCCCCGTGGTACCCCTTCGGCCAGCCGGGCCAACAGTGTCCACAATGTCAGGAGGTAAAGGCAAAGAGAGAGTCTGTCTAGTATCACTTCTGAACTGTATATTACGCTCGTTTGCATTGTGAAAGGCGTCGGCTGGCAGCCGTGGTGTTTTGGTGCCTAAGCATAGCCACATTTTTTAGACTGCATATTGATGGAGCCTGGACGATTGTACATATATCTTTGTAAAACGTATAAATATCGTGAAATCAACAGTCGTTCTACGGTGTCCTTGAAACAGTCAACCGTGTGATTCCAAATCGTAGATTCTCCTTAAACGTAGATGAGAGTTCTTGTCTCTTGACTTAGATGTAGATGCCGAGTGCACCGGCCACTGCAAGAAAAGAATAATAAATACTTGAATTGCAGCAGCCGCTATCTCTGAAGCACCATCGGACGACTATGGGTCTAGATGGAGGTTGACGCGGAGCTACTGTGACGTCATTGGATCAGTCAACCTCCCATCACCAACCCGCCGTTGACACACACAAAACCCGCATATGGTATATGATATGACTTCAAAAGCTTTAAATAAAAGAAAGGAGTAACTGGGTATTCTCAACTGGGGAATTTTCGTTCGAGCAGCACGTGAATACCACGTGTTGGCCTCCACTTGTGGCTCTTTACGAGCGTGAATCTTGGCAACCATTCTTACTCCTTCATGCACCTCAACGCTCTGTACAACACGTTTGAACGACATAATGCAGGTTACCATTGCTCCCGCTAGCACCAAGACAGGTGCTGCAATAGTTCGGTCACTTCTCTCGTCTGAGAACCAGTCCATCAACATCAAGGCTCTCTACCGGAACGTGAAAAAGGCACCTGACGAGTTTACGTCACACGACAACTTCACGGCCGTCGAGGCGGATGTTTCGGATGCTTCGTCACTAGACTTTTCTGGATCGGATGCTGTTCTTGCCATTACTCCTCCAGTGTATGACGGTCGTGACATCGTTGCTCACGCTACAAACGTCTCCAAGAATGTCCGTGATGCTGTCGAGAAGGCTGGTACCGTGAAGAGGCTCGTGTTGCTCTCGAGCGTGGGGGCTGAGTTTTCTGAGGGAACAGTAGGTGTAAATCGTCGTCATTCACAATCTTGGCTTACCTCCACAGGGCGAACTGAAGACAAATCATACTGCCGAGCAAGTCTTTAAGGACACGAATGTTCCCGAGATCATCTTTGTTCGATGCACGTATTTCATGGAGAACTGGACAATGTCTCTAGAGACTCTCAAGGCACCACACCCCTTCTTCTACTCCACCATCACGCCCTTGGACTTTAAAGTCGGCATGGTCGCTGTCAAAGATATTGGCCAAGCTCTGGCTTCAGAACTGGTCAAGGAGTCGACCCCACCCGCTAAGCCTTACATCTTGGAGCTTCACGGACCCCAACCTTACACACCACTGGATGTCAGAGATGCATTCTCGCAAGTTCTGGACAAGGACGTTGAGGTAACGGCTGTCGAGAAGCAGGATCTGCCAGCGTTTTACGGAAAAATCTTTCCTCCTCAGATCATCAATGAGTGGGTTGAGATGGCCACGTGCTTCTTGCCTGGTGGGATAGCAGAGAAGGATGTGACTAAGCAGGGTGAAGTTGACATTGTTAGAGGCAAGACGGAGCTGATTGAGGCCATTCAAGCAGCACTGAAGTAATTGTATTGTCGAGAGTGTAAGACAGACAGACGAAATTGAGCATTTAAAAGGAATTATTTCATTGGCCAATTCCATCCTGCCCCGAGTGACGCACCCCGCCAACGATAAGCCGATAAGCATTCCTTATCGGACCTCGCATCGCGACTCGTACACCAAATTCTTGATCCTTCAAGAAACATGCACCCTCGACGACCATGATAATAACCAGGGTCGCGCGCGTCGCCCTGCGTCGCCAAGCGATAGCGACGACGATACTTGCCCGACCGATACCGGCTTATGCGCGATCGCTTTCGTTTTGGGATTTGTTCAAAACCCGAAGAGTGGCGGGGGAGGTGAAGGAGCCGACCGATGCGAAAGAGACCGAAACGAAAACGACCGAGACGGAAGCGACCGAGACACAGCTGGTGAAGAAACCGCCGTTCGATACAGTGCCCGTGGACACACCATCAAACGAGAACCAGTTGAACAAAAACGAGCGAGCCAAAGACCAGCCAGCCGAGGAAGAACCCAAGGACGAGTTCAAGGAAAAGTTCAAGGGAAGGTCCCAGAAAACACAGCCGATCGATCAACCGAAACAGAAGGAGAAGGGACCATACAACAGCCGTCATGGGCCAAAATGGATACACATCATAAACAGGCGCATACAAGCGCTGCAGGAGAGGCAACGCACCAAGAAGGACATACCCCGTTCATTATGGAGGGATATTGGGAGGGTGAATGCCTCTGTCAAGCAGAACTGGTCGCGGGTCTTTGCTTCGAGCGAGGGCTTTCTGACGCCTAAAGAAGGTGTGGCTGGATTGACGAAACAAGAGGTGGCTTGGGGTGATATGGTGAGTCTATCTGTTTTTTGTCTGTGTTGATAGAATGCTAATGCGAGAGTGGTAGGATAACATGGTGAGTGACCTGCCCTCTGCAAGGACAAGGCCGACTAACGATAAATAATAGGGTAGGTTTCCCTCGTCAGAACCATGATCTGTCTAACCATGAAACAGGCCATGTCAACAACGTCATGTACAACAAGTACGCCGAGGCTTCCCGTATCAACTGGATCCGTGGATTATCGGAATACCGCAAGGATAATACCGCAGAAGAAGTACAAGAGTACCTCCAGTTGATGACACCCCAGTCAACGGGCCTCGTTCTGCGAAGCATCAAGACTTGGTTCAAATTTGTATGTGTTCCACCTGATCAACCAAACTGGACCCTGCTTACCATTTTCAAGCCTGTCACATTCCCCGACCGTGTGAGTGTCTTTCACAAGATCACCAAGCCTCCTGAACCAGACTCGGATCACTTTATTCTCGAGGCTATCATCCTCTCCGAGTACCACTACAGAACCGCCGCCAGATTGACCGAGGAGATCGGCATCTACGACCACATAGAGGGAAAGAAGACGACCTTGAAGCCTAACCAGGTCAGGGATCTGAACCGCATCTTCAAGAGGCAGCCGCTGAACCGGGAGGCTGCGGATAAGGAAATCGACGAGTGGATGGACCGACTTACCGACCTTGAGATGAAGGTGCAGATGAAGAGTAGACGTCTTAAGGATATTCCTCTCAAGGAGACTGCGGTGGAATCTGCCATCGACGACGCCCTTAGGGCTACTGGCGAGCTTGAAGCCGAGTTCGACGCCAGCAAGGAAGACTCCAGATACGCAGAAGCCCCCGAAGATCTGGAAATCTCTAAAAAACTAGAAGCCGAGGAGGCAGAGGCTTCCAAGGACACGGTGCCAAAGTCTACTGAGGAGTCGAAAGAGTCAAGGACTCCGAATACCTCCAAGGCTGCAGAGTTTTTCAAGAAGATCTTCAAATGGTCATAAGTCCTAGCAGGTACTAAGGAATCAACGTCGGAGTCTTTCGAGGAGTCGAAACAGCTCAAGTACTTGAGCGCATTCGAGGATTCAGCAGCCTCCAAGGATGCAGAAGCCCTTAAGGACCTGGAGGCAAGGGGATGGTGTCAGAGTCTGCCGAGGAGTCCAGAGAGTCCAAGGACTCGGAAGTCTTCAAGGACTTGACGTCAGAGTCTCCTGACGAATTGAAAATGTGCAAGTATGCCCCAAAGTGTAAAATAGTGTACATATAGAGATAATGAATGATCTCAAACCATCCGCTCCCCATGTATTGGCCGTCTACCCTGTCTAGAATACAGTCCTCAAGTTCCACCCTCCAGCAACACCTCTGGCAAAGACAAAGGCTGCAAACGCCGCCGTGTACAGAACCCCCGCAAAAACTATGAGCCCCCAATACGAACCATTGTTGGCTTCCAATATGGCCCCTGCTATAGGTATCCCCGTCAAAGCGCCGAAGCTGGCGATGAAAAAAGCTGTTCCGTTCCTTTTTCCGTAGTCTTCGATCTTGCAGACCTGGCTGACGCAGACTGGCGTGAGGCTGATGGCTGCTCCGGACCAGAAGCCGAAGAGGATGGTGAAGGATGTTGTTCTGACTTCTTCGCCGTCGGCAGTTAGCCACAGTGTCAGGATAAAGGCTGCGCATATGAAAGCCGTTATACACATGGTGTTGAACGTGCCGAAACGGTCTGCCACGTACCCCGGCAAGGCGCGGCCGGGAACAGCGCCCACGTTAAGCAGGGTGTTTAGCATGTATGCATTCTGTGAATCGAACCCATAATGAAGGGCGTACGCCGAGATGTACGAGTAGGGTATAAACACGGCAAACTCGATTAGAAAGATGGCCACGGTTGTTGCCGCGTACTTCAGGTCTGACAGTGCTTTCAGGTCGATCGATGCGCCTGCCTTTTTGTTCGGTGGTAGTCGTTTGCGGAGAAGACAGCATGCCACAATCCCTGACACGGCGTTGATCAGGGCGATGACTCGGATCGCCCAAGGGAACCCGATCTTTGGGCTGAGATATAAGATGACTAGCGGGAAAGCTACTCCTCCTATACCTCCTGCGGTACATGCCAAGCCAGTGGCAAAGGCACGGCGTTTGTAGAACCAGTGTCCTACTGCTGCGAGACTAGGATTAAAGAGGAGGGAGGCAGACATGCCGCCGAGAACACCGAAGGAAAGGAGGAACTGATAGAATTCTGCAAAGGTTAGCAAGGGGAAGATGTTGTGAGGCGGTGTGTGCCTTGCCTGTTGATAAACTGACGAAAATCATCGAAGCTACCATACCGATGGAGCCAGGGATGATAACAAACTTGATGTCGTGGGCATCGATGATTGGACCTATGATAGTCAGCATTTGGAGTAGATTGTCCTGAAGTTGAGTCACCTACCGACTTGAGCACCACAGAAATACAAAAAGAAGCCATAACATCCAAAGATCCATCCTACGGTAGACTCTGGGAGGTGAGACAGCTCATTCTCCAAGACCCAGGCCTGCAGCACTGCTAGGGTGTTGAGGAGACCCATTGAGGGTATCATGGCGCACCAGGCGCCTATGACTACGAGCCATGCTCGAGTACCGCCTTCTGGGTAGTCTTGATCGTCATCGGTGATGGTGATGGAGGATGGGTCGTGGTGAGGCACTGTGACGCCCTCAGGGGGTGGGACATTGCTCTTTTGCTGTATCATGGCTTTCCTCTGATGTTAGTTTGTAATTGATGTTTGGTCTATTTTCTTATCTCTGCCAAAATTTTCGTGTATTTATTCGCAGTATACGCCTGAGGCGTATACTCGAGTGGAGGCCGTTGAGATTACAAATGCCATGACCACCAAACAAGGCATCCGAATACGACCGTCGCTTAGTAAATGAAAGAGAGCCTTCATGCTATAGTAGACTCCCTTGGCAGTGTCGGACTTGTTCAAGAGCTGTCATTAGAGGGCGCCGAGTGGTGAACTAAAAGACATGCCATCCGGAAGTCGTCGTTCCGCCCCACAACTCACCAAGACTACAGACGACTTGGGCGGATATCAGCTGGAGCACCTTAGCGAGTTTGCTTCGTGTTAATTCCACAAGTTAGCATGTATGGGTATGTACTTTATTCAAGAATCGAGGTTCTTGTCTGTCTTGAATATTCACCCATCACAGATTATATCTGAATGACTTGTTCTCCCTATCAGTCATATCCTCCAATCCATGGCTCAGTTCAGGTTGGCCGTATTGCCTGTCACGGCTACTATTTTCCCGTGCGAGCATCACGCGAAGTGCAAGAGATACACCCACACAGATGGCAAAGCAGATCATGATGCCAATAAAGCTTTCATCGTATCGGGGGGCGTATTTGCTAAGACATGTCAGCCACTGGAGAGACGGAGGCACCAGGATACTTACGCATCAAACATCAACGGTCCCACGATGTTTCCGAGAGAGTATCCGATGAATGTACCAGCGGCGTAGACGGCCTTTTTGGTGTGGCCGGCGACGTTGGATGTGCCCAGACCAATGCATTGGACCCAAGCGGACGAAAAGAAGCTGATAAGGTAGAATCCCACAATTCGCCCGGCCAGTGCGGTGTCAGGCAGTTTCCATCTGAGTAACTTAGCAAAGGACAACACATCTAGGGTCGCGCAACTTACAGCAGAGCACAGCCGAGAATTACAGGCGCACAGGCACCCGCAACCACGTACAAACGCGAGTTGGGAACCTTTTGTCCAATGTAGCCCGATCCGAGAACGCAGATAAAAGCCATGGCACCGATGGGCAAGTTGAGGAGTAGCGAGGTAAAGACGTCGAAGCCCATGTCTTTGAACACGATGGTTCCAAAGGTGGTCACTGCTCCAGAGCCTGTGCATGAGACGATGGACAGAATTATGATACCCCATAGCTGGTAGTCGAAAAGGGCTTCCTTAAACTGGTATGGCTTGAACTGTCTGTTTTCGGAGCCGGCGTTGTTTCCTCGGACACGTTCGAGTAGGAGACGACGTTCCGTTTCGGTGAAGCCCTTGGCGTCTTGGGGACTGTCCGGGAATACCCACCACAGGGCAACACCCCAGAGAAGGGTAGCGATGCCGGCGATGATGTACATGTACTGCCATGAGTTGAGAGAACCGCCTTTGATGTGGCCCAGGCCATAGTTGATGAGAGGCGAGACTAGAAGGGAGCCACCACTGAATGAGTACCACCAACTAGAGCGGGAGACTTGTTCAGCGTGGGTGTACCACAGTCCAACAACAAGCATAAATATCGGAGAGACACCAGCCTCGATGAGTCCCAGGAAGAATCGATTCACGAGGAGACCGGCGTAGGAGGTACACGCTGGGGTGCAGAGAATGACAAAAGACCAGGCGATGCAGATCCCCGTGCAGACTATCCGGCTCGGGAAACGTTGGGCAAGGAACGAGATGGGATATGTACCGACGATGTAGCCAAAGTAAAAGATCAGGGATACCCAGGAGTATTTGAGACCCGTGTTGAGGTTAAGGTCATCTCGGAGTCCAAAGATGGCGGCTTGGCTGAGGATGGCCTTGTCGTAGTATTGTAGGGCGTAGGTGAAACAAAGCTAGCAATATTAGAAAGGAGTACTGGATGGAACTAGGGGCTGTCGTACCACGGGCATTAGCCGCCAGTCAATCTTTCGTAGGAGACGTTTGTTGGTCGCCTCGTCCAGCTCGATCATGTCTCCATCGAGCGAGGATCCGATGACATGATCTCCCTCGACGGCACTGGGCTTTTCACCCAGACTAGTCGAGGGATCTTCTTTCTCGTAATGTGAAGTCATGACGAACCAGCAAAAGGTGCATAATACTGGGGAAAGATCACAGAGTCATAGGGAGAAGCGTGGGCTTTTTAAGTAAACGAATTTTTCATCTACCCCAGACCTTACCCCAGACTCCTCCCCCATCCCTGTGACCATCTAAGCGAAGCAATTCTTTCACCGGTGTACGACCCAATCATCGGACGATTGATTCACCCAGCTGAGGTCCATCCGGGACCCCGAGACCGACGTGGCTCCACTTGTATCCGATCCGGGCGGGGAATGCGGAGGCCTTTCCAGTTTGGGAATATCCGACGGATGTGCCTCGGGAGCCGAGACATTGTTATCTGGACCTTGGTTTTTGATGTGCAAGGGGATTTTCTCCTCTGGATATGTTGAGATTGCGTCAACTTGCGTCAGCCATCAAGATGAGGCCTCTGAGATTGAGTTTAGCCGCGCGAAGGCCTCAATTGGTCTCAATGAGGGGAAGATGTTCCCTTGGGACACGCTGGTCTTCCACGTCGCAGAGTAACAGCCAACACCGGCCTCTGGGCTACGCAGTGGCTGGAGCTATTGTTGGAGGCCTATTAACTGCATCTGTTGTATCCTATGGCTTCTTCCAATCATCAGCTGCAGAACCAGCTCCAAAATGGAAGGATAAGGATTTCAAGCAAACCGTGGCTCCGGTAAAATATGCTGACCATGCGACAATGATGAAGGCACGTCCGTACCAAACCAGTCGTTTAAACATGTGCTTACCATTTGTTCCAGGCGGTCGACGAGATTCGAAGTATTCTAGGCAACGACGCCGTCAGCGTTGACTCTCACGATCTCGACGAGCACGGCTACTCCGAGTGGTCCACCTCCAACACAGATGTCCGCCCAGTAGCCATCGTCCGACCCAATTCGACCGAAGAAGTCTCAAGTATCGCCAAAATCTGCACGAAATACAAGGTTCCGATGGTTCCGTACGGCGCGGGATCGAGTGTCGAAGGAAACTTTAGCTCTCCATATTCTGGCGTCTGCCTGGATCTTTCGGGCATGAACAACATTGTTGCTTTTCACCCTGAGGATATGGACGTTGTGGTACAAGCTGGAGTCAACTGGACAAACTTGAATGACGAGATTAAGCATTCGGGGCTGTTTCTACCGCTTGATCCTAGTCCGACTGCGTTGGTTGGAGGAATGATAGCGACAAACTGCAGCGGTACCAACGCGATGCGATACGGCACCATGAAGGACTACGTTGTCAACCTCACAGTGGTTCTAGCAGATGGATCTATCATCAAGACGCGACATCGTCCTCGAAAAACGTCAGCTGGGTACAACCTGACTGGTCTCTTTACAGGTTCCGAGGGAACTCTTGGTATTATTACCGAGGCGACGTTGAAGTTGGCTATCATTCCGGAGAGCTTTAGTGTTGCTATTGCTACATTTTCTACGGTCAAGGGGGCGGCCGATGCTGCTTTCAAGATGATGAGGAGGGGTGTGCCACTTGCTGCTCTTGAGTTGATGGATGATGTGCAGATGAAGGTTATTAACAAGAGTGGAGGAGCTGGAGGTAGAATGTGGGAAGAGAGGCCTACATTGTTCCTCAAGTAAGTATTGACTGTGTTGGAGTCGATTCGTTTGCTAAGAATGATAGGTTTTCTGGGTCACAAAAGGCCGTGGAGGATAACATACGGTTGGCTCAAGATATCACCAAGTCCAATGGCTGCCACGCATTCGAATCAGCCAACACGGAGGATCAGATGGAGTCTCTCTGGTCTGCGAGAAAGCAAGCTCTCTGGGCAAACCTCGCTGTTCGACCTGAAGGAACTCAGATCTGGTCGACTGATGTTGCGGTGCCTCTGTCCCGAATGGCAGAGTTGATCGGTAAGATAACTAACTAAAGGTGGGTTCAGAAGCTAATGGGCATTAGAAATCTCCAAGGAGAGAGCGAGCAAGCTGGGTTTGTACAACAGTGTCCTCGGGCACGTCGGAGATGGAAACTTTCACCAGGTGGTAATGTACAACCCAGATGTGGAGAAACAGCGAAAGGCAGTCTCGGATTGTGTCGATTCGATGATGGTGAGTGCCCTGGAGATGGAAGGCACAGTATCTGGTGAGCATGGAATCGGACTCGGGAAGAAGGTAAATATCACTCTCGGTATCTTTCTCTACTTGGCTAATGTTGTCTAGCATTGTCTGCAGAAGGAGCTTGGTCCGGCGACGATTGGGGTTATGAGAGCACTCAAGGAGACGTTGGATCCGCAGTAAGTTTGTCACATATTTCACTTTGAATCGGTACTGACATGTCTTAGTTGGCTTCTTAACCCAGGCAAGGTGTTTGACAAGTGAGGACGGCAATAGAAGGAGATTTTTATTAGATTTAGTATGTTTATGAATAGACATAAGAAAGATATCTCTTCTGAGGGTCGATTTGATGCCGTGATGTTTACGCAACCTGTCTTTTGCTACTGTGGTCGGTGGCCTCTTTTTGTGAAGTAATTAATGACAAGAAGAAAAAGCATCTTGCAGACCACAATAACTCACCATGTCATAGGCGAATATCCCTTTCAACAGGTACCGAGGTAATACGGCCTCATATCCTGCTTTACACATCCTTCATATCCCTGTCCTTTGCCAAGAGCCAATCACCGATCATCAGAGCCGAACGTGTGGGGAAATAAAACGAGCCATTGTCGGATATCTGTAGCCGAAGTCTTGAGCCGAACCGCAGCGACATCCGACGGCTCCAACCTCCACGATTCGGCTTCTCTACAATGGCGGAGCAAGATCCCAGCGGGACCTCACAGATCGGATTCCTTCCTGTCAACCAGACGAATTCACCCCCTGCGTCTAAACATAGACGAGCGTACTTGTCTTGCGAGCGCTGTAGGAAGCGCAAGTCGCGTTGTGAGCCTCTACAGGGAGAGGCGCGATGCAAGAGATGTGTCGCGGATAATCAGGTTTGTGAGTTTCGTGCGACGAGGAGCACTAAGAGAAAGGCATCTCCAACCGAGAGAGATGTGCGTCGCCTACGAGAGGATGAACCTGGACCTCAGGGCTCCGACACGGTGGAATTTCAACCTTTCGAAACGGGAAATACACCACAGACACGGCATGCGATGGATACGAATACGCTCGAGAGCCCGGCTACGACTGCTCTAGATGCAAGATCAAGACTTGTCTCCACGCACATCCACAACACTGCGGACGCGTTGGATCTTTTGACCTTTGCTGCAACGGGGAGCCAGGGCTATAACCCATCAGATACACCGGCACATGAGAGTCAGATCTCACCGGCTATGCCTTCGAGCGTTTACGGTCCGTCAGCCGAAGCGAGAAGAATAGCAAGCGCATGGTCTGGCTTTGTCCTGATTCGAAAGGGTGTCATCTCACAACAAGAAGTTATCGAGTATTTGGACTTTTTCTTTGAGAGACTCTGGCCACTAAAACCTGTTGTTCCTTCTTACTATCGCAACAGAACATCATACGTGCAGCTGGCCGTGGAGGAACCTCTGTTACTCACGTGTCTTGTCACGATTGCGTCGCGATACGTTCCCCTGTCTGGCTCGCACGGCGAGATCAGATCCGAGAGGATACACTGGCAGGTTTGGAAGTTTCTCCAGCGGTTCTTGCAGTCTGTCATGTGGGGATCGACGATTACACGGTCTCTCGGGGCTATTTCGTCCATGATCCTGCTTATTGACTGGCATGTCAAGGCTATCAACAATCCTATGGACTTTACTGAGGGTGATGGGGAAGCTATCAACTTTGTGGATGATTCCATGACGGGGTTTAGGGAACATCCTGGTGATTCACTGACGGGCCAGCGTCGCTATGGTATGACTTCTTTGATGGAGAAGTTGAATATTGTGTCTCCAGCGTACCGCAGCAACAAGATGTCGTGGTGAGAACATGACTCACACCATCTAGTTGTGCTACTGTAGCTAACTAACTTCTAGGATCCTATTGTCAAATGCAATCGCACTAGCACACGAAGGCTGCTGCTTCGAAAACGAGTCCCACACGCCATCAACGTCCTCTTCAGAGTCAGAAGCCATTCGACAAGAATGGAGCCGCCTCGTCTGCGTCTTCATCTACCTCGCGGACGAAAGCCTAGCCACTCGCCTTGGTCTCGAGCCCTTGCTCCCGGAGAAGTCGAGACAAGTCGTCAAAGATCGGTTCTCTACGACATTTGCAGATTCTTTATCTGATAGTACTCTGTGGGAGGGTTATCTTGAGCTTGCTGTTGAGGCTCGCAAGGGGAGAGAGTTTCTACACTCGCTTAAGAAAACGGGGACGACGTTGTCAAGCTTGAACTTGGTTCCTACTCTTGAGCATTTGAGAAGATCTTTGAGTCGCTGGAAGAGGCAGTATCACCACCACTACGGTAAGTGTGTTCAAAGTCTTGTCGTTAGCCTTACTAACGGTGCCAAGATTCCAATACCTTTCTGAGTGCATGCTTAGACATGGAGTTTCACTACATCACCATGTACTGCTTCGCTCCAGCTGCACAGGCTTTGCCATCATCTTCGAGAACGGTGGCTAATGCGCTGTCCGAGTTTTCTGATCAAGCGGCACAGGCGAGCTACTCCCTTTTAGCTGTCATTGTTGATGTGCTTGAGCCGGGAAAACTGATTACTTACTTGCCTGTCCGGTGTTGGCTTTTTATCGTAGCTGCGAGTCTACATCTGCTAAAGGTATACAGGTTTGGGCATGAGCAGAACCATGGCTAACGAGTTAATAGGCGACTATTGCCAAAGAGCAGCATATTCCACTCTCACATCCAAACATCCATCTCCTTCGATCCGTCATCGACGGCATCCGCCAAGGCTCCCCAGACGATTCACACATGGCCATGCGTTTCTCCAAATTTCTCGGAATTATACTCCAGGCCTCACTGCCCCCTCCTCGAAGCGCTGTACCTGAGAGAGCCCAGCAAGGTCCTGAAATAAACGGAGTAACTTCCCAGGGTGAAGGTAACATTGAAGGACCGTTTGCTTCCATGTTTGAGGATGTCGGCATCTGGGATATTCCGCTCAACATCGATGTAGTTTCTGACCCTTTTACGTGGTGGGACTCTTTTTCGGGGAGGAATGGGTTTGCTAGGTTTCCATAAGAAGTCATTCAAACAGAATGATCATTAGACAGACTATCTTGACTACTGGAAGAACCGGTTTTCTGGTCTAGGAAGACCAAGATGCTCCCTCAGTGTAGTCCCCTCATAATCCTTGCGGAACAACCCACGCTTCTGTAACTCAGGCACGAGCCTGTGCGCAACGTCTTCCAGTCCTTGAGGCAAGAAAGGGAATGTGACGGTGAATCCATCTGCTGCATCTTCATGAAGCCACTGGCCCAACTCATCCGCAACACTCTCGGGCGTGCCTACAAAGGCAAGGCCAGAATAGCCTCCATACCTCCCTGCCAGCTGTCTAACAGTAAGTCCCTCCTCTTCAGCAAGCTTTATGACTCCGGCGCGGCCTGTCTTGCTTGCGTTGGTCTCTGGGATATCTAATGGTAGAGGACCATCGGGATCGAACCCGGATGCGTCAGTGCCGAGCGCAACAGAGAGTGAGGCGATGGCGCTGTCGTAGTGCACAAGACTGTCTAGCTCAAGACGCTTCGCCTTGGCTTCCTCCACAGTATCTCCAATAATAATTAGAGCAGCTGGAAGAATCTTCAAGTGATCTGGGTTTCGTCCAGCAGCCTTGGCACGTCCCTTGATGTCGGCGTACAGCTCCTTGGCTGCCTTGATATCCCGAGGCGAGCAAAAGACAGCCTCTGCCGTTTCAGCGGCGAGTTGCTTTCCAGGCTCTGACTGTCCGGCCTGCACGATAACGGGCCATCCTTGAACCGGGCGCGCAATGTTGAGGGGACCTCTCACTTGGAGGTTATCACCCTTGTGGTTCAGAACGTGGAGCTTCTCAGGGTCAAAGAAGATGCCACTCTTGCGATCTCGGATAAAAGCATCATCGGCGAAACTGTCCCAGAGACCAGTCACGACGTCGTAGAACTCTCTGGCTCTCTTGTATCGCTCGCTGTGCTCGAGATGCTCATCGGAGCCAAAGTTCTTGGATGACTCGGGGTTGCCGGTTGTGACAATGTTCCACGCGGCACGGCCGTTGCTAAGATGATCTAAAGATGCAAAACGACGAGCAATATGATAAGGTTCGTCATATGTGGTAGATGCAGTAGCCGCGAGTCCGATCTTTTCCGTGACTACCGAGAGTGCCGAGAGAAGCGTAAAGGGCTCGAACGAAGTGACTGTGTGGCTGCGCTTGAGGGCTTCGGTTGGCATGTTAAGAACGGCAAGGTGATCGGCCATGAAGAAGGCGTCGAATTTGGCTTCTTCAAGTGTCTTGATGAAAGATTTGAGATGGGCGAGGTTGAAGTTGGCGTCTGGATAAGAGCCTGGATATCGCCAAGCTCCTGTGTGCAGGCTCACCGGCCGCATAAAGGCCGTCAGGTGCAGTTGCTTTTGACTCATTGTGAATTTTTATTGGAGATTTGAATCTTGTTTAATGACAATGTAAAGTAGACGTCACTTATGTTTTGAAGCACCTGTCCTTTATACATGCAGATAAGACGCGCGGTAGTTGAAGATGACGCTAGATACCGGGCTCGATCACGACATCGGCTTCTGCGGGGAACGAAACGGGATGCTTACATATCCTGTCCGAGATTATCAATCCGGTGTCCATTTGTAGCTATTTCCGTCCAGAGTCGGGGGAATTTTGAGTGCGTCAAGTAACTTGAAGATGGAGCAAGTTGCAATCGATGCTGGCTAACTGATAGTGACTCGGGCCTCTCCTACGGTCTTTACCTCCCCACAGAGCCACGTTTGGCATGTTTTATATCAGACGGAGATCGTTCTCGTTTGTAGTCCCTTCTGAGCCTCATTACCGTCCACCGGTGTATCGTGAGAGTGGCTCGAATCATCCTCGCTAATAAAAGTCGGCTCTTCGATAGGCGGACGTGACTTTTCACTACACCGATGTTAGAAAACTTCAAAACATCAGTTGTACTCAAGACTTACCCATGACTTCCAAAGACGATGCGAATGACCTGCGTCATAGTGACCAGACCAACAACCATAACCGCCGAGTATACATATCCCTTTGGGAAACGAGGCGCCTCAACCGTAGGATACACCAGCAGCGGGATCCATGCGTTTGTTGAAGTAGCAATCGCCGTCATTAGAATTAGAGTCAGTGCTCTTTGCTCGTTGTTGTGTCTCAGGATAGTATTCGCCCATCCGTACAGCACAGAAGACACCGCAACAGCAGAGTATCCAACGCTAAAGGCAAACCACTTTGCAGCCTCGGGAACATTCCAGATTGCGAGGATGACGAGTCCGGTAAAGTTGATGGCTGAAGCCAACGTGATAGCTGCTGGTCTTCCAATCCAGAGATCGGCGCTAAAGTTGATGAACAGCACGAAAAAGATGCCGAGACCAGGACTGATGGCTCCCAGTTGGTTGAGTCTCGTCGTGCTGTACCGGTTGAGACTCTTGATCCAGAGTAGAAACGCAGCACTGTTGGCGCTGGTGTTGAAGAAGAAGATGTCCCAGATAACCAAGAGGTAGAACTGCCAGCTTGTAAAGATACAACGGAGCAAAGTCCAGGAAAATGGTGTGCTTTGGACTTTAGAGCCTGCTCGTTCCAGTCTCTCCTTGGCGAGGGCGATTTCAGACTTTTTCATGACGAGACGATTGGGTTTGTCTGGTGTTCCGGGCCAGATAAAGTAGCCCACGAATGCCAGAGGGAGCGTGATGATTGCGTTGATGATGAACGCCCAGCGCCAACCTGGAAGACCATTGACGCCATCGAGATATTGAGTCGCAGCTCCTTGAAGAAGACTAGCAGTCATGGTACCAAGCGTAAGACCGATATAGAAGGTGCCTCCTCGTCGACCAATCTCATCACTTCGATACCAAGAGCCCAGCACAAAGTGAACACCGGGGAAGTATGAAGCCTCAAAGATGGATACCATGAAGCGATATGCCATGATCTCTGCGTAGCTATGTGCTCGATATTGCAACAGAGTAAAAATTCCCCAGCCGAGGTCAAGACTGGGGACTAGATAGTGCATGGGGACGCGGGGAAAGAGGTAGATGAAGGGAAGAAGGCCGACGACGTTGCCGACGACAAAGATTGTCTGAAACTGAACTAGCTGGTTTCCAGTGAAGCCCAGTTCTTCGGCCATGCCAGAGACGTAGGCATTGTCTGAATTGTCAGTACGGGTTCAACGCCGGGGAGGAGTTAACTCACTGATGTTTGTCTGGTCGACATATTTCACCCAATAGATAGCAAAAGCATAAGGAACAAGTAGTAGATCAAGTTTCAAAATGAGTTTTCTTTCCTCCGGAGAATCAGTCGGCGAGTACCAATGGTACCATTTCCTAACAGGTGGACTCGACATTTTTCTTGCAGCTGCAAAGAATATCGAATCTCCTGCAGAGGGAAAAGCCCCAACTTATGCTGATCATCTAGCTGATACACCTCGCTAAAGACCCTTCATCCCGCCCCCGCAAACCGGCCGAGTCATCACTATCATGACCGAGCACATCAACCATCTGTGGGGGTTAAGAGCATGCGTATCTTCTAGGATCCATGTATCCGACGAGAATTGCCGTTCTTAGAAATGGTCGGTTGGGAACTATTTGTCTGGCTGCCAATCGGTGGTCGGGGTTGATGATGCCATTTCGACCACCATTGCGTGAGCCTCAAGCGATAGCGCCGTTTCTTCAAAGTCTTGGCCACGGCACATATTATCCTGATAATGCCGTATCATCTCCGGTTAGAAGTGCCTCAAGCGGACTACAAACGAGTTTTTAGACTGGTTGATAACGCTGGATATAAAGCACCGGTTAAAACCACGCAGCAAGCTAGCAGTCACGTCATCAGCCTAACTGTGAGCTCGCTTGAACGGCAGTTTCAAACGAAAAATGCTGGTCATTTTATTATTCGCTGAATGTATATCTGGCGTATACATGAGGTCGAAAAACACCACTGGGCCCCATTACTTTTTGTACATGACACATCTCTATCTTGCAAATCTGATAAAGAAAAAAAGAAATATCAACCGTGTAACCAGGGAAACAAGCCTTGCGTCCGTTCTCGTGTGAGTTGAAACATGCATGAAAAATGTATAGAGGCTGGCCAATACCGTCCCTTAAGAATCGAAGTGTGCGGTGAGTCATCTTTCACTCATGCCATAACTGGATATCCGCGGCGTCTTGCCAGGTGACGTTAAACCAAATCTGTCTCGCTGCAGACGCGGCGCCATGTAATTACCTAGATGTCCTCTCCCAGATCATCTGCTTGCCCTTGTACAAGATGAGGCCAAGCGCCCAAACGACAATAATGACAAGGGCCTGCTGGGGCGCAAACAGAGCTCCCCTTACAATGACAAACCCGCTTACGAGAACAAACAGGATAGGGTTGAACGAGTACGTCTTGTAAGGACGGTGGAGCTTTGGCTCGCGGTAGCGGAGGATGATGGCGCCAAGAACCGTGAGGAAGAAGAAGGAAAACTCGGCGAGACCGTTCAGGGTCAGAAGGGCGCGGAAGTCGCCAAATAGGATGTACATGGTTCCAAGGAGGGCCGAGAGAATGACGGCGTTGATGGGCGCATCGGAGGTCTTGGCCTGACCATCTCGCGAACGGTTGTTTGTGTTTGAGTCGACAGTGAAGCCAACTCGACCAACGATGGTAAAGTAGTCGGGGATCCAGTCCTTCTTGGCTGCAGCAACCGTCATGCGGCTGGCGACGAATGAGTTGCCGAGGAGAGAGCCAGCAATGACCAGGCAGACGAGGATAGCCATCAAGATGCCAAAGCCACGGCCCAAGAGCAGTGTGATGGCGGTCTACACACAAAAATATCAGTCAGCTTGTTCAAGCAGATCTCAAGATTTCAACATACCACTGCCACGCTGTCAGTGGTGGAAACAACCTTCCAGGGAAGAAGGATGTAGTATCCAGCGTTGGCGAAAAAGAAGCACACAATGGCCGTGGGGATCGATGTGTTGATAGCCAGAGGCAGCTGCTTGGCAGGCTGTGAGAGCTCAGAGGTGACATAGATGGCCTAAAATTCGTCAACGTGACAACTCCATACCAGTGATCAGATAACTCACCTTGTCCCAGCCGGAATAAGCCCAGAGAGCAGCATACAGAGCAGCCGAGTAATGACCAAAAATCTCCCACTGGCTCAGCTGCGTCCAATCCGTCTCGGTGCCATCGGGGTTCAGCGTCTTGCGCCAAGAAAACCAAGACTGGCTGAACCACTCCTCTCCACCAATCTCTCGGTTGGGCTGGGCGAGATGGATGCCAATGACAGCCATGGCGGCGACAACAACGACCAGAATGCTAAAGAACTTGGTGGCGACAAAGAAGTTGTTGAGACGCGTGCTGGCCTTGGTGCTAATTGAGTTGGCCACGCTCATGCCGACGAGGACCATGATAGACAGCAGCTTGTGCTCCACGGTGCCGGAGGCATCTGTGACACCAGCAGCTGAGAAGGCGCTCTCAGCAAAGGCGATGCTAAGAATGGCGAGAGTCGCCGGCATAATAGCAACAATCCAGGTCCATGCTGCAAGGAAACCAAACACTGGACCAAAGATGTACTGAAGGTAAGGCTGAACACCACCTGACATGTCGTTAGAACCAAAACAAATCTCATCCACTAATGTGTCAGCTTCAAACCTTCTCCGGGAATGGCGGTTCCGAGCTCGGCGAAAGTCGTGGCTCCGGTCCAGGCAAGACCACCGCCGACGAGCCAGATCATGAGGGCGATGCCCGGTGACGGGACATTTGTGTCAATTGAGCCGGGCGACGTGAATACGCCGCTGCCGATGACGATGCTCACGACAATGCCAAAGGCCTCGACGGCTCCGAGATTCCGCGTGAATGACCCCTGCGCCTGCGCGTGTCGATCAGTGGGCGGGTACTCGGCGGACCCCTCGCGACTCTCATCGCGGTCCTCGGCCAGCAGAGGCTGGTGGTCTCTGATGTCGTCGACCTGGTGAGAAGGCATCTTCGCGTCACGTTGCGTCAAATGAGTGAAAGGCTTCGTTATCGCGCGAGATCAGCAAATCGTGGGAATAAGGAGGTCCGTTGGTTTGGTCTTGAGACGGCGCAAAATGCGGAAGCCAGATTGCGTGACCCCCATGGCGGCTAATCGTCGGAGCTTACGTCAGAAAACGCCACAGGGGGAAGCAAAACACTGATCTTTTTCCCAAGGTAGTCTCAAATTGAGACAAGATCAGCCACAGTTGTTGGTTGTGTTTTTCTCAATCAATCTCGCGATGGCTTCCTCTTTTTGAAGTTGGAGCTTGGCCTGCATATGTCACGGTCTTTTAATTCGCCCTTGCGACCCCCGTTCGTGGGAATGCGCCCATCACTGAAACGGTAACATTTCCCCTTTGCAATTTAAAGCCCCCCGTTGTTTGGACCCATCTGTCTCACGCTCACTCGTCGCCTTTTCGTATTCACAGTGCAGGGACTCGCTTCTGTCATTCTGCCCACTGATCCCTGGTTCTGAAACGTTTTGACGAAACTATGGCAGGCGGGTTGGATAGTCCACCAATTGACTTCTGGAACCTGAGTAAACTCCCGTCGGATGTTTTATCGGGATAGGGGAATATAAAGAAGACTATGGTGCCGGTGTAGTGGTTGGCCGATTAAGCGCCTTGAATTCACTTCCATTCTTTACCTTATTTTTAACCTTCTTTTTTAAAACTGCCGTTCGTTCAAAATGGGTTTCATCAACCTAAAGACTGCCGCTCTCGGCCTTCTCGCTGCGGGCAGCCATGCTGCTCCTCAGGCCGCTACCCCAACTGCTGATGCCCAGGCGGCACCCGCGACTTACACGGCGAACCCCAACGTTGGCCCTGGTGGCAGCAGTTTCAAGGATTCCGCTCACTTCCGCGTTTACGGTGGAAACGCCAACGATGTTAGCCAGGCTATTGACATGCTGGAGGGAGCGTACGACTGCTTTGTTGGAACCCTCAAGTGGCGTTCTCCCGGTCTGTCTTTTAACGATGTTGAGGGTACTGGAGAGCACTACAAGACCAACATTTACTCTGTTGGTACTCTCGATAACGCTGCTGGTGTGATGCACTCCGACTACGAGACCGGGCTGGCCTGGCTCGAGGTTGTTAACGAGTATCTGGCTGTTCCTGGCGTCACCGTTCACGAATATGGCCACGGCCTTCACTACCACCAGCGCACCTGGGTCGATCAGGGCCGAACTGGCGCTTGGTGGGAGACCCTCGCTAACTGGGTTGCTGATACCTACAAGACCTCCGACATTTGCGCCGATGCACGATCCAAGCACAACCAGGAGACTTCCGCCACTGAGATTGAGCTGAACAAGGTCCTCGGTGACTCTCACCAGGTCATTGTCGACGGATCCGTCAACACTGGTAACTACTACCAGGCCTGGCCTTTCTTCACCTACCTCACCAACAACCCGGATGACTTTGCCGGCCTCGGCCAGGACACGCTGCGACAGCTTATGGTCCAGTACCAGGAGAGCAGCAACGAGACTCCCCTCCACACTCTTGCCCGCGTCTCCCAGAACGCCACTGTTGGAGACATTGTCGGCCGCTACTGGGCCCGCATGGCCTACGTCGACATCGGCCACCCCTCTGCTCAGGAGGTCTTCTTCAACCAGCGCGAGACTATCAACTTTGCCAACGTCGAGGCTTCCGGAAACGGCTACAAGCCCAAGGCTGACCGTCAGCCCCGATACATGGGCGCCAACATCATTCCCTTGACCGTCTCTGGCAGCGAGGTCCAGGTCAAGGTGACCTCTGATGCCGAGTTTGTCGCCACCGTCGTTGTCTACCGTGAGGGCGGTGAGTCGTCCTACGTTACCCTCACCAACGGCGCTGCTACTGTTCCCGTCAAGACTGGTGAGCAGGTCAGCGTTGTTGTGGCTAATGCTCCGGCTGAGCCTATTCTCTACGATGGCTTCAACCTGAGCGACGAGGTCTCCAAGGGTCTGGACTACACCCTTGAGGTTACCGGCGCCACCGTTCAGGTTTAGGTATAATCCCGACTATTGTACGGCTTTCCATTCTTGTACATAGAAAATTCCATAGATAGTCAAGGTATATACAAAAAGCATAGTAATCCAAAGGTTGAATGCTACATCTATCCCAGTATGAATATCCTGACGAGTCAAAGGCTCAATAACAGGGTTACAATGGTCCTCTAGTATGAAGTACTAAAGGTCTAATGGTAGACTTGGCAAGTGATGAAATAGTTTATTGAGTTTGCTTCTTAGTAGCGCGTCAAGCCTGAGTATAATTATATCTTCATAGAGAACAAAGAATCCTCATCAATCCTGGGAATAAAAAGGCTCGCCTTAATCTTGAGCCTTATCTTCTAACCAATTTATCGAATCTGCGGATGATTGACTAGATAAATCCTTACATATCCTACATTGGCCCCCAATTCTGTGTTCTTGTAGACGACTTATATTGTGTTGTGTTTTCTGAGGCTATTGCGACCTCCCGGGCCCGCCTCAGCACGTTGCGAGCTACCTGCAGGATCCAATCCGACAATAGCAATAGCCGCCAGCAGAAGAACCACCAAACACCAATGTTATCGCGTAGATTGCTTATTAACAATTTCTACTGCCAACAAAAATTGACATCTCACCAGGCTGAGATTATGTCCCTTCAACTTTTTCTTTAACGCGCTGCCATGACCATATGCTCTCTATGCCTCCCAGCCCTGGTAGTCCCAACACAGCTGCCGATACTACAAGGGTCTGACGCTGGCTCCCTCCATCCTTGCGCTATACCATTTGTTCGCGCCAGCCGCGATGATGTACCCGCTATTGACCAAGTTGGGTTGCTCCATCATTCCAGCCTTGATTCACTCTCGCTTTCAGCAGAGAACTGCCCGCTTTGCAGAGTCATCTTGCAAAAGATTAAAAAGTTCATCCAGGATTTTAAACACATGGAGCAGAATGCCTACAATAGGGCCTGGTGGATTGATCACCTAGGCCATGCTCTTCCCGCCGAGTGGACCCTCAGACTTGTCCAACGTGATGATGAGGCGGATGGCTTCGTGGTCCTTGCAATTAGCAAGAACGAGGAGTACCTCTACATGATTGATGTTTTTGGGTTCTGCGTCGAACCTGAAGAGTCAATGTATTCGATTTCCAATTTATGGGACCGCGGAGCATCGGTTACTGGACGAGTTCGTGGGGCTCGAGTTGATCCCGATGCTGGGTCTAAGAGAACCCTGAACGTGGCTGCTGGCTGGATACACGACTGTGTGTCAAACCACGGCGGCTGCCACCCGCTTCAAAGCCCACTTCCCTCACGAATTCTTGACCTGGAAGCTTTTGATGACCCAAGCAAAATCCGCCTGTGGGAGACGAAAGGCACGACGAGATCCGATTCCTATGTGACCCTCAGTCACTGTTGGGGAGTTGATACCTCGCATCATGTGAAAACTACACATGCAACACTCCCTAGTCGCTTGGACACTATCATCGTACAGGAGCTCCCCCAGACTTTCCAAGATGCAATCAACGTCACACGCCATCTTGGCATACGCTTCCTCTGGATCGACTCTCTCTGCATTTGCCAAGATGATCCTGATGACTGGGCCAGAGAGGCTGCTGCTATGCAGCGAGTCTATGCCGGAGCATTCTTAACCATCTCCGCGGACGGTGCGCCAGGGTCTGCGCATGGGCTGTTGCAAAGGCGGGAACGAAGGCATGTGCCTATACCATTGAAATTTACCCCTGACAACACCGGCTCAGCCAGTGCCACAAGACCGAAGGAAACTAGTGTACCTGCGTGCGCCTTTGAGTTCCCCCCGTGGGAGGCATTCAAGAAGCGCGTTTTACTCGCGTTGATGGGTCAGCCTCTATCATACCGGGCCTGGGTCATGCAAGAACGTCTCCTTTCCCATCGCGTGTTGCATTTTACGACTGAGCAACTCTTCTTTGAATGCAATTGCCACTTTCTATCTGAAGATGGCATCAAAATCTTGGACAGTTGGAATTCTTTAGACCTGGGGGGTGATAAAACATTGTTTGACCTGTCCCCGGTTTCCAACATTCACCGAATGTGGGACCTCATCCTGGAAGAGTTTACTACACGACAACTCACGGTCAAAACGGATTGGTTCCCGGCTCTTTCAGGGTTAGCAGCTCAGATCAAGGGCAAGTTGAGCGCTGATGCGGCGCGAGACAAGCCATCGGATAACCCTCAGGATGTCGAATACGTCGCAGGCCTCTGGAGCGACGCTTTGGTCAAAGGGCTGGGCTGGAGCCCTTTTAACCGAATGCAAGAAGGTATCGCTTTTCCAGATGAACGGCCTCTGCCAGGAGACAAAGGATACATTGCTCCAACGTGGAGCCCAGCTTCATTCGACAGGCATTCAGTTCACAACACGGCCGGCCCCTGGGCTGACATTGCAGTTGTTACTGGCTACAGTGTGACGCCCAAGACTATTCAAAACCCGCTCGGCGAAGTTGTGGAGGGTTGGATCAGCCTGCGAGCTCCCGTGGTGAAACTGGAGCAAAGTGAGCTGCCAGACACTGATGAGCATGTCCGGAGCAGGAGACAACGGTTTCTAAGGCTATGCACGCCCCACGGTGACCGATATGAATCGGTTGTGGATTTCGATGGACTTGGACGTCACGCCGCTGAGACACGCTCCTGGGTTCAACAGAATGAGATATTGGCAGTATTTCTATCCGAGTTCAGGTGTAAAGATGATATATCTTACAGGGCGCTAGTAGTCTCGCTTGTAAGCCCAGAGAAACGAGCAAGGGCTGAGCGGAAGGAGTTTCGTAGGATTGGATGCATTTACTTCGATTCAGATGATGATGTGGATAAAAAAGGGATAATACATGATCTGCAGAGGGTTGAAGAGATAGTCTTGGTCTAGCAATATAATTTAATGATATAAGAGTAATTATGCCTCTAAGCCGTAAGAATGAAGAGGGTCTATAATAATTTATAAAAACCATCTATCGATTCTAGTTCTATCTATTAAGGCCAAGCCATCTATCTCAAATCGTGAAGCCGCAAACATGATTATCTAGGACACAAACGGAATCACTCCAAATGGGGAACAAATCAAGACCAGTCCCCGTCGTCGACAATCTTTTCCCCACGCTCGACAAGGCCCAAAAGCTCACTGACAGTCCACAGCTTGAATATGTGACCAGGAGGCGTGTTCATGTTCTCGAATGGGGTCCCAACAACACCGGCGTGGTCATCGGTCTCAAAATAGTCAACTGCCTTGGCAGCGTAGCGGATGGGAATGCCGAGGTGCATGGTATACTGATGGAGTAGTGAATGAAAGAGGAATGGACACATGCCCAGGCCTTCGCCCAGCTTGCCAATGAAGCCACTGTCGAATTTGTACGCATGGTACTCCCTGGGGAATAGTGATTCGTAGCAGGCGTCAAGGAAGCCGGGCCAATTCTTCATGGTGTTCAAAACTGAATCACCAATTCCAATGATATCGCCTATCAGAAGCTTCGCTCATCATATTGTGTGAGAAGAGAGAAGAAAGGGCGGTCGTACCGTAGTCTTCGAAATTAGGCCGGCGGTCGATGACACGAACGTCGTGACCCTTTCGGCATCCCTCAATTGCTATGCCGAGACCTGCAATGCCGCCGCCCACAATTAGGATGGACAGCCTGGATGAAGGATACCTCTTGATTGGCTCCACATTGTTGAACGTGTTTGGCACAGCCACCATTGTGTCGACCAAGACCTGAAGATGTTGTGAGAGGTTGTTGCTAGAGTAACTGGCAGAAAAGAAATCCTGATGAACAGGTTGGGGATACTTACCCTTGAAGCTTGAAAGTTATGGCTTAGTTCAACATGATTCTGGAAGACCATTTTCTGGCTTGGCTTCGCAGTCAACGAAGAGCCACGTTGTGAGATGTAAGAGGGGGGCGGCTACCACTGACACTCTCACGGAGATTCTATTAGTCGATTCAAGCACCAGCACCACGGGCACTTTCGAACAGACTCGGCACTTTCCCCATTGATGCTAAAGTCAGTAATAAGCGGGAGAAGGGGCTGGGTTAGAAAGAGAGTCGTACATCAAACCCAGGTTTCAACGCTGACCCACCGATCTGCGGCTTTCAGGGCCCAATACTAGCAGCATGAGCGTATATAACCCGATGCGACGGTGTAGAAGCAGCTATTTCCGAGACCTCATCATCCCCATCTTTTTTTGGGTGTTGGAAAAAAGAGGAGCATTCGCATCTCTAGACGGAGTTTTTGTACAAACCCACTTAGTGCATGGCGGTTTTGCTACAGCATCGAATCAAAGTATATCATACAGTAAGCTAACTAAACATTATCTTAGAAGAACACCTTCACGAGAATGGCCTGAGCCCCTTCGCGCTTCGAAGTCGGGGTGTCGGTCTCCGTTGTGCTACATCTGTTAGAATAGATTCTGGATAACATGCAGTAAATTGATTAAAGAACTATATGTTATTATGAATGTCGAAAAATAGATTTCCCACTTCATCATTCCCAATCCATTCCTATCTTCTCGCATGTTCTACCCGGTAGCTTACGTCCATTGCTCAATACAGATCAACCAATGGCTATGCATCTTACACAGCATGCCATCTGCACCCTGAAGAGCATCATTACTCCCCCCACGTTCCCATAGAACCTCGGAATCTCCTCCGCATCCGCACTCTGCCTGGAGCACCCTCGGTGATACCATGCCGGAGGTCCAAGGTCAAGCCCGGGCCGGTGACTCAGTTTCTCCGTGCCCTATTGTCAAAAGTGGATCCGGAGGGCGCGACATGTGGCCACTTGTGTCCGGGCGGAGAAAAAAGCCGCCAACCTCCGCCATCTTCCGCCCTCCTCCGCAGACTCATTCCTACCCTCTCAGACATGGATTCTGCGAAGCGGAAGCGTGCCGCCAAGGCTTGTAATTACTGTAGGAAGAGGTAGGTTACACGAAGATGATGGTCGCCGTAGACTCTGTCAGAGACTGCGCGTTTGCTGTTGTTTGCTACTCTTTTGAGCGATGGACTCTGCTGATGATTGACTTTTCACCGCTAGAAAGAGAAAATGTGATGGCAGGCAGCCGGTTTGTTCTCTCTGCGAAGAGGCAAACAACTCTGAGTGCGAATACCGGGATGAGAGTGAGAGCAACAAGTATGCGCATCCGAATCTGTCTACACCAATCACCCCATTTTCTGACTGCAGCTGGCAGACGAATAGCCGTCGAGGTAGACCGAGTCGATGAAATCTTCAGTCGGCTCGAGACGCTCGAGTCTACCTTTCGCCATGCAATAGCAGTGCGAAGGGATAGGAGCCCTGTCTCTACTCCTTACACCTTACCACGACATGGAGAAGCCATCAGTCCCGAAAATGCAGCTGCCTCGGTCCCTTCGACGACCGACAGACCTGGAACCGCCTCGCTTTCTCACTTTGCCAACAATAATGTCTTCAACACCACTATGGACATACCCTTATCCCATTCGTCCACTACAGGAAACCTCCTTCGCTCAGCACCCGCCAAGGCGTTGCTAGGCCACTATCCCGCTGACCTGTTTCTTCATATTGAACTTCGTCGACCTATCCCCGACGGCCTGCAGCTCATTCCAGTACCGACCAACCAGATAAACTTGCCCACGTTACAACCTGATGAGACGGATATCCTGATACAGAACTTCTTTCGATTAGTGCATCACTTTCATCCTATCCTTGACCAGAGGGCATTTCACGACTTGTACAACCGGACTATTGATGATGGCTTACGTCCCGATCTTGCCTCTGCTTTGGTCTTGGTCGTGCTGGCTCTTGGAGCTGTAGCCGCTGCAACACCGAACCTGTCGGAGCCTTCGTGGCACCCTGGTATTCAGTATTTTACTCCTGCCGTTCGACTCCTATTGGCCGAGTCTCTGTGCTCGTTTGGTGGCAATCCCATCCTGCCGCAGGCGCTGTACCTGGCGGCGCTTTACTATAGTTATATATCCAGGCCTCTACTCGCTTGGAGGCTGGTTCATATGGCATCTACGGATGTGCAGCATTACTGGATCCGGTGAGTCAAATTATTTGGTGATATTGACGATTGCTAACTTCTGGGATAAGCTCTGAGAAGTTGCTCCGTGATGGCCAGGGCGGATCACAAGATCAGTCAATTCTCAGGGTCTTTTGGGCGATTCTCGTCCTTGAATGGTACGTTACTTGCTGAGGAGAGTTGTGTGTGACGTGCTAACTACCCGTAGCGATATTCTTGCCGAGCACCATCTTCCACGCAGCGGTATTGAGAAGATTGTAGACAAACTGCCCTATCCCTGGTCTGACGGTCCATCCGAGCCTTACATGCACCGCTGGCTCGCGGACCTTTCATCACGCCGCCTACTCAACCGGATTCACTACGTGCTGTATGCTGGTGCTGAACCGGGTACTGGGGGTGATGGGGCCGATGAACACTCGGCAGATGAAAGTCTTCCTAATCTGGCGAACGAGTTGAATCACCAACTAGGAGGTTGGTATCATCTCCTCCCTCATAGCATACGGCCGAACTTGGATAGTCCTCCATCTGGGGTGGATGACACCATGGTTACGATACGCTACCATACCACAGGGGATATCATTTTTAGACCCTTTCTGTATCAGGTTTGCGCATTGGCACCCGATGCATCTCCAAGTGCGACTTTACTCGAGAATGCTGAAAGATGTTTGTTCCATTGCCGGGGATACTTGAATGCCGTGGAGCATGCTGTCCGCGCCCCTACAGCTTCACTGGAGAACTTGCTACATGGGTAAGTGAAGTACGTTCCTTGAAGCGATACTCAAATGCTAACTAGGACCCCAGAACAATGGCGGTTGTATTGCTGCTATCATTCGCCGCCTTTTCCAAACTCGAACCTCTTAGAGTACCAGACCTTAATCAACTACAAGATAAGGGGATACGGATCTGTGAGAGATGGGCGTTTCCGGGATCGAGCATTGAGCAGATGGTTGTCATCTTGCGTGCGCTGAGAGCTAAATGCATCGATACGGGATGAACGATGGGCAGTCATATAGTAACTACTATAGTGATATCTTTTGTAAAAAAAAATACCCTTGATAACGTTTCTCTTGAACATTGGTCCAACGTTGTCATCAAATGTCGATCTCACAGGTGGGCACTCTCCCATGTTTGACATTAGGGCGCACGCTAAAACACGCCTTCACGTCGACAACCGGGAATGCCGTGGAACCTTCAAGATTCTGCCGATAATAATTCTCAGAGAGAATCCACAAGGAGGTCCATTCGGAGCCAGCTTTTAAATATCAAGGGATGTCAGAGGAAACTGACATAACAAATTTCTTACGTGAACCCTCTGAAAGATCATACGACACCATTACCTCCCCAACACGTAACATCATCTTTACTTTCACCGACCCAAGCGAAACGCTAGAGTCATATTACGTTAGTCGAATCAAACCCATGGATCCAATGGCGGTAAAAGAATCGCAGTCCGTCGCAGCAAGCAACAAGCCCGTCAGAGTCCGCCCAGCAAGCGCCAAGGATGCTGGTCGCATTGCAGAACTCGGGGCCCACGTCTTCACAGTGACTTTTGGCCACTCGGTCGAGCCACACGAATTAGAAGCTTTTCTCGAGGAATCTTACACTTCATCGGCTATTACGAAGGATATAAACGACCATGACAAGGATGTGATAGTCGCGACCGATGCGAATAATAACATCCTTGGCTTTGCGTACCTCACGCGGGGAAGTACTGAACCTTGCGTCCAACGTGTTAAGAATACAGTCGAACTTCAGCGCATCTACGTCCACCCTTTAGCACACGGAAAAGGAGTTGGGCGCTCCCTGGAGAGAGCAATCGAGAACATGGCACGAGAACAAGGCTTTAAGAACATCTGGCTTGGGGTCTGGGAAGAGAACTGGAGAGCAATCAAGGCATACGAAAAATGGGGATACACTCAAGTGGGGGATCATGACTTTGTTATTGGGACGGTGGTTCAGACGGATAATATCATGCTTAAGGCTTTATAAGGGTCATTTCGGGATGGCGTTTGGGTAGTTAGGGAGCTTTATTAGACGATAGATTACTGACGTTACGAGATCCATATCCTTCGGACAAGTTCTCCGTCGATAACTGGCGACTTCGGAGTCTTTTGCCGGCTCCGAAATATGCAAACAGGGTGATAGCGCTACCACTGGCCAATGCCGTTCTCTCGATTCGTCCTAGGCTCTGCTTAGAATGACTGAGTCGTTGATTTGCCGCGCCGAGAGCCTCCCACACCGGCCCGGTCTGTCGTCATATGGGGCGGTCCGCTTGTCCCGCCGCTGACTTTAAGACGTGCATTGCGCCTTGCGATTACCCCAGATTCTCATTTTTACCCTGCTGAACCTGCTCATCAACTTATCCATCGTTGAGAGTATCTTCTTCACGATCAATTGTTCCTAGAATACTAGCCCATCTTCCATCATGTACATTCGAGCTGCCCACGCGGAGACTGATCTCCGCGTCCTTCGACGCCTCATCCACGAGAACCCACTGGGCATGCTCACGACAGGCATCAGATCCCCTACATACCCCTTCCTCCAAAGCAGCCATATTCCATTCATCCTCGACGTCCAAGATGAATCAAGCGAAACCGAGCTTGGGCGGTTGCGAGGGCACCTCGCTCGACAAAACCCCCAGAGCAAAGCCATGATGGAAGCTTGCACCTCCAACCCTGGCGCCAACAATTTTCTCGAAGATGAGGTCCTCGTTATTTTCACTAGGCCTGCTCATCATTATGTTACGCCTAAGTTTTATAAGGAGACGAAGCCTGCGACTGGAAAAGTCGTGCCTACTTGGAACTATGCCGCTGCGCAAGCGTATGGAAAGGCGCGCATCTACTTTGAGAACAACGATGAGACGTCTTCATTCCTCGGAAAGGCTATTTCTGACTTGAGCCATCATGCGGAGACCAATGAAATGGGATATACCGGTGGAGATAGACCTTCGGAGTGGAAAGTCACCGACGCCCCCGAGAGATTCATCGATCTGCTCAAGCGAAACATTATTGGCATCGAGATTGAAGTCGATCGACTGGAGGGCAAGTTCAAGATGAGCCAGGAGATGGGCAAGGGCGACAGGGAAGGAGTTATCAACGGCTTTGAGAGTTTGCAGTCGGAGAGGGGAGATGATATTGCAAAGGTGGTTAGGGAGCGTGGTGAAATCAAGGATAGGCAGGCTCAGAAATGAATTGGTTGACGGTTTTGGGGCAGTAGCAATTTAGAATAATGATACCAAGTTCAAGAGGAATGCCCATATACAAAAGAATGTTTTGCAGCGTCCAGATCCTCTTAGCGGATGCAGGCCTGAGCCCATCGTCTGGGGACAAATTCGTATATTATATTAGTATAATGATTAGAGAAGCGCTTAGAAGACACTTCATAAGAATTTATTCAACCTTGGATCTATTTCTATTACTCTTAGGCTCCTATCGATAATTTATCACATACTCATGAACATTTTATCAGATAATCTGGGAACAGGTCACAGAGCCCGGCTGGTGTCAAATGCCTACTCCCTAGAAGCATGGCGAACAATATGCATCACTGATAAACCCGCAGACTCAATTGAAGCATCGTTTCGTTAAAGCCTACATACCCACTAAGACGGATCAGAATGCATGACTGCTTGGCTCAAGATGGGCATCTCGGCCCGCCGATTGTCTCGGCCCGGCGGGCTCTCGACCAAGATAAAAGCCCAAGGAGTCATCTCGATGTTCTCTCGCGGACTTATCATTGCAGACAATAGTCACCTCAATCCTTTGAAAGAGTCACCCTCTTACCTTTAATTCAAAACTCAAACCTACGTCTTCGAAGCCGCAGTCATGAAGACAATCTGCCCCGACCGCGCCCCTCGCACCATCGGCCCCTATGCCCATGCCGTCGTCCACGGGGACTTCGTTTTTACCACAGCCTGTATTCCTCTCGACCCGGATACAAACAAGCTTATCGAAGGAGATGCTGAAACTCAGCTTCGACGCATCTTTGAGAACCTCAAGATCATCCTTCAAGAATCTGGCACCACGCTCGACCGCATCATCAAGCAGAACGTCTACCTGACCGACTTTGACGACTTTGAGGCTTTTAATAAGGTTTCGGCTGAATATCTTGGGGAGCATAGGCCGGCGAGGGCGACGATGAAGGTTTTGGAGTTACCAAAGAAGGCCAGGATGGGGCTGGACGTAGTGGCTGCTCTGCCTCACTGAGTTCTCGACCCGAACCACGAGCAATGACGAAGCACCTCTCTTGTTGTGCAGTATCGCTTCCAATGTGTTTTGAATGCAAAAGTGTTAAAATCTGCTTGTTTACTGGCGTGTCTGACACTTTGTGTTTGCCTTTGATGAGAAGAGCCATAAACTCTATCTATCGGTGCAGTTATCCCATCAAGGGCCGGGCTTCCACTATAACTAAAGAACACAGTATCAACACATCTTAACATCATATCCCAATTAACACAGCGTCCTATTTGTAGTCTTTTCGCTGCCTGCAGTAGAAGACGAGTAATAAACTCACTAATCGGGCTCACGCGCGGGCTATGCATGCAAACGTTCACTGTGGATGACGTCGCACAAGGTTTCACAGCATCTCGGTAGTGAGTCACACGTAAAAGTCGATCGTGTTGTTACCGACCCAAGCATGAAGCCGGCCGCATCTTCTTAAGTCCCGCTACTGTTATTGCTGCCGTCGTCGTTAATCCCACTTCTCTCGTCATGGAGAACATCGCCATGGAGAACGCCGCCCCAGACTTGCAACTATTAAACCCAAAGCCAGAGGCAAAGGGTGAATTTCACCTCTTTCCTAAATTTCCGTTGGACGTTCGGTACGCGATCTGGGAACAAGCACTTTCCCATGAGCGTCTTATCTTTATCGATCTTGTCCCTCCTTGAAGCCGACCTCACGAGTTATTGGTACCGTCCCTGGGACCCTTGGGTAGAGGGACCAACTTCCAACGACTACGTTATCGTTTTATCGCAGCGCCCAATCATCAGCAAGCTATTCCGTGTCAACACAGAAGCCCGGTCCTGCGCATCCCGCTTCTATCGGGTCCAGCTTCCCTGCACCTACCAATGCGGGGACCATGCGCAAGAGAATGGCACTCTGTACTTCAACCCCGAACTGGATATCTTGACGATTTCGGGCTTTGAGTATTTCGTCAAGTTTGCCCATGACATCTGGGTTCACGACCCGAGACATGTAGGGCTTCGCAATATGGCTCTATTCGACCACAGAGTTAGGCCCATGTATACCCACGAGAAGAAAAACAATCGCCTGCGCGAGGTGGTATCCCGGCTTCAGCGCATCATGTTCCCGTTCATGCAGGAATACAGCGCCGAATTTCGACGTGTGCGCTTTCCCGGCACAAACGACACTATCCCGAGACTCAAACCACTCTTCTACCGACCCATCATGCCCGCAACCCCTATTTTCCATCGGCGACCCGATCGCAGACCTATTCAGGCAGAGCTTAGACAGGTATTCATTAGCTCATTTAACCCCCAGGTCAAAATTCATAAATAAGTTAGCTAGTTGCCGCACTGGACGCGCAGCAAAATATCAAATACCAATTCATGGCTACGTACAAGAATAAAAGAGCGCAAATCAACAATTGAAACGATGCTGTGAGATACATTCAGGAGGAGGATAAGCAGTAGAAGGAACGATTGCGTCGTCCCCGGAACAAAGTGTGTCAGCCTGAATGGCTATCAAGCGCCATCGACGAGACTTGCCAAGATGCAAACCAGGTACCTCAACCAGTAATGGGGTTTTGGCTCTTCCCCATTGAGTGCCTTGGCCCTTTGCCTCCAGTCAGCAAGGATCCTCGAACTCCCTACCAAGGCCCTTAGGTCTTTGACAGGGTAACCACAAAGGGTCAACGGCCCGGCCGCTATCTCACGAAAGTCAACATGTCTGAGTATTGGCCTGAGCTTTGTCTATCATATCTTCCATAGATTTCTTGTAGGTACGTAGGTAGGTCGCTGAAGTTACGAAGCGTAAAGTCGGTTCACTTACAACCTCAACCAGCGGGTGGATCACGTGATAGGAAAACTCGGCCCATTTCTCATTTTGCCCCATTTCAATGTGCAACTCATACGATGTTGAACCTTGATTCAGGCCAGGTCTCCCATAACTTTGCACCCGGATATGATGCCCTTTTCGATACGACCTACGAAACATGGAGAATCTTCCTATTAAGCCCTCTGGCATCTTGATGCAAAAAGATTTCATCACGCCAGAACACGAAGCCAAACTTGTCAACCTCTTTCAGCACGAGCTGGACTGGCCTGCACGCTCAGGGCGTCTATCACTACACTGGGGGTATACCTTTAGCTACAAGACGTTTGGAATCGATGAGGATATCCCTTTCAAGCCGTTCCCAGACTGGCTCGTCCCTCTGCTGCCCATCACGGAAGGTCGCCCGCCGGACCAGGTCTGCCTTCAGCATTACGCACCTGGTACTGGGATACCGCCTCATGTCGACACCCACGGTGCTTTTGACCAACTATATGCGCTTTCCCTAGGCTCACCACTTTTCATGCAGTTTCTTGACAAGGAAACAGGCGAAAAGACAGAGGTGGATTTGCTACCCCGGAGCATGATCCAGATGAGCGGGGATTCGAGACTTCACTGGACACACGGCATCAAGTCTCGCAAGACGGATACCCTACCGGATGGAACAGTGAGACCAAGAAAGGATCGTTGGAGTCTTACATATCGCTGGCTACGCGAGGGTGGAGAGTGCGAGTGTGGGAATGAGAAGCTATGCGATACGGCGCAAAGACGAAAGGGCGTGGAGAGGGAATATCGGTGGAAGCAATATGAGGAGGATGCAAAGAAGAATGAAAAGACTACAGGTCATATAGGGTTGGCGAGTTGACCTTGGGATCTATCCCGTTGGCTCAAGATCGATGGTTAAGCGTATTGACTCCCTGTGGGCTCTTTTCCCATCTTTGAACATAGCACGAGTAAAGTTAGTGTTGAGGATCTCACTTGAAGGCGAACTGAGAAGATAATCACATGTTTCAAAGATTGCAGTTAAGTAATAGACTACAGTTAATACAGGGACTATGAAGATAAAGAACCAAGGAGGTTCCATCGAGATAACAAGATCAATGAAAAATAGAATGATAGGGTAGACGACGCGGACATGACACCGCAGGGACCGTTGTGTGAGCCCAATGCAGATGATGCACAGCCCACAGAAGGCCCTTGGCAATAGAGCCAACAGCAAGTATGCCTCAAGTAAAGTCTGGACGATCTGTTGGAGAGCGGCACGGACTTTCTGTCATGGTACGTCAACCGAGCCGATGACAGCCTCCAGACTTCCACAATCCAGACTCTCCAATAAGGATATCCCCAATGATAAACTGCGTGTTGACCTCTCCAGCTTCTCCAAAGCCAAGACTAGACGATGCACACATCCCCAACAGCCCCAGCGAATAAAACGTGGAGTGAAAACAATCCACGCTTCGGCAAACTCGCTTGACGTGCTGGGGTGTCGTCTCGCTATTAAGAATAACCCAAATGGGAATTCACGAGACTCGCAAGCGAAGAGAAAGCTCGTTATTTTTTGCATGGGACCACCCGAGCGATCTGCGCGGTCCAGAAAAACGCCAAAGCCTCCTCGTTGGCTGATGATGATCCGATTTCCACTCTGATGATCAGATAAGATCAGTGCTCCTCTCCAAGAAACCTCAACCCCCACCCTCGAGCTGAACGCGGGCATCTTTTCAATCTCTCACTTCTTACTCGCACGCCGGCTGCTCGGGGGTTCAGCTGCAGTCTAGACAACGCGACAAATAGGTTCGCTGGTTCCACTTGCTTCTCGGTTGCACGGCACGAACCCCATTGTATTGTGTAGTTCTTTTTATCCCTGGTCACATCATTCCAGTGCACACACCCTTGCGCTCGTGGGAGATGTAGTGTGTGTGTGTGCCCCCCATTACGATCTTCCCCTCTGGGAACGCCAGTCAGAGTATATCAGCAGAGACGTTCGCCTTGGCTTCTGTTACATTTTTACAACGCTGTTATTCACTTGAGGTTTAGTCTATTCTAGCTCATCTTCAAATCAGTGGTCTTTTGTTTACAATCAACCTCACTAAACATCACCATGGCTCCCACGCTAACCTCCATCCTGACCCTCGGGTTCTTGGCAGCCGCACCCGCATTCGCGCAGACCTTTAGTGACGGAATGGGCCCCGCTGCTTTCATGTGGCCGAATGACAGAGAGTGGAAGGCTGATGGGGACCGAAAGGCCCCTTGCGGTTCGGCTGCCGCTGTCGGAAAGAGGACCAAGTTCCCTCTTGGTAAGTCGTCTTTTGTTAGTGTTGGACAGGACTAACACGTCACAGAGGAAGGTCACCTTGCCTTTGTTGCTCAGCATACCTTTTACGATACCAAGATTAGCATCTCCTTTGAGGATGGTACGTCCCCTTATGTCGTGTATCTTGGACAGCCTCTAACCCTATCTAGACCCCAAGTCAGACGACGACTTCACGGCCCTTGTCCAAGACACTTCCATCGCTTTCCTCGAACCCGGCCACACATGCTTCAACATCCCCGACCCCAAGGGCAAGAAGGTCGGCGACAAGGCCACAATACAGTTCCAGTACCAAGCCACCTGGAACACAGCCAAGAACGAGACCTTTTACGCCTGCGCCGACATCATCTACGCCGAGGCCGACGAGGTCAGCTCCCGTGTGCCCTGCTTCAACGTCACTGTCCCCGGCCGTCGAGACACCATCCCCGCTGCAGAGTCCGAGAGCGCCTGCACTACGGCTTCTGCTGCGCCGGCTGCTACCTCTGCTGATGATGAGAACCTCGGTGGAAAGAATGGTCTGCCTGGTACTGCTGCGGCTGCCCTTGTCGTTGCTGCTGCCGCTCTGTTTGCTCTTTAAGTTTCGATTCTCGATATATAATAAGGGATGGGGTAGTTGGCTTGCCCGGAGGGGTGTTGGGGACCCTTTTGTATATAGTACCTATAGATTTTAAATTTGCATTATAGACTCACATCGAATCGCAGTTTCATGGCTTGATCATCTCCCTAGCTTGGGCCGGCGTTTCTGCCGTAACGGCCGGCAGTGGACGTTGGAACAGGGGGGTGTGGTGCTTGTCGGCCTTGCGCTGTAGTGGCCGATAACCCCAGTCTTGACTCATGCTAAGTGACCCCCTTGGTCAGGAACCAATTTGTCATTCTAAGATTGACTATTTCCAGAAAGGGATTGAAACACACGCCTATCAAAGGCCTTGGTGGTTAGCTGAGAGGACGTTGGGTCCGGATGATCTAGCCGTACCCGTCGACTCTCGGTTTCGCCCACACTTTGGATGAGAGAATGTACGGCCATGATCCCCCGCCGGCCCAAAGGCGCATAACTACATTGTGTGGTCTAAGCTATGGGCTCAGTAGAGGCCTGCTTACCGAAGCAGGTCAGGGTCTCCGGGGTTAGGCCCAAATACCTTAAGTTTTGAGATCGCTAAGCTCTTTAACGGCTAGGTCAACTCAGCACTGGTTATGGCTCTAGTGATGGTCACATTATAACAATCGAGGAGGAACCCCAGAGACTACCATAAAGGCGCTCATATTCCCACCTCCGCACCAGGAACGGATCAGCAGTTTGCAAAGATCCTTCGTCACAATGGGGAGAACAACGGCTACTGAACATGCAAGGGAACGCCGATGAAGAACTGGGAGCTTTTTAAGCAGTTGGATGGATTGGTCAGAAACATGAATGAGCCTGATGTCGAGGTTTTGTTCTGGCATGTACCTCGGAGTCGGAATACGGAGGCGATGAATTAGCTAGCAGGCCACTGCAAAGCCAATAGTGCATTGTCTTAATCACGACACTGAGATGGGCAAATATGTGAGAAGTGGTAGCCTAAGTGAGCTAGATCTATGGCTGGATGACGCATAACCTAGACCAGTGCCTTTTCGCATCAGACATAGGTATGCTCCGCCCTCAAGTACGCTTCTATGCAGCATACTGTTGTGATTGCGGTGGCAGTACCCTCATATGGTTAAGGGCCTATTACAACCTCCCGGCCATGTTAGTTATGTACCAGTCTTGCAAAAGTCATGTTTTACCTATGCGCGTAGCCCGCCCCTGGCCGAGCCTCAGTTGAGGGACAGCCTTGCAAGCAAACAGAAGGCGATTCATTCATTCATTTTCTGGCTTCTTTCTGGAACGATGGAGACCCATTGACAACCGAATCATGTTGATGGTTCCTTGCTCCTAGAAACCGGTTTAAGGGGCGATTCGGTTCCTTGCTAGTATCAGCTGGAGGTGCTGGCGGCAGAAATGGCACGCTCGGAAGTAGCGAGAGGATGAAATCAAATAATCCCATTGCCTTGTGTACCACTGGTGGCGGTGTCAGTTGTGTAAGCTGATGGAGGCTTCCTCGCGGCGTTGGTGGTTGAAGCTGGTATGATGCCCAAAAGGCCGAGGTTTTCTGTGGGAAGCTTGACCCGACACTTATGCACAACTGGCGGGCTATTTAAGAGGTATCTGTTCACGTGAAGATGTAATGACGTCAGCAGATACGGTTGGGCTTCGTCGTCCCCCTGTGAGACTGGCCGGCCTCTGGTCACGAGACGAGACCCTTAGACCCTTGGTAAATACTGCCATACAACGAGGTCACTTTAGCGGTCTAATGATTAAAATGTTCAATTTAGTTGGCAGCACTGTAACTCACATTAGCTAAGAGTTAGGCGACACGCTCTGGAAATTCTGCCAAGCTCTTTTATCCCCGAAAGGATGCTCGTATCACCAACCTGGCTCGGTTGCTAGCCCCGTTAGGTAACAGGGTCATGCACACCCGGGTCTAGACCACAGTCTGGTCGGACGACAAAGACCCGGCCCGCTGTTGATGTGAGACATGAGTGATCGGTACACATAGCCGAGACTCTGTTCTAACTGGCTCGCACGGAGCTGGTTATGAAGCAGCCCCCATGCATGCATGGGAGCTTACCATCATGATGTAAAGTGCTATAGCAACTGCTAGAGAACACCGCATGTGTCCTATTTCGAAGGGGTTGCTTGGCCGTCATCCCGAGATCAAGCCAATGGACAGTCTCTGTTGGCGCGGGAAGCCCCGGTGCTGTCTACTACCCCTGTAAACTGTGGTCCTTCCTTCTTGGGACCAACAGCCAATATGGGTAAATGACCTGATAGAGAGACCTGATTAAGAACCAACTGCATAAACTAGAGGCACTTCTGGATATGAGGGCACTCACCCACACACCCAACAGCATCATGCTGTGGAGTCGAATATGCCTTGTAACGCAGTGGGTGCTGAGGCCTCGGATATTCCAGCCATGACTGCTGCCTGGATCGGCTCACATTAGTATTAAATTCTTTGTCTGGCTAGGCATTCCTTTGTCGCTTTACTCTCTAACGCTGACTTCTTCGTCTCATACCGGCTGAAGCCTTGCCAGCGTCATGAAACTTTCCAACGCCGTCTTCTTATTAGCAGCCCTCTTTTCCAACGTAGGTCCCTCGACCAAATACTCTCTTTGAGAACTGCACTCACAGTGCCCAGGGGTTCTCAGAGAGTAGTTTGCACAGCCTGTTCGCGAGCTGGAGCTGCCGAGATGATGTGTGGCAACCAGGGTTGCTCGAAGCTATCCTTCTCGGAGATTTAATATGTCAGACAGCTCGCAGGAGAGTTATCTGAATATCTCATCCACTATATTGCCTCGGCAGAGCACTGGCGTTCCATCAGGGCCATAATTCCTTCACACAGCGACGGGAACTTTGCATCAGGCATTCCGCCTATACGAAGACTTTGCAGGAGCATTCACGCAGTCTCTCCTTCAGCGGCCAGACGGGCGATTTCAGACACTTTCAACCCAGATTCCGGCTTCAGCTTCGATTACTATTGGCGTCCCTTCTCGACTGTACTTCACGCCCAACAAAGAGAAGCCTTTAGCAGATGTCCGAGTCGGAGTCAAGGACATCTTTGCTCTCGCCGGCGTCAAGAGGTCCAATGGCAACCGAGCATGGTACGGCCTATATCCACCAGCCAACCAGACAGCTACAGCAATCCAGAACCTGATCGACGCTGGTGCTATCACCGTGGGTTTGCAACAGTTGTCGCAGTTGACGGCGGCAAGCCCAAGGACTTTGCAAAGGCCTTCAACATCGAGGAGCCCAAGGTCGAGACCTGGGACTTTTCGTGGTACGAGGACCTCTTTGCCGAGGACGAGGACAAGCCCACCATTGTCAACGTCGCCTCCAAGGCCTACCGCAAGCTCGCCATCTAAGAGCCCGGCAAGTACATCGTCACACTCAACTACTACAACGGCGAGAAGACCACTGCCGAGTGGACTGTTCGCGAGCTTCACCCCAAGCGCAAGGCTAAGAACGTCATCTACCGATGAGATGATCGTAGAGTATTGACAACGTACCAAGGGAATCATCCAACGATCAATTTTGCGGACCAGCTTCTTCTCTTGCTCTGGGGTCATTGCAGGGAACGGACCAACGGTTGCCAGAAAGTGAGCTGCTGCATCATTGGCACCAGAGGCATCCGCCTTGGCCTTGTCGATGCCATCGTCGTTGGTAGCGGCTTGCGCACTCGTCACGGGCTGAATGACATTGTCGCCTCCCGTGTTGGTCTCTTTGGAAGTCATTGGCTCGGCTTGAGTTGAAGATGATCTTGTAGAAGAAGTGAGGGAAGAAAACTGGGAATGGCAGAGGTGTCTACCGAGATTGAGGGGGTACTGATGAGAAAAACTGGAACGAGGACTGGCCAAGGCTTATATACACACAACGTCGACTATCCGATCCTCATGTGTAGATAAGTGCAGCCAGATAGCGAGCATTTCATATCGTCGGGATGTTAACCAGGTCGCGGGCTTGCGGAGGTGTGCCAAGCCTGGGGAAGTTGGGGGCACCCATGATTGACAGAGACCAAAGGCAACTAGGTCATGATAGGATGGTCGCCCCATGGAAGGTTGATGCAAGCAGGAGGCCCACTAACTTTAGCATGCGTCAGCTCACAGATTCATGCCAAGCCAAGTCTCCCATTGTCGGATTTGACATGGAAGGCACATCCACCGATGTGTCTCGATATGGAGGCGAGTTTGAGCCTCTATCAGCACAACCAAACCCGGCGCCACGTACCTGGAATGACACGATTGCAGCTTCAGAAACGAGGGATATGGAGTTCGACCTGGGTTTTGAGGACTGGCCGGGACTAATGGCCATACCAGCTCTGCATCTAGCGGTGTCGGCCCCTTCTCAATATCATAATGCACTGCATATCTACCACATAGCCTCAGCGGTCAGCAGGCGTTTTTTCGTTGACTTTGTGGCACGGCAGACCTCTCGTCCTCTCGAAAAGAGGCTAGAGAAGATATCATAGGACTAAATTGCCGTTAAGCTCTGTATATCGTGCCTGTGGATGAGCATAGGTAGTCAGCTAGGAGCGGAAATTAAGCCGCCATATAAAAACATGCCTAGAAAGGGGAAATATGTCCAAGCTTAAAGAAATTTGTTCCAGACTGTCCAAGTACTTCTCTAGATCTTTGCAAGGAATACAGGCTCAAATTCGCGTATCAAACATTCACTTCATCTACACGAGAACGTCTCCCAGCACATCTCTCACTGAAAATAGAGACATGCAAAATTATCAATCTAATCCGACCATCTTCACCGCTATGCTTTCCTCAGAGACGCCAATAGACTCCGCGTGTACACCGTGCGATGGTGATCCTGACCACAGACTTGTTCCAGCAAGGGAAGACACCACTGCGCGAGAGCAATCGCCTCCTTGTAGCGCTTCTGCCGCTTATACACCCCTGCGAGAACAGACGTTGCCCACAGGGTAATTCCTTCATTATGTCCCCGGGTCCTTGTTAGTCTCTCCACTGCTGGTTTCAACAACTCCTCTGCTTCTGTGTACTGCTGAAAGTCCATGTGTGCTATTGCCAGGTTGACTGCGTCTGTGTCGTATTGGCTGTCTTTCTTTGAATCTCTGTTGGCCTTTTCTAGTAGGGTAAAGAGTTTGAGACCTTCCTCCTTCCTGCCGTTCTTTCGGTAGAGGCCCGCAAGCCGCCTCATGGTGGTGAGCGTACCGTGATGATCCTCTCCCAGAGTCCTCTTTTGTTTCTCGATAACGGACAGAAAAAGTTCCTCCGCTTCTTTGAAACGCTCCTGCTTGCAGTATGAGTCTGCCAGGAGGTCCATCGCGGCGAGGGTGTTGGTGTGCTCCTCGCCAAGGGTCCGAGTTCTGATCTCAACAAGCTCGGCCAAGAGAGCTTCTTCTTCCTGGAATCGACGCTCGTGGCCCAAGAATAGAGCCGTGTGGTCGATCAAGCTTTGGGTCTTGACGTCTACTCTGCCCCAGACGGCCTCGGCTTTTGCCAGTGCCTTTTTAGACAACTCGATTGCTGTTTCACCTCTCTGGGTGTCTCTGAAATACAATGCGCAGCGTCTCAGCAAGATTACCCAGTCGTTGAGACTGTTGTCGTCAGGTTCCTCATCAAACAGTCGTTCAACATGAGGAAGAAGTGCTTGGCAAGTAGATCGGTTCCCACCACCTGGGACACTCGGAAACTGGGTGGCCAGGTCGCTTAAGAAACGCCGCTTCCAGTACTCCATCTTTCCAGACTGAGTCAACCAAGCGCGTGTGCAAGTTTGGATCAGAGGGTGCATCTGATAAGTATCTCCCGAGGCTGAATCTGACACGAGAGCCAACGCGCAGAGGGTCCTCAGATCTTTGCTTAGCTGGCGACGGACCTTCCAATCAACGTCGAACATGTAGCGCTGCAACCCCAAGGTAGGGATCTCTTGAGGATTGAAAATACTCATCAAAGAGAGTAGCCTCGCCACAGATGACTCTCTCTGTTCCATTCGTCTAAACGTGATTTCCCATGCTGCAACAACAGGAGCTGGGACAGTCTCGTTTAGTGCAAGTTGGCCCCCTTCCTTGTTCAGCAGACTATTTTTTTGCTGGCCAACTGTCGAGAATTGATCCAGATAGCTTTCAGTCGTCATGTCGGGTGCACAATGAATAATGAAGCCGGCGGCAATGGAAATTGCGAGTGGGCAGTGATCCAAAGCTCGAACCAGTTTCCGAGCTGAATTAGCATCGTAGCTGTCTTCAAGTCGGGCCCGATTTATCTTGCCTCGGAAGAGACGCATGGCTTGGGCGTCGCTCATTGCGTCAATCTCGTAGATGGCCTTGGGGAGTATGATGAGGCCCTCGGCAACAGCTTGGCTGCGCGTGGTGGCGATGAGACAACCGGTGCGCCGTCGTGGGAGGAGCGCTGCAATCTGAGTGTCATCGTATTTGGAAGAAAAGACGTTGTCCTCGACATTGTCCAGGATCATAACCCATGGCCCAGCTTCTTCCTTATTGAGCCAGTCACTAACGAGCACGAGGCAGTTGGCTTTGGGATTGTGGCGTCCAGGGAGTTGGAGCGTGTCTGCGAGGGATTGGAACGAGTGTTCAAACATTGGTTTGGAGCTCCCGTCTATCCAAAAGACGCTACATTTGTGGTCCTTGTCGTGCATTTTTTCGGCGAAGTGGAGTGCCATCTGTGATTTTCTGTATTGTGGCAGTCAGTCCAAGTGCAACGTGATGGGTTCGATATCTCGTACCCAAGCCCGTCTTTGCCGACTAATGCAATGCGCCCAGCATGGCTATCATGCTGTTCCTTCATCCACTTGAGAATCTCAGGTCGATTTATAAAGTCTGGGTTAGACAGAAATGGGACACTGAAGCAGCCAATGCGAGATGCGATGTCCAGATGCTGGTGGGAGACGTTGTCGAGTCCACGAATAATGTTGCCGAGTATTCCGCTTGGAGCACATTCATTAGCCATTCTCTTCCTCTAGTGGGACATCTCAAACTTACGTTTTACCGGGTTCCAAGGCGAGAGTGATGACCTGCTCGTAACGATCCAGTTGTGAGATGATTTTGTCAAGCTGGGCTCTCTTCCACGGCCACTTCAATGTACGCGTGCTCCATCGCCGATACAAGTTTCCCTCCTTGTTCCCCTCCTTGTTCTCCTCCAACGCCTTCTTTATACTGGAGAGCTTCTTGTTGCAGGTATCAATGACGTCCAGGGTTTCCTGGGATACAGTAAGCTTTTGGCCATCGCGGCTTTCGACAAACTTCTGGGTGGCTCCGAGTGCCGTGCCAAGCCCCACTACGCGCGACTGTAGCTTGGAGATTTCGGGGTTATTTGTGTCTGCAGCAGAGTACTCAATGCATAGAGTGGTGACTTCCCCAGAGAGCTTGATGAGGACGGCGATGTTCGCGGCTAGTCCGGCTTCTTCGGCCATGGTGATTAGATTGACTTGACACTGGTGTGACAGTAAGAGGGAAATAAATCCGAGAGAGAATTATCATGATGCGGGGGATCTCTAGAGCCTGATTCTTCAGCTGTCGGTTTCATCACCTGACAATGCCGCCCGAGGCATACTCGCCAGGCTGCAACTGTGGGTGTCTGCCTTGTGTGGGAGAAAATGGAGGGGTAAGATGCAGCTACAGAAGTGGGTGTGGGCAAGATGAGCAAGCATTGAGATAAGCGCTTTGGCTATCATTGGAGTCTCTTTTAATGAACGGGATAAAATGGAATAATACGCGCAAGGCGGATGTGGTGGTGGGTATGTAGTGATGCCCGGGTTTATGTTAGGTCAATGGTGGTGATGATGTTCACACACAGCTCAAAGAAAAGCATTAGGTGATCCTCCCTTAAGGTACCTACAAAGCATTAGATTATCCTCCCCTGAGGTACCGACAAAGATACAGTACCAAACGGCCGCCAAAATAGCAATCTCGAGTATTAGGCATTATCGGGGTATATCCTAGTATCTTTTGTATTCCGTAATTACGTAGGAGGGTTCATCGAATACATCACAACGTCACAAGTGATCCCATGTATATTTTAAAACATCTCTTTTAGTCCCAAATAACTACTTAACAAATATTTACCGTCGCTGTTGTAGCCTCGCTCAAAAAGTGATCCAGAAACGTCAAGCCTTGATCAGGCGCCCCTCTTCTCCTCCTCACCTGAGCCCTCAGGAGCCCAACGCGTCGAGACAAGTCTTTATCGGGTTGCAAAATCACAAAAGTGGCCGACTTGACCTTTTCATCCACCATTTCTCTCATCATCTCTACAATAACCACTTCCACCTCTGCGCCATCCATTTCCCAGTTCTGGACATCTGGATGGAAGGTCCAGCTCCCACCCAGCTCTCCGTACAACTTGGCGTTCTTGAACTGTAATTCTCGCACTCTTCTGCCTTTCATATCGACCGAAGACATCGTTACGGTGACAACGCGGCTTTCAATAACAAGTATGGCTCGGTCCAGATGACCCAGGAATGACGGAGGGTTGGGCTCGCAGCTGATCTCAAGGACCGTGGCTACTGGCTTCACGTTGTCATCATCAAGGTCAGACTGACACCAGAGTGTTGCCAGCCCCCCAGATACAGATCCCCAGGACCAGGATGGGAAACCTTTCAGTTCATCCGACCTTCCCCCATTCTCGAGGATCGACCAGCAAAGATCCGCAATGAGACAATCTTCCCATAAACCTGCCAAGTATCTGCCCGTGGCTCCCTTCGCCAGTCGCTTTGCCACACCCGCAGCAGCAGGAAGTCTATCCTTAAAGTATGTAAAGTTTAGGTTCATGATTGCCTCAACATTATCATACCACATTCTCCGTCTAGACTTCTTGTCTGTTATATCCAGGCCAGACTTGGCAACGCTAAGCACCTGGTTTGTCGTGTAGTCAGACCGCGGCTGGCTGGGTATGACGCCACATTGGCAATGTGTAGCAGAGTGACACTCCCACATGAGCTCCCTCCTTCCAAAGTGAAGGAAGCGGCGGGATAAAATGTGCTCTTGGTAAACCCATCCTCGGGTCATCAGCGGGAACTCGGCAATTGCAACCTGCTCATCTTCAAAGACGTGGTTGATGGAGGTTCGAGCAACGAGGTGGTACGGTTCTCCTCGTTCATTTGTACCTTCCAACACCAGAGGCTGGTCCTCGACATGGGGTTCAGGGAATAGCCCAACAGTTCCGTCAGGAGCCGCCGTTGCTGCCAGAGTCACATGCGCGTTTGTATAATACGTCGCCATCTTGACGGCTTCCTGTTCCCAGTCTTCGGTGTCGTCCTGCACGATGCATAGTGAGTCAATCCAGATAAACTCCAGTCCTAAACACAGACAAAACTCGATGGCATCTCGAAAAGTGGTTGACAGATCGTCCCACGGGATTTCGTCCTGGTGTTGGCTGAAGTTGCCTCTCGTCGTGGTGATGATCTGATGCTTGCCCCAGCAATGGCTGAGACAGGCATATACGCCTTGAGTATCCTGGGACGGCTCGTGAAGGCGCACTGTACAAGCGCCAGCCCCCGGCCCAGGTACCATTTGAACGACCCGTTTGGGGAGACTGGTCTGGACCCTACGGCAGTCAGGATGATTCTTCTCGCAATCATGGATCCATCCCTTCGCTTGCGCAGCCAAAGCTTGGCGGTCGGAGGAGATAACAGAACCTCTGCCAAATAATGGCCAGGGATTGGGTTTGTCTAACTCTTGTCAGCACAGTCGAACAGACGCTGAGCCATTTAAGAGCCACCTTGCACGGAACAGATGTGAAGAACTCGCGGTTTCCAGCCACCGGGAATCATCTCCAGCGGATCATCTTCTGTGTCAGGGAACTCTCTTGGTGAAATGCTCAGACCGAAAACATCATTGGACCATTGATAGCCTTGTCCGCCAAAATGAGAGAAATAGAGCTGGAAGAAGGCCGGCTTGGCAAAAACCTCCGGGAAAGAGTGCCGGACAGCCTTAAGCAGGAGGCTGCATGTTTGACACTTTTCCAAGGATGCAATGATCTCCTCAAGATAGCAGGAATAGGCTTCTCCGTGGAGCTTACGTTCCAAGAGCTCCTTGTCGAGGTCGAGACAGACGTCGCATTTCGGTAGTTGAGGGGTCATTCCGGCTGTTCAAGCCATGAATGTCTCGGGGATGTGATCCAAGACAACGGCAAGGAGAGTTTCAAAAGATAAGTCTATTGGGAGCAGACCCTTGTTGAGGCTTTAAGTGCGGCTGTCAGGTAGAGGCTGAAGGGGTACGGGCTGAAAAGTCGGTCTGGCGCCAAGTGCAAAGTTGTTGATCCCTGCAGTGTGTCGCATATGCCGTTAGCCAGAATAGGGAAGTGGCTCTGTAAGGCTTTAGAGTTATTCCAGCTGCTAGAATTCCTTTAGGAGACTTAATATCCGTTTGTTAGAGTGTTAGCTGCTTCTACGATAGTCCTTTCATCATAGTTACCAAGAATTTAGAGTAGGTAGGTACTTAAGGATACACTATCGACACAAACGAACATAAAGCCGCAAGCTATAGAGACAGAGATAGGGTGGCCAGGCGATTCTAGTTGTCCTGGTGAGGATTCGAAAAAAAAGAATGGATACCAAGAGGGCATGAGAGATACTCATAGATACTGCCAAGCTTTCTGGAGAATTTGCCACAGCTGTTCTTACGGGATATCTCCTTGCATAGCGGCTTTTAACATCTCAGCCACACATCCTATTTCAAAAAGATCGGATGATCATTGCTTTCAGCTGGGCTTGAGGGCTTGCTCAACATTCCCCACAAGATATCTTGGCATTGCATGGCTGACAAAGTGTTACGTTTTCCGTTGGCGCCACAAGCAATGTAATTGTCCAGCTGCTCTTCAACTTGATATCATGGCTTGGGGCTGAATGTAACTGGAATATCAAGGAATAAATGTCTCGAAGCCTTTGAATTATACCAGCTAGGTAGAGTAAGAATTGTAGCGAGGTACGATTCAAAAAAGGTTCAACATGCAGGGAGGAGCAGACGAACATATACCACATGCGAGAAGAGGGGACTGACTCTAAGTATAAGAACCTATGCATCACCCTTCCTCTCTATCAAGCACTTCACACAACATTCTCAGCTCAACCTTTCCTACTCAAACTTTCCTGCTCTACTTTCTCCCCTTAACTTAACAACCCAACATCATATTCTACTTTCCCTACTTGCAACAATGCGTTTCTTCCAGGCCATTGTTTCTTTTACGCTCATCGTCAGCTGTATGGCTCTGGCATTCCCCAGCTATGACTGGATGAAAGCAGGCCCTCTTCACCGTCGAGCCGAGCCCAATGCACCGGCTAAACTCGCTCATCGGGCTGAGGATGCTCCTCGAGCTGACCTTGCCCCACGATCCGATGTTGCCCCACGAGGGTCCGAAGTCGCTCCACGAGCAGACCATGGTCCTCTGCCAGAGCGTCCTGATCGAAATCATCTCAGCCCGCGATTGTTCGGCTCATTCTCCTTTGAAACGGAAGGTCGCACTGTCATTATCTACCCCAACGGGACGAGAGTCGAATATGGAGGGAAACTGAAATTCAACTTTGTGAACGGCTGGGTCGACATTATCAAAGATGGGATAAGCCTCCTCCGTGTAAGAACCATCCAGGTATCCATTCCCCGATGCAGAGCAATAACAATTGACAATTTCTTGCTAGACCAAGCTTTCTTGATCACGAGGACAGGCGATGAAGGAGACTGTTGCCGTCAAGCGGTGTCATGGAATTGTCCACCTGGACTGGGCAGTGTGGGTTGACTGGTGTGTTTGGGGTTACAACGTGTGCAATAAACCTGGCTTATTAGCCAGAGGTCTCGTTAGTTTCTTTAGTTATCCAGGAATGAGAGGCTCGCACAAGGCAAACTTCTTCCCTTTGTGATGATGCGCAGACAAGTGAAAAGGCACAACTCGTCGGCCTGAGGATGATGTCCTGGAAGTAGACCATTTGTCACTTGCTGTATTACAATCCAGCACCCAGCCTTTGATGGCCGCCAGCAGTGCAATCTCGCCTCTCTGCCAATGTGTGTTGTCAATAACCAAAGAATATCACCAGCGCCTCTCAAAAGATAGCTAGCCGACAAGCTAAATTCATCTCTGCGTCTTCATAAAATCGTCCCTTGATGTTCACAAAGCCATCACCTGGTCTTCTTAAAGTTAGTTGACAATTATCAAATCTTCGGGGCATCGCCTCTGGACAGGTAGTCAGGTACTCAAAAAAGGCAGAAACCAATGGCTTATGTACCAAAAATGAATCGCTACAACGTGAAATTGGCAAAATGTGGTACTATGTGGGATTCATATATAGCTACAGGCAAGATTAAAGAAACCCCAAAACCACATCATCTTTTCAAGGCTTGGGCGAGAACCAGACCTCCAGGTCAACAGCCCACTCGACGACACCTCCAAAGTTCAAGCTCTGGGCCCAGGTTGTACGCTTAGCCTTTGTGGCTTCACTCATGTATGCAACCCAGTCCGTCATGCCCTTTCCTTTAGTGCCGAATGTGAGAATATCGGAGTCCGAGGCCGCGTCGTACCAGCTCTTGGCGGTTACTCCAGCCTTCTTGTACTTGAAGTCGTAGATGATCTTGCGGATTTCGGCGTTGGCGAGGTAGCCGGGAGAGTTGGTGCACTCACCGGGCTCGGCGTTGGAGACGCTGAAGCTTCCGGTAAAGGTGCACTGAGGGCCGGTACATTTGGGATCGGTCATTCTGAAGCTGCGGCCGTAGCTGGAGATTCCGATGATGACCTTGGCGGGGTCGACTCCGGCCTTGGTGATCATGGCGAGGGCGTCGAGGGTCTCGGTCTTGTTGACGTGGGAGCGGAGGCAGTTTCCCTTGGGGCAGCCGGGGCTGACGTATTGGTTGCCGTAGTCTAGGTTGCCGTTAGCATGTCATCTGATATCGAGAGTGGAAGAGACTTACCCCATTGACCGTGGAGATCATAGGTCATGTAGACCATGTAGTCGACGAGGGGAGCGATCTTGGCGACAGGGAAAGGCTTGAGGTACCAGTAGGCGGCAGGGAGAGCAACAGACATGGACTTGCCACTGGTGCCGAGCTTCTTTCGCATGAGGGCCAGGAAATCGACGTAGTTGGCAGTGTCAGTAGCTGAACCGGTAGAACCAGCAGAGCCGGGGTACTCCCAGTCAAAGTCGACACCGTCGAGCTTGTGGCCGTTGAGAACGTTGATGACGTTGGTGGCAAACTTCTCACGGTTGGCGGGCTTAATGGCATCGCGGTACAGCTGGAAGGTAGAGGCATCAGTGGAATCAGCCCATCCTCCGAAGGAGAGAATCTTCTTCCAGGAGCCCTTGACCTCCTTGAACTTGAGGAACTGCTCCCGAACGGCGGGCTGGAGGAGGACGGAGAACTGGGGGGTGAGACCGGCAAAGGCAAAGTGCATGTGAGTGTAAGGAGTCTTGAGAGCAGTCAAGTTGCCAACGTCCATGTTCAGGCACTTGCGGCCGAGGTTGTAACCCTGGAAGTATCCGACGTTGAGGAACTTGGCCGGCTTCTTGGTGTTTCCAACAATCTTGGTACCGCAGTTGGAAACGCAGCCAGGAGTGTTAGGCGTGGAGGTACCAGGAGAGCCACCCTTGGCAGTCGTGTTGGTGCAGAACTCGGCGGTGATACCGCAGAAGCCGTAGCCAGAGCAGCAGGCGTTAAGGGGGCAAGGGTTCATGCCAGTGAGATCCCAACCAGTCTTGGCAGTGGTGGGAAGCTTGGATCCAGGCTTCTGAGGACCGCAGACAGCGCCGGCGATGGCAAGGGGCATGGGGTTCTTGCCAGCACTGAGACAGATGGGCTGACCGAGCTGAAGACGGTCACAGCCAGCAAAGCCCCAGGTGTTCTTATTGTTGTCGAGGATGCGCTGCTGGGTGATGCCAAAGGCCTGGGAGATGGAGTAGCAAGAATCCCCAGACTTGATGTTGTAGGTGTAGCAGCTTCCGTCCTTGTTGGGCTGAGGAGTCTTGTCAGGGAGAGTACCAGCACTGCAGCAAACCCACTGCTTGGGAGCAAGGGTAGAGCAAAAGTTCTTGGCAGGGTTGTACTTGTTGAAGTTGGCGGTGGTAACCTTGCACTTGGTAGCCAGAGAAGCACAGCTGTCGCCGGAAACGACCTGGATGGCCTTGCAGTCAGCTCGGGGGGCGAGCATGTGGTCGAGGCCAAAGAGACGGGATCGCAGCTGGAGGCTTCGTGTCTTGACTTGGCCGACGGTCAGGACGCCGAGGTTGACGCTCTGCGAGGTGGCCTGGGAGATGGAGACGCATTTTCCGTTGGACCAAGTCTTGACGGCGGCTTGGGCGTCTTCGAGGTCTTCGACAGAATCGACGGCGAAGAGGCCGACGGTCTCGGCTCGCTTGTCGTTGGCGTCGCAGACTTGGAAGGCCTGGGTACCCTTCTGGAAGCTAGCCTCTGTAGATGCTGTTAGTGATCGTTCCCGAGCATGGTAATTCTATGATGGTGAGTTTGGGATATACGCACTGCATCAAAGTTAGTTGAGGTTCATTCAAGAAATGCGATGAGATGACTGACCTGGCTGAACGGATAAGGCTGGAAGCGCTCGACTTCTGCACCTCAGCACCGACATACAATCCAACAACAGAAGAACCAGACTTGGCAAAGAGAATAGTAGTTCCGCAAGAAGCGCCGTTGTCGAGGTAGTTAGCAAGAAGGTCAGAAGCAGCCGCGGCATCACCAGATCGAAGAGTTCCAGTTCGACCAGAAGAAGCAGTCGTCTTGACGGTACCCTTCTCAGCACCGCAGTTGCTAGCCAGGGAGACAGAGCTCTCGGCAGCTCGGGCCTCTACGCGGCTAATCTCATCCCGACGAGTTGGCGTAGATCCAGAAGTGGTGACACAAGTGTACAGCGTCGCAGACTCGCTGTAAGGGTTCTGAACATTGAGGGCAAACAGCATGGGCTGGTCACACCCAGACAGCTCATCCAGACTGTGGAGCTGCGTCCAGTTGACGGGGTCGGAACCCGCAGCGCTGCATTCTCGGGGGCAGCCCTCCTTGAGCGGGCTGGCGATGGGATCCTCGGTCTTGATTTCCTGGATCGGAGGCACGGGGTTCACGTCGCCCGGGTTGGCGTCGGTGTCGGCGGCGAGAGTCGCAAGAGGGGAAAGGAATGTGAGAAAAAGAAAAGAAAAGAGTGACGGAGAATGAGTTCTAGAACCCATCTTGGAAAGACAGAAGGCCTTTGTTTCCAAAGGCGATAATGAGCGACAGGTGGTGGGAAAAAAGGGAGTGTGAGGGATGGGGTGAGAATGGAGGGACGAGCTAGTTACCCGTCATCTTATGTATGGCGTCGACCATCCCCAGGCAGTGGCTTTTCAATCTCGGCGCCAGTTCTAGGCTAAGACTGTCTCAAGGAGTGTGCCTGGCATGTGTTCGTCGTGGGATGGCAGAGGGCTGGAAAGATGCGCCCACAGTGGCTCAGCGGTGTCTTTACCCTTGTCTAGCGCTCTTGTTCGCTGTAGGGCTGGTCCCAACCTTGCATTACCCCAATCTCTTGGTTCCATTTCCCTCCAATGACCACGGGACAGTGAGTGAAGGGTTCTGTTCGGAAGAGCGCAGCCGAGGGGATAGAGCGGTCCCGACTCGCCAGAATGCGACGCTCTGTGCTTTTTGAGAGAGGCAATGAGAGGTCAGGAGCAGGCCAGCAGGTCGGCCGCTGAATCCTTCGAAGCTGGTCCGGCGATTTCCTCATTGGCTCAAGCGTCGCCATTCAATCTGGTCTAGAACAGAATCGGGCCTGGTGCGGGAGGGTGAGATTTTCGACAGGGCTAAAGTGAAGTGTTAGTGTCTCCACGTGGGATCTGCGTGGCTCGCTAACAGAGATTTCTGTCCTCCCTGGAAATAAAGTGGTCTGGCCCAGGAACAGGTTCTTTTGTGGCGTGCTGCGAGACAGGAGCTGCGCAGGGATTGGCTTAGCGAGCGTTGACAACCCCCTGACTAGCTTGAACAAGAAGCGGCCGGCAGCTCGGTAACATTAGAGATGGTGCCTCTCTGCTGACTGGCTTTGGAAGACTGGGTGGCAGATGTCAAGTGGTGCTAACAGTGAGATGGGTGCCGTTGTTTGTCAAGGTTTCAGCAGATATTTGTTGGTCAGGGTCTCTGGAATGTAGTCCCCAATATTGATACCGTAGATCTGGTTGGTTCGAGCCGATCTTGTCGTTCCGTCTTGTCTCGGAAGATTGATAAGGCCTGTTACAACCCGTCTCGCCTCTGGACAAGCCCCTCGAGACGAAATCACTCCGACGGGCCGGTTTCCCTTGAAACTGAGTCATCAGACCGAAAGATTTACCCTTATTTGAGACTAGGCCCTTTCCAGCAGTTCGGACTTGGCATACCCGTCAGGGTCGGATCGGGCCCGAGCACTGACCCGCAGCAATCTATCGTCGGTTCGGCGTTAAGGACGCAACAACGTTGGGATACCCTAGAGCAACAGAGGAAGAAGAGGAATTTTGAGCAGTGAGAAATTATTCATGGCATTCATGATGTGGAAACTCATGATGTGGAATGTCTGGGAAGCAGGTTTGGCAAAGCTGATCACCATTAGCCGCTGTTGATCAAGTTGATCAGTGGGGGTAATCTGCCTTGAATTCGCCATGATGTCACTAGCCAAACGGATCGTTCGACGGAGCTTTTCAGCCACTACGAGGTCTGCCGAGCAGAATTGGTCCAAACTCTATCTTGTTTGCGCAACAGGGTTGTCAAGGATCTTGCTTCCTAAATCCATGCCATCTTCACATGCATCGTTTTCAAACCAATTTCTGTTTGAATGAGAGTGGATATTTAGGATCCATTTTGTTACGACCCCCGCGGCTACGTTACGTGGTCTCTATAAATCCTTAGACCTAGCGCACCTATTAGGCGCTAGACCGACGCTATACTAGAACGATATTAGTCTAGGACTGATGCGAGCTAAAAATAATAGCATTCTCGTTTACAATTAAACTAGTTAATTTATATAAGTATATAAAATATATATTTTATATATTTTTAAATAATAGCTACCTTAGTTATTAATATAACTTAATTATACTTAATACCTTTAAGTATATTATTAAATATAATAATACTTTCTTATTTAAAATAATATAATTAGTTTATTTATTAATATAAACATAGTATAATTAGTTTATTACTTAGGAATATATATAATTATTATATATTAATAGTTCTTATTTAGAGTATTACTTATATTATCTTAAATAATATTAAAATATAATAATTGCTTAGGTAATTCCTATAAATAACTACTAATAGGCTTTAATTATAAATTGTTTATTAATACTTATTAAACCTACCTTAGCTAATTAAGATAAAGATATAAATAATATAAAATTGCTATAATAATAAAGAAATTAAATAGCTCTAAGCCTAAATTATTATTATAAGTATTAAAATAAATAAACTCTATAAACTTATTAAAAAAATAAATAAAACCTAATATACTTAAAATAAATAATATTTAAATAATATTTATAATATTAATAATATAATTATTACTATTATAAGAGGTAAAGATATAAGAGAAATCTTAAAGTTAAATTTATTAAAGATATTTAATAAGATTATATATAAATTACTTATATTTCTTATATAATTATATGCTTTTATAACCTACTACCTATTATAGTTTACTAATATAATTAGCTATATATATTATATTATATAAAGGCTTAAGAACTATATTATTATATAATTTAAACTATTTATAAAAGAGTACCTTATACTTTTATTTATTAAACTTTTACTATAAACTAATAATTTGTATTTAAACTATAAAGCTTTTAAAATAATATTATAATAGGCTTTTAATATTATTAATAAAAAGGCATAATATATATAATAAATAAGTAAACTAGGTAAGTAAGTAAACTAAAAATCGCTTAACTTATATCCTTTTTAATTAATTAATTCTTAATTACCTAATATATTATAATCTAATTATAAGGCTAAAATACTTCTTACCTTTTAGGCCCTTTAAAATAACCTAAGACTTAGCCTTTAATATATTATAAATATATATAAGGTTAATTAAATAATATTATATTACTAATAGTAAGGTATCTAATCTTAATATAATACTATTTAAAAAGTATATTAATTATTTAATCTAGAGCAATAAAGCCTTATTTATTTTTAATTTAGATTTATAAGGATTTCCTTCTTAGCTTTATTATATAAAAAAGATAATTAATTAATTACTTATTAATTATGCTATACTAGTAAGTAATATATATTAGGCTTTAAACTTTATTAAGTAATATTAAGAGCTTAAGATATATTTTTTTAAAAATATAATAACTAGAGAGTTAAATATAAAAAGATAATAATTATTTATAATTATTTTTAAATTATAAGAAATATAATTATAAAGTATAATATTTAATTAAATAATATATATAATTTTAATAAAATTAGCTTTTTTATAAATATAATTATAAATAAAATAATTATTCTAGGTTTAAAAAGGTATTTAAAGCTAAAATTAATATAACTTAAAAACTAAGAATAAATTATAATTATTTACTTAATAAATATAAAAAGCTAAGTAATTTAATTATTTATTATTAATATAAGCTAATATTATTTTATTAATTAAAATTAAAATAATAATTTCTTAGGTAATTAAGCTATTATAATAACTTAAAATAATTAAATAAATAATAATATTAGTCTTAAATAGCTTAAATATTTTAATTATTATATACTTAATTAATTAAATAATAATAATTATTTTTTTTAATTATTAATAATTATAAAAGTTATTAATTTATTAAATTTAAGAAATACTATAAAAAAAAATTATTTAACTTTATATATTATTTTATTTCTTTTATTTATTTTAATTCCTTAATATTAAGTATTTTAATATCTTAAAATATACTTATAATTAAAAAACAAAATATCTAATTAAATATTTTATAATTTATATATTAAAAACTAAGTTTTTTTTAGCTTTTTATATTAGATATAAAGTTATTATAATAAAAAGAAATATTAAAAGGATTTTTAAAAAAAATAATTTTATTTCTTTTAACCTAAAAGCTATAATCTTAAATCTTAATATATAATTATAGATTTTAATATTTAGTAAGAAAGGCATTAAATCTTTTATTTTTTAGGTTTTAAAGATCTTAAAGATTATACTTAAGGCTAGATCTTAGTTTAAATACCTTAAAAAATAAAGTAAAAGATATTATAATAGCTCCTTAGAGTTAATTATAGAGCCTATAAAGTCTCTTATAAAGGTAATAAAGAGAAATATATATAAGATTATATTATTAAGGGCTAAAATTAAAAACTTTTAAGAGATAAATAAGATATTAAGTTAATATTAAAGGGTAAAAAAAACTAAATTATAAAAAAAAGAAATAATAATAAAAAAAAATTATTAATTAAATAAATATTAATAATAATAATAATTAAATTATTAAAATCTAATAATTAAAGAAAAATAATATAATTAAAAGTTTAATATTATAATATTTATAATTAGCTTAGTTATAATATAAGGACTTATTAAGTAATAATTAGGATATCTAAGAAAAAATATAATAAATAGTTTTAATTAATTAAATAATTTATAAGGGTTTTATTATAATTTCTATTTATAAGGGTAAGGGAAGGTAGTTTACTTACTTACTTAGTTTATTTATTAATTATATATATTAAGCTAAGAGGGAAATTAAAATACTTAGGTAGACTTAATTAGCCTTAAAGTATAAAATAAAGTATTTATAACTAATACTAAAACTTAACTAAGATTAAAAACTCCTAATATCCTTTATTTTTAATAAACTTAAAAAAAGATATAGGCTAAACTCTATAATGAGAATCAACCTAATAACTTAATTAATTATATTAATAGGGCTATAAAGATTAATAATTAATAATTCTCTTAAAAAAAGCTCTAAAACTCTAAGTTTAGTAATAATTGTAAAAGACTGAAAAATTAAGGAAATATAGACTTTAAAGACTATAGGGTAGGTAATAGAGATAGGAGGTAAATAGGCAGTGGAATTAGTTCGTATAAAAAGCTGATTAGCTAGGTAAGGAATCATAGAGTAATAAAAGTAGGTCAAATAGATAATAGGGTTAAAGTAGAGAAGACTAGCTTCTGATTGGTGTTCTTATTATCTGAATTAGTTAACGATCTAAGGAGCTATTTCTAAGAGAAGGTATATAGCTTATATAGCAAATTGCTCGGAATCTATTAGCCCGATTTAGATAAAGGTTATACTGCCGGATAGCTCTAATCCCGGGCTTTAAAACCCTATTAGTCTTACTAATAACGGATAACTAGAAGCCGAGTTATGGTATAATAGATAGTAAAACCTATAGGGTTTTAAACTAGGATATTTAAAACCGGATAGGAAATACCCTATAGCAAGAGACAGGTTTTAACGGCTTTATCGGGCTTATAATAAAGCCCTAAGTCCGAAGTCACGTGACCTTCCTAAAAGGGAAATGAACACAGAAAGGGTAATATTAACACTCCCTTATATCTTGCTTATCTAAGCAGCTATTGCTTAGGTGAGCGCACTATAAGAAGGCGCATAAGCTAAGGTATAGGGTAGTAAAATCCTAGGCTAATATCTTATAAGCTTATTTTTCTAGAACTTTATTTATAAGAGACCTTCTTAGAAATAAGGTATTTTATAATAATAAAGCTAATAACCTTTATTTTAATATTAACTAAGGTAAGAAAAGGTAAAATAATACCTTATATTATATATAAAGAGGACTAATAGAGCTTAGAGCTATTTAATAAGGACAAAAAAATATTAAGTATTATTACTATTTTAAAAAAAGGTATAAAATTTATAAATATAAAAAGAAATAATAAGATATTAAGGAAAGATATTACTACTTAAATCTATAATAGCTGCGTTTAAAAGGTAAGAAATAATTAAATACTACTAGTTAAAACAATAAATTATAAATAGCTATTTATATACCTAAGATACTTAGGATAATATAATAAGAGTATAATAAGACTAAGTTTTAATTAGGAGAAGTTATTATGCCTTATTAAGCTATTTACTTAATAGAAAAATAAGTAAAACATAAGTATATTAATTAATAATATTATAAAAGCATAACTTTATAAACTAATTAAATCTCTAAAGACTTATTAATTATACCTTATTAACTTAGGCGCATAGAGTCCCTTATCAGAATTAAACTATAAGGAAGAGAAAATAATTACTATATAATAGTAAATTACTACTATACTTAGATATACTGATAAATAACTAAAAATAAGACTAGCCCTATCTTAACTACTATAAATAATAGAAATATATATATATATTTAAAAAGCTATAATAAAGGGCTTTAATTATAAGAACTAGCTTATAAAATATAATAACTTATAACTTTAATTTCCTATAAAGGTCTAAAAGAGGGATTCCTAATAAAATAACCCCCTAAGTATACTTATTTAATTTATTTATAATATTACTTAGAATATATATAAAATTATAAAAATAAATATAAAAAATAAAAATAAAAATACTATAATAAGCTATAATACTTAGATTAAAGTACTAAGAAAAATAATACTAATACTAATTAAGCTAAGCTTAAATGCAAAGCCTAGAAGCTATAAAAAAAATTATAAAAAGCATAAGCATAATAGTAAAGATTAAAATGAATAATAAGAAATTATAAGAAAAAGAAAAATAGTTTTAATTTTATACTAAAAATAATAATTAATACTAAAATAGCCTATAAGAATAATATATCTAAATAGTATAAAGATATATGAAAATATTATATAAATAGGAAATATATATCTAAGCTTATTATAAGGAATTAGCTAAGAACCTTAGATATCTTAAAGCGCCTTTTAATATATAAGATAATATATAAATATAGCTAATATATAAGGAATATAGTAATATTTTCTAGATATTATATTAATACTATTAATATAAAAAATATAAAAAAAAGAAATAAAAATAAAATTATTTTCTAGCTATAATATCCTATTAACTTAATAATAAACCCTACTTATAATGTAAGGCTAAAGGTTACTAGGTATTATATTAATATAATTTTATTAAAGTTATTAAAATATAATACTTTATAAAGCTTTATTATATTATTTAAGAAAATAAAAAACCTACAAACTTAAGAACTAATAAAAATAAATTATTTAAGAAATATAAGGAAAACTAAGTAATATAGCTTAATATAATAAAAATAATAAAAAAAGGCTATTAAGAATAGTGAGATAGCTTAAAAGATAGCTATAACTATAAAGCCTATATAAATAGTAAGTATAAATATAACTACCTTAGCTATATTATAGTAATATTAAAAAACTAAATACTTTATTTAATATATAGTAATAAGTAGATAAATATAGAAATATATTATCCTAAAAGGCATTTATTTTATAAATAAAATATAAAGGTAATAATACCTAGACCTAAAAGTATAACTTAAGAGAAAATAATTAAATACCTTAGTAAATAGTAAAGCTAAGTAGAATTACTTTAACTTAATAATAGTATATAGGCTTAAGCTATAATAGAAGTATAAATAAATACCTTCTTTAATTATTAACTTAAAAAGAAAATAAATATAAAGTAATTATAAGAAAAACTATATTAAGAAAATTAATAAGTAATAATTACTATAAGTATTTAAAAACTTAGTTAAATTATTAACTTAAAAATAAATTAATTTATTATATAATTATACTTATATATTAACATACTAAGAAACTTATATTAAAATAATAGCTTAAAAAAATAAAGATATTAAATTATATATATTTTAGTAATATTACGCTTAGTAAGAAAGGGCTAAGTTAAGTATATTATTAAAAAGTAACTTAACCTCATAGCATACCTAAAGGTAGATTAAGGTAACCTAATTAGAGAAATATAGTTTTATATATAATTAAGCTATTATGCCTAATGCCTTTTAACGCAAGAGTTAATATTAAATAAGCTCTATAGATACTTCTACGCTTAATACTTTGCCTTAATAAACCTTTTTTTATTATAATAATAAAAATAGCCTACTTTCTATCTAAAATTAGTATAAGTACTAACTAAGTATATTAGATATAAGATATATTTTCCTACTTAATAATACTAGCGTATTAGCGCTATAGTATTGCAATATAATATAGTACTCTTATAATTTATTAACCCTATTAGGGTTAAGTCTTTAAAAGGCATTATAATACCTTAAAGATAATAGCTTATTAAGGCTACTAGACCTAAAGAGGCTCTTAGTAGTCTCTAGGCCCTTATTAGACCTCTAGAGGGTTAATTTAGTTATCTTTGGCTACCTCTTGCTTGTTAGAGAATAAGCCTTTAATAATATCGCCGAGAGGCATTTTATTAAGGCATAGGAAAAAAAGCTTAAGCGCCTAGCAATGCAAATTAATCATAATAGATTATAGGCCTAGGATATAGTATTCCTAAGCTAGTTATAATAAGAAGAGATATAATTATAAGAACTTCTCTACTGCTTAGAGTGGGTCTAGATAGTAAGCTAGTAAGCGAGAAAGATAACTTATAAGCTTCTTAATAAATAAGCTATGAGATAGGGATAAAGTTATAATTAGTATATAGAGTTAAGGTTTAATAAAAAGTTTATTAATATAATTCTAAATAGAGTTTTAAGATATAAAAATAATAAATATAATATATAAATATAATAAGTAATCTAATTAAATTACTAGGAGTTAAATATATTATAAATTTTATTTTTTTTATTATTAAGGTTAATAATAGCCTTAATCTCTTAATAAAATATAAGTTAAATAATTACTTATATATTATACCTAATATTAAAGAAATAAATAGCTAAAACCTAAGTATAGCGCTAAGTAAATTATATATCTTTATCTTAAGGAAATATTAATAAAACTATATAAAAGCTATAAAAAAGATATAAATATATTATATTTATCTTAGGGAGATAAAATATATTAATTAAATAATTCTAATAATTAATTATAATATTCTTATATATTATAATAATTATCTAAGATTTATAAAAATATTAAGAAATTATATTAAATATATAATATATAAGGAATTTATTTATATAGATTTATTTATTTAATAATTTTATATATTAAATAATAAGTAATCTTAAGAGTATAAAGGGCTTAATAAAATTAATTAATATTATTAATAAAATACTAAAAGGTAATCATATTAAAAATATATTACTTAATAATAATATTATTATTATAAATATTAGGGTTAATAGGTATAATATAGGTAGAATTAATATAAGATAATATATAATATAGCTAATAGAAATTACTTTTAAAAATAATAAAAAGGCTTTTTTAAAAGTTAGCTAAATAATTATTAAGGTAATATTAATAAACTATAATATTAAGAGATACATATATATAAAATAAGTATTATTATTCTTCTTATATTTAATATAATAAAGAAAATAATATTAATATACCTATAGGTAATTAAGATATATTAAAAGGGGATTTAAGAGAGATTAAAAGAATTAATAATAATAGTCTTAACTTGAATTACTAAATTAAAATATTTTATATATTAATAATTAGTTTTTATTAAAGAAGGGTAAATAATATAACTAGTTTTCTTATTACTTAATATTTTATTAAAAAATAAAAAAGGAATAATTAAGGTATTAATAAGGAAATACTTTAAGAAAATAAAGGCTATAAAGAAAGAAATATATTTAAAGGATATAAAAAAAGAATTTGTTTTAATATATATTATTTTTTAATAATAAAGGAAAATATTATAACAATAATAATAAATTATAGTTTTATTACTAAAATAAATAAAAGAAATATATTTTATTACTAATAAAAAATAAAGCTATTATTATTAATAATTATTAGCTATTTAGTATTATTAAAAGAGTTTTAATATAGACTTGTTTCTAGCTAAGATATCTAGCTTAGAGAGGGAAAATAATTATTATATAGCTTTATTTAAACCCTATATAATAATAGGTTTACATATCTTAACCCTCTTAGTAAGGTAATTTAAAAGAATCCTTTATATTTTACAATAGCTTTAATTATATTAGTTTTAGTAAGCTTTAGTATAATATAATTATTTTACTTACTTAGCTTTATATAACCTAAGAAGTTATAGCTATAAAATTAAGCTTAAAAAGGCTTTAATAATTAAAGATTAAAAGGAATTAATTAATATTAAATAAGTATAAGTTTATCTTAGATTTATTAATTATTACTAAAGGTTTCTTAAACTATTTAGAAATATAATAGTATTATTAATTAACTTTATAAAAAAAAATAAAACCTTTATATTTAAGATTAAAAGTAAAAATAACTTTAATAAGCTTAAGAAATTTTTCTTAAGTAAATTAATACTTAAAAGATTTAATTTATCTTAATAAATTAAACTTAAAATAAATGCTTTATACTTTATATTAAGTACCTAGATTAAATAATAAAATAATATAAAACTTATATATTTAATTACTTTTTTTTTATAAGCTAAGATATATATTACCTAAGTATAATAATTAATTAAATATAATAAATATCTTAATTTTTTTAATATAAAAATTTATAAAAATATTATTAATTATTTAATTAATTAAAATTAATTAATATATATAATAAGTAAATATTATAATTAATTAAATATAATAAATATTTCTTAATTAATATTTTAATTATTTAATATATTATAAAGTTTTATTAAAACTAAAATTCTTTTTATTTTTTAAGCTATATAAAATAACTTATAATTAAGCCTTTAATAAATTATATTTATTTATAAGATTTATTATTAAATTTTATATTATTAATAATATATAATTTAATTTAAATATAATATTATTTAAAAATTATATTAATTATTTAATTTAAAAAAATAAGTTTTTTTTTTTTTTTTAATTTAAACTTATAAATATTTTTTTATTAATTGAATAATATAAAAAAATAATTAATTAAGTATTTATTAATTATAATATATTATTAATTAATATATATTTAGCTTTTAATTTTATTAAATAATACTTAAAGCTTAAAATATATTTTTATATTAAATATAATTATTAAAAAACTAAATATATAGATTTAATTATTATTTATTATTAATTTAAGTTTATAATAAATATAATTATAAAATATAATATTTAATTAAATAATATTTATAATTTTAATAAAATTAATATATTTATAAATATAATTACAAATAAAATAATTATTATAAGCTTAATAAAATATTAAAAATTAAAATTAATATAATTTAAAAATTAAATATAAATTATAATTATTTAAATAATTAAAATAAAAATTAAAATAATTTAATTATTTATTATTAATATATATTATATTATTTTATTAATTAATATTAAATAAATAATTTTTTAAATAATTAAATAATTATAAGAATTTAAAATAATTAAATTAATTATATAATTAATTTTAAATATATTAAATATTTTAATTAATTAATTAATTAATTTTTATTATTTTTTATTTTTAATAATTATAAAAATTATAAATTTATTAAATTTAAAAAATATTATATAAAAAATTATTTAATTTTATATATTATTTTATTTATTATATATATTTTAATTTTTTAATATAAAATATTTTAATATATTAAAATATATATATAATATTAAAATAATATATTTAATTAAATATTTTATATTATATATTTTAAAAAATTAATTTATTTTATTTTTTTATATTATATATAAAATTATTATAATAAAAAAAATATTAAAAAAGCTTTTAAAATAATAATTTTAATTTTTTTTAATTTAAAAATTATAATTTTATAGCTTAATATATAATTATAAATTTAAATATTTATTAAAAATATATTAAATTTTTAATTTTTTAAAATTTAAAACTTTTAAAAATTATATTTAAAATTAAATTTTAATTAAAATATTTTATAAAATAAATTTAAAAATACTAAAATAATTTATTAAAATTAATTTTTAAAATCTTAAAATCTTTTAAAAAAAAATAAAAATAATTATATATTAAATTATTATATTAATTATTAAAAATATAAATTTTTATAAAATAAATAAAATATTTAAGTAATATTAATAAATAAAAAAACCTTAATTATAAAAAAAATAATAATAATAAAAAACTTTTTTAATTAATTAAATAAATATTAATATATAAAAAATATTTAAATTATTAAAAAATTATAATTAAAAAAAATTAATATAAATAAATATTATAATATTTATAATAAATTTAATTATAATATAAAAACTTATTAAATAATAATTAAAATCTTTATAAAAAAGTATATTTAATAATTTTAATTAATTAAGATATTTATAATATTTTTATTATAAATATTATATTATTAAATCTTTAATTATATTTATATTTTTAATTATTATATTTTAATAATTTAATTATTATTAATATATTAATATTTAATTAATTCATTTTATTTATTAATATCTTTTTTTATAATATAATTTTTTATATTTTTTTAATATTAATTTAATTTTTTATTTATTTTTTAAAAACTTTTAATTTTAATTATTAATAAAATAATTTTATATTATTATTATTATATTACTTTATATTACCTAAAATAAGAATTAAAATATCTTAGTTTATATCTTAATAGTTTTAATAATAAAGGCTTTATACCTAAAGCTAAAGGTCTTAATAGGCTTAAATTAATAAGGTTTATTTATATAATTATTAATAGCTTTAATAATGCGCTAAAGCTAGCTCTATTTATAATAAATAGCTTATATCTTAATTAACTAAAGAGGTTAAAATCCTCTTTATATAATAGCTCTCCCCTCTAATATTAACCTTTTAATTACAATTCTTAACTACTTAAAGAGGTTAAAATCTTAAAAGATTATGCCTTTATTATCCTCGTAAGAGGAGGTTTAATTATAACTAATAATAACTATTATAATTAATTAATAATATAGAGAACTAAAAGATAAGGTATATAGGACTGCTAGCGAATATAAGGGCTATACTATTAATAGACCTAGATTATTATAATATAAAGATTAGTTAGTTATCCTAGAGTAAGGAGCCTTAAGGTTAGAGATACTTTGCTAATATTATAATAATCTAAGAGTAAGATATATAGGCACTTAAAAGACCTTAGACTTAATAAAGAGGAAATTCTATTAGCTAGGCATAATAGATAATATCTATAAGTATATTAAGAGCTGCCTAATATGCTAAGGTATTTATATACCGAGGCATAAGCTATATAGTAAACTCTAATTATTATTACTCTTATTATATCTATTTTAAGAAATTAGCCTTAATTTTATAATTAGCTTACTAAAAAGTATATATAATAATAATAAGAGCTATAATATTATATTAATTATTATATACTATATAATAAAATATATAATATTTATTTTAACTATAAAGAAGCTTAAGGCTATAGGCCTAATAGTATTATTATATAAGTATATAAAAAGCTACTTTAATATACCTAAAGGTATTATAAGTAATAGAAATAAACTTATTATTAATAAATTCTAAGTAGATTTAATAAAAAAAAGGGTAATACTTTATTAATTATTAATTACTTATTATTTATAAATAAATAAATAAATAAAGTAAATATATTAAACCCTAGAGAAATACTTAAGAGTATATATAAGAGATAAGCCTACTTATTAGGTAATATAACTCTTAGAAGCTACCTTTATATATAATAATAGCTAGTATTTAATAATTAAGGTCTCTCCTAATAAGGTATTATATAGGTATTACCTAAGGTATATTAAATATATCCCCTTAGAGGTAAAAATAAATATCTAAGGTATTACTAAGCGCTTAGAGATACTTAGCTAAGTATATAAGCTAATAAGAGACTATTAATATTATACTTTAAAATCTTAATTTAAATATTATAATATAAGGTATAAGCTATAGGTATATTATTAGGGATAATATATTAAAATATTTATTATTATTATTTGACTTTATGCCACCCAAAATGGGGATCAAAGTATCACAATTAATATCTCAGTAATTTCAACAATAAAGGCTCTATACCCAAAGCCAGAGGTCTCAATAGGCTCAAATCAATAAGGTTTATCCACGCAATCATCGATAGCTTCAATGATGCGCTGAAGCCAGCTCTGTTCATAATGAACAGCTTGCATCTTGACCAACTAAAGAGGTTAAAATCCCCTTCACGGAGCAGCTCTCCCCTCCAACGCCAACCTTCCGATCGCCCTTGCAATTCTCGACCACTCGAAGAGGTCAAAATCTTGAGGGATCACGCTTCCGTTATCCTCTTGAGAGGAGGTTCAACCACAACCAACCAGTCAACCAACCAGTCAACTGATCAACAACACATCAACGATCGCGATGGCTGCTTTCCGCAGAGACCTTCAACCAAGCGATCAAAGCAGCGCGGCCAATGCCTATCGGCATGCCTTCCAATACGACCAAGATGACCTTGGCGAGGAAGTTCGCAAGCTTCGCAAGGGCGCAAAAAGCACCCATAATAGGCTACGAATTAAAATATTTATAAAAAACTAGAAGTTTAAGTATCTTAAATTAGCCCTAAGATTTATTAAAATAAAAATCCTTATAAGGCATAATAAATAAGCCTATACTATAGAGCTATTAAAAATCTATTAATATATATATAATATATTTTATATATTACTCCTTAAATTATAAAATAATTAATTAAATAATACTATAATACTAAAAGCTTTATTAAAGCTTAAAGTTAAGCTTAATAAGTAAGAAATAAAAAAAATAATAAATTATAAGCTTATTAGTAAAGTATTATTTTACCTTATTAAATAAAAAAGCTAGCTAATAAAGTATAATACTTAGGAGCTAAATTATTACTTAGAAAATATAAAAGTAATAATTAAGAAATATTATAAGGTTATAAAGAAAAGTTATAAGAAATAAAATAATACTTAGTTAATACCTAGTTAAAATATTTATAAAAAAATAAAAATATTAATTATAAAAAAGACTTAAATAAAAAAAAATAAATAATAAAGATTATAACTTAATAAGATTATTAAAAAATAATTATTATTAAGCTATTATTAAGTATAAGCTAAAAGCTATAAAGTATAAACTATAGAGAATAATAACTATAACTATAAATAATTACTTAAGGGTTAAAAGGACTAATATTAGACTTATTACTATTAGTAGGCCTAGGGTTTATTAAGCCCTTGCCCTTAGCCTTAGCTTTATTATAAGTAAAAGTATAAATAATATAAGCTCTCTTAAGAGTAAAAAAAATAAGTAATAAATTACTATTAGAGCTATTATTATTATTATTATTATTATTATTATTATTATTATTATTATTATTAAGGCGCTTTATACTATAGGGAATAAAAAAAGTATTAATATATATTATAATATAAATAATAATAAAAATATTAGCTAAAATACTAGTAAAAATATATATAGTAAGTAGCTAAGGTAAATTATAATAAAAAAAATAAGCTTTCCCCTTATTAGGGATAGCTATAATCTTAATAAATTAAAGGCAAATTAATATATAATAAAGGGAATAAGGCTTAGTATTATTATAGGCATAGGTAGGCTAAGTAATATTAATAAGACTATAGATCTTAGTCTTATTAATATAGACTTAGGCTTATATACTAAGTTAATAAGAAATATAAGATAAAGGGAAAAGAGATTTATACTTATAAGGATATAAATAGACTAAAGCTTATAAGAAAAAGTAAGCTTAGTAAGCTAATAGCTAGCTATTATTTAATTATTAGTATTCTTAGCTAGGTTAATATATTAATCCTTAATATTATTCTAAGTAATATTATAATTATTAAAGGTAATAATATAGCGCTAAATAATAATATAAAAGGTTATTAAGTTAATATTTATTAAAAGATTAATATTATTTAAGTAATACTCTTAAAAAGAAATATAAAAGTTTTAATATTACTAAGTAATACTAAGAAGCTTATTAAGAATCTAGGCTAGAGGTTAATAATATAAAGCTAATAAATTAGCTAAAAAAACTTATAATATTATATTTCTAGGTATAATAATTATAATAAATATAAATAATATTATTAATATTAATAATATATATTGAGTAAATATCTTTATAGATATAAATAAAATAATTAAAATATAAGTAATTATTAATTTATTAATTAATAAAACTAATATTATTATTAATAATATAATAAAGCCTAAGGATATAAATAATAATATTAAGAATAAATATTATAAAAAAAAAGCTAATATATTATTAAAAAAAATATATATATAAAAAAACCTTAATTAAAAAATAAAATAATATTATAATAAATAAAATTAAAATAAAATATATTAAGTAATAAATATTATTTATTTAATAAGTATTAATAAGCTAAAATAAAGATAAGGCTTTAATAGAGCTAATAATATTAAAGGATTAATAAAGTATTTTAATTATTTATATTATAATAAAGAGGGAATAAAGATTAATCTTAAATATTTAAGGTAATATAATAAAGAGCTTTTATTAAGGCTTTATTTATAAACTAAGGAACTTAAAGGAATTATTTAAAGCTTTTTTATTTACTTAAAGATCTTAGGGACTAAGATTTCTAGAGGGGAGGTAATTATAAGGATATAGGGCGGCTATTAAATTCGCTAACTAATCGGGGTAACCCCGGCTAGTCATCATATGCGCAGAGACCTCCTAAAAGCTCTATAGCTAAGCCACCGTGGAAGGCTCGGCAAGTTAAAGTCTTATATATAATAGAGACCTACCTTTAATCTACGATTTCACCCTAATCTAGCCATTAAGGCCCACTATCTTATACTTTCGCAATAGGAAATAGGGGCGCGCTTTAAAAGTAGGGACTAATAGAGCTTAATAAATTACTTAAACTAATAATAGAAGCAATATAAATGCTAGTATTTAAGGTTAATATTATATACTCTAATGAGCAGAGAAAATAGATTTTATTTATAAGTATGAGGTATCTAAGGGTAAAAAAAACAAGTAGAGAGGTAATATAGTTAAGTCTTTAAAGATTAGTAAATACTTAGGAAATTCTTCTATAAGAGTTATATTTAGCTATAAAATAACCAGATAGAGAGGTTATATAATAGCCTCTTAAAAAATTATTAAATCCTCGGGGAGTATAATTACGGAAACTATATATATTTAAAGTAAATAAATAGAAAGGTAATATAGTAGTATCCTCGAAAATTAGCAGATACTTAGGGAGCTCCTCTGTGAGAACTATGCTTAGTAATGAAGTGATTAAGTAGAGAGGAGGGATAATAGCGTCCTTAAATATTAGTAGATACTCGGGAAGTTCCTCTATAAGACCTAGAGTAGGCTATGGAATAATTAGGTAAATCAAACAAACACTATCCTCTAGAATTATTACCTATTTAGCCTATATCTATAGTACTTCTATAATAATCTCCCCATCTTCCTATTACATCTAAGTTAAATAAAACTAGACTAGCTAAGCTTCCAATAAGTAACTTATATTATTTTAACGCGGTTTATCTATTGCTAATATATTATTTACTTCGACGCTAAAAGTCACAATTATCCTTAGCCTCTTAGTAGCATTAAACTTATAGCCTTGGTGCACCGGATCTAATTTCCTTTTTCTACTCTATGGTATTAAAATACCAAAATAGGTCCTATTAAGGAAGGCTTTTAGATATATTAGATGCTCACGACGATCTAATCTATAAACTTCCTTCTAGTTGTTTATCAAAGCCCTATTATTCTATTTAGTCACTTACCTCTTATTATAATTATAGCTTAGAGCTATAAATACCTTTATGCATATCTCTCTACAAAATGCATATATCTAAAGACAAGCAGCATCTATAGCTTCTAGTTAATACCGCAATTCTTACTTGGTTTTAATAAAACACTTAATATACATAACTTAAGGTGCTTAAGTATTTACTTAGGTATTAGGAAGGCACGCTGCTCTATGCGGCATTTACGGTATAGATATAGCACTAAGGCCTTATTTTAAGTAGTTTTATTTATAAAGCTAAACTTAGGAGCATAATTAGTATTAATATTATTACCCTTAGATTTATTATTATCAGCATCGCCATAGTAATTATAAGTATAGCTGGTATTATCGCTATTATTATCTAGGTAGTTAAGGTAAGTAATATCCCTTATAATAGATATATGCTCTTAGAAACCTCGAGAGGGTTTATCCTAGGTAGAATATACTTAAATATAAGATAATATTCTAATAAGATAATCTTATTTAAGCTATAAAGAATAAGCATAGAGGATAAATATATATAATTAAAAGAATACTAGCCTTATATTTTATAATATACTAATATAATATATTATTAATATCAAAGGCTTTAAAACATATTTAATATACTTAACTACTAGATTATATCTAATCCTTTATATCCTCCGCATTATATAATAAGAGGTTTTATAGCAAATACGCCTAAAGCTCTAGTAACCTAATAAGTAGCTATTATTCTCTAAACTATATAATATTAGTAAAAACCTAGGCAAGGCTTCCTTATTTATATTAGCCTAATACTCTATAACATAGTAATATAGCGACTTATTTAAGTTAAATATCTTAGAATATATCTAGCATTTCAGAGATAAGTTACTAGATAGACTTAGATTAATAAAAATAAAGGTAATTATTAGTATAACTAAAGGGCTTAATATAGATTTTAGCAAGAGGCAAAATTAAGTATAATATAAGCAGCGGGGTTAGCGGTAATAGGGCCATACTAGGCTTTGATTGGCTGGAAAGAATCTAATCTAATATAAAGGTATCTAGATGCCGTACTATGTCGCTCTAACATAAGACTCTTTCTATTTATATTAACCCACACCCATAGTTAACTTTCGCATATAAGCCAAAACAACTCATCATGCCTACTTGCATCAAATGCAATAATACCGGCAAGGTTGGTTTATCTGCCTATACTAACTATAATAATAGCAGCACATCTAGATAAAAATATCTTATTTGCCTCTAATTAATCTTAAGATCACTAAACAATAAGAGCAAACTATTGCCTTATATAAATACCTTACTAAGATTTTTTAGCATAGGTATCACTTAATTATAGGTCATATTCGATAGATTCTATAGGCTTAGGATATGCTTTAATTTAGCTTATATCTTATAGTTTTATATCGCACCCTATTTATTAAATATTAAGCCGTGGTTTTTTTCCCCCTTTCATTTTAGTATTTAATCATATAGTTATGTAGACCTCGAGTCATTTACTCTAATATTAGCCGAGAATACTTATTAAACTTGCATTTATATAACGATTATATATATTCCCAAGGGATAAACCGGTCGTGCTAGGTTTATATTAGCAAATAGAGTAATCACGCCATGCTTAAATAATAAGAGGTATTACATCTAGTAATATACTTAAAGGTATTAAGTATAACCAAGTTATATTAATAGCTAAGGTAGCTACTATATAAGAAAATATAAATAAATATATTTTATATACTTATAGTTAATCTTTAGATTAATATTCTCTTAGTTTAATCTAGGGTAAGACTAATATTTTTAGCATTTAATCCCTAGATTAATATAAGCGACCTTTAGTCCCTTTAGTCCCTACTTAATTAAAGTATTTCTATTATACTTCTCTGCCTAGCCTATATTATAGCTATAATATAAGGTTCCCCCTCTATTAGTCTTATCCTTAAGACTAATTTTAGTAATTAAGTATTTATAATAAGTAACTCTAACTTATAAAAATCTCCTTTTATTAATGCGATATTAAGCTAAGTTTCTAAGTATACTTTCTTATAAAAACTTTCTAAAGTATAAAGTCTTTTTATTTATATTAAGGCTTTTAGTTTTAAAATTATATCTTATATTTATTATTTCTATTAAGGCCTATCTTATAAGGTAATTTCTAATTATTTTAATTATTACTCTAATTATATTAATATAAAGGTTATATATAATAAAGCTAATATAGCTTCTTTCTATAAGTATATATTAATACTTTTTTATAGCTATTAGCTAATCTTTTATAATTATAAAAAACATTTAAAAGTATAAGTATCTAGAAGATAAGAAGGCTAAGATAAAAGCTACCTTAGAAGAGGTAATAGCTAAGCTTATTTATATTTAGAAATAAAAGAGGTTACTTAAGGCATATAGTAATAAGGCCTTTAAGTATAGCCTATATACCTTAGAGGAATTAAGTAAGCTCTATAAGGAATTATCTATTATTATAAAGGTATATTCTTTTAGGGCTATTAATTTAATTAATTAAAATACTATTAATCTTAATAAGCCTATATTTAGTATTATTAATAGAAGTTCTTTAGAAAGTATTATATATTAATAAGGTACTTTAGGGGTTTTTATATATTTTCTAAGTCTAAGTAGCCTTTTTATTTAATAAAATATATTATTTTATTATTAATTTTATTTATATTAAGAATAGCTTTTATAATATATTCTTTTAGTTTATTAACTTTAGTTTTTAATTTATTTTTAGTTTTAACTTAGATAATATTTTCTATTAATTTAAGTAATAAAATATAAATAATTAAATAAAGCTTAACTTTTAATAATAAGTCTAATTTATAATTATTTTCTAAGATTTTTTATTTAATTTTATATAACTTAATATATTTATAATTAAGTTTTTTATTTTAATATTTTATTTTAATATTTTTTATTATAAAATAAATTATATTTCCCTTTAAAAAGATTAATCTTTTAATTTTTTTCTTATTAATATAATTTATTATTTTATTTCTAATAAATTCTAGTTTTATTTTTATTTCTTTATATAGGTTTTTAAGTTAATTACTAATAAGAATTATTTTAGGGTTAATAATAGTATCTTATATTTATTAGTATATATTTAATATAAATCTAAAATTAATATAAGTTAATATAATTTTTATATTTATTATTATTATATTATAGGCAGGCTATATAACTAATAATTTCTTAACCTAGTTAATTTATTTATAATTAATATAATATTAAAAGTATTATTTTAGTATTTAATTTATATATTTAATTTATTTATTTATCTCCTTATAATAAGCTATAAAGAGTTTATAATTAATTCTTAAGTATCCTATAAGGCTTTATTAAAATTTTAAAGTAAATAATAGTCCTCGATTTATAATAATTTTAAGTAATATGCTATATATTTTAGTAATATAAAAATAAAAAAAATAAGTAAATTTTTTAGCTATTCCTAATTCTTTATATAATATAAAATAAGACAATTTTATAAGTCTATCTATAATAATAAGAATATTATTATAGAAGTTTCTAATAGTTAGTTCTTTTAATAGGGGTAGTTTAGTAATAAAATCTATAATAATAAAATCCCATAGTTATTATATAACTAAGAGTAGTTATAGTTTTCTATAAGGTTTATAGTATTATACCTTAATCTTTATATAAAAATTATATTATTTAATAATTATTATAACTATTTTCTTTATATTAAAAAAAGTAAATATTATCTTAACTTATTTTAGGGTTTTATTAATTCCTTAATATCTATATAATAGGTAATTATATATTTCGCGTATAAGTTTATAGCATAGTTTATCTAAGACTTATTATTTATTAGTTTTTTTATTATCCGGGAGCTATTTATTATATTACTAGATTTATTCTAAGAGTAGATTACCCTATTCTACTGCGTAAGTAGCTATATTAACTTAATAGGGTATCCCTATAACTCTATTATATTTAAAAATTAATAGACTTTATATTAATAATTAATAGCATTTTTTATACTAATATATCTTCCCTTATATCCTACTTTTAAGGTTATAGTTATTATAGTATTATTATATAGCTTAAGTTATTTCTTCTAGGTTGCTATAGTATATAACTTAGTAATAGTAATAATTAAAAATAAATTAAAATACTTTATTAGGAATATAGATTTTCCCTTTATAAGTCTAAACTCTATTGCTTTATTATTAGTATCCTAATATATAATTAATAAAGTCTATAACTAATTATTTATATTTTTTAATAAGTTCAAGGTATTCTAATAGGGGTATTAATTTTTATATTTACTTAATAAACTTCTATTTAAAGTATTCTTCTATAGTAAAATATAATAATTATTCTTTAACTTTAATCTTTCTAATATCTAAGTTAAGTTATTAGCTAATAATATTAACTTAGCTATTCTCTATCCCTTTAATATAAATAATAATATAATTAAATTCCAAAAGGTATTTAATATATTATAGTTATTATTTACTAAGTTCTTATATTTTCGCGAAGTAGGTAATATTCTTATAATTTATATATATCTTAATCTAATATTTACTTTTAAGGAAATAATATTAGAATTCCTTAAAAGTATTAATAATTATAAGAAATTCTTTATTATAAATAAGATAATTAAGTTTTACTCTATATAGCTTATAAGAATAAAATATAATAAAATATAAAAGTCCTTTATTATCTTATTATCTAATCTAAGCTCTTAGCGCAAAGTCTAAGGTATTTATCTTAAGTTTTATTAATTAAGATAAATTAAATATCTTAAGTATTAATTTACTTAGGATAAATTCCTTAATTATATAAAAGGCTTTTTATGCCTTATTTCTAAATATAAATATTTTATCTTTCTTTATAAGGTTAATTAATAATATTATAATCTTTTTAAATTATTTAAGAAATCTATAATAATAATTAATAAAACTAAGAAAGGCTTATATTTCCTTAATATTAATTAATTCCTTTTAGTCTTTAATTACTAAGACTTTCTTAGGGTTTATATATATCTTATTATAAAAGATAATATATCTAAGAAATTCTACCTTTAAGGTATAAAACTTATTTTTTTTAGGTTTTATTAATAAGTTAGTATCTTATAGTATTTATAATACCTTATAGATATATTTTATATATTTTTCTATTATTTTAAAAAAGATAAAAATATTATCTAAGTAATATATAATAAATATATCTAGGTATTCTTATAGTATATTATTAATTATTTATTAAAATATAATAGGTATATTAATAAGTCTAAAAGGCATAATAAAGTACTTAAATAATCTATACTTAGTATAAAAAGTAGTTTTCTATTTATATCCTTCTTTAATCTAAATAAGGTTATAGGCTCTTTTAAGGTTAAATACTATAAAATACTTTATTTTAAATAATTAATCTTTTAGCTTATTAATAAGGGGTAGTAATATATAATCCTTAATTATAATAGTATTAAGTATCCTAAAGTTAATATAAAGGTAAAGCTTTTTATTTTTTTTAAGATAAATATAATAAGATATTTAATAAATAACTTACTTTTACTAATATATCCTTTCTATAATATTTTTTTAATATATTCCTTTAATATTAATAATTATATCGCATTAAATAAGTAAAGTTTATTAAAACTAAGTTACTTCTTATTAATAAATTTAATTTCTAAATTATAATATATATATAATAATAGGCCTATTTTAAGTTCTTTTATAAAGAGTTTCTTATAGATCTAATATTAAAGTAAGATATTTTTAAGTTATTTATTTTCTAATATTTTTTTTAATTTATTTAAAGTTTTTTTCTAATTAATAAAATTATTATATAATATATATAATTATTTATTAATTTTATTATTTCTATTTATTATAATATTTATATTATATCCCTTTAAGTAAAGAGGTATTTTATATTTATCTCTACCTAATTTCTTTAATATCCTTAATAGAAATTTAAGATCTTATATTATTTCCTAAATTATTATCTATTATAAAGAATATCTTATTATTAAAAGAAAATACCTAGCTAATTCTTTAATTAAAATATAAATTAAATTAATATAACTATAAATACCTAAGTACTAGGTTATAGCCTTTTATAGGTATAATATTAAATAAGATTCCTTAGTTCTTTCTTTTAATAAAAACTTTAAGGTAATTAATCTTATTATTAATAACTCTATTATTATAATTAAATTATTTCCCTTTAAGGTTAATTATTATATAAGGCTTTGCCTTATATCTCTATAATAACTTAAGCTTATTTATTATCCTTAGGTTAAATAAATTCTACTTAGCTCTACTATTTACTAAAGCGCATAGCTATTCTCCCTTAACTTATATTAATATTTTAAAGTATCTTAGGTTAATACCTCCTTTTATAATATATAAGGCCCTTCATAGTATTATTAACTATTCTTCTACTTATAGCCCTTTTATAAATAAGTTTCCTAGTTTTTTAATAATATATAGCCAGTATAATTATACTTATAGTTATTATAGTCACATACTTCGTAGTTATATATATTATCCTAGCAATATAGCTAATCTTAGTATTATTATTCTTACTCTTATCTTAAGTCTTTTATATTATCTAACTAAGTCACTAATTACTAATCTTCTAGTTCTTCCTATTCTTCTTAGCTAACTCATTTCTATTAATCCTTAACCTTATAAATTATTTATTTATACTTCTAGATAACTCTATATAATTCTTCTTAATACCTAGTATATATAATACTAATAAGATTATATTAATAAAATACCTAGTACTCTTTTATCTTATATTATATATAGGGTTTATTATTTAATTAAGCTAATAAGGCAATAAGAAAATAATCTTATTTCTATTTTTCTTCTTAGTATTCCTCGCATTAATAGTATTAATAAGATATCTATGAGATACTAAGATATTCCCTATATATAGGATATATCTATATATTATCTTATAGGTTAAATAATACCTCTTAATATCGCGGGTTTTTAGCTAATTCCCTATAATAGGCTCTAATATAGATTTCTTATTTATAGGCTATATCTATATATTCTTATGCGGTCTAGATATATCTTTCTTATAAGTTATTTTAATACTTATTATTATTCTTATTATAGAGCTATAAGTAGTTTTTTTCTTCTTATAATTCCTTATTACTCTTTTAGTATTTTTACTATTAAGAGTATTTCTTATATAATTCCTTTTATAGTTTTTTAGCTTTATATTTAAATTTAGTTTAATTAATACTACTATTACTTACCTTAGCGATCTAATTATTATATAATAGCCTATTATATTAATCTACTTATTAATATTTATAAATCTTATTATATTCCTATAATGCCTTAATCTAATATTAGGAGCATAGGGTATAATTATATTATATAGGGTTATCTTATTAGTAATCCCTGCGATAAATAATAAAAGGCATTAAGAATTATTTATTCTTATTATATCCTATAATTTACTTTTTATAATTAAAACCTTTAGTAGTAGCTTCTTTAAAGTTAGCTTATTTAGTTAATATTAGGGGCACTTATTATTTTTGCCCTACTAATATCTTTCCTTCTTTTTATTTAAGCTTCCTAGTAACTATAATAATAACCTTTTTACTATTTATTATATCTAGCATAGGGTTTCCTTACTTTATTAATTCTAAAAGTAATTATTATTATATATCTTAGGTTTTCTTTAGTTATTCTATTATTTATTTTACCTAATTATAAGCTACTTTAATATCTAGTTTTTATTTATACTTATCTTTATCTCTTCTTATTAATATATTATAGCTACTTTATAATATTATAATAAGTTTAATTATTTAAATCATAGTCTAGGGTTTCTTATCTTCTTATTAGACTAATTATATTATATTTATATATTTCTTACCTTCTAGGAGGGATTATTATTAGTTTAGTTAATAATATCTTTCCTTAATATCTTATTATTTTTTATAATAAACCTTTTTAATATAATTTATTTTATAGTAATAATAATATTTAAGGCTATAATAATCTTATTTACCCTTTTATATTACTCTAAGTATTATAAGGCTAGCTTTAGTGCTATAAGAGGTATTATTATTTCTTTTCTTATCTTAATTAATATTAAATTATAAGTTATTAGCCTTATTACTATTAAACTTAAGGTTTTATAGTTTCTTCTATAAGAACTACTAATTATTAATCTTAATTACCTTACTAATATAATTAATAAGGTTATTAAATTAATTTTCCTTATAGAGTTTTACTTAGATCTCCTTCTTAAGTCTATTAAAAAAAATAATATTAAGGGTTCTTAGTCTTAATTAAGCTTTAAGGTAAATTAGAGATACTTTATTTTATATTTTAAGGCTAAGTAAGTTTACTTAATACCTTTAAGTATATTACTAGATATAACTTATACCTTATTACTTAAACTATGCCTAGCACTCTCTGCTAATATAAACCTAATATAACTAGTTTATCCCTTAGGAATATATATAATTATTATATATTAATAGCTCTTATTTAATAATATATTATATACTCTAAGTAATACTATTACTATAGCGCCTAATACTAAATCCCCTTTTACCTCTCATAGTAGGCTACTTATTACCCCCTAATAGGGATAGCCCGTGACTAAGCTAGAAGAACTTAATATCTTAATAGATATAAATAATAATAATAAGGAATATATTATCTTAGCCTTATATAAAGATAAAGTCTATAAACTTAAAAATAAATATAATTACTTAACTACTTAATATAATAACCTCTTAGATAATATATAAAATAATACTAGAATTACTTAGGAATAACTTATAAGTATAGAAGTATTTATAAATAATATAAAAAAATACTTCTACTAAGCTATAAAATAGTAATAATAATAATACTAGTAAATAATTAATAAATAATAAAACTAAATTAATTAACTTACTATGCTCTAAGCCTAGTAAAATAACCTAATATAATAATAAGTTTATAATCTTAATAGCCTAATATTTAAATATAATACCGCTAATATTACCTATAAAGATATTAATAAGATTATTAAGCCTAAGGACCTAGAGCTATTTAATAAATAAGCTATCTATATTAGGATATTTCTTATATCCCTTAGGGTATATTAATAGTATTTCCCTATTAAAATAGCTAATATAAAAAGTAAGGTCTTATATATTAGTAGATACCTTATAGGTAATATATTTACTTAGTTTAAGCCTAAGCTATATGACTTTCTTAGAAATAAACCTACTAAAGAAATATAACTTTTTTTTACTAAATATAAAAACTTTAAGGATATAATTAAATATAACTTTAGAATTATTAATAAAGAATAATAAGCTATATAAAAACTTAAGAACCTATAATAAATAAAAGCCGCCTTAACCTATATAGCTAAATTTATATAAATTACTTTATTTCTTAACTAAGAAATAAATACCCTCTAAATTATATTTTATAAAAGACTTAAAGATAAAGTTAAGAATAAACTCTATAAAATAAAAAAACCTAATAACCTCTAAGATTATATTAATATAGCTATTAAGATTAATAACTAATAGTTTAAATAATATATAGAAAAATCTAATAAGAAATAAATTTAAAGTAATAAGAATAATATTAATTAGTCTTAAAAGCAAGAATAAGCTAAAGGTAATACCTCTTATAAAACCTATATAAGATCTATAGAACTTAAAGTAGCCTAAAAGGATAATAAGGATATTAAATACTATTATTACTATAAAAAGGGCTATAAGGCTAATAAATATTAAAAGAAGTAATAAGATATAAAAGAAAGATATTATTAATTAAAGCTATAGTAAAACCTCCTAGAAGGTAAAAAGTACTTAAGTATAATTAACTAAAATAGTAACCCCTAGATAGCTATTTATACCGCTAAGATATTAAGAATAGTATAAAAAGGATATAATAAAATAAGACTTTAACCTAAAGAAATTACTATACCCTATTAAGCTACTTATTTAATAAAGGAATAAGCTACTAATAACTATATAATTAGTAATATTATAAAAAATAACTCTATAAACTAATTAAACCCTTAAAGGTTTATTATTTATACCTTATTAACCTAGATATATAAAACCCTCTATTAAAACTAAATAATAAGAAAAAAAACCTTAATAATAAATAATAAATAATCGCTATTACTTAGCTAAATAAATATTATAAACCTATTAATTATAATTAATATTTTATAAAAGTATAAACATAGTAGGAATAAGATATTATATAAATTTATAGATAATAATATAGCTAATATATAATACTCTAAGAAGATAACTATAAGATATTAATTCGCGAAGGGACTAGTAAATGCTATTAACTTAGCATAGTAGCCTAATATATTTAACTAGCTAGAAAATAGTAAAATATAAATAATATAGAGAATATCTATATATAAGCATACTATAAGAAAATAGTAATAAACCCTAGGTAGCCTAAACCCTATTATAACCCATAGGATAACCTATATATAATACCTATATACCTATAATATAAAGAAATCTCTTAGGTATTATATAAAAACTACTATTATAATATATATATTATAAATAAATAATAAAATAACTATTTTCTAATCTAATTACCTTAACTTAATATTAAACTTTACTTAGCCTATAAAACCTTTTAATATAAGGTAAAAGAATAATATAAAGGACTTAGTATTACTATGCTATGCTTTTACCCCTCGAAGGAAAAAGCTATTAGCCTAAAGTAATAAATTACTATTACTATATAATAAACTATAATAAAGCAAGGGAAAGCACTAGATAAAAGCTATCTTAATATAGAAGTAACTTTTTACTATAAAGAAATATACCTATAATATAAATAATAAATATTAGCTATATATAACTAGCTAAAGTATATAATAAAGAAAGGATTTAATTTCCTAACTTACTAAGGAAATACTATTAATAAGAAATAATATAAAGGTATTTAATTATACCTTAGAAAAGATTATAGACCTATAGATAAGGTCCTATAAAAATATACTAACTATATCTAGCATAGAGACCTTAATAAGGTTTACCTAGAAACCTAATAGCTAGATTATACCTATAATAATAATAAGGTTATAAAATAAAGTTATTAAGAATAGATTAATAGCTAAGTAAATAACTATAACTATAAAGCCTATATAAATAATAAATATAAGTTTAATTATTTAGGCTATATAATATTAAAAAACTAGATAGCCTATTTAATATAGGGTAATAAATAAATAAATAAAAATAGAAATTACCCTAAAAGGCCCTTTATTTTATAAATAAAGCATATAGGTAATACTACCTAGAACTAAAAATATAAGTTAAGAGAAAATAATTAAATACTTTAATAAATAGTAAAGCTAAGTAAAATTACTTTAACCTAATAATAGTAAATAAACTTAAGCTACTATAAAGATATAAATAAATACCTTACTTAGTTATTAACCTAGAAAGAACCCCTTTTAATTATAATAATAATATTATTAATAGTAAGATTAATTACCTTAAAGTTTTTATTAAAAAAAAAAATAAGGGATATTATTTAATATTATATTAAATAAGTAATATAATCTTATACTTAGGTACCTATAGTTATGCTAATTTAACTTATATTTTAACTAAAGAACTAGCTAAGTACTCTCTTTTAATAATAAGATACCCTTTATATTAAATAATAACTTAAATATAAGATCTTAAATTTCTACTAAAAATACTAGAGAAATTAGGCAAAGATATATATAAGATACCTCTCTACCTAAAGGGATATAATATAAATATTATAATAAATAAAAATAATAAAACTAATAAATAATTATATATATTATATAATAATTTTATTAATTAAAAAAAAACCTTAAGCAAATTAAGAAGATATTAAAGGATAAATAACTTAAAAATATCTTACTTTAATATTAGATCTATAAGAAACTCTTTATAAAAGAACTTAAAATAGGCTTATTATTATATATATATTATAATTTAGAAATTAAGTTTATTAATAAAAAATAACCTAGCTTTAGTAAACTTTACCTACTTAATAAGGTATAATTATTAATATTAAAGAAATATATTAAAGAAATATTATAAAAAGAATATATTAAGAAAAATAAATTATTTATTAAATACCTTATTATATTTATCTTAAAAAAAAATAAAAAACTCTACCTTTATATTAACTTTAAAATATTTAATACTATTATAATTAAAGATTATATATTATTACCTCTTATTAATAAGTTAAAGGATTAATTATTTAAAATAAAATACTTTATAGCGCTTAACCTTAAAAGAGCTTATAATTTTATTTAAATTAAAAAAAGATATAAATAAAAAACTACTTTTTATATTAAGTATAAACTATTTAAATACCTTTTTATACCTTTTAGACTTATTAATATACTTATTATATTTTAATAAATAATTAATAATATACTATAAAAATACTTAGATATATTTATTATATATTACTTAAATAATATCCTTATTTTCTTTAAAATAAAAAAAAAATATATAAAATATATCTATAAGATATTATAAATATTATAAGATATTAATTTATTAATAAAACCTAAGAAAAATAAGTTTTATATTATAAAAATAAAATTTCTTAGATATATTATCTCTTATAATAAAATATATATAAACCTTAAAAAGGTCTTAGTAATTAAAGATTAAAAAGAATTAATAAATATTAAAGAAATATAAGCCTTTCTTAGCTTTATTAATTATTATTATAGATTCCTTTAATAATTTAGGAAAATTACTATATTACTAATTAACCTTATAAAAAAAGATAAAATATTTATATTTAGAGATAAGGTAAGAAAAGCCTTTAATATAATTAAAGAATTTATTTTAAGTAAACTAATACTTAAAATATTTAACTTATCTTAATAAATTAAACTTAAAATAAATACCTTAAATTTTATATTAAATGCCTAGATTAAATAATAAAATAATAAAGGACTTTTATATCTTATTATATTTTATTTCTATAAGTTATATAAAATAAAACTTAATTACCTTATTTATAATAAAGAATTTCTTATAATAATTAATACCTTTAAGGAATTCTAATATTATTTCCTTAGAAGTAAATATTAGATTAAGATATATATAAATTATAAAAATATTACTTACTTTATAAAAACCTAAAAACTTAATAAATAATAACTATAATATACTAAATATCTTTTAGAATTTAATTATATTATTATTTATATTAAAAAAATAAAAAATAATAAAATAAATATTATTAATTAATAACCTAACCTAGATATTAGAAAGATTAAAGTAAAAAAATAACTCTTATAGTTTATATAAGAAAGATACCTAAAGTAATAAATAATTACTTATATTAAGTAATAAATACTATTATATTATTTAATAAATAAATAAAAAAATAAGATTATTACTAATAGTACCCCTAGAGAAGTTAAAGGACTTATAATTAGATAAATAAACTAAATAGAAAGCTAGTAAGAAATAATTATATATTAAAAATGCATTTTTATACCTTAGAAATATATAAAAGAATTTATTAAATACTATTACTAGATAATAAAATATAATAAAAAACTTAATAATAGAGATTTCTAGGAAATAATATATTAATATTTTTATTAAAAAAACCTTAATATAAAACCTAAAAGCTACCTTAATTATAAAATATACTATAATAATATATAGCTAAGAGACAAAGACCTATTAAAATTATATAAATATAACTAAGTTATAGGGATATCTTATATTATTATTAGAAGTATTTATATAATAAAATAAAGAAATTAACTCTTAAAATAAATCTAAGAATATAATATATAACTCTTAAAGAATAAAAAAGCTAATAAATAATAAATCCTAAATAAATTATATTATAAACTTATATATAAAATATATAATTACTTATTATATAAATATTAAAAAATTAATAAAACCCTAAAATAAATTAAAATAATATATATTTTCCCTAATATAAAAAAAATAATTATAATAATTATTAAATAATATAACTTTTATATAAAAACTAAGATATAATACTATAAACCTTATAATAAATTATAATTACTTTTAATTATATAATAACTATAAGACTTAATTACTATAGATTTTATTATTAAATTACCCTTATTAAAAAAACTAATTATTAGAAACTTTTATAATAATATTTTTATTATTATAAATAAATTTATAAAATTTTCTTATTTTATACCTTATAAAGAATTAATAATAACTAAAGAATTTATATACCTTTTTTATTTTTATATTATTAAAATATATAATATATTACTTAAAATTATTATAAATTAAAGATTATTATTTATTTTAAAATTTTAATAAAGCCTTATAAGATACTTAAGAATTAATTATAAACTCTTTATAGCTTATTATAAGGAGATAAATAAATAAACTAAATATATAAACTAAATACTATAATAATACCTTTAATATTATATTAATTATAGATAAACTAACTAAGTTAAGAAGCTATTAGCTATATAACTAGCCTATAATATAGTAATAAATAAAAGTATAAAAATTATATTAGCTTATATTAACTTTAGGTTTATACTAGATACTTACTAATAAATAAGAGATATAGTTATTAACCTTAAAGTAATTCTTATTAGTAATTAATAAAAAAACCTATATAAAGAAATATAAATAAAACTTAAATTTATTAGAAATAAAATAATAAAATATATTAATAAAAAAAGAATTAAGGGATTAACCTTCTTAAAAAGAAATATAATCTATCTTATAATAAAAAATATTAAAATAAAATAATAAAATAAAAAACTTAATTATAAATATATTAAACCCTATAAAATTAAGTAAAAAATCTTAAAATATAATTATAAACTAGACTTATTACCTAAAGTTAAGCTTTATTTAATTTTTTATATTTTATTACTTAAATTAATAAAAAAAACTATTTAAATTAAAATTAATAATAAACTAGAGATAAAAATTAATAAATTAGAAAAATATATTATAAATATTATCCTTAATATAAATAAGATTAATAATAAAATAATATATTTTATTAAATAAAAAGGTTACTTAGACTTAGAAAATATATAAAAACCCCTAAAATATCTTATTAATATATAATGCCTTTTAAAAAACTTTTATTAATAATACTAAGTATAGGCTTATTAAGACTAATAATATTTTAATTAATTAAATTAATAGCCCTAAAGGAATATACCTTTATAATAATAAATAACTCTTTATAGAGCTTACTTAACTCCTTTAAGGTATAAAAGCTATGCTTAAAAGCCTTATTACTATATGCCTTAAGTAACCTCTTTTATTTCTAAATATAAGTAAGTTTAGCTATTACCTCCTCTAAGGTAGCCTTAGCCTTAGCCTTCTTATCTTCTAAATACTTATACTCTTAGATATTTTTTATAATTATACAAAATCAGCTAATAGCTATAAAGAAATATTAATATATACTTATAAAAAAAAGCTATATTAGCCCTATTATATATAACCTTTATATTAATATAATTAAAATAATAATTAAAATAATTAGAAATTACTTTATAAGATAAGCCTTAATAGAAATAATAAATATAAGATATAATTTTAGAGCTAAAAGCCTTAATATAAGTAAAAAGATTTTATATTTTAGAAAGTTTTTATAAAAAAATATACTTAGAAACTTAGCCTAATATTATATTAATAAAAAAAGATTTTTTATAAATTAGAGTTACCTATTAATAATACTTAGTCGCTAAAATTAGTCTTAAGGATAAAACTAATAAAGGGAGAACCTTATATTATAACTAAGATATAGGCTAGGCGGGGAAGTATAATAAAAATACTTTAACTAAGTAAGGGACTAAAAAAACTAAATATTATTTATATTAGTCTTAGGACTAAATATTAAATATATTAGTCTTACCTTAGATTAAACCTAGAGAATATTAATCTAAAGAAGTAATTATAAGTATATAAAATATACTTATTATACTTTCTTATATAATAGCTACCTTAGCTATTAATATAACTTAGTTATACTTAATACCTTTAAGTATATTACTAGATATAACTTATACCCTATTGCTTAGACTATGCCTAGCACTCTCTACTAATATAAACCCAGTATGACCGGTTTATCCCTTAGGAATGCACACGATCGTCACACATTCAGTCCCTAGACTAATACAAGCGACCTTCGGTCCCTTCGGTCCCTGCTTAGTCAGAGTATTTCTGCTATACTTCTCCGCCTGGCCCATGTCATGGCCGTGATAATTCAGGGGTAATTATACACCAGAAGTCTAGAATGAAAATCTTTACTAAAAAAAGTTAACAGGCTATAAAACGTACTATCTAACCTAAAAGGGAATTAGGCTATATGCTATGATTTTAAGCCAGGAAAGGAAGTAAGCTATAATAGCGAGATACCTACCTAAACGGGAAGCAAATTATAAATCAAGGTCACGAACCAAAACGGGAAATAAGCTATATATCTATTCTTTTTACCAAAGCGGGAGCTCCAATTAAGATTGCCCACTTAACTTGGTCAACTCGCTTAACCACCCCTTAAAAAGCGATTGCCTATTAATATTTCTTACATTGGCCAATAATGTATACCAATTAACCGAGATGTTAGCTTCTTTAGCTGCAGTGGATTATATAGAGACTTAACACATTTGTTATCAGAGCATAAGTTTATACACAAACTAGCACAAAATAACTAGTCCATGTGCCACGAAAGATCTATTGCCAGGGCCAATAATGCGGCTAATAGCTTGCAGGACAGCATATACTCCTGAAAATAGTTGTCATAGGTCTCCATAGGGACATTATAACAATAGACTATAAACGCAATAGATATAAGGTCCTGGCAGGCAGCCACTTTGATTAGACTAGGGCGAAATAAGAGAGTCTCATTTCGCACTCATGGGATCTTATAATAGGTACACTTGGCTAATTGTATACAGGGTATGCCCGCCCTTGATGTAGCCAAAGAGGCAGCCGTTTAAGAATCCACCGTTGGGGGCTAGATGATCATTAAGGGATTAGATGCCGTCGCGCCAACGACATCATCATTCCTCGCAACTTGCAGGTTAACATAAACCCCAGCGCAACCTTGGTGCCACATTTCAACCAAATCAGAATAGCTAATAGGATATACTTGCGTTATACGCGGCGTCAATTGTAGCTTATTCTCAGCTAAGACTGACATACATCCGCGGCCAGACTAAGACAGAAGTAGGGAGAGAACCGCAGTTAGTAGCCTATGTATTTCTTACTAATAATCGCAATAGGTACTTTTATACAGATTTGGTCGCTCTTAATGTGACCTTATATCGGCGCTATTGATCTCTTAGCCTATTTCTATTTTTCCTTATTAATTATATAAGCTCTAAAAAGAATAAGAATACTAGATATTGCTACTTTAATAGTACTTATTTCCCTCTCGTTTAATATATTACCTCCCGAGGCTTACTACTTTACAATCCCTTACTCTCTAACTTATTCGTTATAATGCTTCTTAATAACCTTAGCCCTCCTCTTATCTAAGAGGCCCTATCTTAATATATATCTATCTTAAACCTCTTCCTTCCTAATTTCATAAATATCACCAATGCTACTAATTAAGCCCTTAATAGTAACCTAACTAGCTATACTTAGTTTATATATCTCTTTATGTTAATTATATTCTTAAAGCTATATATTTTTAAAATAAGAAATTAGTTTATTTAATACTATAATTAGTTATTAAAATTAAACCTATATAATTTAGGCTAACCCCCTAAAGTAATAATAATCTATATTAAATAATTAAATAAAACACATAAGATAGTATAAGCATAGGTCTTATCTTATTAATTAGATAATACTACTTATTTTATACTTACTAAGATCTAAATAAAGCAAGATTTAATATATAAGAAATACCTTAAAGGGAAAAAGGCTCTTTAATATACCCCATAGGAAGGCACTTTTCTCTTTTAGTATAAATATAATATGCTTTACTATTAGACTATATTAATAGAGTAAGGTTTCTATAAAGAAGAGTAAATCTCTATTACTTATACTAAGCGATCTTTAGTCTTAAAGGATCTCTTAGAAGAATATTAAATTATATACCTTAATAAATTAAAAAATAACATAATTATCTATAGGTATCGCAATAAATATTAGAGAAAAAAGAAAGTAATAGCTATTTAGCCTCTATTAATAATTATTTTTAATAAGAAATAAAAGGAATCTTTAATTAAGGATATTTAAGATTTCCTTAATCTTAAAACTAGATACTAGTATTCTAACTATTTAATCCCCTATAAGTAAGAATACCTCCTTTATAAGCTACTTAGAATAAAGAAATCTAGTTTTAGCTTATTAATTACCAGTAAATTAGATATAGATATTTATGCTATTAGTATCCTTAGTATAAATAATTAAATATTAAATAGTTTATTTGCTGAGCTCTTAGGTAAATATATTATCTTACTAGAAGATATTAATATAGTAAGAGCTATATATTCTAAGGACTCTAACTTAGAAGATTTAAATAGTAGCATAGACATAAGGCTAAAAAGAAAAGGGGTTACTCTTTTAGGCTTACTAAATGTCCTTAATAGTATTACCTCTTAGGAAGACTAAGTCTTTATTATAACTACTAACTATCCTAAAAAGTTAGACTAGGTATTAATATATCCTAGCTGAATTAATATAGAGGTTAAGTTTTAGCTTATTAATAGAAGTATTATTAAAGATATTTTTTACTTTATATTTAAGGAACTAAAGAAGCAAAGGGAATATAATAAAATAATAAAGAGTTAAGTAAATAAGTTTACCTCGAAGGTACTAAAGTCTAAGTTTAGTCTAGCAGAGATTATATTATACCTTTTACTACATAGGTCTTACCTAGCTACTATAAGAAATAACTATAGCCAATAGGTAAATAGCCTCCTTAAAGAGAAGCAAGGTAAGAGAGACTCGCTATAGAGTAGTAATAAAAATTACTATAGTTAGAATTAAGATCGAGGGGAATCTTATTAGTCCCTACCGCATTTAGTCTACTGCTATGAAGGTTAAGTAATGCCATACTTATTACTTTGTAATACCTAATAGGATAACCCTATCGGTATAATCTTAGAGATATTAGCCAAAGACTTGTGTGAAGATAGCATAACTTAGTCCGTTTAAGCATATAGGTAACTCTAGTCTTAGGTCACTGCCGCGTTTATCTATGGCTTATTAAGATTCTATACCCTCTGAGATTAATAACCCACGGGGGGTAAAGGCATATAACCGTCTTTATATTAGTTCTTTTATTTCATTAATTACGCGCTATCTTATATAATAGAGCCATTTCTTACTATAGTCTTTATTCGCAAATATAAATAAGACCTAGAATCCCCTTATTATTACGCCTCGACGCTAATTAAAAACTCGCTCCTATCTGATTCTTTTCGACCATAATGGATAATCTTACCCAATATTAGGTCACTAAGGCCTATCTAATATCTGGTCTTTCTTTTATCTCTATCTATCTTTTCGTCCTTCTTAAGTATGTTTATTCGTGGTTGCGCGAGAGGCCCCTACTGTGCTTCTAATTGTGCTTAATAGCAGGATGGAGCATGTTAGAGATAGTAGCCTTGATCCTCTTTTCTCTCGAGCATAACTAACCAGGCAAACTTCCCGAGTTTCTTACGGGATCTATCCTGACCGTATTAGATGATATGTCCTTCTGGGGCGCCGCCATAGTTCAGGTCCGTTAAACTCTTCAGCTAGTATATCATTGCTAATGCGATGACTAGATCATGGCAATCATCTATCCATTTGCAGTCGGTAGCGGGAAAGAATCGTGGCTAATATGCCTTTTTATACTTAAATTCACTAAAATAATAGTTATTACTATCTTTATTATAGTCCCCGGGACTCCAAGTCCCCTCTAACTTACCTACATTGCACCGTTCACTTCCCAAGCTACCACCATTAGATTCATTCTTTTAGCTTCCCAAAAGATATAATCCGAGGGGGCATTGAAACTAACCGCTAATTATTTATCAATTCTAAGTTTGCTTCTAATCTTAATCTCAGCATTACTACTAGGGCTCTCGCTTGCTAGATATTACCAAACCTCGATGCTCCTATAGTGGTTCCTCTACATTATAGGCTCGGCCTTAGGTTATCGACTTCCTAAGGCCCAATACCGGAGGCGCTATCAAACGGGTAGAAACTCGGAGCTAGAGATAAATCCAAGTCGCCAACTAAACCTCAGCGACTCTATCCATAACAACTAATCTTCAGCAAGTCTAAATAACGATCGAGCACTTCTCCCTGGCCTAGCCCTGCCTCCACCTACTATCATAACCTCAAGGAACAGACGCCACTTATCTGGCAGCAGGTGAATCGTTGGTTCTATAGTCTTATAGCTATCAATAGTATAAAGGGCGGTGGTATCGTTCAGTCTCATTGATTTATTCTAGTAAAGAACTATATAAAACATTATTATTAAGAATAGAACGAATTGTTTACCTTTGTTTAATCTACCTATAAAACTCTGTAATTCTCATGGATGACTAGGACGGCGCAGGTCTAGTGATTGGTCAGTGCAAGCGGGATCACTGCCAATAAGGGGCCAAGTATATCCCATCCTGCAACACGGAGACACTCTCCATGTTTCTTACGCTCGTTCTTAATCAATAGATCCCCTAACCGAGGATACAATCTCTCGCGTGTCTTGATAGAGCACGACGTGTGTGGTGTGGAAGGTTCTAGGGTGGGGGAAACGAGCCGCTAAGGATGGAATGGTCATGTGACCCTCCCCCAAATTACCAGCGGGCTTTGGCTTGTTGATCTAACTCAGATTAAACCATGGAGAGAAAAAATTGTTGGCTCATCTCTAATAAAGTTATAAGCACATCCTATCTTATCAAACGAGAAGGCCGTTCCGTGTATACGGGGAGGGGATAAGGTTACTGCTGGGAATAGCTTAGTTGCATTGATCTTGATCGGTGGGATGTGTGAGTACCTAGGAGTCCCGAAGGTGCGGTGTGCTCCTGGAACTCCTACATGCCAACTTAAAAATAGAAAAGTGGCCAGCCCGGAGCCTCGAACACCTGGTCAGGGCTCTTTGCCGCGGTTGGCATGTTATGGGGTGAGATGCTCTGCTGCCACGGCTACCGGCTGCGGGCGAGTCTTTGGTGCTTGGTGTCAATCGGCGTGGTGTACCCGCGTCAGACCCACGTGCGATGGCGTCTTGCGCATTACGGCCGTATCGACAAAGCTCAGAAAACGGCGAAGCAGTGTCGTCGCGATAAGTCCGGCCTCGATGAAGCCGCTGTACTATCTTCAATGTTTCTCGCTATCTCCTGGATACCCGCTTGGTGGAGTCAAAGGAGTAGAGATTACGATGGTGCCCGGACGGTACGGCGCGCCGTGGGGCGGACGACCCGTTCCTTGCCCTCAATCTAAGGGTGGGTTGATGATCGTCATGCACATGCGTGCACTAGAGATAACCCCCGATAAGAGAATATCCAACGGGTTCGCAACGCGTTACGCCCGATTTTAGTGAGAGCGCAAGCGAAATGCTCTGGCAGAACTTGATTCTCTACTCTCCGTCGGTAACAGTTGCAGCCTTCCTTCCGGTGCAGCAAGGTGCAGCAACAGCCACTGAATTGCACGAAGCGCGCGTGTTCTTCCTTGGCAGGGATCTAAGCGCAACTCCGCCACGCCACAGCCTCGCCAGGCATCTACTGTGTTACCTGTTGACGAATCCCTCTCTCCTCAGCGCTTTCCTTCAGCGAACCTTAGGCACACGAACATTGTCCTGTTGCCCCCCGCAACGAGGGCAAATCATCTCTTGTCAGCCGGGCCCCAGGGATCGGCATGCTTACAGTAGCAGCGCAAGGGTCAAGACAAAGATAAGACGGATCTCGATGCCGCTCTTAGCGCTCTCAGGCTCCCCATTGCATCGTGGCGGAAAGAAGACAAGGCTCAGTTCGCATATATAGTGTCAGCGGTTAGGCAGGGTAGCGATCAACGCATCTAGAGAGTCAGGGCAAACCCATTTGCATAACCACAAGGCATTGCTGCTTCAGATCGGTGGCGTACGACCAACGACTTCTGGACCTTCTGCTTAGACGCGGCCCTGACCACGGTGGACACAATAACTACGATAAGGCTGTCGCACCCTGCTAGAAGCACTCGCGCAGGGGGTAGCTGAGAGTCGGTTATAAGGTAAGGAATCCCTCACCAGCTCAGACCTGTCAGATCAACGACACCTCGCCATGGAGCCCGCCGGCCTAGGTGCGCGCACCTGCGCACCTAGGCGGCCCCTCTGAGTTCGGCACCCCAGCAGGCGCTTAAAAATAGAAAAGTGGTCAGCCCGGAGTCTCGACGCCTGGCCAGGCCCTTCTACCACATAGTACGGGACATTATGGGGTGGGGTACACTATCCACGTACGGAGTGCTGCGGAGCCAATTCTCAGGTTCTTTGCGGGTAAATAACACGGTGCCCGTAGGCTAATTATGCTGGCGCATACTTATCCAATGACCTTAAGGGATCATGCTCTTGCCACGGATATGGCTGGGAGTAAGCGCCCTTCACGAAACATGAAGCATGCCATTGTACTCTTTTCTCACCATCAGCCGTTGCCTGCCTCCCAACAGCTTCACGCCTTCTCTGTGGTCTACCTAGATCATACCGAACCTCCTGAATTAGCAACCCATCCACAACGCTCCCTGCCCCCATATCAAAGGTGTAGAGAGGCGGCCAATTATGGACATCGACGCCCAGATAATAGGTAAGCCCGCATTTACGACTCGCAACTATGGGGCTTCTTCTGGGAGACGCGAGCAGAAGAGCCTGGAGCTGTAAATAGCCTAGCGTACTTGGCCCTATGAGGTTGGTCTTCCTGGGCGGAATCAATTTCATTCATGGGCCCAGGGGAAGCTACCCGCCCGGCGTGATCTGACAACCAGCCGTACACACAAGGTCAAATAGTGCCAGCCTGCTCTTGTCTCTCTTCGCCTGCTCGGCTTTGCACTTTCCACTCCCAACACAACAGAGCCCTGCGATTGACCTGGTGCAGGTGCACACCCCATCACTCAGCAGCCCTATTGGCCTCACAAGCTGCGCCTAGCTACAGGGGTCCTTTTCAGCTGCTGAGGCCTCCCCGCACGCAAATCCCGCAATGATGTTGCGCTGTCCACCTCGTCAGCGATGGCAATCCATCGCCGTCCCGACTCATCGATCGGAAAAGTCATCTTGCTGATACCATCATATCGCACAACAAGGCCAACGTGCCCTCTCGGTGAAGATGGCGCCTAGTTTGTTTGAGAAGGCGAAATTCAGGACCAGAAGGTTTTTTCAGGCCGCTCCTCAGGAACCCGCCTCGGCTCCTTCACCACCAACACCGCCAACACCGTCTCGGCCTGTATCCCAACCAACTACTCAACCGACATCTCAGTCAACGCCTTCTCCACCTACCTCGACGGATTCCGACACGTCGCTGCCGAGTCTACAAGAACGACTTTGGAATGAGGCCTACGATGGGCTCAAAGCGAGCGAGCCCAAACTGGTCGGGGCGTACGAGAAGATCTTATCAGCTAAACTGCACGGAAACGACCCGAGCTCCGTTGCCTCCGAACCGACAAACAATGAAATAGCAAGCGCTCGTGGCACAAGATGCCGCCAAATGCAACAGCTGGTACAGGCTGGGCTGGACCGGACGCAGAAGCAAGCGTCTATCAAGCGAGGCATCGATGAAGGCTTGCAAGCGGTGCAAGAGGTCAGGAGAATAGTGGACAAGGCGGTATATGCCGCCCCCGAAGCCGCCGTCGCCTGGGTCGGCGTCTGCCTTGGACTAGAGGTGTGTGTGATCGGCTTTCCCAACCGACGAGAGAACGGTGGATGATCCCCCGCTGACAGTTGATAGATCCTTTCGAACCCCGTCACCGAGGCACGCGACAACCGCAAAGGCATCGCCTACGTTCTGTCGAGAATAGAGTGGTACTGGAACTTGGTGTCCCTGCTTCTCGACGAGAACAAGGCCGAGCAATCTTCCGCGGGGCTGCGAGTCCAACTGGAGAAGCACATCATGCAGCTCTACGAGAAACTCCTCGCGTATCAGATCAAGAGTGTCTGCCTTTATCACCGCAACTGGGCTACCGTTATCGGAAGGGATCTGCTCAAGATCGACGACTGGGCTGGCCAGCTCAGCGAGATCCAGGAAGCCGAGGCTGCCGTGCGAAGAGACATGGAACAATACAATACGGAAGAGAGCAAGAAACAATTTCGGAAACTCACCGACACCGTAAGCGCTATAGAGATGAATCTCCAAGACATCCATTCGGCCATCGAGGACCAAACACGACAGCAAGAGAAGAGATATCAAGATAATAAGTACGACAAATGTATGCAGGATCTGCACGTGACCGATCCCCGCAAGGATAAGAAGCGAATCCAAGACACGAAGGGCGGCCTGCTCAGGGACTCTTATCGCTGGATTCTTGACCACGCCGACTTCCAGCGATTTCGCGACGATCCGCAGAGCCGGCTGCTCTGGATAAAGGGTGATCCTAGTAAAGGCAAGACTATGCTCCTATGCGGCATCATCGACGAGCTAGAGAAGGGACCTAATAGTCTCCTGTCCTATTTCTTCTGTTAGGCCACTGAGGCTCAACTGAGCAATGCGGCGTCTGTGCTGCGTGGCCTTATCTACCTCCTCATCCTCTAGCATCCATCACTTATTTCGCACGTCCGGTCCAAGCACGATGTTGCGGGCGAGAAACTCTTCCAGGGCATCAATGTCTGGGTGTCTCTGGTTGAGATATTCACGGGCATGCTGAAGGACCCGACCTTGAAAAACGCAGTCTTGATCGTTGACGCCCTTGATGAGTGCACTACCGATCGACCCCAACTTCTTGATTTCATCATTCAATCGTCGTCGACATCTTCATCCCGTGTCAAGTGGGTCGTGTCTAGTCGCAACTGGCAGGACATTGAGGAGAAACTAGACAATACAAAGCAGAAAGTCAGGCTGCATCTCGAATTGAACAAGAACTCAATCTCGAAGGCCGTTGACACATACATTGGATACAAGGTGAATCGACTGGCAGGCCTTAAGAATTACGACAAGGAAACAAGGGACGCTATCAAGAACCACTTAACCTCCAATGCTGACGGCACATTTCTCTGGGTAGCCTTGGTCTGTCAAGAGCTTGCAGATACCAAGGTGGTCCGAAAACGGCATACACTCTCCAAGTTAAATCTATTCCCATCAGGACTCGATCCTCTCTACAAGCGAATGATGGAACAAATCTCTGATTCAAGTGATGCAGAAATTTGCAAGGAGATACTGGCCATCGCTTCGGTCGTATACCGACCTATCACGTTGGAGGAATTGAAGGTTCTTGTTGAGTCGCTCGAGGAAGATGACTACAATGACCTGCCACAAATCATCAAGGCTTGCGGTTCTTTCTTGACTCTTCGAGAAGGTGTCATCTACTTTGTGCATCAGTCAGCCAAGGATTTCCTGCTTAATAAGGCATCCGACCAAATCCTACCCTCTGGTACCGCGCACCAGCACCATACCTTCTTCTCGAGGTCGCTGGCAGCTCTGTCAGAAACCCTTCGACGCGATGTTTACAGCCTGAGCACTCCGGGATATTCCATCGATCAGGTCTCACCGCCCAACCCCGACCCATTATCTTCGATTAGATATTCATGCGTCTACTAGGTCGACCATCTCATCAGCTCGAACCTCACAAGTAACAGCAAGGATCTATAGGATAACAGCATTGTTCACGAATTCATCCAAAAGAAATACCTGTATTGGCTGGAATCTCTTAGCCTCTTACGCAGCATGTCGGAGGGAGTATAGGCGGTGCATAAACTCGAGGCTTTGGTGGTGAGTTGCTATGGGCATACACTAGAGACAACCTAATATGTTTACAGAGAACTACGGGATCACAACAATTGGCAGAACTACTTCGAGACGCGCGCCGGTTTATTCTTTCTCACAAACGGCCGATCGAGATTGCTCCATTGCAGTCCTATGCGTCAGCACTCGTGTTCAGCCCCGAATATAGCCTCATTAGAGAACTCTTCAAGAAGAAAGAGCCGGATTGGATGATATTGAAACCAAGAATGGAAGCGGAATGGAACGCTTGCCTGCAGACACTCGAGGGCCATGGCGACTCAGTGAGGTCGGTAGCGTTCTCGGCGGATGGCCGGCGTCTCGCGTCGGGCTCGGTCGACGAGACGGTCAAGGTATGGGATGCGGCAACGGGCGCATGCGTGCAGACGCTCGAGGGCCATGGCAGCTGGGTGTTCTCGGTAGCGTTCTCGGCGGATAGCCGGCGTCTCGCATCGGGCTCGGACGACGAGACGGTCAAGGTATGGGATGCGGCAACGGGCGCATGCGTGCAGACGCTCGAGGGCCATGGCGACTCGGTGAGGTCGGTAGCGTTCTCGGCGGATAGCCGGCATCTCGCATCGGGCTCGGACGACGAGACGGTCAAGGTATGGGATGCGGCAACGGGCGCATGCGTGCAGACGCTCGAGGGCCATGGCAGCTCGGTGATCTCGGTAGCGTTCTCGGCGGATGGCCGGCGTCTCGCATCGGGCTCGGGCGACGAGACGGTCAAGGTATGGGATGCGGCAACGGGCGCATGCGTGCAGACGCTCGAGGGCCATGGCAGCTGGGTGTTCTCGGTAGCGTTCTCGGCGGATAGCCGGCGTCTCGCATCGGGCTCGGGCGACAAGACGGTCAAGGTATGGGATGCGGCAACGGGCGCATGCGTGCAGACGCTCGAGGTTGGCCGTGTGATTACCTACCTTTCATTCTATCTGACGTCTAGCTCTCACCTCTCGACCGACATTGGACTTCTGAGCTTGGATATACCGGCTCTACCGTCTACCATCGAGAGTCAGCCGACCGACGCTGTATCACGAGGTATTAGCCACACTGGCTATGGTGTAAGCACGGACGGTGTATGGATTATGAAAGACGAGAAGACGATGCTTTGGCTACCTCCGGAGTATCGAGCGGAGAAATCGGCTGTGGTGGGATCAACGGTCGCTATCGGCTCTCGTTCTGGACGTGTACTGGTGATGAAGTTTTCTTCAAGCGGATGCAGGTAAATTTATGTCTTTGGTCGCAGTCTTTCCCGGTTCTCAGCAGCGACATGCGCTGTTGGTAATTCTAATTCTACCTCGTAAAGCTACTCAGCTAGCTACCCCTATATTCGCCAAGCTCCGAGTGTGCTTCGGGGAAACGATAGCGATATTTTCTTCTCTTTAATTTTCTTTTCCCTTTAATCCAGTAGGGTCATAGGGGACGAGATAAATTTATATTGTAGGGACTAAGGCGTTGCCACCTTCTGGCACGGACGAGAGCCCTCTAGCATGGGAATCATATGATCGAATGGTTTCTTTTACTTCGGAAAACATCGGCCGTTCTGTCGATATAGTTTTCGTTTGGATAATGCTTTATTTTACGTCAAGATAGAGGCTGGCTCAGGGGAAATATACAATACCACGTGCCAACGCACGTGATACCCTTTACAGACATCACGATCATGTCGACGCGTGATCACGTGGGTTCGTGACAGTGGGGCTGGAAAAGAACGAAGTCGGTTCTCCTCCCCAGACTCGCTGTTCCATTACGCTTTCCTTTCCCAGAAAAGATGCCATAACACACTCTGCGGGGAAATTATAGTTAAAGCCAGCAATAGGAGCAGGCGAAACATTACGTATAGCGAATGAAATCCACAATCCTAACGCCGACAGCCTCATGCAATCGTTCCATATTTAGTCCCATCGCTCACACGAGACAGTGGCGCCTCAATGCGCCAGTCCTCTTGTGCTTTCGGTCTCGCACCGATGGTCGGATCGGCTGCTAAGCCTCACCATATTGAAGTTGTCATCCTTTGGGGAGCTCTGGGTCTCGCTGACCAAACAACTGCATAGCGCGGCTCGGATGCTCCTCCACAGCTCCTTGCAAGATCGCCACGAAGTTATGGCATAAACGGTGCAGTTAAAAAAGCCTTGCAGTGGAAGCACTATGGAAGTAAGAATTTCCAATGGTACGAGGCTCCTTCCATGTACCAAGGCGTACATTCTGTTGCACGTTGGCGGAACCCAGGTGACGAGAAGCGCGGTGAAGAAAAATAGTGTGTACTTTGCATACGACCAGGCGGCGGTGTTGGACTCGTAAACGGCCCGGCGAATCCGAACATTGTTGCCCTGTTCCGCCCGTTGCGCCTCTAGCACTGTAGGTTGGACAACGCGGTTTTGTGTGGAAGGCTCGTCGTCCTTCTGTTGGTACGCTTCCTCTCGCCCCACACCGGCAGATATCGGTTCGGAATACAGGCGTTCGGAGGGTGGGCGGACAGCTCCGTTTTGGCCATCATTGGGCCAAGAATCAGCCTCCTCTGAAGGTATGACGACCTCGGTGGTTTTCGCGAATGAGGGAGCGTTGCCGTCAGGTAAGGATTCATCCAGAGCTCGGTTGCTAAGATAATGCAGCGATCTTCGTATTCGAAGGATCTCGTTGCCCGTGCGGATGTATATCGCGAAGATGATGACAATGGCAGCCCTAGACTCATCAGATATGACACAATGAGACAGCGATGGTCGACGGCGTACCAGACCGGGGCGTACAAAGTTGCCACCCCTGCAACCCTCCACTTCGGCGTCGCCCAGCACCACAGCCTCGCCGCACCGTAAAATCTCCCCCGTTCTGGGTCGCTTATGAAGATGAAGGTGAGTGCAGGGATGAATGGTAGGACGTAACAGCAGACAAGGTAAATGATTTCCATCTTGCGCAGCTTCTGGGCGTCGTATTTGCAATAGAAGGTGAGGTAAACGTTCAAAGCCATTGCCAAGGCCCAGTATGCATCGGCAGGCAGAAACCTAGTGTGCCGGTCAGTCAGTTGATGGCTTCTGGTCAAAAGGGCCGACGGGTGAGCGTTACCATTGAAAGAGTAATGCCTGGAACTGACAACCAGCGGATGTCGGGGCGTGGAGAAATGAATCCGCGAGTAGAAGTCCCACGTTGGACATGATGTTGCCAAAGGACGCGTAGAATATGAGGCGATTGATGGGCTTGCGAAAACCTGGGATAGTGCAAAATGTGCTAATGACGAACAAACTGCCAAGCAAAGCTGGAATAGAACAAACCCTCTCCAGGACGTATAGTGCATGTACAGAACCGGCTGCAGAAGTCGGAGCCAGGTCTCGTATTGTAACCTCCATGGCGTTGTGGGCATCTGAAGGTCTTTCGTGTCGCGACAGCCGATATAGGTGATTGAGCGGGCTGTCACATAGGAATGACAGGGCACAAAGATTAAGTGGGTGCCAGGCATGCGCTGGCGACAGAAAGGGGGGTTTGAGAGGACGCGAGATTGTGCAGAGGCACGGAGAAATCAAGACTGGGCGGGGATGGCTTGGTCAAATACCATCAGCGGGACACCTCCTCTGACGGTCTGCCAAGCGGCAAACGCATCACTGTGGTTGGACATTTCAGCTAATTACCGTATGGGTGTGTGGAGCAGTCTGGGGTTGGGACGTTGCGAAACCTGGGGCATTGAAGAAGAACGGGGCGTATCAGTATTAGTATTAGTATTTATTACGCCCGGGAGAACGGATCCTATCCCATGAGCGCCCAAGGACCTCCAAGCAAGTACCCCAAGGGGGTGAGACCAATCAAATCACTTAATAGAGACAGTACATCATCCTCACCTCAACTCGGTCTTAGGAGTAAGTACTGAGATCATAAGGGCGTAGCAGTTAGACCTCCTGCGTCACCCACTAATTGTTAATGGAATAACACTGGGGCGAGGTACGGCTTGGAGGTCCTTGGGCACTCATGGGATAGGGCCGGTAGCTACGCTAAGCTGTCTTTGCTTCCCTGCTATTCGTCTAGACCACCTAAGAGAGCCCTACTCTTCTTGCTAGCTTGTCTCTTTTCTAGCCCCGCTTACTTGACTCTACTCAATAGGCCTACTTAAAGGCTAATTTCTCTAAGTATATCTTATTTTTAATAACTTAAGCATAGTTTATTAACTTACAGCTATTTAATATTAGTAGTTAGCTATAGTATTAGGATTTAGTATATTTTTCTTTTTATTATAGATTTTTTATTATTATTATAAACTTAATTACTACTTATATAATAACTATAAAAACTACTAAGGGGTAAACTAGCTAGACTAGGTTTATATTAATTAAGGGGGTAAATTATATAGTCTTAAATAAAGTATATTATATCTAATAATATACTTAAGCGTATTTAGTATAACTAAGTTATACTAACAGCTAAGCTAGTTAATATATAAGAAAATATAAATAAATATATATTAGATACTTAGAGATATTATACTTAATTACTGTAAGATAGTGGGCCTCAATGGCTCGATTAGGGTGAAATCATAGATTAAAGGTAGGTCTCTATTATGTATAAGACTTCAACTTGCCGAGCCTTCCACGGTGGCTCGGCTACAGAGCTTTCAGGAGGTCTCTGCGCACGTGACGACTAGCCGGGGTTACCCCGATTAGTCGGCGGATTCAACGGCCGCCCCACATCCTTACAATTACCTCCCCTCCAGAGATCTTAGTCCCCAAGATCTTTAAGTAAATAAAAAAGCTTCAAATAACTCCTTTAAGTTCCTTAGTCCATAAATAAAGCCTCAGCGAAAGCTCTTTATCGCATCGCCTTAAATATTTAAGATTAGTCCTTATTCCCCCTTTATTATAATATAAATAGTTAAAATGCTTTATTAATCCTTTGACACTGCTAACGGCAATAAGTCCAATGCTAGTCCTTCTAACCCTTAAGTAGTTATTTATAGTTATGGTTTTTATTCTCTATGGTTTATACTTTATGGGTTTTAGCTTACGCTTAACAATAGCTTAGCAATAATTATCTTCCTATAGTCCCACTAGGTTATAATCTTTATTATTTATTCTTCCTATCTAAGTCTTTTCTATAATCAATGCTCTTATTTTCTCGCAGATACTCTAGCTAGGCATCAGCTAGGCATTATCCCATTTCCTATAACTTCTCTTTATAACCTTATAATACTTCTTAACTATTACTTTTATATTTTCTAAGTAATAATTAGGCTCCTAAGTATTATACTTTACTAGCTAGCCCTTCTATTTAATAAGGTAAAATAATACTTCGCTAATAAGCTTATAATCTATTACTTCTTCTACCTCTTACTTATTAGGCTTAGCCTTAAGCTCTAATAAGGCTTCCGGTATTATAGTATTATTTAGCTAATCATTTTATAGTTTAAGGAGTAATATATAAAATATATTATATATATATTAGTAGATTTCTAGTAGCTCTATAATATAGGCTTACTTACTATGCCTTATAAGGATTTTTATTTTAATAAATCTTAGGGCTAATTTAAGGTATTTAAACTTTTAGTTCTTTATAAATACTCTAATATATTATCCCTAATAATATACTTATAGCTTATACCTTATATTATAATATTTAGATTAGGATTCTAAAGTATAATACTAATAGTCCCTTACTAGCTTATATACTTAGCTAAGTATCTCTAAGCGCTTAGTAATGCCCTAGATATTTATTTTTACCTCTAAGGGGATATACTTAATGCACCTTAGGTAATACCTATATAATACCTTATTAGGGAAGACCCTAATTATTAAATACTAGCTATTATTATATATAAAGGTAGCCTCTAAGAGTTATATCGCCTAATAGGCAGGCTTATCTCCTATATATACTCTTAGGTATTTTTCTAGGGTCTAATATATTCGCTCTATTTACCTATCTATCTATAAGTAATAGGTAATTAATAATTAACAAAGTATCGCCCTTTCTTTTATTAAATCTACCTAGAATTTACTAGTAATAAGTTTATCTCTATTACTTATAATACCTTTAGGTATACTAAAGCAGCTTTTTATATACTTATATAGCAATGCCACTAGGCCTATGGCCTTAAGCTTCTTTATAGTTAGAATAAATATTACATATTTTATTATATAGCATATAATAACTAATATAATATCATAGCTCTCGCTATCACTACGCATACTCTCTAATAAGCTAGTTATAAAGTTAAGGCTAATCTCCTAGAATAGATATAATAGGAGTAACAGTGGTTAGAGTTTGCCATATAGCTTATGCCTTAGTATATAAATGCCTTAGCATATTAGGCAGCTCTTAATATACTTATAGATATTATCTGCTATGCCTAGCTAATAGAATTTCCTCTTTACTAGGTCTAAGGTCTTTTAAGTACCTATATATCCTACCCTTAGATTATTATAGTATTAATAAAGTATCTCTAACCTTAAGGCTCCCTACTCTAGGATAACTAACTAATCTTTATATTATAATAATCTAGGTCTATTAATAATATAGCCCTTATATTCGCTAGCGGTCCTATATATCTTATCTTTTAGCTCTTTATATTATTAATCTTAGCTCTATAGTTCCTTAATTAATGCTTTAAGCTTCCTAGAGGGCAATAAGAAAAATACTATTTCGCCCTCTATAAGTTATTTTATAATAAGGCATAGGATATATTACTCTAAAATAATAACCCTAGCTATAAGTAGTTCCCCGGAGACTTAATTAGAGCTCTCTACCTCCTAAGCAGTCTATAATATAATAATCTCTTCCTACCTAGCTTTCTAGCGCCTAGTAATAACTATAGATATAATATAATAAGCGCTACTCTTTAGCATATACTTACCATAGGGGATAAGGCCCCTTATTATCGCTCTAATAGCATATATATATATAATTATAACTTAGGTCTTACCCTTAAGGCTAGTAATAATATACTAAAGCTCTAGCGGCAACTCATGCATAAGAGCTAGCTTCTTAGTTAATATAGGGAATATATCTTTATATAATACTTCTCCCTTTATATAATCTAGCCGCCTTAATAGGCTATTAATAGGGTTCTTACTCCCAGGCCGATATTAGATATTAAAATTAAAAGCAGAGAGTTTATAGACCTATCTTACTAGTCTACCTCTTAGCTCCTTCGGCAATACCTCTATAATACCTATAAGGGCTTAGTAGTTAATAAGGATTAAGAACTTCTCTAAGA